>NC_134371.1:24609615-25229038 GCF_035582795.1 Mycteria americana
TTTGTATACTCATTTGTACTAGTAATACTTTGCTATTTTGTACACAGAAGTGAATATATATATGTGTGTGTGTGTAAAAGCAAATATATGTAAATATACAGAGGAATGAATGTATTTGGACTCGAGCACCAAACATTTTTAGGGAAGGAAAATTGCTTCCATAAGAGAAGTTTTATCTTTTTGAAAAAGATACATATCAGGTGTTTGGTTTTAATGTTTTCAAGTGCCTTATTTATGTCCCTGTTATTGGTGACAAATTTTGTTTCCCATAAAATGAGTGGGAGTGAGACTGTATTTCAGTATGAAGTTGCAGTAATATTGATACAAAAAAGCCAGGACATATCAAGTGTTTTGACATAGGAATAAGCTGCTGTCTGTATCATGCTCGTAGTTCCTGCACTAAGGCACAGGCTCTGCGGTCTACTTTGCATTTTTTTATGGAATGAATATGGATAAAAGCATGTACCTGGACAGTCATTGCAGAGCCACTGAGACATGATGACTTGTGGGTCAGAGACCTAATATAAGAAGGCATTTTGCTTGACAGCATTAATTGGAATAATTTATCCTTGTTAGTCTTGCCCATATGTGGCATTTGTACAGTATGTGGCTTTGGATATAATTAATGTACTCTTTAATCTGTTCCTGTATCATAAGATAATAATCTTAATGTGAGTTCTTAGATTCTGTATCTTGTGTTTTAAAAGAATTAGAAACACAAGCATTTAAGTTTGTCATGGCAAGCTCTAGTTCAGCTATCAAGGATGGTTGTTCCACATATGAATACCTTTGCTACTCTCTCGATCTTCATCTGTGTTGTTATACTGACCCCATGTTTCCATTTTTGACATGCTGCTTTTCTCCTCCTTTTCCAGGTGAAGCAGGAGCTGTAGGAGGAAGACCTTGTGGCTCGCAATCATGCCATTCCCTTTTGGCAAGTCCCACAAGTCTCCTGCAGACATAGTGAAGAACCTGAAGGAAAGTATGGCAGTTCTAGAAAAGCAAGATATCTCTGACAAAAAGGCAGAAAAGGTACAGTTGGGACTTTCCAATTGCTAAACAGTAATTGAAGGGGAGGGGGTGGGAGATATTTACAGCTGTTGAAACTGAATTAATTGGGAATTATTTTTGGGTCTCATACTCTGATAAAGAGTAAGTTGTTATGTACCTTTGAACAGGTATGTTTCATGTTGGTTGGCTTTGCATTTTTATGCCACTGGCAGCTGGTATGATACTTAAAATAATTTGGTTTGGAACTGTAGGATGTTGCATTCTTTAATAAGGAGCTCACAGCCATACAGTGTTCTGGTGCTTGTGTCCACCATAGTGGCTTTGCTGCTGTACAGTAGTTCTGTCTGTGCTTGTCTATGCAAATGTTCACAGAGCAGAGAGTCTCTGTTACTGAAACCAAGGAACTTTGTGTCTCCATGGATGTCAGTAGAGGATATACTTTTACCTTTCCTTGTCTTTTCTTCAGCTCACAGGAAGATGTGGTGAAGAGTTCTTGTGCTGGTGCAGTTTCCTTTAGATAGAATGGTTTGCTACTTCAGGATCTGTACCTGTTGACAGTCACTCACTTCTCAACCGGTAGTTCAGCCTGTGTGCAGCTGCATCCCATCTAGTGACTCGTATGGCAGGGGTATTTACTGTTTAGATGAAGTTTTTCCTGAAACTCAGCACAAGGGCATAGATTTCAATACTTCCAAAAAAAAGCCCAAAACCAAACCAAAAAAACAAGCAGACAAAACATCTCCCTCTCCAATCCACCAGCTTTTGAAGCAGGCTATGATACCCTCTTTGGATCCTCTCCCAGCATTATTTAACTGTTCTGTGCCATTCTTGGCATCCTTAGAGAGTCACATGTAGGAGCTAATCACAGTCTTTTTGATGTTCACCAGTATTTTTAAGCAGAGTGTGGCCAGCTTCTCCACATCCAGTTTCACCTAGATTTGGCATTACTGCTTTACGTGGAGGAGAATCTGGGTCTTAACTAAACTGCCATCTTTATCCTGATACTCTAAAATCAGCATCTTCTACCCTGATGCCAGCACATGGTATGTTCCAGGTCTCTTGCAGTGTACCATAGTATTTTTCCCTGATGCTTTTTGTCTCTTGCTGGAGAGAAAAATGTTATGGCCTGTTATGCAGGCCTGTGTGGAGGCTGGGAGGATTTTAATTTGCTGCTGCTTTTCTTCTTTCTCTAATAAAGACATCTGGAGAGGAGGGGTAGGCGCATTCTGAAGAGTCTGTGATGAGACATGGCACTGCCTCCTTCATCTCAGCCTCATTATTAATTCCTGGAGATGTGGCTTGATCTTAAAATCTGTGCTCTTTTGTGTAATCTTTTTCTTTTTGCTTAGACCTCTAATGGGGAACAGACCAGCTTCATTCCATTGTGCATAGCTGTGCACTGTATCACATGCCTGTGTTCTTGATGCTGTAGCTGAAGATTATTATGTACCATTTGCTTCTTGCTGGCCTTTAATCCCATACCTCCATCTTCTTAAAGACCTTGTTTATGTGAGTCTGCTGCTTTGACAAGAAATAATATGCTAAGCCTGTAGAGTTGTTTCTCCTGTGTACAGAAAGCAACACGTTCTACTTGAAGGAGAAAAGAAGGCAACCCATGTTCACTAGGTTAAACGTGAGGAGGGTTAAATACTGACATTCACAAGACTGAGCTGGGTATGGTAGTGCTGGCCTCTGTCATCCTCGTTATTCACAAAGGAGACCAGTTGATGAATCTGAACATTCACAACAGCAGTGTCCACATCTCCGTACAGAGATTCTTCAGGAAATAGTTGTTTCATTGGCAAGCCAAGACTTCCATGAAGGTGACTGTGGTTGTGACAGTTTTTCTCAGATTCTCAGATTGTTTGCTGGTTTGATAGAGGAAGTTCTTTGATATCTTACCGACCAGTCATCACATGTTTGAGGGTACAGCTCTGATTAAACACCCTGAATTTGTGCCCTCTTCCTATCCAGTCTATAGAAATGACTGGAGTAACTTCGGAGTTAAAAAACAGCAAGGGTCTGAGCAGTTATCTCAATATTTAGGGTAGTGAAAGATAAAAACATGCCCTTTTATTATTATGATCCTTTCTGCAATGTAACTTTTCAGCCTCCTTTGGAGAAGAATTCTCTGCTGATGAAAGGGTGAGTTCTGTGGCTAGTAGTGGAACAGAAATAGAAAAACTCACTGCACATAAAGCACAAAAATTATTACCCTTTAGGAAGAAGGGAGAAGAATGCCAGAGTTTTTCTTTTTTTATAACTCCATTTTATTAGTGGTTAGACTTGTATAAAATACGGTCTCTCTCTCTCTCTCTCTCTCTCTCTCTCTCTCTCTCTCTCTCTCTCTCTCTCTCTCATTTCTGCTTTGTTGTTGCTGTTTCATCCAAGGGTGTGCTTCTGTAGCCTGTCAAATAACAACAGTGAACTTTCAAGGCTAAGCAGCATGGTACATATTCAGTGTTGATTACTGATTGTGGTAAAGACAGCCTTTTAGGTGCAGAGAATACTTACTTTTAAAATTAAGTACACACAGTTGCATATTTTCTTGACTCTTGAACATATGGAATTTGAAATGTGTATGTAGATTAGACTAAAAAAATTTCAGCACACGTTGAAGTGAACTGAACATTTCAAAATTTAATCGTTGTTTTAAATATTTCTTCCACAAAATGAAATTAATTCTAAATGCCCTTTTGTTTTGTACCTTATGGCTGGCTGAGGTTCCAAAGACAAACTAGTGCTTTTCTACTGCAGTACCACAGTGTTTTTAAATACGTAGTTCACTGTAGTTCCTACTATGCAGTAGCACCACAATGCTGTTATGAAAATATTTAGTTTGCTACTATGTAGAGGATGCTCTTTGACAGTTTACTGACACACTTGGAAATACAGATTTGTAAGAAAATTAGACAAATAATTTTCCCTAGAAATTAAAAGTGTAATTAATTATGTTTGAACAGAATACCTCAGGTTTTTTCAGTGCTTAGACTGAAATTTAAAACTTCTAATGTTTTGCGAGAGGAAGAGAAAACAAAATAAGAAAGAAAGATTTTTAAAGCTTGGACAGTGTGTGTTCCTGTACGTTCTTTACAATGAAAATGGAAGAGATTCTTCAAAGCAAAAGATGTAAAAACAACGGTAGTGTTCATGATGCATCTTGTTCAATTACGAAACATTCTGCCCTGTAATACTGGAAAATTTGTTTTATAAATAAAAATCTGAAATTCAAAAAGTGAATTCTAGTTGCATGTTAATCTACCTTTTTTTGAGCTCTGTGAATACTGGAGAAAAATCAACCAGGTAATTTTTCAGGTCATTTTGAAATGTTCTTTAAGTTTGTGGTACCTGCTTAGGAACCGAGATCTGAAGTGGCTGTAAAAGCTGGGCTGTGTCTCACTGCTGACAGTCTGCCTCGTACCGTGACTCGGGCTGCTTGTTGGCTGTAGCCTTGTGCTAAGGATAGAGGTGATGGCTTGCTGTCTGTTAGTATTTTGGAAGGGAAACTTGAAATAACAAGTGCTTCATAACTGAAAATGTGTTCATCACATACGCTGTTACTTTTCCATTACTGGTGTTTTTTCAGAAAGGGGAGGGCTCTAAAGGGAAGGGGAAGGAAAACTTTCATATAAACAGGACCTACCCTTGATCTAGCCCATTAGTTAGTCTTTTATTTGCATCTCTTCCTCCTCTTTGGCTGACATCAGCACTTATTTTTATACTACCAGTTCACTTGGTTTGTGGCACACGTTTACTGTTGTGAAGGTAAATATTTACTCATGTAATAAACTTGTTCTTCCCTACCCTTGGGTTAACCCTTCCCTACCTTGGGTTAACCTGCTCAGAACAGCTCTGGTTTTGGCTTTCGGATAATTGTTTCAGCCATGTTGTTAACCTGTGTGGGTTGACTATTCCAGGCATGGTTGGTCTCTCTTCTTTAAGTTACCAGTTCTATGAAATGGACAGTATACTATATGTATGGGACAATGCAATATGCTATTTTGCTTCAGCTGTCCAACTGTAATATTGCATCATGTTGCCATAAGCATAGATTGGATGTCATTCAGTGAGTTAATGGTGTAATTTACAAAGCAGTAAAATTTTAAATTTGTTATGCAGATGTGTACAGTTAATTTGTGGTTGAAAGAAGGCTAAAGGTTAAGTAATCTGCCTTGCCTACTGCATCGGGCTGTTACTCAAAGGGTAAAGATGAGGCTGCTTCTGGACGTAATGGGTGAGAAGTCGTGCTTCTATTCTAATTGAATTTAGCTCTTTAATCATAGAATCATAGAATACCAGGTTGGAAGTGACCTCAAGGATCATCTGGTCCAACCTTTCTTGGCAAAAGCGTGGTCTAGACAAGATGGCCCAGCACCCTGTCCAGGTGAATCTTAAAAGTGTCCAGTGTTGGGGAATCCATCACTTCCCTGGGGAGATTATTCCAATAGCTGATTGTTCTCATTGTGAAAAATTTTCCTCTTGTGTCCAATGGAATATCCCCAGGATTAACTTGTACTCACTACCCCTCGTCTTTTCCATGTGACTCCTTGTAAAAAGGGAGTCTCTATCTTCTTTGTAGCCACCCTTTAAATACTGGAACATGGTGATAAGGTCTCCCCTAAGCCTTCTTTTCTCAAGGCTGAACAAACCCAGTTCTCTCAGCCTTTCCTTTAATGCTATCTTCATGTTAGATGTCTGCTGAAAAATAATGTAATCATTTTTGGCCTTTAAAATAAACTAGTGGCACTGATGTAGATAATAATGTATTTACAGAATTGCATGTTTTCGTAAGTGTTTTGAAATCCAATCAATTTAGATAGAATTATTAAAATGGTGTTTGTTACTTATGATGGATACTGCTCTGGACCAGTAAAAATACTCACCAAGTACAGGCTCAAAACTATAGCTAGAGTACCTTTTTGATGGATGTTTTCATTAATAGTGCAATTTATGTAATTGCATTATTGATGTGGATAGAACCCCTAGCCATAGACGCAGAGCCTGCTGAGCTCACCTTCAACACTTAAGGACTGATCATGTGTTCTTTATCTTTTTCTGCTGTTTCTCTAAGTAAAGGCAAGTGTTGCTTCATAAAACTCAAATACTCCAGCTGTACAAATCTATATGTAGTAAGTAGTATTTGAACTGCTTAGCATTTAAGGAAACAGTAAATTTTGGGAATATCTCTGAAATACCCTGGAGACTGGAATAAACCATAATGGTTCATAGCTATAAAGACATGCAACTGATCCTGGTGTGACAATCATACATGTGACTTCATGTTGTCTAATTTTATTTTTAAATAATGCCTTCTTGTCCTTGATAAAAATAGAGAAACAAGTACTTCGTTTATTTTCCTTACTTTACATTTATAGTCTGATTTGTCCTCAAATGTTATTGATTGTTTGGTACCACTGAATTTGGAATGTGACTTGTCACAGAGTTTTTCTCTAAAACTCAGGTTGCTCCGTGGTTGTTTCTTCTCACTACTGAGAAAAAAAATATATAAAAAATAGATTAAAGATACATATATATATTAAAAATAACATTTTATATATAATATTTATATATAGATTATATGTAGATTATATATTATAATATATACCATACATATTCTGTGTATATATTCTGTATATATAAACTATACCCTGCTTATATATTATATTAGAATTATATTTTTTTATATCTATGGTGTCTGATTGTTAATTCCACTTTCCCTTTGATCATGGGTTGTTGGCTGAACTTCATTGTGCATTTTGATTTTGCTCTAGAGATTTTTTTTTTTTCTGTTAAAAGAAGACAGCACATTAGGCAATTATTTAGATCTTAGTATCTTAGGAAATCTTGCAAGTAATGCTAGCTAGCCTTCTTTTGTCTTTTTAGAATTTTTTTTACTAGTTTTTCACTTAGCTTTTAACATTGATATTTAATGTAGCATTATATTTTCAGGTGTAAATTCCATTCTGCATCTGAAATGGCAAAAATAGCTCTGCACATCATGTATTAGAGAGTTCATGGAATATAGAAGAGTAGAGACATTCTAGAACAAGTTTGTAAGAATCTATTTCTAGTCCTTTTGATGCTGAGTTTTAGAGTAGAAGAGGAGGGAATATAGAAATGTCATATTTTATGGAAGCGTAGTGCATCAGAAGACCTTGGTTGTCGATATAATACTTTCAGGAAACCTCATAGTTCTGTATTTGTAGTATGTATCCAGAAATGATAGTTTGTCCTAAGTTGAAGTGCTACAAGCAAGTCTCTTTTCATGATGAAGGTGGTCAGACATTGGTACAGGTTGCCTAGAGAGGTTATGGAGTGTCCATCCATGGAGCTGTTGAGAGCATGGCCGGCCACCAGCCTGATCAACCTGACAGGACTTTGAGGTTAGCCCTGCCTTGAGCAGGTGGTTCAACCCTGCTGACCTCCTGATGACCTTCCAGCCGAAGCTGTTCTGTGTTTCTGTGTCACTAACCATTGCTTCCCGCTAAAGCTGCATGTCATTCCAAGTTCAAGTGAAGCACATTCAGGTAGTCTTAACAGTTGTGAAGAGCGTGGGAAATAAATGAAAGTCCTGGTGTTTCTTCTTGAAGTTACTGAGTTGCATATTCATGTTAGGCCAGAAGGCGCCTTTTTTTTTTTTTTTTTTTTTTTTTTTAGAAAAGGCACTTGATGTTGGAAACACTATTTTTTTTCTGTCTGGTTTGTAAGCATTTCCATTACTAGCCTCTTTCTTGGGGTGGTGCTGAGGGAGAGCCTTCAAGTGTGATTATGAAAGTTTTGGAGGGGTTGTTCTATCTTCTTGGGTTTTGGTATGAAAAATTCTCCACTGGCATTCTTAATTGCAAGCATGCCCTCAATATTGCCACTGTCTTACTTAAAAGAGGTAGCTACTTGAACCTCTGCCTTTCTTCCTCTTTCATCTTGCTTTCTAAATTAGTGTGCAGGGACAAACTGCAATAGAATTTTTATTGCTACTTCCTCTTTTCTTGGTAGCCATGCTTGAAAGACATCTCTTCGTATCTCCACATTTGACACATGTTCCTGGTCTTTTTCTAGTAAAGAGATGTTTCTTCTGAATTTTAAAGAAATAGAACAGTTGTGTGGCGTAATACTATTACAATATGGTGAGCTGGCTTTCTCGTTTTACATCTTCAGTTGTCGTCATGAATCTAAGCAGTCATATTGAGCACCTGCTTCTTGCTGTCTTACTAACAGTGCACAGAAAATCCCTTGGAATTTCGATTAAGGAGGAGACAACTGAGACTAGGAACTGCAATTAGCAAGAAAAGGGAGGCAGTGGGGAGTGGAAAGTCGTGGAGGAGCTAAAAATGATATGGAGCCTCCTTAAAGGTCACAGAATCCTTACTTGCATACCTAGCGAAGCTGGAATGGCTTCGGCCTGAATAGCGCATGGGTCATGCTGATCTTAAGCCTCTCTAGATATAACACACAAATGAGAAATTTTTTACATACCCATTATAAGACAGGCAGTGTCCAGAAAGTGATAATTTTTTCACTTCATTAATTTTCCATGTGCTACCAATCATAAATACTTTACATTAAAGTGTATGCATACCTTGTTGGCAGGTTCATCTAATTACTAAAAATTGTGCACTTACAAACCGTTCATACCTTTTAGGCACGTTAAGAACTAATACAATATAATTAAACCAGCTATTTATGATGACCATTTTCAGCGTATTGCCCCCGAGCTATGTAAACGTATATATTGAAAGGAGTAGTTCTTCTCTTTTCTCCAAGATAACTGTGTTTTAAGATTCAGAAGTGGGTGTTTAGAAGTGTTCTTGTTTATTTATTTATTTATTTATTTATTTTAGTTTTACTCAGGAGAGAACTCTTTTTCCACTGCTAAATGTTGCTCCAGCCATTCATAACAACTTAGGAATTCCTTACGCTGGCTTCCTAAGTGAGAGGTCAGACCTGTCTGTCTTCTGTAAGATGAACTTCAAATGGGAAGCATCTTAGACTTTTAATTGTCTCCTGTATTCCTGTGTTCTTTTGAGTGCACCTCTTTCTGGGTCTGTTTTCCAGTCTGTTCTTGTATACTGAGATAACCTGAAAATTGAAGGAGGTTCTCTTCGAGGTTTTGTTAGTTGGAAAGGAAAAATTTCATCCCCACTGGCTGGAATGGGAGCCTAGTTTTTGACAAAACCTGATGAGTGCAAAATCTGTAGGAGGGATACATTTGGTCTCTCTGAGCAGTTCACTAGAGACAGGCATGTGTCTCCGTGTCATGTTTTCCAATCTGATCCTGCGTACTTCTGTTTTATGGAATGGAAACTTTGTTGGATTCTTTTCATCCCATTGCTACTCTTTAGGGGATTTTTGAATGGGAAGTTTAAAGGCAGTAAAAAGGAAGAGACTTTTACTTTTGGTAACTTGTCAAATAAATTGCGTGTCTTGCCTCTGCTTTTTTTTTTTTTGATATAACAGACTTATTTGCAGAAAGATTATCTATTGTTTTTTTTTACAAGTTGTCATTTCCTGATTCCCCCCCTCCTTTAATGGAAGTTTGCAGATTATAAGAATAATAGAGTGTACAGTTACAAAGACAAATGACATTGTGCTCTAACTGTATTCTTTTCCCATTTTCTTTAGGCCACTGAGGAGGTCTCAAAAAACCTTGTGGCCATGAAAGAAATCTTGTATGGCACAAATGAAAAAGAACCACAGACAGAAGCTGTGGCACAGCTTGCTCAAGAGCTATATAACAGTGGTCTTCTTAGTACCCTAGTAGCCGACTTGCAGCTAATTGATTTTGAGGTAAGAAAAGAAGTTTGACATTTCTTATATTGTATATGTTAAAATAAACACATCTGAATTCCTGCCACTTTAATTGGTTAAGACATCTTTTGATCTTCAGCTTTTTTTCTGGCTGGGACAAAACCATTAGGTAGAGAACTTGTTGTTTCAAACTACCAAGAAAATTAAGCAAATACAGAATATGAAATCTGTGAATTTAGGCACATAAACCACACAAAATAGAAGTAGATAAATCTCTAATCCTGATGATACAGTTCTGTTAAAATTATGGAATAGTTCTTAATTGTTGTGTACACAGAGGGGTTAATCTCTTAGTAAGTAATACCATAGCGAACACAAGCTGTAATACTACAAGGCATGTCTATATTCTCATCTCGTTAAATTAAATTACTCAGAAAAGTAAGAGAATTATCGTACCATTTATGAAGAATTTTAAATATTTAAGGTAAAGCTGGTAGTTTTAATAACAGTCCAGTATTTTACTCTCTCTTTAGAAACAAGTGATGCAACCTTTTTTCTGTTTTCCTCCTCTCTTTTCTGTTTATTAAAAAAACAACAAACCCAAGTTTTTATTGATTACTTCAAAATAGCAATACTAATTTGTATTCAAACGCATCTCTATACAAACCTCTATCTGGCATTTGTCACCATATCACATGGAATAATTTAGCTTCCCAGTGCTATAGTGAAAAATCACCCTATTTTAGTTATAAGAAATTGCAGTACAATTGGATTTTCCTATTTTCCCTGAGGTCCTGCAAGAAGTGTGTGGTTGTCTAGGAAAGCAGCCAAAACCCATGTATCTCACTCCACAGCCTTGACCATAAAGACCATCCCACTTAAGGTTGCTTAAGAATGGTATTGTTCATAAACAAGTTGTTCATGATGCAACCACAACAGTTTAAGGTCCTATTGTAGCATGACATTCAAAAAAGAATAGCTTTCTTCCCTGTTCTTTCTTCTCTCCCCTCCACCCCACCCATAACTCCCTCTGATTTGTGTTTAATTGTAATACAGCGGTATTTTTTCCCTAACCAAACAACTGTTTATACCAAACATAAAACATTCAGGTTGTTAAATAAGCAAGGAGACCTGGGAAAGCTGAGAGGGAATGCTGAAATGTGATGGCTTTTAATTGCTGAAGAAAGGAAATCATGAAACGTCATCTGGATTCTGCTGACCTCTAGATTCTTATCAGCTTGGTATTTACTCAGCCCGGTTATTAGCAAAGGAAACCTTCATTATCTCCTGGTAATGAAGAATGATAATAATTTGTACAGGCTTGCTCTCATTAAGAAGAACTATTCATTTTATTCTAAGGGGACTTGGAAAGATTGCGAGCAGTTTCCTGCTTGTGGACTTTCTGTTGCTTTGTTACACAAGAATATGACAGTTCCCCCTTGAGAGAGAGTCATTCATGCTGCTTTCTAGGCTGGACCACGTCTGCTTTTTAAGGATGGGATCTGGCAGACTGTCCAGCTATTGTTGTTACCTAGAATTAATGTCAATGCACCTGTGCTCCAAATGTACACTAGCTTCCCAGCTGCTACAGAGTCAATCAGATGTTGGCTTTGATATCCCGAATCTCTATGGTTGGGGGTTTACTGCATTGGAAAGGATTTCTCTGTTACCAATGGAGATACGAACTTGGTTTCCTGCTGGTTCTTAAACTTCAAGGGTAGGTCTAGCGTTTATTCCTTCTGGTGCCCCACCACAGCTTGAGGTCATTCAACGATGAAGTAAATGTCTTTTTTTTTTTTTTTTTTTTTTTTTTTTTTTTTTTTTTTTCAAGAACGTCACTCTTGTTCCTGAAGAAGGTTTCCTTCAGGAATAGGCAACTAATTAGTAGACAGGGACTGTTCACTCTGACTCTTTAACTGTCTCAATTGTATTTGAATCTGAATAGTATGGTAAAAAACCCCTAGAAATATAACAAAGTAAAAGCCAGAAAAGTAACAAATTTAATGTTTTAATTAAGACACTGTCTGACTGTCCAGACCTTGCTGTATGTGAAGGCCTGTTTAAAATGATATCCTTATCTGGAAGCTTTCTTTCCAAGTAAAGTAGTCAACACAACCATCTACTTACCAGTCTTATAAACTTACCAGTTATCTCCCTGCTGATTTGTGCTAGTGTGTCTGTAAGAGAGATGGTATCCCTTGTGGAACTGGTTTTTTTTGTTCTTATTTTTTTAAATGAAGAAAAAACCCCAAGAAATAAAAACGCCTTTTGCATAAGGGAGCCTGAATCCTTCTGCTCGGAAGACAATACTTGCACAGTCTCCCTCTCACCTCTCATAGTCGTGACTATTGGCACAGGGTTCAGTGTCTGTTTGCCCTTGTTAGGCCATGAGATCACTTAGTAAGGCATCCTTTTAACAATAACTAGCTTTGGTATTACTGTGTACCACTATCACTTCAATTATGTACATAATAAGGAAATGCTGTTCTTGCTGATGAATCCAAAGCAAATTCTGAGATCCAGCACAAAATTGGCAATGTTAGTGAATGAGAGTTGATGACTATATTATGTGGAGTTTGAGTAAAGCAATTTCTGGAAACACTGCTCTACTCATTTCAGAACAAAGAGTTCTGGTGTGGCTTTGGGCTGGCTTTCAATGGAATTGTAATTGAGAAAACAAGCGTTTACAAACAAACTCTTATATCCTGAAAACAACACTCTAACAAAATTGTCCATGGTAATTCACAAACATGCCATTTGTAAAACTACAGTCCTCCTACATTTTTATAAACGTTCAATTTTTTTTTTCTTATGCGATCCTCTTAATGTTGATTAGAAAACTGAAATAATTTTGAATAATTGCTGTTGTTCTTAAAATTCTTGCTAATTAAATGTGTCTTGCATTTTACGCAGAAGCTTGTTGATGTTACTCAGGGCATTTATCGTACAGCTAGAGATTGTCAAGAAACATCATCTACGTCTGGTTTTTGTGTAAAACGTTCAGGGAACCTTCAGGTGGAGTTGCTTAACAGGCCTTTATTTGCAAGTCCAGGCTTAGTACAAGTTTGCCTAGGCTTTTTCTGGAGTAGATCTGATAACACACAGTTCTAAAGTTGTCTTTATGGCAATCCAAAATGGAAAGTTAATTGCAGAAATCTGGCTTTTAAATGGTGCATGTGAATGACAGTGAAAAGTGCTTATATTTATAATCAGCTTTTTGTTAGATGTCCGTACCAATTTGTCATCTTTAGCTATGGTCTAACAGAATAAATAAATAGGAGATGTGTATATATTCAACAAAGAGAACATTCCCATCTCCTTTTATACTGTCTGGGGCTATCCTTGTGCATTTTCTTGTGGATAATCTGTGCTGAATTCCAGCATCCTGGTCTTATTTATACTTCTTTTGTCCATTGAAAAATGTGAGACTTGCATTTTAGGCCAGTGGATGATTTTTCTTCATAGTTTTTATTTATTTATTTAACTTCCATAAGTTATTGGTTTAAGTTGGGCGTTAACACTGCAGGCAGAAATGCTCTGCACACTCTTAATGGTGGCATTAGGTGTTCCTAGGCAAGAGGAGAGAATAATGGAGTATTGAAGAAACACGCTTTCAGGCAAGAGCACAGTTAAAAACTGGTATGTTATTAGCAAAAACAAGTATAAAACAGGCCCAGGAGATTAATGCTACATAGAAGTATCTGATAAAACATCAACTGGCTTTACTTCTTAATATAAATTACCCGTGATCTGGCTGCAACATGATATAATGTTTTGAGTGCTTTGGCATATTTGAAATGGGTATAAAGAAACAGAATATTTGATCTGTTTTAAGATCAGAGTACAGAGGCTGACTGAACTGCAGAACTCACATGGTATGAATGCATGAGATGATGATAATGTTTAATTGTTACTTGCCTAGTGGTCTTGAATATTATGTGTTTAACTGCTAATGTTTTTGACAGGGCAAAAAAGATGTTGCGCAGATTTTCAACAACATTCTCAGAAGGCAAATTGGTACACGAACTCCCACAGTTGAATACATCTGCACTCAACAGAATATATTGTTCATGCTATTAAAAGGGTATGTACACTGTGAAGCATAAATAGGCTTTTACATGAAGTAAGGAGTTTTTAAATTCATGGATAAGCAGTGAGTTCTGAAATGTTTTTTCTTCCTTTGCAGTGTGCTTGATTTTTTTTTTTTTTTTTTGTCTTGGGGCCTGTAATTCCCCTAAGTGAAGGAAAACTTGAGTAATAAAACACCAAAAATATACTTTTGCATGAAATATGACTGAAAATTGACAACTGTTAGTAACCAAAAATATTCTTACTGGGGTAGTGCAGACATTTTCCTTTCAGAATACTATTTGATCCTATTTAAACTATTTCCTTGTGAACATACTGCATCGAGAGTTAAAGGCTGTTTTTTTCTTTTAACCACCATCATTTCCAGTTTTCTGTCCTATCCCCTGGTCTTAGTTTGGTCTTAGAGTTGTTATTCATAGTGATTTATATTCCTGTAGTGACACAAAATACACCAACTCAAACTTGACCAAACAAAGAATGATTTGGGGCATATGGTGCATGCCAGATGGCTGTTTCTTCCTCTATTCTTGTATTATCTGGTGTGCTGGATATGGGAGAATCATGCCATACTGAATACGTGGTTGCACATGCAGAGCTGTGGATCTCAAACATGAAAGTGGAAAGGTGTTATTAACATTAACATTTTCATGTTAAAATAAGATTTAAAAAATTGAGAACGTGCTCTCTCCATTTAAAAGGAATTGTTCACATTTCTAATAACATTAATTAAGAAAGTTGTGAAAATTGCAATTCCAATATGTTATTTTAGGATAGAAAAGTTAATCAAATATTTATAAACCATTTTAAAAATGCAGCTATTTCAAGTACTAGTTTTATAATTTGTGTTAAAGCTGCTGGGTAAGCTTACTGCAATTGATGAGTACTTATTCCACCTACTGGGATAGCTAGAGGATGTATGAAAACGCCATGCTTCTCAGTGAGGTACTTGCCTGTGTTACGTTAGTAGCACTGAGATGTGAGGATAATCAAGTATGTTTTTAACATTTAAACAGGAACCTTTATTGTGTTTTTCCTTTTCCCTGCACCTAGTTCATAGTAGTAGAGATGCTGACTAACCTGCCACATACATGGTATATTAGGCTATTTTATTGTAATGTCTCTGTTTACCTAATCTTGGCCATTTGTGTAAGCCACTGGAAAATGGATCATACAAGAAACTTTCTCTGTGGAGGAAGCAGAAGTTTTAAATCTTTTAGTTTCATGCTGACTCTAAAGGTTTAGCACCAGAAGCAGTATGGAATATTTGCTTCAATTAATATGAATGTAAGATGTACACTCATCTGCCAGAAGTGCTGTGTTGTTTGTTTTTTTTTTTTTTCTTTTTTCCCCCTCTGCATTAGAGCACTGATTTTGGGGGGAAGCAAGATTTACACATTAGAGGGATAAAAGGATTATTAATTGTGGCATAACACAACAGAAAATATTGATTCAGTACTTCTTCAAAATAATTTACAAAAGAAGGCAAAGACATTTAAGGTGCAGAGAGATGAAGCTACATTCTCAGCGTGCTGTCGTTGATATGTGACTGAATGAGGGCTGTAATACATTTGTCCTAATTTTTAGTCTGTGTTGTCACTCTTCAGAGAGCATTATTCTGACAGGGATTGTTGAAACTCATATTCATAAGTCAGGATGTTTGAAATGGGCATTTAGTTAGCTTTAATGACTTAAAAGTTACATCTGGTATCCAACTGAGTCAAATTTATGTAAATTTAAACTATGGGGTGAGTTGCAGAAAGTTCAGTAGATTTCAAATCTCCTTGACAGGTTAAATGGGAAAGTATTGCAGGATTTAACATGAAAATTAATTCATAAGAAAATGTTTTTGTATGGTAATATAGTTAGTGCTTAGTATGCACAATGATACTTTGCTCCTGAATTATTCTGATGAATTTAAATTAGCTTCCAATGGTATAGGATAAAGGATTCTTTAGGTGGGAGGCAGGAAGGTATATAAGAAGCTTTGACTGCTCCAGAACCAGGTAGGAACAACAGACATAACTTTTCTGTAGACTGGGATAGCTTATATTGCAACATCCTGAGATGAGTTCTTGGTTTGGAAAGGCAGTCCCATCTTCTGCCAGGGTCCTACTATTAGCTTGCTTGGGAAAACAAGGAGCTAGCAGCAAGTACAAAGGTGTATTTCTATCAAATGTGTCTTAAACACACTGTTGTGAGATTTTGGCAGCTGCTGTTGGCATATGCTAGAATCAGCTGAGAGAACCCTGTAGTATTTGAGCAAGAAAGCCTGCCAAGGAAGTGTAGTGACAATTTCTAAATGAAGCCATCAGGGATGGCTTCATCACTTCTATCAAACTGTTGGTGGACATGTTCCAGAGGTCTCTTGTAAGAAAGTGCAGATACTTTGCTAGAGGCTATAAAGACTCAGGTGCGGAGAAGGTGTTCAGTATTGTCCTTACAATCAGAGGACACCGTTGCCAGCAGTTCAAGCTTGGAGTCCGTGATGTGTTGAGTAACCAGTGATGCTGAAAAATTATTTAATGAAAGAGGAGACATGAACTTATGTCCAGTATTATTAACCCTTCATGCTCATATTACGGGTAGTTTTATGTAAATTGCTATCAAGTTTAAAAACAAACAGCTTTCAAGACAGAAATCACTTACTGCTTTTCCAGATGTCTGCAATCCCACCAATATGAAAAAAGAAAACTGATTTTGAATGTGAAGAAAATACTTGTATTTAGTCTTGTTTCTCAGTTTGTGGAAGTCATTTGTATTGGCTATAATTTGGCATTTAACTGGCAATGATTTCAGTAATATTTTGTAGGAGTATTTAAAAGTGGAGTGTAATGCAGAAATAATGACCTGTAATTTTTTAAATTTTTGTTTACTTGATAGCACTGAAAACCGTAATTAGCAGTGTGGTGCTGCAATGCTAACTTGTGAAAGTATTTATAAACAATCTTTGTTGTGTGTTTTTTTTAATTAGGTACGAATCTCCAGAAATTGCTCTAAATTGTGGAATAATGCTTAGAGAATGCATCCGGCATGAACCACTTGCTAAAATAATCTTGTGGTCAGAACAATTCTATGATTTCTTCAGATACGTGGAAATGTCAACATTTGACATTGCTTCGGATGCGTTTGCCACATTCAAGGTAATTTACATACAACATGTGAATTATTATTTCTGTAGTTCTCTGCTATGTGAACCCAGATGTTGTGTGTTACATTCTTGAGCAAAACAAGCCTAGGGAGAAGGAAAAAAAATAGGTGTGATGCAAATGGGTAAGCTGGACGCTGTTCTTCCTTATTTCTCAGAATGCAAGACATTCCTTTAAATATATAGACTATGTTCCCGATAACTTTTATTCCAGAAAGTAAGATTTAAACTATCATGCATTAGCTGAAAATATGTGCACTTCCATGCCAGGGGCTTTTAAATCTGCGTGTCTGTCGTGGTTTAACCCCAGCTGGCAACTAAGCACCACGCAGCCACTCGCTCACTCCCCCTCCGCGGTGGGATGGGGGAGAGAATCGGAAGAGTAAAAGTGAGAAAACTCGTGGGTTGAGATAAAGACAGTTTAATAAGTAAAGCAAAAGCTGCGCATGCAAGCAAAGCAAAACAAGGAATTCATTCACTCCTTCCCATGGTCAGGCAGGTGTTCAGCCATCTCCAGGAAAGCAGGGCTCCATCACACGTAATGGTTACTTGGGAAGACAAATGCCAAATGTGTCACACCGAATGTGTCCCCCCCTCCTTCTTCTTCCCCCAGCTTTATATGCTGAGCATGACATCATATGGTATGGAATATCCCTTTGGTCAGTTGGGGTCAGCTGTCCCGGCCGTGTCCCCTCCCAGCTTCTTGTGTACCTGGCAGAGCATGGGAAGCTGAAAAATCCTTGGTTTAGTATAAGCACTACTTAGCAACAACTACAACATCCCTGTGTTATCAACACTGTTTTCAGCACAAATCCAAAACATAGCCCCATACTAGCTACTATAAAGAAAATTAACTCTATCCCAGCCAAAACCAACACAGTCTTCAACTCCTCAAGTCAGCAAACTCCTTTTCATTCCATTACAAACCTGAGTATATTTGATGCTGATGCTCTGTCTGGGAAAGTTTTTGTTTTGTCCTAAAACAACTAGTTATGGGACTATAAGCATAATATTGATCAGTATTAAACAGTGAGTCTTAACCTTGTTTGTGTATAGTTCAGTGCAGAGCATAACCTTGATCCGTAAATGGCATTCTTCAGTGGCAATTCCACAGGCTATTTACCTGTGTGAATTAACATAACACATAGCAGACCTTTCCTAAGTGATGCCAAGATCCTTAGCAATTTCCAGCTAACTGCATTCATGTCCTAAATTTCTTTTGTTTAATGAAATAGCAAAATTTTCTATTGTATATCTTATGTGTACTCACTGTTTAATGTATATGTATAATGTAATGTATATGTACTGTTTAAATATTTTAGTGAAGATACTGGTTTTGTGCTCTTTTACAGGATTTGCTTACAAGACACAAGTTGCTAAGTGCAGAATTTTTGGAACAACATTATGATAGGGTGAGCAGTTACGTTTTAATATTCAGAATTTTCTAGTGCTATGTATCTTATTTGAAGAAATCAGTATTTTCATTCCTTGTTTAGCTTCGTTTTTGGAAATTTACATACGATACATACCAATTGAACATACAGTAATTTCTGCCAAGCAGTAAAATTAAGATCAAGACCTTATTGTTGAATGTAGAAAGGTGTAAAAACAAGACAAGGCAGCAGAAATCTGGTTCTGTGAAAACTAGATCTGATTTTTCCGCTAGAGGGAACCCTTTCCTTGTCTTTTTCTTTTGTCTGTATTAACCCATAACAACTAAAGAACACAAGATAGCCCTCCTCCACCTGCTGGGGATGCCTGAAATTAATGAACAGTGTTCAGTACCAGGAACTATTATAGTTTAAGAAATAATGAGGTAACTACTTCCACCACATTGCAATCTAAACATTATAGGCTCCTAAAAGAGTAAATAAATTTTTTTTAAAGCATATACAATGTTTAAACAGTAGTGACTTACAGGAACCTACTGAGATCTCAGATTTTGTTTACATTTTTGTTATGGATTTGCATCTCCTCCAGTTTGTTATAATCATTTGGAAGAGGAGTGCATATGACACTTGGAAAGGTCCTAACCCTTCTCTTTATTCTGTGTTTAGTTCTTCAGTGAATATGAGAAGTTACTTCATTCGGAAAATTATGTGACAAAGAGACAGTCACTTAAGGTAAGGCAATTTTATTTTCTTCTTAAATGCAAAGTTAGAGAATTCCTTTAATTTCGGTGTGGGTTGACTTTAATTGAAATGGCTTCAGTAACTCCCTTGAATAGTGTTTATTTTAATTTTTCATATGTGTTAGTTCTTGGGATCAGCTAGTTTTCTTTAGTCCAGTCCTTCCATTATTTAGTGTCCAGCACACACCAAGCCATTTCTCTCCCTGTGCAGAAATGGCTATATGCAAGTATGTTTATTTTTGTTGGCTTTTTTCCTTCAACAAATCTGGACACATTTAAATAATTTAATAAAGATTCACATGGTGTGACTAGAGCAATACTAATCTTACATTAAAGTAGGTCAGAAATAGTGAACGTAAATATAATACATAACTTGTAGCAAAGGTGGTACTAGTGGGGAGTATCCTTTTACTCCCTTCTGGACAAAGAAGATAGCAAAAGAAGTGTAAATATTTATTATTTGAAGTACTAACTCGTTTGTTTGTTTGTTTTTTTAAACCACATTCTTATTGGTGATGTATAGCTTCTGTATAAATGAAAAAAATAATGAAATCATGGAGAAAAAAATGAAAGACTTTTCTTTCAATTCCAGTTCATAACAAGGGGGGAACAAAAGGCTATTTTTTCACATGTTGAGAAAAAAGAGAAACTGCGTCATTGAAATAAGAGGAAAATGCACCCTACACTTAGAAACTGAGGACATTTGAGTTCTGTTGTTCCTGTATTTACAGGCTGGTGTCAACTACTCAGTGTATTTGAAAGCACTTATGAAAAAGGTGTTTCTTATGTCCAATGTCAGTCATTTTTTCATTCGGGCTTGTTTTCCACTTTTAGCTTCTTGGTGAATTGTTATTGGACAGGCACAACTTCACAATTATGACGAAGTACATCAGTAAACCTGAAAATCTCAAACTAATGATGAACCTTCTACGAGACAAGAGTCGTAACATTCAGTTTGAGGCCTTTCATGTGTTTAAGGTATGTTTAAAAAAACCCACAATAAAACAAACAACAAAAGAACCCCACCAGAAGTTGTTTAGTTGAGTAAACTACTTTTAGCTGAGCCTAAATGAAGCTTATCTTAATGTCTGCTAAGTGGTTAAATAGAGAGAGATCTAATGTTTGTCTTTATTATGATCCATTTTTACAAATAGCTATTTTTGTATCTTTTGAAAATTGTTTAGAAACCACTTAGGGACTTTCATATGATTGTCAGCGTAATCTCTCTTAGAAAATTTTGGAATTAAGAAAGATGAAGTGCAGTAAGATAAGGAGGAATGCATGATTTCATGTGAAATCATGAAGCATCTTGGAGTTCAAAAGTGTTTTCATCATGCTGCATGATCTATGAAGGATAGCAGTATTTTAGTCGTCACCTAAATTTCAAAGCCTAAATTGTAGTTTGCACATTATAACAGATACCTTCCAACTTTGCACTAGACAAGTAAATAGCTAAGAGCTTGGAGATACAATTTGAGGTATAAAAGTTTTCAGTGAACTTTAAGATACCCATCTGATGCTGTATATAATATGAAGCCATGCATTTGCTACAGAATTTAACTGTGAGGTGTCTTCAGTGGTTTCTGCAGAGGGTATTGTGGCTGATCACCTGCCACAAGTTGAATCTAATTTGGTACTGGTGTTCAGCTTCTATACTAATAAAAAGAGTAATTTGATTTTAATATTTGCATTTACTCCATTATTTTTTCTGTAGAGATACTGGAATACGGAATAATTAAAATATCATTTAAGTTATTGTCATCACTCTTTTGTTGGCTAGGTTTGTTTTTTAACTTAGCCTTCTGTTTCTTACTATTATGCTAAATGCCTTTTATTTTCTTGTAGGTGTTTGTAGCCAATCCTAACAAGACACAGCCTATATTAGACATCCTTCTAAAGAACCAGACCAAACTTATTGAGTTCCTCAGCAAGTTTCAGAATGACAGGACCGAGGATGAACAATTTAATGATGAGAAGACCTATTTAGTTAAACAGATCAGGGATTTGAAGAGACCAGCACAGCAAGAAGCTTAATCTCCAATAAACCCTTAAAATATTAAACCCAAATTCAGCATTTGCTGTTAGATATTCAGCATCAGGCACTCTTATCGATTCATGAGGAACATTACTGCTAATCTGCTGTTCAGTGAACGGTTTTTGTTTTTCTCTTTTCTTTTTTAGTCCAAGTTGAAAAACATAGCTGCTGCTTTCTTGCACAATGTGGACTTTCTTGATATTTGTGTCATTTCAGAATTCAAAGACACTGCTTGTTTTAGGAGTCCTGAAAAGAAAGATTCTAGGTTCGTGAAAGCAAACATATAGATACTAGTTTGGTTTAGGAGAGAAGGTATTAATGTAGTTAAGTAACAGGTTGCATGCTTGCAAATCTGAATAAATCTGTATGTTTGCACTTACCTTGTTTGAGATACGAGCACAATGTGACCTGTGCATACCTGGCACCATAGTATAAGATTATATGCCTTGATTTAAAAAAAATAAAAATGTGCAGTGCTTTATTTGTAATCAAAGGGGAAATGTATCTAAGATGTGAGCTTATTGGGATAAACAGTTGTCTTGCAAATAAACTGATATTGAAACTTAGCAACTTTTAAAAGAGTGAAATCTCAAGGTTCATAAGGAAAATGTATATATGCCTTTCAATGCTTTATAGAATTTTTTTTGACATGATTTGATTTTTCTGAGAATTGACTTGTAAACTTGGAAATATGTTCTAAGGGTTTTTGTTAATTTTACTTTAAAGGTATTTCAGACAGTAGACCTAGCAGTGACATTTTGCATTTCATTTCAACAATGCTTGCTGGTTTCTTTTGTATATAACTCCTAGGCTGCTCATTTCTTTAAAATATGATTTAATTTGTACAGCAGAGGAATGTTATTGTATTAGTCTGTAACTATTACCTAATATTGAGTTTTGCAAAATGAATGCTCATATGTAATTGAATACTTCCGATCACATGGAAATGCTGATTTAACAATCTTAAGTACTGCAGCATTAAAAGGAAAAAGAACCCAAACAAATTCTTTGTATTCACTTATCTAATGGGGTGCCATCAGTTAGGGTAGGCTGAAATAGAGAACTGGAACCCTTTGTACTACATTCTTACTGGGTAATATTGGCCTTACTCAAACTAGCATTGTGCTCACCAGCTCTGCAAATGGCAAAGATTATGCTAAATTAATACCGATTCCTCTTACTTCTGGGGACCCTGCAGTGCATCATTTCTTTCTTACAGTAAATAACTCAGCACAGTAGTTGTGAAAGTGAATTATTTAATTCCCTCCAATTTCAAGAAACAATTTCATAGATGTTCTAGGGTAACAAAATGATTTGATTTTGTTGACTTTGTTCTTTAATGCTGCAAACTATCAGTATTTATAAAAACAAAAAACCCGACTGATTTTGCACCATGTTTTTGTTACTGTGACCATACAAAAGGAATCTACTAAGTATAGCTAAATGATGTTATTAAAATTGTATCTATCTATCCTATAGTAATGCTAAGATCACAACCAAGCAAATTTATGGATTGGAGTCTGAAAGTTCAAATTCTGCATGGCTGAATCTGAGTGAGAATGCTATAGAAAATGTTTGTTGCTTCCTGTCCTCTTCCTAATTGAAATATTGCGCAATCAGCAAGATGAAACTCCTAAGTGATGTTTAAGCTGATTTGAAAGCCTTCACAAGGGAAGTCAGATAGCTCCAGAAAATTGAGTGTTTTCACTCAGTTGTTTAAAATTGCTCTTAACATTACAATTGGTCTTTTAAAGGTTCTTAATGTGTCCTTTGCAAACCGATTCATTTTGCCTACAGGAAGGAAAATAGCTTACTCTTACTGAAGATCACTTATACAGGCAGGCAGAATTGGCCGTGAGGTGGTATTATAGTTCAGTACTAACAGTCTATTATATTTTGGTTTATCATAGCTGAGTGGAGGAAAACATTATTTGCCAAGTTACTCACCATAACATATAAGGCTTCCTCTTTAGAAAAACGTAGACGTGCTAAAGTTTTTTATATGTAAAGAAGTGAAAACATTTGGACTGGGATAGAGGTTACTCTATATTAGGCCTTGGAAACAATGGCTATGGTGACTTTTTTAATATGTGGAAACATTTGAATGTTGGCTTTCAAAAAGAAGTTGTATTTAAATTAAAGCTAATTTGACGTGCTCTTCGTATTAAAAAACTGTTGTTCTGGAAGTGGTTTCTTATCTGCTTGACAGCTTAAGAGTATTACTAAAAGTTATTTAAATGTGAGTGGTTTTTGGTTTTGCGCCTTTTTTTTTTTTTTTTTTTTTTTTTTTTTTTTAATAAGAGATGTATACAATTGTAATTCTACTTCCATGGTAGCATTTCATTTCTCCTGAGGAAAATGCGTTTCTTATCCAAAAGATCTGGCTGGCCCCATAATTTAAATTGAAATAAAATTTTGAAGAAAAATGTGTGTTTACTGTGTTACTGAAGAGGATGAGTTTCTTGTGGTGGGTGTATATCTGTTCTTCTTTATTGCCTTAGAGGTGTTCAGCTTTCTCCCTTTAAAATGTGAAGTAATTTTAAATCATGAAAAACTCTGGCTTGCAAAAACATTTTTAAGGAATTAAGACGAAGTGCTGTATTAGAGATGTAATCAATTTTAATTAAGTGTTGGTAGCCTCTCTTGCTTATTTGTAGCATTATTTGCTGATTCTATTCCTTTTTTGCATGACCAAAGGGAGGTGATGCTATTTCCTGTGTCATGTCTAGAGACAGGACCTGATAGAATTAGTAGAAGTGAATCCTCAATAATTTTTGGCCCTTCCCTTCTCGCTAAATTTCAGGAGCTGAAAGGGTGTGCAATTGGTAACTCTTTCTTTAGGAAATCCTGTGGTCTCTTTGCCCTTGAAACTGTCTGCCTCTGTCCATTTTTCACAGGTAACACCCCAAGTTATGCAGAGTGGCAAACATCAAGACAGTGTGTGACATTAAAAAAAAAAAAAAAAAGGCAAAACATTCAGGAGTTTCGATGCAGATTCTTCAGATGGTATTGTTTAGCAAAATTACTGAAAAATCTGGTTTCCTGGCAGGAGCATACTTACCTTGCAGACAAAAATATTTGGTCTTTTATAGCCCCCACTAGAGGCTACACCTGTTTGAGCCTTTATATAAAATGCTAGTATTTTTCTCCCTCACTGACAGTAAGATCACAGGTTACAAGGGGAAGAAGTAATTTATGCTTCTAGTCAACCAAATTGCAAATTTTAATGAAGTTGGGTACTTGACCGGGTGTTTGGATGAAATGGCCCCGGTGGGAGGAGGCATGGGAAATGCAAGGAGATGTTGCACTGACTTCTTAAAATTTGTTTTCCCCACATAGCTGATCAGCAGGACCTGCCTTATGAGCTGCCGTCTCTAGGAACCAGAGTAAAAGTTGCCCTCAGAGCCCATGGGAGCAGGTCATGGACAAAGCTGCTTTCAGTAAGTTTACTTCTGTTTGTGGCCTGCCAAGTCATTCCTAGCAGGCAACTTCCTCAGTCTTCCTTTTGCTGCTCCCCTTCCCCCCCCCCCCCCCCCCCCCCTTTTTTTCTAGACCTTTGCTGGCTGCTTTGTTGAATAATTTTCCTGTCTGTATTGCTTTCCCTCACGTGGCTGTTCACTTGAGGTGGTGTCGTCTGTTTGGTGTAGTACCTTTATTTTCTGTCATAATTTTGGTTATTTCTTATGATATATCTGTACTCCTTTCTGCAAAGGTTTTGGCCTTTGTAAGGCTGTTTTAAGTGCTGTTTCTTTTAGCTTTTCAGCATATTGTAATTCAAGTTGATGGTTAGTATCACAATAAGGAAAAAATAACCCCGTTCTATTGCATGTTAGCTCTTTAAATCAGTGTTCAACTTAATCTGAGCATATTGAATTTCTGAAGAGTTGTTTCCAGTGTATGTAATCTCTATTTACAAGTGTACCTGGGTAGATCCAGTTTAAATCCTGTGTGACTGGAGGCAGATCAAAATATCAAAAAAATCAAAATATGGAAAGAAGTTTAAAGGAGAGAGGAGAGGGACACTTCAATTGCATTCTTTGAAGGAAATTGGCTATTTCATGAGAGAAAAGACCTGTTCTGCTTCCTATTTAAAGATATCTGTTAACTCACCTCTATTTAAAAAAACACCACCACAAAACCCCGAGTTATACATATAATTAGATTTTTGGTAAGCATGCTGTATTCACAACAAAATATAAAGGCAAGCTTTTTTATTTTAAAGGGTTCATACTGGAGATTCTGGTTTACACAACAAAAGTAAGAATATTTTGTGTTCTTGCTCAGAAATGCCCTGGCCAGAACTGGTTTTCTGTCACTTTTCATAAATGGACCCTTGATGCTAAAGGTTTCCTCGCCATCTATTGCAGGAGAGTTTTCCAGCTGTGTTGTGGTGGGGCTGAGTGTGGGGCTGAGCGTAACTCCGGTACACAGGGTTACATCCAGCAAGGGAGTGTCACACATCTGGAGGTGACACTAGCTGAATTGCCCTATGTGTTCCTAATAATGGTAACACTAAAGGGTTGATCAAGAGGGCATGTTTGGAGTGAAGGAAGATAAACAATGTGCTATAATATATAGTTTAGATATGTTTGGGGGGGGGGGTGTGGATCTGTTTGGAAAAAACAAGTGATATATATGCTACTTTTTATATCTATTAGAACAGCTATGTATGTACTATTTAAGATAAATGATTACAATTGGAGTTGTCTGCTCTCCTTGCCTAAAATTAAATCAACGGTAGGTGTTTTTCCATTTCTTCCCCAGCAAATTCTGTGTACTGAGCTGTCAAGGAGGATCCCGTCACAGTTCTTGTTTCTTCCTCTTGTGGCAGCCCTTGGGAATGCCTCACATCCCACCATGAAGAAACTCAGGGTGCTAAAAATGTGAGTGTTGCTTAACAAGGTTCTACTATTAAAACAGATGTTGAACTGAATTTAATATTGCTTAGTGTTACTTAGAGACTTGCAGGAGAGGATTAGGTTTGCATTTGATTTGAGCAAAAAACAAGAATAGAAGCTGTATAGATTTTTAGGGGTGTTTTGGCAAGTTTAAGAATGTTGTGTATTCTAACATTAATAAATAAGCCTTCATAACTATAATTTGAGGCATCTAAATAAGGCATGCAGTATGTGTAGTTCAGTGTTTAAACAACTGAGGTGTGAGCAAGCCAAGTTTTTGGCCTTGGCTCTTTAACAGCCTCACAGATTGTACGGAATTAAAAGAGAATGTGTCACTAAGAGAAATCAGACTGTATTGCAGGCTTCTAGGCATCTAGACAGGTTGAGAAATACAGTCTGGAGAGACTAAAAGGTGCTAAGGTTCACCTGGCTGTAAAACTTGGCTTGCAGCAGCTGAATTTCCTCATCTTTTTCCATCTCTGGAATTACAGAGTGCTGGGTCATGCCAGCTAATATCCAATTACTTGAAAACAGCATTTAAGGATTTACAGTAATATTACATTTTTACATAAAACATTTTTGCCCTAGAAATTATGTCTTAAAGAAATAGGAGAACAATCTTGCAAACAAAACCAGTGTATTGCAGAGCTAGTTTTTTCTAATGTTTCTTCAGGCTATTAGAACAGTAGAGAAATCCTTTAGGCTTAACTTTGTGATGGTGCACATGCTTCATGTTTGAGGAGCCCTTACGAAACAGACATGCAGATTAGGGTTGAATCTTAGTTCTAAGTCGTATCAGAACAATGTTCTAGAAAGGAAAAAAAGCACAGATAAAGCTAACATAGCAGGAACAGTTACAAACCTACAGAGAAGCATAAGATGAGTTCATTGGAGGTTATGAATAGCTTGTAAATATCTGTTATTTAATTTAAAAGGTGAAATGGTTTGCCATACTAGGTTGTAGGCCATCAGAGTGCAATATATGTAATATGGTATACACTATACAGACAGGATTGGAATGTTGGCTTCAGTTTATCTAATGTAAGAAACAGATATTTTACAAAGAACCAAGAGTGAAAGAGCTATGATGGGCAGTGGCTGAAAATATTCTTGCTTCTTGGTGTTTGGGAAGCTGGAGCCCAGCTCTCCAATTTCTAATACCAGTCTTCCCTTCTCTTGGCTATTCACCCACTTTGGGTGAAACCTGCTGGTGGAAGGGGAGAGGCATGGTGACAAAAATGAAATTATTAAAGTATTAGGGAAAAGCACGTCTCATTCCTTACTGCTACTTTACAGTTTTAAGATGTTTCTCCTTTGTATCTTTGATATGAGAATAAACTGAAAGCTAGCATGGGGTAATTTAAACTTTTGTACAGAAACTTTTAAAAGAGCATTAAGTTGTGAGTTCATTTCTTTTAGCTGAATGTTTCTTCTTCTGAGCTATGTTTTTTCTTTTAGCCTTGACTGTGTAAATTAAATTTCCCTTGACTACACATTGCACTTCTGGTAATTAGTAACACATGACAGCTGTGCACAGGTGGTGTTATAGTTTGTAGTGGGCTCTGGTATAAGGTTCATATGGGAAAAAGCAAGTAGGCTAAATTCGTGAGTACAGTGAGTTATTGATAGTTTTAGACATCCCAGTTCCAAAAAGGAAGTCCTTCTTATTTTACTAATAAAGATGTGCAAAACCTAGGAATTGCTAATAACTGTATTGATATTTATGTTGACTGATGTCTCTTCAGAATGAGCAGTAAACCGCAATCTAGTTTTGAAAAACATCTGCTAGGCAGGTAACACCCAAGGTGAAATATCATTGTGTGGCTTGTGGTTTCAGCTCGTTTCCACTAGCTGCATAGGCTGTGCTGCCAGCTCCTGGGCGGGAGAGAGTTGGCACTGCTGCTGGTACAGCTGCCCCTTGCTGTGGAGTCAGCTTTCTGCAGTCTCCTGGCTGACCTGGCTGTGCCTCATCCCACAGATTTCTTCCACATTAGATAAAAACCTCCAGGAAAAAGAACGTGGAGCAAGATAAGGCAGTGAAGCAAAGGGTCAGAAAGGACCCAGCTTTGCAGCCGAGCTGTCAGCATTCTTGTAACACAGCACTGCAGTGTGAACAGCAGTTTTGTGTTATCTGTCTTTGACTCAGATAACTCTGTTTAGTCAGCCACATGAGCTGAACTGGTTCTGGTCTGGTTAAGGTTTGTAAATCTTCTTTATCTCTTCTGGTGCTCCCACTCCTTGCTTCTGAACTTCCAAGTCCATAAAGGATATTTTCTGCAGGTCTGTTTTCTGTTAGTTAGTCCCTCTCTTACCAAGTCCAATTCTTCACTTACAAAATCCCAGTCCTCTTGGCAAATCACTTCTTTCCACTCCTGCCCTTCCCTTCTAATTTTTGTCGTTTGTCTTTTCCATCCTTTTTCCAAGGGGCTCTTTTGGATATTTTGGGAAATGTCCAGTAATTGCTGAATCTCATGGAAGAAGTGCAGTTATTTATGTCTAATCATTTTTTCTCCAGTTATAAAGAGTATATTATCCAGTATCATTGCTGCAGGCAACATGTGGTTTCCTATAGGCCACTATTTGGATATCATTAGAAAATAGTGAATAGGCAAAGCGAGAGTAGATTATGAGTACACCACATATGGGGCTCCCAGCACTGTGTCAGGCACACAAGAATGTTGATGATGTGGAGAGGGATGGGAGCAGCACTAGCATAGTTTGACCAGGGTGAACCTTACTAATGGATGAGGTGCCACAGGTTTGGTATGGGGGTTGGTTGACCAGCTAATGTTAGGAAGCCAGGTGCTATCAGCACCCACACACAGCTGTGTGGGGCACTAAATACCAGGAGTTGATAACGGATTTATAAAGCAGCCAGTGTTTTACCTCTGCTTTCAAAATGCTGCCCTGTTTGTATAAACCCTTATATTTGGGTTTCTGGTGTCAGTGATGGGCTCTGTCAGTGAGTGAGCTTTTGCAATCTTTCCTGTCACTTCCATAGGCAGGTGGCTGGGACAGTCTCCTTCTGATCTCAAGCTAGCTGGCAGGGTTTTATTACAGGTGAACCTTGCTCTCCAGACAGTCGTGGTATCTGTATCATCCTGTGACCAGACAGCAGTCTGCACTGAATCTTCTGAACTCAGCAGAGGGGATCAGATCTTTGATTTCCTGTTCTCTTGGTCCATTAGTCCTAAAAAGACTGTTTCTGCTGCAGCAGTTTTCGGGTAGCAGCACAGCAAATCAGTGACAGGTTTAAGGACTAATCTGTGCCCCGAGTGCCCAGGTTCAGACTGACCCTTGTAATTTGCATGCAGTGTCAATATCTCAACCAGACCCTGTTTCCCTTCACTACTGTCCATCTTACTCATTAGCACTTTCAGGGTAAGAAAAGGCAATTGCAAATCAAACAACATTTAAATTGGTACACCGAGGGGACAAACGAGCTCGAAACGTTGCCCAGACAATGGCTTCATGGCCTGACATGAAGGCTGTTCTCCGGACTGGTGTGCAGCCTCTCCTGGAGCACACTGGGTGATGATACCCATGTCACTGTTATTTGTTGCCTGAGTGAAACTGCTTTTTGTGCCAACATTTCCACATCTCTCCAACCTTATCCTCTGGCACAGTTTACAGCTGTTTGAAAGCTGCTGGAAATAATGCTGGCTGGAGCACTCTGCTGGAGAGAGGTCGTTCAGCCTGTAGCTGCTGAACTTCCAGACACGTGTGGTCTGCTTCTGAGAGGTCTGGAATGACTACAGGTTTATGTTCACTGTACAGGGAGGTTTTGCGTTATTTGGAGGGGGGAAGAAAAAGTAGTCCATAGATCAAGGGTCAAAAGTCCTGTGACAGCCAGGAGATGGTTTTAATTTGATTGTCCTTATCTTACAGTGTGGCCTTTAACTTCAGGAGGCAGAAGGTAAGTGAGAAAGTATCTCTACCCAGATAGAGTACTGGCAGTTCTGATCTGAGGTTCTCCACACCTCAAAGAAAACTTCTGTGCCAAAGTGGGTAGTTTTCTGTCCCGTTTTGCCTCCACAGCAGTGGAGGGCACAGAAGCAGATCTGGGGCAGACACTGGTTGTTCATGGTAACATCACTTTAAGGTTTTGGATCTGGCTTCCTTGATGTTTCTGTGCATATTGTGGCCTGATCCAGAGCCCACTGAAAGGTAAAAGATTACTGGTGGCTTGGCGGGCTTTAGAGCTGGTCTCTAGGACAGTCCAGGTCTCAAGGCATTCCTGATCAGTACTCAGTGGGCAGAGAAGGGCCTCCTTTTAGCCAAGTACAAGAAGTCAGGTGTTTTTGTTTATAATGCAAAAAGAAATGAATAAAAAACAAGCCTTGGGAGCATTCGCAGCTGTAAGAGAAACTTCTGCTCTACAAGCAAAGGACTTCAGGGAGTCTGCTTTCCAAATCTCCTATTCATGTTCCCTGTGACAGGCTTACAGGTGGGAAGCAGCATAGGGGTGGCCACTGTGGCTCTACGTGTGTGCATTGCCCAGTTTACTGGTGCCAAGCAGAGTTTGTGCCTCTGTGTGGGGCGAAGGCAGCCAGCAAAGGAAGTGGGATGGGGAGGAGGAGATAGCTACAGCTATTCCCAGTGTCAATGTGGAGCTGCTGAGTGGCAGCAGCCAGCCGGTATGTTACTCTGGAGTGGAAGTCGGGGTACAAGGGGTGAGGGAGCAGGGATGGGAGCTGAGAGAGGAAGAGGATGGGAGAGATGAGGATGCTCTCCTGCAGGATGGCTTGGGGCTGAAGGGGACTGGGGAGGAGGAGGAGGTGGTTCCAGCAGGGAAGAAACGACATGGTGATGGAAATGCTAGCTCAGAAGGCATCTGGGGATTGCTGGGAAGTGCCTCTTCCCTCACTGGAAAACTTGTATCTGGGCCTGTGTCTTGCAGGTGGAGATCCCTGCACGGGGCTGCTGTAACCTTCTACCCTGCTCTGTAACTGGGGAGGATTACTGAACACCACCCCCTGCCCTGCACAGCAGGCACCTCTGGCACTTGCAGCCATGGCTGTCAGAAATGCGGCAGTCACACAGGGCTGTCTGAAAATTGTGGTCACAGCCCTTGCTTTGTCTGAGACTGGGCGCTCTAGCTGGACTGTCTCCATCTGAAAGTATCCAAAATTGATGTGGATCCTCTGGGGCATTGCTCGGTTTAGTTAGTCTAAGTCAATTCAGAATGAAATACTGTTTCGATCCTCTTTGCAAACCAACCTTTAAAAAATTTTTTTGGCAGAAAAAACATTTTTCCCCTTATGGAAAATTTCTGTTTTCTCAGAAACAGAATTCTCTTTCAGAAGATATCCCCTATGGAAAATTCCCAACCAGCTCCAATTCTAAAACTTGATGCCAGAAAACATCTAGCAGGCATTAGCAGAGGGTGACTTGGGGTGTAATGTATCATTTAATCCTAAGTAGGGCAACATAGCCACATGAATCTGAGAACATGAGCAGGCGCTCAGCATCCCTAACTCAACATGCAGTAGGCAATCTACCAAACACACACATGCAGAACAGGGAAAAAGAGTCATAATAATTTTTCAGTTTTGAAAGCTGAGTTCTACTCTGAGAAAGAAACTGGCAAAATGTCATCAGATGCGCCATATCTGCTTGCTCTTATCGACTTCCAAATGAGAAGATGGTGTGGGGTTTTTTTGTTTTGGTTTGGGTTTTTTTGTGTGTGTGTGTGTTTGGGTTTTTTTGTTTTGTTTTGGTTTTTTTTTTGTTTTTGGCTTTTTTTTTTTTTTTTTTTTATGAAGATAGTTTCACCAATAACCAGTCTGAGAGAGAAAAAAGTTTCCTCCTCCTGTAAGAGTTATGCAGGGGAGAAAATTATCTGACATATTTGCTGGCAGAATAGACTTAAATGTTGAAGTTGGTTCTGTTGCTGCACAAGAAATAACAGTCTCCAGTCCTTCTCCCACAGCTCTGCTGCTGCTTTTCTACTCAGAAAAGAGACCAGCTGACTGAGAAAGTGCCATTCTTTTTAGCAGAAAAAGGATTTGGGATCCAAGCCTGTCTCAAAAGGTAACTTAAAGCCTATTCATGGAAGCATTGTGCAATTTAGCAACACATCCTGGGAAAAAAGCAGGCTTCTGGACAGGAAACATGGCTTGGCAGTGCAAGACAGTATCATATTGGGAAGGGAGAAGGAGGGAGAAAGGCAGGTGAAGTGCTTCAAGACATGGTAATGTTTAAGTGTCCTTCCACAGCATGTTGATGGGTCTCTTTTTCTTTTCGTGTGGACCGTACAGGCTCATCTTTTAGGGCTGAGCTCGCAGGCTGTGATCAAGTATCTCAAACTGGTGTCCTGAACATAGACTTCAGTGTATGTTAAGCCTGTCCACACACTGGAGTACTTTTTCCTTTTTTAGCTTCAGTGTAAACTGCTGGTTTGCCTGCCTGCCTTTGATATGAACTGAGCAAAAGAAGTGGCTCTGGTTCAGGTTTGGGTACATGGTGTCATGGGCCAGTGCTAGGTCTTTAGCAGCAGCCCAGCACTGCTATGATAGCACAGCCTGGGGGCAGAACTTCTATTTTGAAACATATATGGATGCAAGTTAGCTTAAAACATTTCTTGAACCCTGAGAACAGACCAAGCTGTTACGCAGTCACTGTCCTGCTGCTGCTCACTGAAAGTCCCAATACCACAGGAAATCTTACCGGATGAACAAATTGATTATTCCTTTTCCTTAAGAGGGACTTCTTCCAGACACACCTAGAGATACTGTCTACAGACCAAATTGCAATAAATATCCAGCTACAGACCCATTGATATAAATTATTGTCGAAGGCCATGAAAAGGTGTTTTATTTATCAGTAAACTTCACTCTAGGTATCAAGGACAAGTGTCCTCTGCCCAAGGATAGCTGTGAATTTTCGGAGGGGTTCCCCCCCCCCCCCTTTTTTTTTTTAAAGCTAAACCATTAGCAATTTAGAGATGTTATTTTTTTTGCCTTTTAAAAATATTTCTTGCAGCTGAACTAGGTTTGGTTTAGTTTTGTTTTTGAATCCTCAGATTTGCAGACTTCCATCTGCAGCCCTGAGAATCCAGTGCAAGATGGGCACTAACCAAATGTCCTTACCAATGTGCTTGATTCCGACTTCTGCATATCTTTGATGCTGTTTGCCTCAGAGCCTTCAATTCTAGGCAAGCCTTCAATTTTTAATGTAAAAGAGAAGCAGGAGCAAAAAATTCTTTTTAGAGTAAGAAAGAACTACTGAAAAACCCTGAAAGGTTTTTTTCTCTCTCATGTACTCTATGCATTATAAAAAGGGGGAAGAAAGTAGTCCAGAGGTTCTGTGCCCACTTCCTTTGTAGGCTTCCTTTGATGATTTTGTTCAAGCAGTTGTATCCTGTTTTTTGGGTTTTCACTAGTGTGAGCCTTCCCCACAAAAAAGCAGATGAATAAAGTTTATCTTGTTTGTTGTTATGTAACATATGAAGCCTTACAGAACTGCCTTTCAGGTGCTGTCATGAGCTGCTCTTGCACTTTGAAACAACAGATGAATTCTTACTAGCTTTTCCTGTTGTTGCATCTTGTTCTTGAGAGTGATAAAAATGAAAGTCATTTTTAGGCAGCATTTCGGACCCATTTCATTTCTCAGGGTTATGGAGTTAGAAGCACTCAGCATTTCACTGCTCCTGCAGGAAAGACCAACAAAACACTTAGTGAAAGAAGTCTTGTTTCTGAAGAGTTGAACATGGTTGCAATCTCATAATGGCAAGATTTCCACCTGAGCAGCTGTTGGCCACTCTGAAATGTTTGGTTAGCCTGTTATCTCTTCTAAATATATAAATATAAATATGTACTTAAAAAGAAAAAGGTAGAAAGTAATAGGAAGTTAAGTCATGCAGGGTGATACGCAAACGTTCCAAACATTCCTTGTTTATGTTGTATCTTTGCACTGAGTGCAGTATTGCGTAGTGTCACAAGCGCTGAATATTTTCTCTAGCGAAGTGATGCATTTTAATTAAATTCACTGTTTCAAGTTCAGTTATTCATTAAAGATACCCAGTTGTGTAGAAGAACGTGCTGACCTTTGATATACAATCCTCTGAAGAGGCCTATTAGGGGTATGAACTAGAAAAACATTATTTGATATAATTTACACACAAAAAACCATGGAGAGTTCCTTGGCCAGTTAACTATATCGGTGTATACCGTTCATCTGACAGTTTCAAAGTGACACTGTTCACTGATATCAGCAAAACAGGGCGTCCATGTCCTTTGGTTTCTCTCTCACGGAATCTGGACTTTGCTGCTGTTGGCTCTCGCAGCTGGGGCTGAGCCTCAGCCTCCCAGGCAGCTCTGGCCTCTCCTTTGACCGGGGTGGGAGCCCTTGGGTGTTTCTGGTTAGTGGCTCACCTCTGAAGGGCCTTTTCATGATGGAAGCAAGCAGACACAAAAGCTTAGCAAAATTCAAGCTGCATTTATCCACAACAAAGAATGTACAGTTCTCAGCAAACAATAAAACATTTATTCATTTCCATGCTCTTATTTTTTGTTTTCCACTGCTCAAGTGTTCTCTGTGTTGAGGTTGAATCTTTCAGGACCCAGTAGCTCTCTGCCAGCAGATGTCTTCTTTCCTGAAACAGAGAGGCCCTGTTTTCTCCTGGCATCTTTTGCCCTTGTCTAGCCTCAGTGTAAAATATCCTTTGTTGTAGAAATGTGTTTCTTATTTCTCTCATCTGCCCAAGATTCCTTTCTCTCTGAATTTTGTCTTTTCTTTTATCTTCTCGGATTCAGCACTAGTTTGATCTTGTTTTCCTCTGCTGGTGTTATCCCATCATCAGCCAGTGAGAGGGACAGACAAAAAAACCCTGGCTTTATCAGGAACAGAGTTATTCTTTTGTTCTCCAAAATTACAAAGGGCTTGGCTTCTAATGGTCTTTCTTCAACCTCTGCGTGTAAGCAAGTAAAAGACACCATGGTCTTTACTCAGCATAAGGAACATGGGGTAATAGGCAGTGAAAGATGGTCAAAAGATAAGGAAGCAAACACTTAGGTTTCAAACAAATAAATTTGATACAAGAGGTTTCCCTACCTACTGAAGTGTCTGTGAAGCCAAACGGCTCACTCTACTTGTGAAAATTTAAACTGCAGCACAAGATCTGAGTGCACTTCGATACGTATGAGGGCTTGAAAAGGTATGGCATATTTTTCTGGTTCTGTCAAGACAATGTAATTTCCCGCTATCTAGGAAAGTGTGATTAAAGAAACACTGTCTTTGGGGGTTGCAGGTGTCTGCTGGGAAAGTAAAGTAAGTGATGTTTAAAGGTCAGAGCGCTCTGTTGATAAGAGAGATGTATTGAAAGGGCAAAAGAACCACAGAGGACTTCCTGCGTCATTACAGCAAGTGCTGTATGAAGTTGAGAGAATAGCTGAACAAAGCAAAATGATGACAGGATATTTAAAGTAAAATGGGGAAATAATGAGTCATCCCCGTTTATTAAAGTGGAAGGAAAGAGATTTCTGCCTCAGTTAATTTTTCTATGGGATATAAAGGCAGCCTTTAACAAAAGGGGGAAAAAAAATCCCAATTGCATTTCATTCCCTTTAACCCAACGAACCAAAATCCCTTTAGACTATGGAAGTTACCAGTTATGTAATGTTGTTACCAAAAAATCAGTATTTTTCAGGAGCCTTGGGTTTAATCTTCCTTTGTAATCAAAGTGGTATGTTGCTTGGTTGTAAACAAACACATCTGTACTCACAAGTGTTTCTCAGATATCCAGAGTTAAACAGCATTAGTGAAACCATGTAATTGAGGGCATGTCCTCAACTGTATGCAGCGCTGTATGAAGACACCCAGACTCTGAGTTACATCACCGATCTGATTACCTTGTGCAGCTCTCCTGGTCTATTGCCCAGCTAGTGGTTCAGGGCAAGCTCATGAACTGCTCTGCTGTGTTGTGCTGTGACGACTTGCTTGCAAGGCCTGAAACACATAGAAAGCACAGGTTTATTTGGAATAGATCATCCCCATGTAATAGATATTGTATTGATTTGGGAATTTATTTTCTTGGATTTGGTGTTCCTTAGTGAAAGTTTGACTTCCCAAAAGGAATACTTATTTGGGGGAAGACTTTGCAATGCATTTTCCAAGAGATTCCTGCAGTTCTGTGCAGATTTATACTTCAGACTCTCTAGTATGTTAAGTGACATCTTTGTCCATCAGAAGCTTTTCCTAAGAGCTTTTATGCAAGTTCTGTTGCTACTTATTACTCTGGTAGGAAATCAGATTGCACATGTTGGATGCCTAAGGTGCCCAGCCCTTACACAGGTGATGCCCTCCGAAGCAGTCCTCCTTAGCAAGGCAGGCTGATGCTGTCAGGAAAGCTCACTTCTCACAGAGAGGGTCCATATGGTCTGTTGCTATCCGTTTGTTGGTATGAAGAAAAACATCTTGCAAGAAATGAAAGTCCGATAACGTACACAGTGTGAGAGTGTGTGTAGGGATAGCTTAATGTTGACATCATTAGTGCTTGGTCACCTAGGTGATGGATCTTGCTGCTATAGTAACCTGGAGGCTACATTACTCATCAAATATGAATTTTAACAAACAGGAATGTTTTAAGGTGTTTGTATCTTGTGTCTCCTGTAACTGTCTGTTGCCCTTTTGAAATATTTATAAGAACTGTAAAATGAGACTTTTAAGTAAATGTTTTATTCCCCCTTTTTTTTTTTTGGAATTGTGTCCTGGAAAAGACATTATGTTTATCCCCAAGCACTGAACTTCGGATAGAGATTTTTGAAGAAAAGTAATGCTATTGCTTATCACCTTCTGAACTCTTGCCTCTTAGGACCGTCCCTCACTAGGGAAGCTGATATTTTGACTTGTATCCAGAGGAGTTTGAGCCAACTCAAATATATGTATCTTTAGGCATCCACATGGATTTTTTTTATATACTTGGGCCATCACGCATACCTGCAGCCACGTGCTGTTCCAGGGTCACGTCTGGAACGTGGATGTTCTGTGTATGGCTTGTAGTAGATTGTGGGACACTGTAACTTCTCTTTCTTGACCCAGAAAAGAAGTGATTTTAATACATGAGGTGCTTTCAGCTCATTAACGGCGTAGTATGTTCATCCAGGAATGCAACCTTATATGCTGCTGGGTAAGAGATTTTCTTGGATTCAGACGCCAGCATGTTTTGGTGTGTCTCACTGAGATCTGTGAAAGGTGATTCAGAAGTCACAAGAGCACAGAGTGGCAGATCAGCTCATAAGACTACTGATTTTTCTTTTTGATGACTATATAAAAATTGGCTGTGTGTTTTCAGGAGTCCCACAGTATATGCCCTCCATTACCCACAGTGTATGATCTTTTTCACTTGGACAGTAAAGATAGTAGGAGATTTTTTAAAGTCCTATACGGTGGTACTTAATGCCAGAGAGATTTTTAGGTTCCTGTTGGCAGAGCGGAATGGGACAAGGGGAATATGTCCTGATGACTTCTGGAGGGACAAACTGGTATATCCTCTACAGTCTGACCTGGCTGACTAGACTTTCTGCTTTTTGGAAAATTTTACAGAGGATGAATAAAAATCTGGAAAAACGCTAATGAAATCAAAACCTCAAGTGATTAAAAACAAGACTGCTAACTTCCTGTCCCACTTATGCAGAGCACTCTAGGCTTACCATGAAGATAGAGCAGGGCCAGCATGTGCACCCAGGGACTTCACCAAGATAAATTTCCATGTAAATGGGGAGCCATAGAATAGGGTAGCCCATTCATCAGAAGCAACTCTGTGAAAATACCCCAGAGGGTAACCCTAGTCGTACTTGAAATGTCCAAGAGAGTGCTCTGATGTCCCACCCTACAGTACTGAAGCTTTGCCTGCTCCTGGCACATGTGGTCCTTGATGCAGCTGTGTTAGATGTTTTGAAAAAGCCTGAGAAGAATATTTGTTCATGGCTCTCCAGCTGTAATATAGAGCTGGAAATACTGCCTCTGGACATTAACAAGACTCTTTAAATGCTCTGCTGACCAGCATCTTCACTGGCAGAACAGGGACTAGCTGTGTCCATGTGATCTGGTAGCTGATGGTTTCTTAGATGTAGGATTAAAGCAGAATACACACTCTTGGGAATAGGGGTAATTGGTGGGGCGGGATACAATTTAATAGGCCTTGAAGATAAACACAGGGAAATGGAGACCGTGATTGGAGGATGCTCTGTACCTAAAGTCATCTGGATTTGCTGTGCATGCTACAAAGAGAGGGAGGATAGAGAAAGATTGCAGCGTAGTTTGGGCATCTACTTGTAATCATTTGGGTTGCCCTCGTTCCTGGGCGGAAAGGTGTGAAACAGTGTAGGGGTACAAGAAGAGAATGTATAGAGAGCTCGCTTTAGCTGCATAACTATTGTGCCCATGTAATTAGCTGGATTAGAGCTAATCTAATTACATTTTTCATTGCTTGTCCGTTGGCACTATTGGCTTCTATTTGTGGTGGAGTCCAGTTGACCCCATGAAGCAGTCTCTTCTAATCAATGAGCAGCTGCCCTCTATGCCATGTGAGATTACGCCAGTTTTAGAAGAAATAGCAACAAACAGTGAAGTGTGTGTGTGTGTGTGTTTGAGAAAGGTTTCATGGTAGCTTGTTCTTCTAAATGTTTCACCATTAAATATTATTTCTTCCTCCCTTAGGAGGCAGACTCTGCCAGAAAGAATTTGGCTATGGCTGGCAAGTTGGGTGAAGATTAAAGACCTGGAAAAACATCCTTCATGACTGAATTCTGCAAGGGGCCCTGATCTCAGTCCCCGGTCTGTAATATCAGCAGGCTAAAGTGCTGCTGCCATGTTCGTGAAGCCAGAGCCCTGTCATGTGTGTGTACCAGGCACTGTAAATAGGAGTGAGTAGCTACAACTCTTCTTTTTCTCAAAGGAAAGCCAGCTGCTTTTCCTCGATCCCTTGGAAGATAACCTCAATTTCCATGTCATCAGCTGAATTTCAGGTTCTACCTCTCATCTTAAAGTTGTCAAGGGTAGTTAATAGCAGTAATAAGGGAAGAGGGAGAAACTAGAATAGGTGAGATTAGGTAATGCTTCTAGCCCTGTATTGAACTGCTTATACTTTTATGGAGCCAAAGCAAAGGAAAGCTGAAGGTCCCTAGACCAGGTGTTTCCCTTCAGCTTATTTAATGCTTGAACGTGTTTCAGCTGGTGAGTGCAAGGGGAAGTAGACAGATCATTCTCATCACTTAAAACTAGGAATAAATTTTGGTATCCTTTTTCCCCTCAATGATTTTCCTCTCAGGGTTGAGGAGCAGTGGCAGATCTGCCTACACAGCAGTTTTATTTGTTCACCAGAAAAGCTGATGGGTGAGTGGGCCAAGCCAGCCAAATTAGTGGGAGTAGTTGAGGGTGAAGGTGGAGCTGATTAGGCCGTGCTTGATGCTGTGCAAGAGTAGCTGGCCTCAGTGTAAAAGAGGCTTCTGAGTTTAGAGAAGTCAGCTATCCTAGCTATAGATGCCTATGCTCAGGTTTTGAACAAAACCTATTTTTGGTGAAGCTCTTCTTAGATGTCATCTTTGTTCCCTTGTCCCTGGGACCTTCTGAACAGGAGCATGGCAATTACTAGATGTGGTTGAATTTGCTTGCTTTGGCTTTTATTTCATTTGGGCTGCAAAGCAGAGGATACTTACATAGCAAAGGCTAGATCAGTTTCTGCCAATTGCTGACTCTGAGCTTGCTTGAATTTGTATAATATATGCTGATGCTATAAATAGGAGCAGCTCTGTCCCTTGCGCTGAAAACTCTTTGTCAACCATGCAATACTGAGATTTTGTTAGGTATTAATTAAGTTACGGGTATGTATAGGATGCCATGTGTTGCTAAGAGGAATGGCAGATTCTTTCCATGTGACCCAATTTGCAGTAGGTTTGGATATAACAAACAAAGTAGCTGAACAAAAGGGTTGTTCACTGAGTCACCCTCCCAAAAAGAAGGTGAAACTGAGGATGTCCAAGCCATTGTTTGGCTTGGTTTCTCAGTGAGACATTTTTGTCTGCATGTCTGTCTAACATGCTGGCCATGGTTTTGCTGTTCTTGTTTTTCCTCATCTTTTTGGTGTGTATTTTCAGTACTGTGTTCAAAGGCAAGGCACCAAAAAGAAGTACCAAATCTAAGGAACCAGGGCAAGAAAGAGGCTGCCTGCTGTGCAAATATTTTGGGCAACAACCGGGCACCAGGAAAAAATTTCAATAAAGACAGAAGAGGCGAAAGGGAGGAGAAGAGATTCAGGCTCTTTCTGGCTCAGTCCTACAGCCAGTTAACACTGAAGTTTCCATCTCCTAAGGATTACCAGTATTATTACGGTGTCCTGTGATACTTCATCCCTCTTGGGTTCAGGGTAATGGTAGTTTCCTAAGCATGCAACATAAAACCCTGAGATGTTCATCAAAATCTGCTAATTAAAGAGATAGCAGACTCATTTAGAGGATGTGGCTGTCACAAAACACCACAGGAATTATCTCTGGGCTTTGAAAACCAGTTCTTCAACAGTCATACTCCTGGAAAGAGACCACATTTTGTTTCCTCCTTGCCTGCATAAAATCTGCTGGAGAATTGGCGCTCATATTCAGTGTCACGTGCCTTTCTCTTCAGTGTGTTCTGCTCTTGCTAGAAAGCATTCTATTCAGGCTGAGCATGCTCACTCACTCTTAGCAAGCCCTGAAGAAGAGGAAAACTGAGAGATAAGAAAAAGGTGGGGGTGGCCTTTGCTCACAGTATGTTACTTGCACAGTGGATGGGCATGAGCTGGTGAAAACTGGGGGCTGCTGGTGTAAGCTAATACACACTCTTGAAACTACCCAGCTTTTCTGTAGCTAAGATACATGCATTGTGCTCAGAACTGTAACTGCAGGCACATTTTCTTGGAGCCAGGAGCCTGACACCATAGAAAGTAGAGTCAATGGTGCTTCACTCCCCACCTTTAAGACTGATGATATGCTTCATCTGCACTAAGTAACTTTATGTGATGAGCCTGTTGGTTCAAACACTGCTTTGGCAGAGCTCATGTTGAGGGAACACTTGCCTGCACCTGTCAGAAGATTTTGCCAGGGCTTCATGATATTAGTCCTTATGGTGAGGGGGGTATCAGCCAGCGTCCCAAAATCCCTTCGCACTCTTTTGGTTTGCAGGTCCCTGGCAGGAAGCAGGGTGCTTTGGTTCAGTTTGTTGCTTCGCGAGAAGACGCGCGCCCTGGGCTTTCCACATCAGTTGGCCTCTTTCAACATCAGACAAGCAGAATATTACAAGGTTGGTGCAGGTAGACCAAAAAGCCCAGTTCTTGAATACAGAACTGGAAATGAGGTGACAGAAGGGAAAGGGAAAGCAAGAGCTCAGATGACATCTTCTCTTGTACTGGGGGGGTCCCTCTTTGGGACTCTTTGGGTACTGGGGAAGGATGCAGCTGAACTCTGAAGCTGAGACCTCCCACCCGCCTTCTCCCACAACTACTTAAATCTAGTCCCATGCCTTTTATCTTCTTAAACCAGCATCTCCCCTACATTCCCTTTCTCCTGCTTTTGTTCCCAATGTGTATTTTAACACTTGCATTCATATGTAAAGCTGAGGAATAGGGCCCTTCCCACTTCCTGGTCTTTCTTGGCTTTTAGACTTGTATCCTGTTCTTTTCACTAGTGCTTTCTCATCAACTCAAATGCCCTCCCTGCTGGTCACAGCCTTTCCAGAAGTGATACAAAGTACTCTGTGCGGAGTTTTCCAAAGTATTTTGATTTGTGGAAGCCCTAACATGTTTCCAGTTAAATTGTGGATAGGCCTATAGAAAAACTCCCTCTAAATCTCAAAAAGTGTAAACTACAACAGTTCCGGTAATTTTGTTGTCTCTAGTGTGCTCCCTGCTTATCCTATGACGTAAAAATACGGATTGGGTATTTAGGGTGCTGCCTCCAAGCCACCTTTTTCCTTCCCTTTCTCACCATCCCTCCCCACTTTTTCGCATATACCTGTTAGGAGGTTTTGGTGCCACAGCAGGCAACCAAATGCTAACAAGCATCCTGGCTCTGGCTTACAACAGTCCTGCCGCCAGTGGTTAACTGAACATAGTGGTTAGGTCAAATCCATGCTACATCTGGTCTGTGCATACTTTTTGAAATGTGGATACTTTTTTTTTTTTTTTAATACTGACCAAAGGATGCTAAGTATTAGCCTTTTATAGACTAGAGGTTATAAAAGAGATATAACTGAGATACCTGGAGCTCGCTAGTTTCCAGGAGGGAGACTAATCCAGGATAATTCTTACTATTAGCAGAAAATTACTCACTTATTATTTTTGAAGTATATAATGGTAATAGATTTCCATTTACCCTCCTAGGTGGCTCAGAGCTTCCTGCTGCTGCCTAACCATCAGTTTTGTTTCAAAGAAGAGAAAAGAAGGAACGAAAAGACTCAATCCATGATAGCTGTAGTAGGGATCAACATGTTACCCCAGCTGGTGCAGCATGCACACCCAGTAGTGACAAGAAATTCAGCTCAGTTCAGCTGCAGATGAATGCTGTAACTTTCCATGGAAACTACAGAATTGATTCTCTACCTTTGGCTCCAGGTAATTGCTTTGCCTCATGCAATTATGTGGGGTAATTAGAAGTAGATTATACAAGGAATAGCAAAGACCATCAGTGCATCCTCCGTATTCGTGGTCTTTTCCTTTAAGAGTGATTATGACTTTTTTACCTTTTTTTTTTTAGCCCAGTCTGTCTCTTGCTTTCTACCCAGCTGATCAGTATATGGCATAGGAAGGGAAAAAAAAGTATGCTTTCAGCACATTACTGAGTTCTGCTCATTTTTAAAGCACGCTATCTAGTACAAGCCCTTATTGGAACTGCAGTGGAAAAGCAGAATGATTTAAGGACTCTAAAATTCACATTTTCTTCCAGCCTGATAGAGTGAGGGACTATTAATACACCAGGCAGACCTCTGAAATAGATGAGGCTCAGTAAACGACAAACGCATTTTGGTTGACTCAGAAAATATTAAGGCAGTTAGCTTGTGTTCTCTCTTTAATATTTTTTTTCCCTACATAAAGTGGTACTTTTTTGAAAGGTGAAAAGTGGCAAGGTAGCGGACAGTTTCTCTAATAAAGGTTTATAAAGTTCCCACTGATCCATTACTTGAGAAGTGCTATCCTGCTGCTATGCTTAATGAAAGATCAGTCAAGTAAATTGTTCCTGGGATTCAACTTAATTACATGCAAGAGATAGAAACTTTGTTATCAAAGACTTATAAAATATCAGGTGGCTTTAATGAAGTCAGTAAGGTGGCAGTTTTAAACTGAAACCTGCTTGCTTAATAATAGAAAAGGCAGTAGATTTGAGCAAGATGTTTTATAAGCAGCGTGTCACTTCTCCACTGCAAGGCAAGAGACGCATTTTTTAAGCCGCGTTAGTGAGAAACGTTAAGTTCATTGTCAGTGTTTATCCTCTCAGCCTCAGACTGAAGGGGCTATAGCTGGAGGAGATTTCTTATTGAAAAATTCTTTTAGTCTGAAACTCAGCATATGATGACTAGGGTGATTTTTCTTAATGCTTACAAAGCCATTTATCCAGATATGTAATTGAAATCAGGAGATGCCTCGGAATGACATGGCTGTGACTGGTACTAAATTTTGAAACCTTAAATAAGTAAAGATGCTTAAAGTTTTAGACCTTTAATGTTGACCCATTTTATAGTCATTTGGATGTTTTCCTATAAATTTTTAAAATACTTGGATTGGGTTCATTGTTATGCTGGGAATAACTTGCCTTCCTCACCAGTCCTGCAAATTTTTTTTGTGGTACAGTAAAATTAATATGAGTATATTCCAGTTGTATTCACAAATACTGCAGACTGGTAGATTGTTCAAGGCACTTGTGTATGTTTCCATTAAAAAAAGAAAATATAATTTTAAAAAAGCATTTTTTAAAAGTGCTTGTTAACATTAACAGCATCCTTCAGGATTCCTGACCTTATGGGGAGCAGTTTTTGCTCCGCAGGTGCTTTTGGAGGCCAGGTCATATTTTACAGGGTGACATTTAAGGTGTGCTTAGGCACGAGTTGCAGAACCAGTGGCCAGGGTGGGCAGTGGGCTGTCAGGTGGGGCTTCCTGATGGAGAACAGCCAGACTGGTCCAAGCAGGCTGCTTCTGAGCTGTGAACAGGGGACTCCCCTAACACACACACTCTGATGTCAGTCTTGCATATTTGATCAATACTACTTTCCACTTAAACCAGAAAATTAGTTGTTGTACTCCAGAGAAGACCCAGGTTGATCCAGTAGCTGACAGGCCAGCACCTGACTTGCATAGAAAAGACAGTGCCACTGTCACTGCTTCCTGGTGCTCTGCTGCTGGCTTGGCGTGGTGTGATGTGTCTTTCGGTCTGTTTGCCTCTGCAAAAATCAATAGAATAGTTCTGTCAGGAGCCCCGATGAACATCAGGAGCCTCGTGCTTATTTCTCTCAGTATCTTTCACAAATTACCTAAATATTAGAAGAGGATCCTTTTCTCTCCCGGCTGCAGGCTTGTCCCACCAGTCCTGCAGACTGGTGGAGGTGGAGGCCTGTTAGCCACAAACAGAAAGAACAAACCCCAATTTTCTACAACTTCTGCCTTTAAAGATTTTTGTGCCAAGCTTTCTCTGCCATTTGTCAGATGTATTGAGAGATTTCATACCACTTTTCCCCAGCTGGCGTCCTGGCTTTAGATTTCTTCTTTGTGATGAGAGCTGCCCAGTGGACCATTGGACTGGAGACAAAGGAGGTAACGTAGCATTTCTTGTACAGAGAGCTGTGCACGAGGAAGAGTGTAGCCAAACAACATAAAAAAAGGCAGGGCCAAATCTATGCCCAAGAGTGATGGAAGGAGGTAGAAAGCGGGATAACCTGGTGGATTGAGAGGACTAGGGCACAGGGATTTCTGCCCCTCTGCTGCTGTTCTGGACACTTCCTTGCTCTAAGGCTACATGTCATTTAAGATAAACATTATTAGAGTAGTTAGCAATTGCCTTATAGCTTTTGTCATGGAAGAGCCTGATGGTGTCTCTTTGGCTTGCATGTTGAGTGTGAGATGTTTGGATCTGGCTGTAAGCACTCCTGATGCCAGAAACTCAGGACCATCTTGTCTCAGGTTGAGCTCCTAAAATTAGGGGCTGTTTTGGAAATGCTGCCGCTTATCTCTGTGTGAGATAAAACTTGCAATCCCAATGTAACTTTTACCCACACAGCAGGATCCCGGGAGGACTGAGAGGCTCTAAATATTGAACAATGGCAAGTCAGCACTGTGAGCAGTTATTGTTGTGAGTCAATGTTGAATCCCTGCCAAAGATGCCTTTTACAAATAAAATTTAGCACTAATTTATCAATGAGTTAGTTCATAACATGATGTAAAGCACTCAGTACATAATGAGTCCTTCTGGATCGAAAGAAAATGCTCATAACTACTTTAGTATAAATAAATACTATGTTTAAGTGAACCAAATCAATGTAAGGGTATTGCTGTGTTTCTGCACTGACAGTTTGCTACTTTCTTTATTACCTATGGCTGGCAGGGAGGGTTTCGTTAATTTTTTTTTTTCCCGTTTTGTTACCTTAACAAAACTGTCAGCATGTGTTCTTTACTCCTTGCTGTGCAAGTGCTTCACTGAATCCTGCGTACAGCCAGGTAATGCCCTGCTGTTCCTGCTGTTCAAGAGAGCCTTCGTGTCCGCAGCCCCTCGCAGGCAGCTCTGCTCCCTGCTGCTCCCCAACCAGCATCCAATGGCACGAGACCAGAATCACTGGTGCAGAAGCAACCGCCTCAAATTCTCTTCTGCGTGCCACGCTCTGCTTTTGTCAGGAAGGGCTTTTTCTAGATCATTGTCCTCATGATGGAGGTAATCCATCTGTTCTGCTGCCCAGAGCTGATCCTGGGGGAGAGGCCAGAACTGAACGCTCTTCGTTCCTCCATGGATTCTGGTCTCGGGCCTTGAAACAAACTGCAGCTGGGTTTTTCCCAGCTCTTCCCAGAGTAACCTCTGCTCTCTGTGTGCATCTGCTCCAGGCTGATGCATCTTCAGGCTTGGTCGGTTGTTTTAGTTTTATTTTGTTTTGTGGTCGTTTTTGGTCCCGCCCCCCCCCCCCCCCATTTCCTGACCCAATTTCAGCGGTGCCACTTGCAGTACTGAAAATTTGGCACCCCAAAGAGCCAGGGCTTCCTGGGGCTGCTGCTGCACGCTCCGTATCCTCAAACCTGTGGAAGGGCTCGAGAGCTGCAGCCGAAAGCTGTTGAAGGGAGAGCTGATGGTGGCTGGTGGGGCGAGCAAACAGCTTTCGGCTGAGACGGGAAGCGGCTGTGGGTGCTGTCGGCAGGTTTATCGCCCGAGAGTCGGACGGTGCCTTCGGCTCCCCCGCGGACTCCCGAAGCCCGCCGGTGCCCCGGGCGCAGCCCTGGTGGTTGCAAACCCCCGTTTGCCTTCACAGCCCTCGGCGGGGGGGCTCGGGGGACGCCCCCGTCCCCGGTCCCACCGGCGGAGGAAGCGGGGCGGTGGCGCGCCCCGGGGGTCTGCCGGGGGCGGCGGCGGCGGCGGCCCCTCCCCGGGGCGGTGCCGGTGCCGGCGGCGGCGGCGCGGGCAGCGGCGGCGGCGGCGCGGGGCCATGGTGAAGATCGGCGTGCAGCAGCCGCCGGCGGCGCTGAAGCCGGAGAAGCAGAAGGCGAAGGCGGCGGCGGGGGGCGATGGGGCGGCGGGCGCCGTGCTGCTGCCCCCGGGCGCCGTGAGTGCGGGGCGGGGGCGGGCGGGCGCCGCGGCCCGGGCTGTGCGAGCCGGCCCCCGCGGGTGCCGCCGGTGGTAGCCCTCTTTGCGCCGGTTTTTTCCCTTTTCTGCTAAGTTAGAGCTGAAAGGTGCGTGCTGTGGGGCCGGGCGTCTGCGCGGAGCTCGCTCCTGTTCGGAGAGGCGCCCTGGGAGAGATAAAAGCGTCTGGTTTTATGGATGTTAGCTCACGTCCTAGAGGGTGCGTAGGCATCTGAAGTTTGGAGAAGTAGGGAGGGGATGGGGCAGCGTAGTTGCGCCATTATGGGGAGCAGCATCCATGGGCACTTCAGTGAACGGCCAGCGCGGACAAGTGGCATCAGAACTCATCCCTTTGGTCTAGGTGGTTTTGCCTGGGGGAATGTAATTTGGGATTGATTATTCATGGGTGGACTTCAAATTCTAACATCTCTGAAGGCTGAGGGTTGGCACAGAGAAGAAGCGAGAGGAACAAAACGGCTGGTACTGGAGCAAGGTGAGAAGCAAGGGGGTAAGAGCATGCTCAGCTCTCTAGATGCTTTGCAGTTTTCAAGATGGGAGTTGACATGCTGAAGTTTAATTGCTCTGCTGGCTTCAGGTGATGGGTATCAGAGGGGAACGAGTGCTCATGCCTGTGGAGGTTGGGATCCTGCCAGGATCCTGCCAGGTGCGAGGTGAATGAAGGCAGTGGGGCATCCCTGGCAGATGTAGAGCATGGCTGGGGCCTTGGGGTAGAGTTATGTCGAGTCCCATCCAGACTGCGTGAGTCACGGGCAGGTGCTGGCAGGCAGTGCTGGGTGGTGTGGCTGGTGCTCATCTGGAGGAGGAGAAGATGAAATGGGCACTGTTGTGTTTGGCCACGACTTGAGCGTATCTGCAGTCTATCGTACTAGAGAGCCCGCAGTTTGCAAGCTCTTCTGCGAGGGAAGACCCACACAGCATTGTGTGTAGCGGGGAGGGTGTGGTCCAGAGAGGTGGGCCTGACCTACAGCATCAAGTCCACCTTGTTACAGTGCTTCTGTATCAGAGCAGGAGACTTAAATGGTGTTTCTGTATTCCTTGTAAATGCCTCAGACTGTGCATGCAGTTTGATCATTTATCGAACCCTAATCCTCCTGAGTCAAAAAACTGCGGGGGAGCTGCAGCAGTGCAGAGTGTCCCTCCTTATGTGCCTTACCAAGTGAGTGCGAATTACCTGCCCCGGAGAGTTGCTCTGCAGTAGGGTCTTCAGGAGATTGCTCAGTTCTGCAGAGAGTTCAGGGAGTTGCTTATATCATAACGATCTCTCACATCACGCATGGATATGCTTGCAGCTCTCAGCTGTGCTGTCAGTGTCTGAACGTGCTCGGTCTGTCATGATTGCATCTATTAATCTAGTGCCTAGGAGCTGTATAGAAACCTGTAACGGGGCAATGTGGCCAACTGTGATATCTTGGTGACTTCCAGACTTCATCTTTCCTAATTACGAACAAAGAAGGTGGTAGGTTTCTTCCCACCTTTGATGAAACCCTGAAAGTTGACTCTCACACTGGACTTCTGGCTCATGCTGCCATAAAACCAACTTTCCACAGCTGGGAACTCGGTCGTTCTGCCGATCCTTCATAAGCTCAGGCAGGATCTGTCTCCTTCTCATGTCCACTGTGAGAAAAGGAGTTTAAAAAATGATAAAATAAAAAATAAAAGTAGCAGAAGCTTATTTCCATCATTACTGCTGCCAGATTCCAGCAATCAAAATTATTACCATTCAGGTCCTGCCAGATGAATGAAATTGGCTTAGGTAACAAATAATAAATTTTGGGTTCTTTATGTTGCCTCAGGCCTTTCTCTGACTCCTGGGGGGCACTACGTTGTTCTTTTAAGCCCACATCAGCTACAAAGGAACATAAAAATATGAATATAGAACAAAGACTCTTCAACAGTCTCTTAATTCCAGCAGACGGGCATGTAAGAAAATAAGCGTAAGACCCATAACAGAAAGGCAGGAGCAGGTTGCGGTGAGTCAGTGCAGCATGAGGGGTGTCCAGGGAGCAGCACATCTACTGACCTTTTCCTGATGCTATTTTTCAGGGTATCTGTGACACTGGATTCTTTGATAATGGTCTTTTGGTTGTAGTTTGTACTTAGCTGGACCGAGGGGGTGTGCTGCTTTGTAAAACACCCAACTTGTGGGGTTGGTCCTTCTGTAGCCAGGCTTTCTTGCCATGCTCTCTCTCCTGCTGCCAATAATTCCTGTCTGTGTGTGTCTTGCTCTAGCTGCCTTGCGGCAAAATGGCATTGGTGACATGCAAACAAGATGCTCTGCATTCCTTTCCTCTTTGATCTCACAACTTCAATCCCAGTGATAGGAGCCAGAGCTGGGAGATGATTCAGTGGTGGCTTCTGCAGTCTGTGAATTTTGGCAGGTCCTCCGTGAATGCAAAGATGTGGCAGGCAGGAAGATGTCTGTGATGCTAATGTGTCCTGAAAAGCAGTAGGTGAGGAGTCCTGACAGCAAGCTCGTGTTTGCTGAGCCTTGTTTCTCCCCTGTGCAGCTCAGTTTGAATTGGAAAGAAGATGCAGTTTGAACTCTGTCAGAAGAATCCACATAATTTTGAGGCAATTGCAACATTTTAAGGGCTTATAAAAGAAACAGTCTTGTTGTCAGTAGGAGCTGGGAGGATGCAGCAGTCTCAAGCAGAAGGCAGTTTGAGGTTATGCAGTCAGTAAAATAATTTGTTGTATTTGTTGGAAAATATTTTCTCAGATGCAAAATAGTATTCAGTGAGTTTTAACTGAACTCCAGATTTACAGTCTGAAATAGAAATAAATACACATGCTGTGTCTTTAACTGCTCTGGGAAATGTGCTCCTTGCGTTTGCGATGGACGTTGAAATCCACAGGAACTGAGTAAAACTGCTGGCTGGAGCTCTCCAGTCAAAATTTGGTTTGGGGTCTTTTTTTGGTTGATTGCTAGTAAACCCCTCTAATACTAGCAGCTAGTTATTCTGCAGCGCAAGAGCCAGAGGAGAAGGGGTTTCATTAAAATCTTCTGCTTCACGAGGGGTAAATGATAAGAACTGGAGGGAAGAGGCACCTGTCATCCCTCTTGCTCTGTATGTAGCAGAGACTGGCTGCTCAGGTGCCCTGGACAAGGGCTCTGCCAAATGCTCCTCCCTGCTGGCCCGGGGTGGATCGTGCCTTACAGCAAATGCTGCAGCGCAGACCGGGCGTCTGTGGGGACCAGGACCGTTCGCAGATGATGGGAGGACATCTGTGTGCGTCGGGGGATGCTTTCACAGGAACCCTTGGGGAGAGGAAGCAGAAAGCAAAACCTGTAGTCCTGCATCTGGGAAAGGCTGTGCCGAGATGGCGTGTGCGATTGTGTTAGTCTTCGGCTTGCCAGAAGGATGAACGTTGAGGGGAGGACAGTGTCTGCTCAGGCTGTGGCTACTAGATCTGGCTGGTGGGAGAGAAGGGCGTTAACTAACGAAGTAGGAGGACTGGGAGAGTGCTCTCCGTACCTGCAGGCACTGGCAAGCCCACTGGTAACGCCTTGGCAGTGGGTCAGAGGCCCAGGGGTTGCGAGGGGCTTTCCAGGGTGCACACAATGGTATCCTGTGGGTGCGACTGATGTTTTGCTCTTGGTTGGTTGCAGTAATACCAGGGTTTGGTTTCGTGCCTTTCCTCTCATCTGCATTCCCTGAGACTCAACAAGACTGTTCCTTTTGATGGGCTTTGGATCACACCCTGGTTGCCTGGAAATGCTTCCTACAAGGAGCTGCTTGCTGCCTGGTGCTGAATCTCTCCAACCCTTCTGTCTCTCTGTGTGGCCTCTTTGTAGGCCGCACCTCAGGATGACTGTCCAGGGGGGTGCCTCAGCCTCCTGGCTGCAGGGCTGCCGCTCCCTGGGCAGCTGACGGCCGAGCTGCCCCAGCCTCCTCCTTGCTGCCAGCCCGGGGCAGCCGGCAGCAGCTCCCGCACCAAGTGTGGTTGCCCCGTTTGTACAGAAATAGCAGGGGAAAGCCTTGAAACCTTTGGGGAATGTGTTCCCTGAGGGGGTGGATGCCTCCCCGGTGCCTGGGAAGCTCTCTTTCCTCTGACTACCACTGCGAAACTCCTCAGTGAGGAGCAGCTCCACTGTGGATGTGGAGCTCTTAGCAGACAGATAGTGCCTCGCTGCTGGGGCTGTTGCTGTGCCCCTGCTCCCCTGCCTTTTCATGCAGTCGGGTGGGGACAGTGAGCTGTGACTGCTTTGCATCTGTCTGAGCGAGCCCGAGAGGATGTGTGCTTCATGGGAGGTGGGAGCAGATCGGGACAGGCAGCAGTGCTGCTTCTGGCCTTCCCAGAGGTACCGGTGTGCCGTGAGCTGTGATGCTCCAGAGCTGGGTGCCGGTGCATGGGGCAGGTGGAGGAGTGGTGGCTCTTGGTGGCTGTGCAGGCATCTCTGCCGGCCCTGTAAAGCGGGCTCACACCAGCTTGGTGGTAGCTACTGTGCCAGTGCAATGCTGGCTTTTGTGAGCAACTGCCTTGCAGGATGCTGTGAGGTGGAAGACAGATGTTGAGGGAAGGGGATGTGAGAAAAAGTCTTTTAAGCAAGCTGTAAATCCAGAGAGAGGGAGAAAAACTAGCTGGCAGCGATGTAGATTGATTACGCTCATTGACATGTTTGTGTGCTTGAGTCCAGGCTTGATGCTCTTCAGCTGTGGGTATTTTCAGTGTGTTGAAGTCTTGGTTTAGGATCTAAACACAGTAGATATTAATTTGAAGAAGCTGCCTCCTGTAACAGAAGGTTATTCCTGGCCTTTGCCGAACCCTCCCGTATCCACATGGGCTGAAGTGATGACTTCTTTTTGTGTCCTGTATGGAGACGTCAGCTTAAAAAGAAGCGTTGTTGCTGGTTCTCGGTTCTCCGTGGTTTGGGGATGCCCTGGAAGCAGAGGAAAAGGGCTGAACTGGAAAAACGTCTCCAGACCCATACAGGATCCGCTCTAGTGAAATGCTAGACTTGCGTATCTTACTGGATTCTGGATGTGAATATTTGATGTTCCAGCTGAGCATGACAAAGGATCTGGCTAAAATTGGCAGGGGGATTAAGAGAGGGAATGACTATTTCTAGCAGAAATGTTATAAATGTGACTGAATTTGGAAACGCGGAGCTCTTTTTCACCAAAGAGATGCAGACTGAAGAGCTGGAGACAGAGAAACTTGAAATGTCTGTCTAGAGGTGTGCATTCTCCCAAAGCTGGAGGAGGGCTGAAGCCAATGCGGCTTTGCACGTAGGTGCTCTTTACATGGGAAGAACCTGTTGTGCTTGCCTGCTTTGGGCGCAGCAAGTTCTCTGGCAAAAAACAGAAAACAAGGCAATATCTCTAAAAAGAAGCAGTTTTAAAGGGAACAAATAAACCAAATGTAAGCAAGAGGCAGCAGCTTTGCTGCACGCGCTACATGTATTAATAGTGCAGCGCTACAGGTCCTGTCCGTAGGACAGGAACCCGCCGTACTCTGCTGTAAGAAGCCCTGTGCTGTGCAGTGATAAGCAGAACGCTGGTTTTCACCCTCTTGTTGCACTGTGCTGCTCACGTGGCTGTTCGGGGAGAGGTGGCCTGGCAGGTGGGCTGTATGGCTGCTCAGAGGAGGGCAGCTCCCGCGCAGCAGAGCATCGCTTCCACGTCTGGAGAGGCGGAGCGTCTAGGGAGGATGAGTTGTCCTTGTGAGCAGTTTTGCAATTCCTGCTTTTGCACTACCAAATCTTTGCTCATTAATGGGTTTACAGGAGATGGAAAAGGCATTTTCACTTCTGGATAGGTATTTTCTTCCCAGGTAATGTATGGGAACCTAGGTGTATTTTGGTTTTTTTAATGCTAGTGTTACTGTTTGAGGGAGGACAGTGTGGGGGGTTTTGGTTTTTTTAATCCATCCCTCTGCACTTGCTTTGCAGAGTTGTCTTCCTTGTTGCCATGCCCTACCGTTGAAGTCAGTTTGAACAATAAAGCTGAGAAGGGTAAATTTGCCTCCTCTCTCTTGCTGTTGTTAAACTAGACACCATTTCTTTGTGGTGAATTTTTGAGTGTAGGACTGACTGTCAGGGTTTTCCTACGCTGCTGCTGGGAGAAGAGGTAATCGCTGTCAGTGTTTCTGAAAGGGAGCAATGACTTCATTTTATGGTGTGACACTGTGTAAGTCCTGATTTTCAGGGAAGAGGCAAATGTTGTAACCTGAAATCTGTTTCCTTGTTAAGATGCTTCAGCTTGAACTCTGGGAAACGCTGGACTCTGACGCCTCTCCTCAAGAGTGAACAGTACAGGTTTACGGCTCTGATACCCCTTCTTGTCTGCAGAGCCAGCAGAAGGCAGTACCTTGGCTGTTCCAGCTCATAAGCATTTTGGGCATGGCTGTGTCCTCTTTTCCACCAGCCTTTTGGGAATTGGTCACCTCTAGTGGGAGGGTGAGGTGGGACAGCGATGGCTTAATTGGCTACAACCAGATCAGCAGTGCTTGGCTTGCCCTTGGCGACATCCAAAATGGCTAACTTGCTCTTGACCACCTTTGCCTGCCTGACTGTAGGAGCTCAGAGGTGGGTGCTGTAGTTTTAAATTGCACATTTGTTTGGATCCCAAAACTATCTGGACACGGAGCTCTCTGGGGGGGAAGCAGTGGTTAGAGCCCAGCCACGGTGTTCAAGTGAGTCCTCTGCCCCACTGTTGCTCTGCTTTGGTGCTTCATCAGGATCCAAAGCCATCACTGACAGTGAACCACTTCAGGTGAAATCGTGTGGAGGTCTCTTCCCTGTCACATTTTCTGCTTTCAAATGTGTTGAGACAGCACCCGATCCTTTGCACCTTTTGCAAAATCAATCACTAGCACTCTTTGGCTTGTGCCCAGGACTCCCTGGGCCTCTTGCACAGGTTGGTAGGTAGTTTTGTTTTATACTGGAGCAATTGTACAATTTTAGTCTGGAAAAAGGTGAGTGTGTGGCTGTTGGAAAGGAAGTCTGTCCAGCTTCTTCCCAAGTGCGTGGTCTGACTGTCCTGCCACGAGACAGCTTGTCGCTTCAGTGGGCAGTCAGGCTTGTGGCTTGCTTCTTCCCAAGCCACGCATGAAGGTGGAAGCAAGCAGGCTGGTTTGGTGGGCAGCTGGTAGCGGCTTCTCTTCACTTCACCTGGGCGGAGAAGGAAGACACTACACTGAGAACAAGCTGAAAGCTGTTGGCATTTCCTTGCATCAGTTTCTCAATGTTCTTGAATATTTTTGGCATTGGTCAAAGGTCTTTTAAGGAGTCAGGTGTCTGCCCACCTGCATATGTCTTTACCTTTGAATCAAGTCTCTCTCTTTAACTTTGCCAATCCCCAGATGTGAGAACTTCCCCTATTCCCAGAGCAGCTGCTCTGCTTCACTCTTGCTTGAGCTGCCTTTTGCCTTTAATTGCTCTAGATAGGTTTTGAGACCCAATGCCAAAGCTTAACCTTTGTTCTTCTTCTGGGGAAAATTGCCATTCTTTTAATGCTACCTCCCACTTCAGGGTTGCAAAAAACCTGCTGGCCTTCGCTTGGCCGTGCTTGCTCCTTCTCTCTTCCAGGTGAGGTCTGCTCAGGTGCTCCGGAGCCTTTTAGCTGTGGTGGTGGAGCTGCCCCTGGGGCAGGGACTGATTCGGGGCAGGGACTGAATTCAGACTGATTCCTGTCGTCACAGTGAGTGGCTGCAGCTCCTGTTGATTTCTGGAAATCAGGCCATGTTTATCAGACTCTGTATTTTTGGCAGTCAGGCTGTTAAACACCCAGGTTGGGACATTTTTTGCCTCTTTATCACAGCTGTTTATTTTCTCCTTGCCTGCCTGCCTGTCTGTCTGTTCAGTGTGACGCTTGGGGCTCTAGCTATGTGCCTGATAAGAATAGCCTTATTTTTACAAGGGGCTTTGTTGGCTCCGCCAATGCTCTGAATGGTTTTACTCCGAGGAGAGAGGCTGGAAAAAATCCAGCTGGAAGTTGTGCCTCTGCCAAAAAATAAAATAAAAAATATACATGGAAATGAATTCTCATCGCTGTGCAAAGAGGGAGGAGAAACAGCCCCTTAGTTCCAGAAAGGGATGGAAAAAGGAGAAAGGAGGGGGTTTTATATCTCTCTTACTGACGAGGGAGAAGAAAAAATATCATCACTGAGCGCTTAGGAGCTCCCACATGCTAGGCTGCATTTTTAACATCCTGCTGTCTTTGTCGTATAGCAACAAAGCTGGGGTTTTTAATTAGCCAGTTGTTGTTTTTGATATTCTAATTTCCAGCACTGCAAAGTGACTCCTGAGGCAGGTGGCTTTGTTGCTAGTCACGTGTGGTGGTGGTGTTTAAAGATGTGATTAGATTCATTTATTGCAACCTTTTTGCCTCTGGCTGTGATAGTCTCTTAATTACAGCCCTTTTTGGGGTTTGGTGTTGGTTTTTTTTTTGGCTTCCAGGCATCTTTGAGTCCAAAAGCCATCAGTTGTGTTCTCTGTGGAAATACTGCTGCATGCCCTGCACAAGCGCTGCTCAAGTGCTGCGCACAGGGAGTTCAGTTGCCTTGGAAACTGCGCTATATGTATGTGTGGGTGTAAATATAAATATATATATATATATTTTTATATCCATGCACATACATATTATTTTCTCTTCTGACCTAATGCTCTTCAGCCTGGAAGGACTCTCCTTCCAGGTGACGGGCTTGTTCAGGGGCCTCTCATTGCTAGTGCTGAGCGCTGACCCCTGTGACTCTGCCAGGGCGATGGCCCAGGCACTGTTCCCCACTTGGTGTCACCTGGTTTTTCTCCTCGTTTCACTCCCTCTCCTCTCTCCAAGCACAACTGCTCTTGAGGACAGGACTAATTTTTTTGTTCATTTGGCAGAGGAGCATTTTTTGGAGTGTGGGAGATGCTTCGGTGGATGCAAGGATGAACTGCCTTTGCTGTGATGGTTTCTCTCTCTCCGTTACTCTCCCCCTTCTTGTCTTTCTTCATCTGCCTTTTTTCCTTGTGTGTAGTCTCTCACTTTCCTTTCTCCAGAGCTCTGGATTAACAATCACTCCAGTCCCAAAGCCTGCCTGGCCACCCCTGCTCGCTCTGGCCATCCCTGGGGGCTATTCACCACCAAGCTCCCCTGGCTCTGAATGCCTAAATATGGGAGTAGTTGTCTCTGGGAGGCAGGTCTGGATCTCCGTGCCCTACAATTTATCCCACAAATTCTCCGGTGCTTTTTATCATACAGAGCAGCGGCCCTAAGCGCTGGCAGTGCCCAGCACCTGCATGTAGTCTGTCTGTGGGGTGGATGGACAAGAGGGCTTTTCTTCATGTGCAGGAAGAGTAGGCTGCATCTGTGTGGACGTGGGGGTCACTATCTTGAGAGGTGACACTCATATCCAAGCGCGGCGCGTCAGAGGGGAGGTCAGTCCGTATCAGCCTACACCCACTGCGGCAGCACTACAATTTGCCAGCAGTCAGCTGTGGGGTTTTTCCATCTGAAGTCAATGGAGGTGTTGCTGTCACAGGTCCTTACATTTTGTAAAGCAGTAACTGATTTTGACTGTGAATATGGGACTTGATCTGCTGGAGGCAGAGACCTTGAACTGATTTTTTCTTTTCCCATAGTCCATATTGGTCTTTGGTTACCAGAAATGAGTAAACAGTGAGATCAGTTAGATTTTTCTGATGTGGGTTTCTCAGGTTTTGAGCCCGCTTCCTTTGAGGAAGCCACGACTGCCTGTGGCAGTGGCTGTAGTTACATCAGTGCATTTTCTATGTCAAGAAGTCAGGCTGCTGCTGCCTTGAAACAAGCAACCTCCCAGAGAGGGGTGATGTAGTTTGCTGCCTTTCAGACAGCGCTCCTCTCCAAACCGCATCCCTTTGAGTATTTACACTGCATCGCGTTTCTCTCCTCACTTGTCAGTCGTCAAAATCTCATCTACTATTTTTAGTCACCCCAAGGTTCTTTGCCTGTTGGGGGTGTATACTTAGACACTTGCGGAGCTGTTTCCCCTGTTCGTCAGGCCCTGCTACACCTAAAATGAAAGATTTCAAACCTGCATGTTTCAGAAATGCAGGAAAGATGGTTTGCGGAAAACACAAAGCTGTTACCAAAGCTGAAGAAGCAGGAAAAGGGTGTGAGCTGAGCCCACCTCTGCCGAGGCAGTGTGTGATTCAGGAGGGAGCAAAGCATGACATGAGAGCTTTAATTTCATCACCTCTGTCATCTTCAGCAAGACGTTGGTGATGGAGTGATAGAATCAAATACCTATTTTTCATAAGCCTGTACTGTATTCATGAGAAGTATCAAAGGCAACACCTCAGTGGGTATGGGTCTTGCTGGCAGCTTGTGCTAGTGTGTTGTGTCCAAAGGCTCAGGACCTCCAAGGACTTGTGCATTTTTTTAAAAGGCTAAGTTCTTCAAAAAGATGGAGGACACCAGGGCACGGCAGTCCTGCTGGGAATCTGCACGGTTCTTGCTGTAAGAAAATCTCTCGTGTGGGCATCAGTCCTGCTTTGCAGGCTGGGGAAAGATGCAGAGGGCGAGCGATGTGCTGTGGAAGCCCAGTCACCGGCACCAGGGAGTGAAGTTTCCAGCTGGGAGCGAATGCTTGCAGGCTCTCATCTTCTCTGGCTTTGCAGGGCTGGAGCTGCTGAGCTGAGGCTAGGGAGCTGAGCTCTGGGCTGCAAACTCCTCTTGACCCCATGTCTGCAGCACCATGAAGCCTGGGGGCTTCTGCTCAGCTGTAGGTGCTCTGGGCAGTCTCTGGCAGGTGTTAATGGTTTCCCTGCCCTGTCTTCCTCTGGCTTTTTGACTTGATTTCCATGTTGTGGACCAGACATCACACCTGTAAAGCACAGCCAGGCTTCTGTCCCACAACCCCTTGTACAAGAGGAGCTCCTTAGCCATTCGGTAACAAATAGGGATAACAGGACACCAGCCATTTTCATCGTGTCCTCAGTGAAACCTGAAATTCTGAAGAAAATCCCCAAACCCTGAATTAGGATTTCCACCACCGCCCCCCCGACTAATTTCAAGCCTCCTCTACCAAATGGTCTATATCATAACTTCATCCTCTCCTATCTGGGCATCTGGTGCCTGTGCTGTTCCTGCACTGGCCCTGCAAGCAGGCAGGGCACTGAAGCATAGTGAAGAGCCCGTTTTATCCAAGGAAAGGAATTCCTTTTTATATTCCAATATCCTATCTGCTGCCAGGCGCTGGGTCGAGCATCTGTGAAGCAATTGCACCTGCAAACTGGAGCCGAGTCAGCATGTTTGGTTATTCAAGCTCGCGCGCTGGAGCTGCCTCTGTTTCTCGCCCGGTGGGGTGAAGTATTAGCAGGACAGTGCCTGGCAGAAAACCCAGGATGCACAGGCGCTCTACTTGGGAGATGGATGCTTTCCCCCATTGCCCATGTGGAGGAAGAGCAAGCTGTGCCTTCCCCTTAGGTTGCGCAGGGGAAGGAGCTCTGCCCGCGGCCTCTTCCAGTTTTCCCACTGGAAAGGGAGTCAGACTGGCCCTTTCTGTAGGGTCAGCAAAGTGGTGGCCTCTGCTGCCTGCACTGGCGCTGAAGCGTGTGGCAGTGCCAAGAAATATGGAGCAAAGAAAGAATCATTACATGGAGTGGCAGGGTTTTCCTGCCCTGAAATTGCAGTGGGATACTCTGCAGAGCTGTGGATCTGTCTGTGCATCCTCCTTGCATGCACATCCATAGTGCCTTGACCATGGACATTGTGCTCTTCTTCCGCTGCTGTCGCTTTTCCATCTGTTCATTCATGGAGAAGCAAATGATTGTTTGTCCTCTGTGCAGCCCAGAGAGGGGAGGAAGGGCCTTATGTTGATTTTTGTGTAAAATATGCCCATCTGTTGGAATATGGTGTTTAAAACAATGAAAAAAGAAAAGGAAAAGCCCATTTGCTGAACTAAAGTACCTGCCTCTGCCCAGGGATGATTTTGACCCCAGCCTTTCTCATTTCTCTTGGCCAAAAAAACCCATAGTTGTTTGGGGCAGAAAATTAGTAGGATGGCTTGTTGCAAGAAGAGTGTCTGGTTAATGAATTCTTATGGAATATTGTTAAACATCTGGTGAATGTACAGCATTTTTGCATATTAATATTTTGATTTTTGTCCTCAGTGGAAATGCACATCTCGAAGGCGTGATCTGCTCTTCAGGAGAATCCCACTGCCGAGTCTAATTCTTTTCCCCACCACTGAAATTCATGGAGGTCAGGAATGCTGCCAGATCTGCAAAGTCTGCTGTGCAGCATGAGCTCAGTGCATGGTTTTGTTTGCTGGTTTGTCCTGGGGGTCTTTCTGGCAGGGATGGCTGTCCTGCAGCTTGCTGCTGGGACTGCCTGGTTCTCTTTGGCATAAGGTTAGCTTAGGGGAAAACTGCTCCCTTGCTGGGGAGCCAGGCATTCCTATGGCAAGAACAGATGGAAATCAGCTGTGATGGCTTTCCCCTTTTTTAAATACCCACATTTCTACTGCAGGGAGTGGCGGTCCTGCGGGGAAGGAGGTATGTTGCAGCATGAGTGGGGCAGCAGCCTGTGGAAGAAGCTGCCTGGATTTTTCCAACCTGGTGAAGATTTATCTTGGGTGAAATGCTGTTAAAGCAGGTTGTGCAACGCTCAGTCCACAGGCTGTCAGCACTGAGAATGCCTCCAGCCCAAAGCTCTGGTGCTGACTGGTGTGTAGTTGCTTTTAAATTGTAATTAATTCATCATGACAAAGGCTGGTGGCCTTTTAATCAGCGGGACTGGGGAAGGAGATAGATGTTTCAGTGAGGGTTTGCACAGGTGATTTTTCTGCAGTATTTTGCAGGACTGTGGTTAATTGTTCCCTGTGGCCTGCCTGGCAGCATTAACCTCGCTGCCTTAATCTCTTCTCCATCAGAATGGTTGCTGTTGAGTTTTAATTTCCTCCCTCAGAATTTGAGGACTTTTTCCTTTTTCCTGGTGTTCTGTAACTTCTCTCAGGACAAAGCTCTGCTTTGCTTCCCCCACCTTCTCCCAAAATGCAAAACTCAGGCATTTTTCCTGAAGCCAGGAATGCTTTGTAGGGAGCCAAACTCGTCTCCTTTGGCGGTGAGGAGTGGGATGTCTGCCTGTGTCTTCGGCTGTGCAAAGAGCACAGACTTGCTCTAGCAAATAGCAAACCAGCGAGGGCTTATTTGCCCCTCCCTACCATTCTTCAAACACATTTTTTCTTTTTAGTGGGAGTAATTTTTTTTTCTGTTTGAGCTGCTGTGTCCTTCTGAACCTTCTCCCCAAGCTCTCCATGGTGTTAGCACTTGCAGCTTACCGAGGAAGCGGGCAGTGCATTATCCATCACGGGAACCTGGCACCTTTCGTATGTAATTCACTGGTGGAGCGTTAAACATTTTCTCAGCCGTGCTTCAGTGTCAGTAGCAGGAGAGATTTTCATTCCTCTTCACCTCCACTCTCTGCACTGTTTCTCTGATGACAGATATCTGGGGAAATCTGTTTTTGTGAAACACTTGACATAAAGCATGACTTTCCTGTCCTAGCAGTTCATGTCAGAGAGCCTTTAAAATTCCTCTAGTAATGTCATTTTTTTTTTCTTTTTTCTTTTCTTTGTGGCTTGTCACAGTTGCTGCCCCTCATCTGTAGAAGGAGGAGAAGGGAAAGATTGGAAGCGAACTTAAAATGTGGTATTTTTCAGTTTGCTCATCCCTTCATTTGCTGGAGGAGCAGTTACAAACTGATTAAACACTGATCCTTCAGTGTAGGGAGCTGGTGGTGAATAGAGGTGCTGCGGATCTTTTCAGCAGCTGGGATGAAGGAGAAATAAATATAGATTAATTTCTCCTGGAGGTGTGCTGGAATTGTAGCTCTCCCAAAGCAATTTGGTCTTTGCAGTTATCAGTCTGAATGTGGCTAGAAAAGAAAAAGTCGATAGCCGGAGCAGTCCGTGTTGGCTAGGAGTGGAGTGAGTAGCAGAGGGGTTGCAGGATCCTGGCTCTGCCCCATTCTGCACGTCGATGGAGCTCAGGTGCCGGGGAGGTGGGGGGGATCCCCACCTGGCGGGCTACCCACAGGTGCCCCAGGGATGCTGGGGTGCCCTTGCCTCAAGGGCAGGAAAGACCTGTTAAATCTGTTCCTCCAGCTTGTACGGGTCTCTGGCTAGCTGTGAAGAGAGTGTCTTTCTAATCAAACGTGTCAGATCACGTACTGTGGAGAGGGAGTTAATCTGCAGGAGCCCTCCCTGGTGCATCTCTCGCTTGCCTGCCTGCTCAGCTGAGGGCAGCTTTCAGCTCTTTTGTGTGGAAACTGGGGCATCATCTGCTTCTGAAAGGCCTTACATCTTCCTGCTTAACATTTTGGAGGGTTATTTTGGTAGTTAAAACAAGAGCATTGTAGGCTGGGATGAGTGGTACCCAGGAGGTAACCCTGCCTTTGCACTGCCCTCCTTTTCAAGGGCTGTAATGAGGTGAGCTGGGTCCTGTCTATATAGATTGGGCAGCACTCTAAAAAAGGCAGTGTCCTGGTTTCAGCTGAGACAGAGTTAATTTTCTTCGTAGCGGCTGGTATGGGGCTATGTTTTGGATTTGTGCTGAGGACAGTGTTGATAATACAGAGATGTTTTAGTTGCTGCTGTACTAGTCAAGGACTTTTCAGCTTCCCGTGCTCTGCCAGGTGCAGAAGAAGCTGGGAGGGGACACAGCCAGGATAGTTGATCCAAACTGACCAAAGGGCTATTCCATACCACATGACGTCATGCTCAGTATATAAAGCTGGGGAAGAAGAAGGAAGGGGGGACATTCGGAGTGATGGCGTTTGTCTTCCCAAGTAACCGTTACGTGTGATGGGGCCCTGCTTTCCTGGAGATGGCTGAACACCTGCCTGACCATGGGAAGTAGTGAATGAATTCCTTGCTTTGCTTTGCTTGCGTGCGCGGCTTTTGCTTTCCCTATTAAACTGTTTTTATCTCAACCCTCAAGTTTTCTTACTTTTGCTCTTCCGATTCTCTCCCCCATCCCACCAAGGGGGAGTGAGCGAGCGGCTGCGTGGTGCTTAGTTGCCGGCTGGGGCTAAACCACGACAGGCAGATATGTTTTCTTTTGGTGCTCTGACCATATTCCTGGAAGGTACGCAGGAATCTGCTTGAAAAATCAAGTTAAGATAAACATAGCTGTTTGGGTAGACTCACCCCAGCATGGCCAGGAGGTACCTCTCTGAGACCAGTAATTTCCAGCTCAAAAATTGCCCCTGAAAAATGCTGCAAAAGCGGCAGCATTTCAACAAAAATTTTTGAGTATAAATACATAAATGCTGTTACATTCAGTAGCCAGGAACTGTTAGTTCCTGATTTCCTTTTTTTTCAGTCGATCCTTATTGCCCACTGAAACAAAGCTTGACTTTGTTCTGAGCAGTTGGTGGCAAGCAGAGTATACATATATATGTGTACGTTCACACACACATATATAAAAAAATACGTATATTTGGGGGTGGGAGAGGAAAATGCACAAGAAGTGTTTTACTCTTGCCAGAATGCTGCCAAATGTGAAGTCGCTTTGCAGGATGGTGCCTGCCTTCTTCAGTCGCACACCACAAACTTGTGCATGGCCTTTGCATAAAATATGGTTGCTTTTCTGATCCCTTCCAGCAGCGGATGACTGATGCTCTCGTTTTCATCTTGCAGGAGGAGCCGGCTCCCACAGTGCAGGGCCGGAGGTCATCGCTCAGTGGGGTGTGCTATCTGACCATGGGTCTCCTCGTACTGCTCCTGGGCTTGGTCTTTGCATCGATGTATGTGTACAGATACTTCTTCATCACCCAGGTAGGGGTGAGTCGGGAAGGACTGCTGACTCTTCAGCCAGAGCAGCCAGACAAACTCTTTCATCCTTTGAAAGAGGTGGTGCTGTTATTGGTTTGCACTGCAGGCAACTCAGGAGCCAGTCCTCTGGGCACTGCAGGCGAGGCATGTCTTAAGTGGTAGGCTCAGGCTCATGTCCATCCTGACTCCCAGGAAGGGCCTTCCAGAAACCCTCCTCTTCCCCTCCCTTGTGGCTTTGTGTTGCCCTTTTTTTTTTTTTTTTTTTTTTTTTTTTTTTTTTTTTAAAACTCCATAAAAATACCCTGCCAGTTCTACCTTTTAAACCCAATGTTACTGCTGTTAGAGGTAAGGCAGTCTGAAAGTGTGGCTTGTTGCGAGGGCAGAGCAAGCCCTGGAGAGAGCAGGGAGATACAGGCAAGGGAACAGCTTTTTGCAGTAGGTTTTTTTAGGCCCTAGCACAGCAAAACTCCATAGTTGTAACAAAAATAGGTGCCGCTATTAATAAAGCGAGTGGAGAAGTGAAAAGTAAGTGGGAGATGGTATGGAAGTTGAGCCTTCGACCTCCATTAAATTCTTCCATATAGGCTTTGCAAAGCCTGGCCTAGCTGAGGCACTGGGCTGGCAGCATTTTAGTGGGTCAGAACATAGGGAATGAGACAGGGCATAGCTGCTTTTTAAGGAGGAAACTGCTGAGCTCTGTGTCTTGCTGAGTGTTTAGCCAAGAAACCCTAGAGCATCGATTTGCACTGAAGCCCTTGTTCTGCTGCAGAGCAGCTATTAGTGAATGAGTTCTCCCAGGACTGCTGGCTGCCTTCGTCTCTGCAGCCAGCACTTACCCACTCAGCAGTATAGTCTTTTTATACACTCCCTTGCTCCATAAATTTTCTTGCTGTCAAATTAATTTGCAATCTTTGTTTTAAGATACATCAGTGCTTTATTATCCGTGCTTATTTATTCCTGATCTGGAAACCCTGTGACAACTGTAGGGCTGCTCAACCCTCCCACACACTGCTGCATTAGTGTGATGGGACCCTGTTGCTGGGCTTTTGGTGTAGACGCTTCCTTATGAGAAGAAGGCCCTGGCATTGAAGGAAGGTTATTAACCAGGTTATGGACAGTGTTTAGTCCATCACCCTGTCAACAACCTACCCTTGGCGCATGCTGAACGGCGCTGGGAAATGCCTGCTGGCCCATTTGGGGCCACCCGTTGTCACCCTTACTGTCTGCTTGCAATACAAATGGCAGCTTATATCCAGCTACACAGCAAAGCCCGTTCAACATGGTCAGAGATGTGTTGGGGACCAGGGCAATGGGGCCTTTATGTCTCAGTCTCCAATGGCTGCACTTTGTCCCTGTGATCTTCATGCTCAGACTTCATCACTCTCTGTTAGCTCTCTTGCCTCTAGCTTGTGCTTCTGGAGCCCTGGTGAGCAGCGGCTCCTGTTTTGCAGTGAGGCAAAGCCGCTTTGTTTTGGTGCATTTGCTATATACAAGCCACAAGCACCTTTAGAAATGATACTCTGCTTGCCCCAAGCTTATATGCCTTACGTAGAAAAATGCAGTTACTGGAAGCTGTGTCTAGGGAGTGATGTGAATAGCCTGGTTATGAAATTAAGAGCCTACAGACAGTCAGTTTGCCTTTCTGAATTACACCATGTGAAATCCCACGGGGAATCCTTTACTCCCTTTGGACCTAGCTAGCAGGAAGGGAGATGTGGTCATTTCACAAGGGTGTTTTGCACTACCTTCATGAAGAATGGTTTCTGGTAAAAAGACTGATCTTGAAATATTCTCAAGTATCTGTTTGAAAAGGGTGTTTTTACCCAGTATAGGTATGTTTTCTTCCCGTGTTTGCTGTAGTTGTTAGTTGGGTGTATGAGTGTTGTATCTCCACCTGGATCTCATCCCCACAGCTGCCTCGCGAGAGCATGTTTCACTGTGGCGTCCTTTACGAAGACTCGCTGTATTCGCCGTTCAAAGGACAGCTGGAGTTGCACGAAGACGTCAAGATTTACATTGAGGAGAACTACGAGCAGATCAACGTCCCAGTGCCCCAGTTTGGAGGGAGTGACCCTGCAGATATCATCCACGATTTTCAGCGAGTAAGGAGCTCTTGGGGCCTTTAGGGGCATAGCACAGGGCTGAGCTGGGGTGTACCAGCACAGTGCTCATGGCCTAGCGCTATCGCTGTTGTCACATACGTCTACGATGATCTTGTTACTGAGCTGTCCTCCTTCCCAAGGCCGTCTCTGAGATTTTCCAACCTGCTCATCTTGTTTGGTAGGGAGGTCCTGGGACAGGTTTGTTGCTTAAAGCAGTTTCCTGTCTTCCCTGAGTTCCCTCTTTTCACCCATCTTCACAGCCACGTATCATTGCAAAGGGCTCAATTCCATAATTTCTCTGCTTGGAATGCAGGGTCTGACAGCTTATCATGACATAACGCTGGATAAGTGCTACGTCATCGAGCTGAACACCACTATCGTGATGCCCCCTCGCAACCTGTGGGAGCTGCTGGTGAACGTGAAGGTACAGCTGCAATCCTGCTTATTTTGTATGCTTTTCTTGAGTTGGCTCCTGAGTGCTAGCTAGAAGCTCATGGGAAACCAAAACTGCTGTGTCTGTGGAAGTAAGCCTTGGCACTGACAGAGCTGAGCCTTCATGTAGAGTGAAGGCTTCAGGGGGTTTAGCTGAAATATTAATTTTGTAGACAGCACGGTAACACTGGCACAACGGATCAACCTGACCAGGGTGACACAGAGAAGCAGCAGATTCTTTCCCTCTGGTGTTTAGTCATAGTAGGAATTCAGGAAAAAAAGAAAAATTTCCCTCCTTTCACTCTTGCTGTGGTTACCACTGCAGGTTGCCATTTGCAGAGCTCTTAGTGTCCCCTGGGGAGTACCAGGCCTTCAGCTTTCACCCTTTGTGGGGGGGTATCTGTGCTGCCCTCCCTGCTGTGCTGTAGGTTGCAACACCAGACTTGGGCTCATGCAGTTTTGCTCACAGCAGGCATTAACTGGGTTTAGTACCAGCAGGTTTGTTCAGTTCAGAAGCCCATGCCACTATTGCAGTGACTGAAAATAGACATCCCTACACGAGGGGATGCAATACTGGACCTGATGGTCACCAATGCAAGTGAGCTCATCAGTGACATCAAGATTGGAGGCAGCCTAGGCTGCAGTGATCACACATTGGTGGAGTTCACAGTCCTGAGGGATATGGGACAGGCGAGGAGTATAGTCAGGACCCTAAATTTTAGGAAAGCAAAATTCCATCTCTTCAAGGAGTTAGTCAGTAGGACCCTCCTGGGAAACGGTTCTCAGGGACAGGGGAGCAGAACAGAGCAGGCAGATCTTCAAGGATGCTTTCCATAAAGCGCAAGAGCTCTCAGTCCCCAGATGCAGGAAATCAGGCAAGGAAGGGAAGAGACCAGCATGGCTGAGTCAGACATGCTGGTCAAACTAAAGAGCAAGAGGGAACTGCACAGGCAGTGGAAGCAGGGACAGGTAACCTGGGAAGAGTATAGGGACGCTGCCTGCTTGTGTAGGGGTGGGGTGAGGAAGGCCAAGGCGCAGCCGGAGCTGAACTTGGCAAGGGATGCAAAGAATAACAAGAAGGGCTTCTACAGGTATATCAACCAGAAAAGGAAAGTTAAAGAAAGCGTACCTCCACTGATGAACGAGAATGGTGAGCTAGTATCAACAGACGAGGAGAAGGCTGAGGTACTCAACGGCTTTTTTTGCTTCAGCCTTCTCTGGCAACCGCTCTCCTCAGCCCTCCTGAGTCAATGGGCAACATGTTGGGGACCAGGGGGGTAAAGCCCCTCCTGCTGTAAGGGAAGATCAGGTTTGTGACCACCTGAGGAACCTGGACATATATAAGTCCATGGGACCTGATGAGATGCATCCCAGAGTCCTGAGGGAATTGGCTGATGTAGCTGCCAAGCCACTCTCCATGATATTTGAAAAGTCGTGGCAGTCAGGTGAAGTCCCTGGTCACTGGAAAAAGGGAAACATTGTGCCTATTTTTAAAAAGGGTAGAAGGGAGGACCCTGGGAACTACCGACCTGTCAGCCTCACCTTCCTCGCCTGGGAAGATCATGGAACAGATCCTCCTAGAAGCTATGCTAAAGCACATGGAGGACAGGGAGGTGATTTGAGGCAGCCAATGTGGCTTTACTAAGGGCAAGTCCTGCCTGACCAACCTAGTGGCTTTCTACGAGGGAGTTACCACATCAGTGGACAAGGGAAAAGCAATGGATATCATCTGTCTGGACTTCTGTAAGGCCTTTGACACGGTCCCCTACAACATCCTTCTCTCTAAATTGGAGAGATATGGGTATGATGGGTGGACTGTTCAGTGGATAGGGAATTGGTTGGATGCATCCAGAGGGTAGCAGTCAATGGCTCAATGTCCAGATGGAGATCAGTGACAAGTGGTCCCGCAGGGGTCCGGACTGGGACCAGTCCGTACTGGGGACCACTGCACTGGTCATTTTCATCAATGACCTTGACAGCGAGATCGAGTGCACCCTCAGCAAGTTTGCAGATGACGCCAAGCTGAGTGGTGCAGTTGACACGCCAGAAGGACGGGATGTCATCCAGAGGGACCTGGAGAAGTGGGCCTGTGTGAACCTCATGAGGTTCAACAAGGCCAAGTGCAGGGTTCTACACCTGGGTCGGGGCAACCCCTGGTATCAATAGAGGCTGGGGGATGATGTGATCGAGGGCAGCCCTGCAGGAAAGGACTTGGAGGTACTGATGGACAAAAAGCTGGACATGAGCCAACGATGTGCGCTCGCAGCCCAGAAGGCCAACCGTATCCTGGGCTGCATCAAAAGCAGCGTGGCCAGCAGGTCGAGGGAGGTGATTCTGCCCCTCTACTCTGCTCTGGTGAGACCTCGCCTGGAGTCCTGCGTCCAGCTCTGGAGCCCTCAGCACAAGAAGGACATGGAGCTGCTGGAGCAGGGCCAGAGGAGGGCCACGAAGATGATCCGAGGGCTGGAGCACCTCTCCTCCAAGGACAGGCTGAGAGAACTGGGGTTGTTAAGCCTGGAGAAGAGAAGGCTGCGGGGAGACCTTATAACAGCCTTCCAGTCCTTAAAGGGGGCCTCTAGGAGAGATGGGGACAGACTTTTTAGCAAGGCCTGTTGTGACAGGACAAGGAGCAACAGTTTTAAACTAAGGGAGGGCAGATTTAGACTGGATTGAAGAAAGAAATTTTTTACAGTGAGGGTGGTGAAGCACTGGAACAGGTTTCCCAGAGAGGTAGTGGAGGCCCCATCCCTGGAAACATTCAAGGTCAGGTTGGATGGGGCTCTGAGCAACCTGATCTAGTCAAAGATGTCCCTGCTCTTGCAGGGGGGTTGGACTAGATGACCTGTAAAGGTCCCTTCCAATCCAAAGCATTCTTAACAGTCTTAAAATAGAGTACTATTTAATCTTAGCAGCAGGAAAAAAACTCAGGATTTTTAAGACTGCAGAAGGTGCATATCTATCTCAGTTTTTGCAGGTAAAGCAAAGCACTGAGCCTGGGTCTCTTACTCCCTTCTGTGATGGTCTGTTTAAAAGAAAAGAAAAAAACCCCAACAATCTAACTTTCTTAAATTCCCATTGCTCACTTGCTGCTACATGCAGTGTGATGAACTTTGTAGGGGTTAAGCTCAGAGGCAAAAGGTTGTGCCTTGAGAGGTGTCTAATTTCTAGTCCTTGTCAAACTCCCAGTTTGTTTCCTAGCAGTCCTCGGAATTTCATGCACTGTGACTGTCTGGCAAATGTGCTGGGAACCCTGCTGGGGTACAACACACATTTACTTACAACTCGCTCCAAACCAGCCACAGCTTCTGACCATGGCAGGTGACCAGTCCCTGGGGCAGAGGGAAAGGGAAAAGGCAGGATTGCACAAGCTGACAGCAGAGCCCCAGAAAAAAACTGAGAGATTGGGAGTGCTTGTCACACCCTAAATAAGAGATATAAAATCACAGTCAGTGAAAGTTATGCTTTCTCTTTATCAGAAATTGAATTTAAAAGGGGTTAAAAATACAGTTAAAATGGTCTTACATGTTTGATTCTTTAAAGAGAGTACAAAGCAGATGTGGGTTTAAGTAACTTTCTGATTATTGTGATGGGTAAGTGTCCAATCTGTCTATGGAGGTTTTAACATGCACCTTAAGAGACATTGTTTGTAAGTGTTTAGCTTGGTCTTGAGCTTGGAAGAGGTTTTTCGCCATGAGGACAGAAGTGGTGGAACAGGTTGCCCAGGGAGGTTGTGCTGCCTCCTTGAAATCCTTGGAGGTTTTCAAGACCAGACTGGATAAAGCCCTGAGGAACCTGGTCTGATCTTGTAGCTGCCCCTGCTTTGAGCAGGAGGTGTGACCAGAGACCTCCTGAGGTCCCTCCCCAGCTGAATTATCCTGTGATCTTTATGTCCACAGGCGCAGCCTTGCTGGTGGCCTGTGTCAGGCAGAGTGGGCAGATTTCTCCCCGCTGTGAGGGACCTTCATCACCTTATGACTTGGCCTCCTGCTCTGAAGTGCTCCTGTTTGGATGCGTTGGTCCTTGGACTTTGAGACTTTTGCTGTGCTCCTCTTGCGCCTCCTTTTGCCTTCTCTGCTCCTCTGAATCCAGTCAAGTCCCTAATGAATGAGACTAGTTTCCAGCTGAAAGTTTAGTTTTGAAGGTGTTCAGTGGCTTCAGTCCTGGTTCTATGACCAAACCTCAGTCCAGCAAATAACGTTAGCTGTTTGCGCCAGCAGACTGTGGCAGCAACAGGGATTGAGTGATGCTCCTTTGCCCTTTCCTCCCCGTCCAGCCTGATGCTGGGGGGCCCCTTTGCAGTGTGGTTGCTGCTTGCCCTGTGCCTGCTCTGCAGTCCCTGCTGTGTGTGGGCACGGCTGTGCCAGACCCCGCTCAGGTTTTGGCCCTGCTCTCACCACGTACGTGTTACCAGGCCTCTTGTGTCTGATTTTTCACCTGTAAATGGCAGCTCTGCTGCTTCTTGCAGACTTTATTCTGTATAGGTGTAACCGTTTAGTGAAAAGGGCTGCATAAGTATCTGAGAGAAAAGGATGGAGGGATGCTCCCCCCGTGCAGCAGCAGGAAGTTGGAGATGGCCCAGTTAAATGGTGGGTGATCCACATCTTTTGCAAAACCCAAGATGCTCAGTGCTCTAATTTTCTTAAAACTCTTGGCAGACAATTGGAGGTACCATGCTTGTTGCACAGTCCTGCAATGGAGGAGCAACGATTCCTGACTACTTCAGCTGCCAAAGCTATTTAAATCTAAAACAATGAAGAAACTGGATTGTGTGCACGTGTGTGTCTCTAAGCCAGGTCACCAGGTCAAGGATATGGCAAATCCTGAGCCCCAGCCCCGGGTGTTAACATCACAGCTCCTGCCAGTCACTGCACATATTGCATGCCCTCTCCTGCACTCTCCCCCTGAGAATCAATAATTGAATTTCTTGCTAAACTGTTGCATTAGCGTAGTACAAACTTCCACTAATAGTCTAGTCCTCCAGCCTTAGAGGAGAGCTTTATCGATCCAGTAGGCTATGCCAGCCCAACAGCATGGCGCCAAGTTAAGACAGCATGTTTCCAGGTACATCTCTGTGGAGATAACCAGTCCTGTAGTGGAAACTGAAGCGGTGATATTTGAAATTGTGCTGTTGTTGGTTGCTTTCCCCCCGATTATATTTATATTGGCCCCAGGATCTGCTGGTTCTTTTATTTCTTTGACTCTTCTTAAGCGAAAGGGACCAGAAGTGAGTCTTTGCTTCATGGCCTAATCTGCTCAGAAGTGCCCCCCAGCCCAAGCTGTACTTGTAACACAGCTGCTTATTGCCGCAGCAATGCCCAGACAGCTGTGAGATGCCCTGAGCATCCGGGGATCAGCTTGCAGAGAGTCCTCATTGCTGAGAAGGTGTCTTTCCTGCAGGGAAAGAGGCTGCCTCCATCCCTGGGGTGCTCCCAGGTCCCCCATTTTCTCTCTCCTTGATTTTTCTAGCCCCTGGTGGCTTTCTGTCATGTCCTCCCCTGAGGCACCCCACTTATCACCCTGGTCTTCATAGTGGCCACTAGCAGCAGGGAGCTCACGTGTGCTGCTTTGCCTCAGCTCAATCCCTGGCGTGAGCTGCCTTACTGCACTGCCCCAGAGTCGCTAGACGATGACCCTGGCGTGATGGAAATGCGCCAAGAGCTCGCTTTCCCCTGAGTGCCCACCGCTACCATGCAGGGTGGTGTTTCTAAATGTGGTGCCCATGGTCCATCTCTTGTCCCCGTTCCTGTGGGCTATAAGGGCAGGAGATTATTGTGGCTGTTCTGACCGGACCAAGGAGGAGGGGGAAATGTTGAAAACTCAGAAAACTGTTGGAATCTGAGCAGGGCTGGCATTTTTGGTTTTGCATTTTGAAGTAAATGTAAAATGCACGTTTTTAGTGGAGTTCCTGGCATTTTGGTTGAGCCTTGATCCCTCTCCAGATGGGTTTGTTGTGCTCTCAGAGTTACAGCTTCGCACGCACCCCTTTAAAACTGGGATTAGTTTATAACAGGGTTGATCCTACACTGGCTTCATCCCCTACGTGAACATTCAATTTTTGGATCTAACCAGTTTTTGTGTTAGGGAAGCATGTTAACTGGCCTCAGTAAGTGGAGTTTGAGCCTTCAAACAGTGAATTTTCTGCAGTTTGGCTGTCCTTGGTGCTCTGTGTGAGACAGTTCTGTTCGAGAAGGAGATCATGGCACCATTTGTGCTTTATTTTGGTGGAAACTGTGTCATTTCAGAAAGGGACATACCTGCCTCAGACATACATAATCCAGGAGGAGATGATTGCAACTGAGCACGTCAGTGACATGGAGCAGCTCGGCTCCTTCATCTACCGCCTCTGCAGTGGCAAGGAGACCTATAGGCTGAAGCGGAGGAGTGTGAGGAGACGTAAGAGCCTTGCTGTGTTCAGCTGTCCTAACTCGCTTTCCCCTGCTTCACCGTTGTTATATGTCTGCTGTTACAGCCGTGCTGGCCTCTTCATGGCGAGAGGGGAGGTTTCCCTGTGGGTGTAAGCACGCAGGAGATCTTTTAAGGTGTTTCCCGTCTAATTCATCTAAACCCAAATCTGGGACGATGCTGCTGCAAATGGGTGCTGGCTGCTGTTTCTATTGTTGTGTCTATCGTTGAGAAAATGGTTGCAGGAGCCAGCAATTCATTTACATGTGGGCTCCTGGGGCTCAACTAATAGCAGTGCTGTTGGGAACTGTTTGGAAAATTTCCCTAATGGAGACACCCGCTTCAGTGGCAGCTATTCAGAGCAGATTAGATCTGCAAATTGCCTTTAATTAATTAAGTTCCTAATAATATGGAAGAAATTGTGAAGAGGGAACATTGAACTACCTTAAAATGATTTCATGAAAATCAGCAATGTGTATCTTATATACAAATGGTAATACTGCTGCAAAAAACTCCTTAATTTCAGTATATGTATTTATTTGTTTTTAGATACTGGTGTACTTAAAGGCTTACCTGAAACATGAACCTATAGTCAGTTTGGGTTTGGATCTCTGGGGAAGCTGCAGGGTGCTGAGAGCGTTTGGGTGCAGAAGTCACCATGGCCATAGTTCGTGGTTGCTTTCCCAACAGAAGCTGCACAATTGTGCACGGGGCTTCTGGCACGCTGGCTGCTGGGTTTACCATAAGAGGGGAGTAGCTGCCTGGCAGAGCTGCCCAGAGGTGAGGTCCTTCAGTTTAAGAGCATGGGGAGCATTACTTGTTTCCCAGAGAGGCTGAGGCCAGGATCAGTGCATGCGGGGATACAAACAGCCAGAGGGGTGGCGATTTTAAACCGTCCTTGGCTGCATTCAGAGCTGTGCTCTGTACCAGCCTGTGACTTCTGCTGGTTTTGTGAGGCTTTCTGGTCTCTGAGATAACACTGAGATGCTGTCAGCTGAAACCAGCTGTTTCCATGCGGGTCCCCTAGCTCATGGCAGCTCTTCCTGCAGGACCATAGCCTGCAGAATATGGCTATTCTTCCAAAGACCGGGTTATGCTGCTTTTCATATGGGCTGTGCTGTTCCTGCATTTCAGTGTTCAGCAGTTGTCTCATCTGTTTTCCTTCCCCCACTTGCTGCAGCTCTTGTAGATTATCATTTGTTGAATTTCCCCTCTCCTCTCTTTCAATCACTTCTAGGAATCAGTCGACGCGAGGCTGGAAACTGTCATCGTATTCGTCACTTTGAAAACACTTTTGTGGTTGAAACTGTTATCTGCAAAAAGTCGTGAAGCCACTCTCCAGATGTAACCTTCCTTGGCTTTGCTTGCACACACATGCTCTCAGCCCTCTCTTTAGACATGGTAATCTGTCCTACTTTTTTTACTCTCCCTCCCCTGCTTGTGCAGCTCTAACGTCTTGGGTCTGTTGTGGCCTCACAGTGGATATTCTTCTCTCCCTGCTACCCACCTGAGACATTTGCTGGGCTTAAATTTACACAATGGTCAAAGATAACCTGAGAGTAGATCCATCTTCTTCCACACCACAGAATGGGAATCTCTTTTGGGAGCAGGTTTGGGGTAAAAGGGATGGCCGAGAAGTAGGAGTGCCTGAAATAGGTGCTCTTTTCCTGGCTGAGCGATTTCATAGTGGTGTAGTGCTTTGAGGCTGCCTTGGCACCAGGACAGAAGGTGTATGTACGAGATGAGGGTTGCCATTTTGATGCTGATGTAATGACCAGATGCACTTCGGAAAAGAATAGTTGTGAGGCTACAGACAGGGTGATTCAGAAAGCTCAGCAAAGGGAGGGTTTCTGCCCAAACCATGCTGTGGTGGTCCAAGCTTGCTGTGTGCTGTCCCCCTGAAGACCAGATTTTCAAACACTGAAAGCAACCACTATGTGGTGTTTTTATGACTGGCTCCTGGACTCACCCCTCACCACGTCTCCTCCTGAACGTGGCATGGCTCAGAGTGACCCACTGAGCAATGCAGGGTATCCTAATGGGAGTTCAGGGTGGACAGGAGGCCAGGGCAAGGGGCAATGAGGTGGGCTGGGAATTACATGAATGACACAGCATGTCCTTGCTCCTGGCCACAAAGCAGAGGGTGAAGTGCAAGGCTGTGTAGCCTTTTCTCTAACACACAGTTGCATCTGCTGTGGGTCCTGGGCAGATCTGCTGTCACTTTTGCCCAAGTAAATAAAAAGGTGAATCTTTGATGCAAGGTGCTCTGCTGATGTCCCATTTATAGGCCGTGGCTGTGGGTGGAGCCAGGTGGTTTACTCCAGCCCTGTGTCCATCCTGGCCAGCTCTGCTTGCCTGGAAAGATGAGTTATGTTCACACGGGTCTTTCTTCCTGAGTTGTCGAGATCCCATCTGTGTGCGGATGGGCTACCATGCCTACATACAAAGTGGTGTTAGCAGCAGAACTGGTAGTTACTGGCAAGTGCAGAAGCAGAATTTTTAAGTTTGTTTGGGTTTTTTTTAACAGAGTGTGTATTCTCGTATAACTCCTCTGATGAAAGCTGTTTTGATAGTAATTAGTGTAGTCCAGCCACGTATCACGTTATATGCAGGCACTATTGTAGTACAGATATTGATACAAGGCAAGATTCAGCTGATCAATATACTGCAGAGAAATTGTGTGAACAAAACTGCGTTTCTATTGATCACCAGACAGAAGAATTGCAGAGTAATTACATATTCTTCCCTCTGTTCCATAAATATAGTTAAAACTAATAAGGTTCTTGAAATGCAGGCAGTTTTTTGGCTTGAAAGAATAGGGTGACTTTCAACTTGGCACATTCTTGTTAACTGGTTTCCAGCAAATCTGGACTTGTTCACCATCTGTTGAAATAAGCTTGTTGTTTTAGAAGAGGAAGGATAAAGTAAATGCAAGTACAATCATTAGCAGAACCAAAAAAAGTGAATATATTTTAGAATAAAACTTTTAAGTAATAATACTGTGAGTGAATTATGTGAAAACAAAACAGGATCTCAAAATGGTCATGTAATGCAATAGGAATTAGTATGCCCTTAGAGGCTGAGAATTTATTTTTTTGTATAAACATACTCAACTATAAACTTTAAGTTTTAACAGGTAGAGGAGGACAACACTTTGGTTTCATTCTGCTTTAAGCTTGATGTAAAATGAAGAATTATGTGCACTTCATGCAGGTTGGTAAGGAAAGTTTCCCACTGCCAGGGGGGTATTTGGTTTTCTAGCATTGTGTTTTTCCAATGACAACTAGCTAGTAGCCCTAACCTTTCATTGCGGAGTGGATGACAAGAAGGGTCAGAGAATCGGTTCACTTAATGGAAATACCACAAACTGGTAAATTTAAGTCCCATGTTTCTTTTCATTTCTAGGAACCTAAGCCTGCACTCAGGTGAGCATACAGACCTTTTTCCCCTTCCTTCTGATTCTGCATGAATTAACTGGTCATTGAATATGCTAACTCTGTGCAATCCTGCAGCTATAAGGACAAACCTTGGTTCTTTAAGGTGAACTAATGTCATTGTTTCATAGGATGAGAATGCAGTTGTCTAGAAAGAAAACATAAGATGCTTTGTATATTTTGTCTGGTAGGACTCTTACTTCTTAGGAAAAATCCATGGGATAATAAAATCTTTTACCTCTGATATGTAAAGCGTGTGTTTGTTCAGAATGAAAAGCACATGCCCTCAAAGAAGTTGTCTCTCATGGGAGGCAGCAGCCGGATCACCCTGGAGGGGCCAGCCTGGTGGCATCTTGGAGCTGGGCAGTGGGAGGATGCTGCAGTGTGGAGGCTGTTCCTCATGGTGCTGGGGAGAGAGCTGCGTGGGGACATGGCTGAGCCCCCTGGTGTCGAACCCCGCCTGTGCCTGCAGGCTCTGAGGGGCTTTTCCCGTGTCCCTGTGCTTCCCTGGGAGACTCAAGGACAGCCCATGGTGAGGAAGTCACTGCCAAACTGTGGTTTGTGAAGGAGAAAGATACCTCTGCTGCTTGGGTGGCTTGTGGGTGTCTGATCTTCACGCTCAGCCTTGCTTCTCCAGCTTCCTGACTTCTTTGTAGAAATTTGTCTGTTCACATGTGGCCGAAGCCTGCTGTTGCCTTCTGGCCAGCTCTGCAGGGCAGGCCTTTGGAGGGCTGCCCTCCTCTCCTCGCTGCGTACAGCGATGTGGGTCCGTTAGTGTTCTTCCAAGCTTTCTCTCTCCCTCTTTCATCCTTCTAGTAGGGAAGTGTCAGAATATTGTTCCTGAACTCGACTGTTACTCTTTCCAAAATTAGTCAGTCAGTGAGGAATTTCACATTTTGCTTGTTACAGTAATTTTTGCTGCATTTTGCATTTACCTCTTCAGTATTTGAATGCTTTTCCCGTTATTGGGGTTCTGCAGAAGAGATCTGCATCTTACAGTAATTGTGTTTGGCAAAGGGTCTTCTCTTGGGCTGGCCCAGCCAGCTCTGTCTGATGGCTCTCTCCTTCCATTGGCACTTGGCTGAGGAAGCAACTGTGCATCATCCCATGGGGACCTGACTCCTTTAGACATTTTCACCTTTTGAAGGCTGAAATGCCAATATTATGAACATGACTGATGCATTTCAGTAAATCTAGTTACCTTTAAACATAGCCACCTTGAGACTTGTCCAGTGTGAAGAAAACCAGCTTGTATTCTGAAATTTTGCATTTTCTTTTGAACATCCACTCTTCGCTCAGTTTTTCATTTCTTGAGGTTATGTTAATTGTCCATTGCTCTTAGGAGACTTGAAATAAGTCAGTTCTACTTCCTAATCTCACTCACACTCTCTGGCAGAAGGCTGCTCTATTTGATTGAACAGTGGCACATATAAAAGCTTGTCAATAAAGCCTGCTTTAGGAGGGCTGTGTGGCAGAGATGCATTTGAAACCCTAAGACATGGGTCACTGTGATAGCAGCTAGCACCTAATATAATTTACCTTTTATTTTTTATACTTGCATATTGCAGTATGGCTCAGGGGTTATTTAGCTTTGCCAGGCAGTGCTAAGTAAGTCAAAGTTTTGGTTTAACTGTAGGAGCATCCTCTTCCAGACTCTGGTGGATTTTTAAAAAATGTACTGGAAACCTATTAAATTAGCTGTTGAAGGGAGGGACCTCAGCGTCTCTTCTAAAACATAAATGAGCTCTTGATTTGTCACAAGTCTTTTACAGCTACATTCACAGTCCAGTCTCATCCCATGAAATGCAGCCCATTGGGATTTCTGCAGACTTGGGACGAGGAATGTTTTGGCTGCGATGGACCACATAGGCTCCAGCAAGGAGGCTGAAGGGCCTGTTTTTTCACCAGCATGATGGGGAGACCATTTTCAGTGGGGGGGAATGGCTGCATCTTGTTGATGTGTGGTGCGTGCTTCTGAGCAGGTGGCAGGAGGGCTGCTAGGTCCCTTGGGAAGGGGCATCCAAGCATGGGCAGTGGGCACATTTGTCCACTGCCAGCCTGCTGATGCCACAAGGCACGGGAAGCTCTGTGCTCGCAGGCATCCCACGCAGCAGCTCTGCCAGGGGCTGGCTGCCCGCTGCCAGCACAGATGTGGGGTGGCTGGAGGGCCATGCTGCCCACGCTGGCTTGGTATGGGCAGCAGGAAGCTGCTCTCCACAAATCGCCTGTTGGTTTTGGGGGTGAAGGGGGATTGTTGGGACACTTTTCTGCTGTGAAGAATGAAAATATCTGTCAAGTGTTACCCTGTGAAATGGCTCCCTGATGCACATATCTGAAAATTGAGCAAGTCCCCATTTTATTATTGTTTATAAGACTTTCAGTTGTCCTTACTGGGAATTGACTACAGCCCATTTAGCTCAACATGAACAGCTGTCTGAGACATTATGTTGATGCCAAGCTAATGAAAGCCTATTCTCACTCTTATACATACTTACGTATGTGCCTTAAGATGTACAAGTTGTTCCCAAGCATTTTGCTGCCATCGTTCTGATTTCCATGCAGGACATTATAAAAGTAAGTATTGTGGATGCTGTTACAGCTTCCCAGAGAAAAAAAAGCTATATAATCTGCCAAAAATAGCTCCCAAGTTAGTGTCCCAGGTCTCAGGAAAATGCCAGTTTCTCATCCTTTTGTTAAGTACAATTCCTGATGGTGGCATTCATGTCCCAGTGAAATCAATGAAGTGCTGCAGGTCCATTGGAGGGAATGTTTTCTGGATTAAATGAACAGAAAGCAGAGTTTTAAAGGAGAGAGTTGCTAATAAATATGGGTTGAGCTTTAGTGAATATTTTCAGCTGAAAAAGAAAAAATATAAAAAGGTAGGTGGAAGCACCTAAACTTCCTGATGTTAAGCTGAAGCATTTGTTTTAATATTTAGTAATTAAGTTATTGTTTCTTGTTTTGAAACAATTTTTATCTAAAAATGCTGAATTAAAATGGTCAAATAACATGGGAATAAAACAAACACTGTTCATTTTATGTAAAAAGAAACATTTATGCTGACCAAAATGTCAACAAAACATTGTTTCTTTCTTTGTGTGTGTTGGGAAAACTTGAGATAAAGAACCTAATTTTGGTTCAATCTGTTTTTTTGTTGTTTTTTTTTTTTTTTTTTTAATTTGCTTCATACCCCAACAGGAAAAGGCCTTACTTTCTATCCAGTATCCAGCCCTACTGTCAGCAGGGCCCAATGCAACTGAAAAGGGAACTGGAGCTTGGAGTGACACTTGGACCATCCAACTTGTCATACTGAAATTAGGAGCCTTTGCTTCCTAGAGAGTAAGGACATCTCTAGAGCATGATTTTGTGTGCTCATTTTAGGACTTTCTGCATACCTTAGTCTCCTAAGTTAGACACCCTTGTATGTCAGATATTTTTAATGACTGGTATTTTTTAAAACAAGGCTGACTTTAGGATGGGGTGATACTGACCATTGCTTTTCCTGACGGCTGTGTACATGGCCCCTTGTACGTAGGACATTTCTGCTTCTTTGCATGAGAACTAGACCTGCTTGCTCTGAAATGCAGCTGGCTCTGACTTCCTGTGTCTGCAGGTAGGGAGGTAAGTGCTGAGCAGAAATACCAGTTGGGTGTCCCTGCGTGCTGGCTTGTGGCTGTTGCTTTCACAGTTTCTGTTGTATTAAAGGAAAATCTCTTGATTTAGGTCGGAGCCGCCTCCACAGCAAGCTTCAGCTGATCAGTAAGTGACCATCCCCATAGTCTCCTGTCATATAGTCCCTTTTCCATGGGATCCTCACAGCTTCCAGGTGGATCTCGCAGGGCAGAGCTCTCCCCAGCAGGGTGGCATGGGGCAGTGCTCCATCGCAGAGGATGGTCCCCAAGAGGTGTCTCCTGCAGATGGGAGCGGTGCAGCACAGCCCAGAACCTCAGCCCCTGCCCTCAGCATCTCTGTGACTGGGCTGTGACTAATGGCCTGCTGGAGGCAACAGGAGGATGCTGCAGAGACGATGTAACATGCAAGGCAGCCTTGCAACTGGGACTGATTATATACGCTTGCACACCTCTCCTGTAGGCAGGTCATGTTAGAGGATGGGCTGGAGCTGAGTGCGTTAGGCAGGAAGAGCATGTTGCAGAGACTGCTCGACAATTCCCAGCACTTCAACTCCTTCAGTCTTTTCTTAAAAGAAATGGGTGGGTTGAAGAATCAAGAACAAGATGTTTCCTTAAGTTTGCTGAAAATATTTGCTCTGGGAATATTATTATTCGTAGTGAATGTGGAATGTGTTTGTGCCAGCTCACATTAACCGTTCTCACTAGCACAAAGATGTTCTCCAGTGAAAGCTAATATGTTATTAATTAATCCAAATGAATAAAATGTGAAAAGGCCAAGTATGTAATTTCATACTTGAACTTTTAGATCTGTATTTGAATTGAACTGAAATAATGTTATGCAATGATTGAAATATCCTCATGGTCTGACCGGGGAAAGAAGTTTTAAAATAGATGACAATGTTGAAGAAAACATCTCAAAAATTTGTTGTCTTTTAAAGAGATTTCTCTAGGATGTCACTCTGTTCCCCCATTTGTTATTCATGGAGCAACTTTTCTCAGTGAGGTAACAATAAAGGCTTTGGATCAGGCCCCAACTCATTTCTCACTCTTTTCAGATGGTGATTTTGTGGTTGTCGCTGCTAGAATGACAGTCAACCCTCATAAGCCGTTCTCCCTTCCCCAGAAATGGTTGCATGTTAAAACTCAAAGCAGCAGCTATAAACTTACTTGCTTTGGCACTGTGGATACATGGGGCTGCCTTCTGAAAACACTGCCAGGTCAGCAGCACTGTCAGAGTGTTGCCCGCTGCAAAGTCTGTGGAGGTTTTTGGGGGATGCAGCCTGCTGCTGGCCTCCAGGTACCTTCTCCTGCTGGCATGGCTGGGTCCGATGGTACCGAGGAGGCCTGGGAAGTGCCTGTGGGCGAGTGGGCAGGGACTTAGCAATGCACATCATTAAGAAATTTGGCAAGCTGGATTTGAGAAATGAAAGAAAATTACTGCTCAGTGTTTTTGAACGTATAGTGGCCTTTGTGGTAATTAAACCAGGGGCAGCATGTTAATGGTCTCTGTGGGGGGAGTATTGGAAAATACAGACCAATTGAGTTACCCTTTAGAGAAAGGTTTGGACCTGATTTGGAGCTGTCATTTTGGTTTTGAGTGCTGGAAGTAGCAACTTTATGCAGTATTTAATATGACTTGGCTGAGTTCAGTTTGGTCTCCAAATGGACTGATCATTTTGTAGGTTGAATATTTGGAAGCAGTCTGGTAGACTGATGTGTTGTTATACAAGCTAAGAATGACACTAGAGGTCACTACAGAAATGTCCCCCGTGTTGTGTGTTGTCCATCCGTGTCCCGTCCCGTCCCCCCCGCCCCCCCAAAAAATGCCCAGAGCAGAATAAACCATGTGCAGACACCTACATCTACAGGCTGGCTTTAAATGATTTTAGCAAGACCTTAGAGTGAGTTAGGGCTGTCAGACTAGCTGAGGGGGAAGGGAGTGGGGGGCTTGGATGCTGGCTCCAAACTTCACAAAGCACTCCCCATCCTTGGCCTTCCCCAGTGCCACTGAAGACTCCCTGCATTATAAGGAGCTTTTAATATATATTTCAAATGCCCCTTCAGATGTGGCACAGTATGCATGCAGCTTTCTGGGGGGCTCATGTCCCTTTGTAGGGCACATACCGCAAAGCGCTTGCAGCACGCTGCCTTTGAGGCTGCCCGCTGGGGTCTGAGGTGCTAACACAACCACCTCCTTAAAAACTAACAGCACATCCAATTATTGAGCAATGCTGGAAAAATCCCACGGTACAGCACCACACACAGCACCTGTTTGTGGACGGGTCCCTGTGGTGTAAATGAGGCAAACACAGAACAGGAGGGTTCACCTGCTCCACCCTGGGGCAGTGAATGTGGCTGGGAACAGCAAACAAGTGATTTCCCACTCCACTGCTGGCAGTAACTCTGTTTAAACATGTTATGTTTCCCTTTCCGGGCAAAGTTGTTGTGAAACTATCCCCTAAGTCAGCAGTCTGGGTCAGGGCAAATGCAGTTAGCCCCTGGGACCTGCTTGGATGGCCACAGTGAAATGGCAGCCGTTTTGGGGCAGACTGTTGCGTTTGCCTCTCTCATGCCGGTGGGGACTGTTGGGAATGAGCACTGAGCCTCATCCAAAGCCGTCACGCCTTAGCTGGCTGTGTGCTACCTCCCTGGCCTGCCAGCCACAGAGACAGCCCTTAAGTAGGTCTTTATCAGGTGCTAAGTTGTATTTCAGGGACAGCTGCGTGTTCGAGTGGTCACAGCTCTCTGTCTCGCCTCTGCTTAAGCTCAGGACCCGAGAAGGAAATGAGGTCCAATTAAGCATATTCTGTCTCTTGCCCTATTTTGGTCACTTTTCTCTGTTCAGTTGAAGACATCCAGCTCCCCTGCACTGCCAGGAGGGGCTCCTCTCTTGGCAGCAGCAGGCTGGGTTGCTGCACAGTGGAAAAAGATAAAAGTGCTGATAAAAGTGCCTGATAAAAGTGCTTTGAGAAGCATTTTGCAGTATTTGGAAAGGAGGCGTTTAACACTGATGCTCATCCACCTCTCCAAGCAAAATCAGCACTACAAAAGTACGGACAGTTGCAACGTAGTTTGGGCTGCTCTGAAACATGAGGCAGGTTTGCAATAAGTGTTTTGGACCATCTCTCTGTGAGCTTTATAACAGCTTTAAAAAAAGATTCAATTAAGATGTCATGGATATGAATGCTTTCTCTTTCCCCCCACCCCAGTATTTTATTGTTAGCCCATGAAATGCATGAGCAAACAACAAACTAACTCAAACATAGTTGCCTTTATAACAGCAGGTACCAAATATCAAATTGGCTGGTTGAAATGTTAAGCGGGGAGAGGAAGGCATGTCAATTCTGTAATGAGGCTTGCAAAGGAAATGCACTTTCCTTTCATTCAGTGCTTTTGATGAAGTTGTTTAATTGCACTGAAAGGTAAATATTTGGTATCAATCTCCTTGACAATTTGAATTCATCCAGCGTAGCTGATCTGAAACGCTGCCTCTGCCAGAGCAGTGCTTTGTGCTTGCCCGTAGGCACTTGGTGGGTCTTTACATTTTCAGTTCACTTTTTTCCCCAAATTTTTCATTAACAGCAAGCGCTTGACTATTTTTATGCTATGACTGCTGGAAGGGCAGCTCCATGTGGGGCTATTTGCAGAAGCAGTAAAATCGATTAATGCCTTCTAATATTTGCACCTCACAGTGCATTCATTTCATTTGCTGTGAAACCTGTGTGTGGCGTAACCTTAGCCCCATGCAGCTGTAACAGGGCAGATCGCAGCTGCTTGTGTCCACCGGCTTGGCCAAAAAGAGTGAATTTTTCAAGCAAGGAGAAGGCTCTCTGTGTCTGAGACCTACCTCTGAGGGCTTGGCGGCCGCCACCATCACGGCTCCTGTCCCAGGCAGTCAGCAGGGCTGAGGGCTGCTAAGCGCCTGTGCCATAGTGTATGGGACTGCTTGCATAAATTAGTATGTCATTAGCTCATCAAATGACCCCGATCATTCAACAGGTTTCCTGGCCATGCTGGCTGCGACTTGCCTCAGCTGGCTGATGGATGTGCTGGGGTGGTGGCTCATGGCGGGTGGCACTGAAGGAAGGCAGGAGCTGCTGGCTTGGGCCTGTGTGCCCTGCGCCTTGATCCTCCTCACATTTGGTTTTGTATTCACTTGTGTTAATGTCCTGGCACTCACCCAAACACGAAGTAAGTGGGGGAAGCTTAAACAAGTAGTTTAATGTTGAAACCCACATTGTTTCCTCACAGAAACATGGCCCTGTGGGCAGCATTTTGACACTGGAGCTGTGACTGTTTCTGTGCAAAATCCTCCCTGGGTGCAGGAAACTTTTAAAAGTAATACTGCTTTTCTGACTGAAACTATTTTTGAATTTGGCAAATGGCTTTGAGGAGAAAGAAGTTAAATCCTTTGCTGTCCGTATTTAAAAGAAACCCTCAGCCGCCGCGTCGAGGCACAGCCTGCCTGCGGCTGGCTTGCCCTCCCGGTCCCTTGGTTTCTTGTCAGGGCCATCACATAAACAGGATCCCCAGGTCATCTCATGGAGACAAAATCCTAAATGTGGTGGTGCACTTAAGAAAGTATTTGAGGGTGGTTGGGTTTTTTTGTTTTGTTTTGTTTTTTTAAACAAAGAAAAACAGCTGTGGCGGAGGGCGGCAGGAGGAGAAAGGGCTGGCGCTGCAGCCTGCTCTCAGGGGATGTGCGGCACCGTGAGCGGCGGCATTTCTTTGTCATTTGTCGTTGCTTTGTCATTTTAAAAAAAGTCGTAAAAAAAGTAGCTGGCATGGTTGGAGTCAAACGCTGGGTGGCAGCGAGCCCTTCCCGATGTGGGTGTTGGATGTGACTTGCTCTTACTGTGCTCTTATATCAATGGTGTAGTTTGCAAGGGAAAAAAAAGGAAAAAGAAGAGGAAAAAAGCTGTCTTATGTTACCAGGGCTTAACACAGAAAAAAATGCAAAGCCGATGAGAGAAATACATGCAAAATACATGATTTATTCAAAGAGCTGTCATTGTATATACCTTTTCCTGTCATTTTTTCTCTGTGGCAGTTTAAGGCTGGAGTTTTCGCCACGGATGTAGCAGTGCTTTGCACAAGGCCTTAAATGCTCTCTGCCTTCCGCTGCAGGCGTTGCGACCGCTGCACCACCGCTTGTTAGCTCGCTGTGCCTGCTCTGAGATGCTCCCTCAGCCCTCTTCCAAAGATCTTCCAAAGGAGCTTTTCACAGCCGGCACCTGCCGAGGAAAGCTGCTGCTGTTTGCCACCGCTCTTCTTTTTACCGCATTTTTCTTTCCTCCTTTGTTTTTTATTCTTTCTTTCTTAAAATTTCTTTCTCCTTTAGAAGTTTGGTAACAGATGTTGAAAATTGTTCCCATCTAAGGCTGTGAATAGGAGCTAAGTGATAAAAAGAAAGTTAAAGCAAATCGGACACTTGCTTTTGCTTGCATCTACCAACTCCCACCTAGGGATGCAAAAGCAAATCTAAAAACGCTCTGAAATTTTGTTTACAGTTTAAAGAGCAGCTGATGCCTCTTGAAAAACCTTCAGCCCAAAAGGATTCTGCTGCTTTGTCTCCGACTTTTCTTTATTTCTCCTTCATTGTTCTTCCTAACGGATGCTATTTGCATGAAAACGGGACCTTTTGTTTCTCAAGAGCTGATCCATCCCTGTTACTTTTTCCTCATTTGGACATTGACCATTGGAGTCTGAGTCTGTCCAGGGAGTGCAATTAAATCAGACCCTCCAGACTCTAATCCTCTGGGATACTGGGCTCATTTCCACAGCAACTGATTGTGATATAGAAAAGGATTTCTAATTTCAGGTGGATTAAGTATGCAGCAGAAGTTGAGTGAACGTGGTTGTAATGGCGAGTGGGGTGCAGTAATACAGAAAACTTAAGTTACATCGGTGAACTACCTTTCTGACAGGGATGCTTTCCCAGAGTCCTCCCCTGGGCAAATGTAGCTGTTAAAGAACTGAAATTTGCATGGGCTGGTTCCAGCCATGTTTGAAACCCCACTTCTTCCCCAGAGGCTGTGAATCCTGGAGCTGCAGGTGCCTGATCTGCTGCCCCTTTGCTCCAGTGGGCCACCTGCAACACAGCTCTGCTCCACGGCTGGTTTGTCACCTGCCATAGGCTTGTTGTGCTGCTGCTTCATCTCGTTGGATTTGGGAAACTTGCCTAACGGTACTTGTGCTGTCTTCATTAATACTCAAAATGTCACAAGACTTTTCTAGGTGTCCTCAAACTGACCAGCGAAGTACTTCCTTCCTCTCGGCTCCCTGTCAGGTTGACCTTCAAGCTTTGCTGCTTTGACGTTTTGTATTTATCCAAGAAAATAATTTGTACCCTGGACAGTTTTGCCAAAACTTTGGTTAAGAGAGATTGTGATCTATTTGGTTCTGTTTACATCTGTGTTTAAAGGACATGTAAGGTGGGAGCTGGATTGTAAACCTAATGTGACTAGGAAGAATGTTGAAAATAAGATTCTTGGATGTATGCAGCGGAGTTCTGGAAAAACAAACACTTCATCTGATGCAAATAAAATAGTTTTCAGTATGGGAGTCTGGCTGCTGTGTTGTGCAAGTTAGACAACCTGACAGACTAAAAGTTAGAATGGGTATATTTACCCACAGGATCAGATTTTTGATTGCCAAAAAGTGGGAGAGAGATTTGGGATGTCTTTTAAAGATATTTTGTGATAGGTGTATGTGGGCTTCCCAAGGCAAATGACACAGGCTAATTTGAGAGAGCAATAACCCATAATAGCATGAAGTATAATAACAATGTGAACAGCGTGATTATGTCCAGAAATGAAATCTAGGATAAGACTCAGTGGTACTGCTTGATTTCTGCCCCATTGTTCCAAAACAAGGGAACATATTATTCTTGCCTCTGTATTTTGTGTTATAAAGGTGGGGGGCATTAAACGTCTCGCTATTGCTACCGAGTGTAGGGTTAAGTTTTGTCTTGCCATTATAGCATGGAGTTGGTTACAAATGTGAATGTGTCCAGCTCATTGCTTTACCTCCTCCCACTCCTGGTAGCCTAAATGTGTTTTTCTGAGGAATCATAAGGCAAGCTGTGTCAGGCTGTGGGTGTGCATTAAGTGTGATCTGGCTCCTTTCATATGATTTTTGCAGTGAGAGACAGGTAGATGTGAGAAGGGCCTAGAATAGCCCATTCCCATTCGATTCAGCATTGGAGGCTGGGTGGGATACACCAGGGCATCTCAAATGGGAGCAAACACACCTTGTCACACCGCAGGGTCCTGCCCCACGGTCCCAACAGGTCGCTGCGCAGCTGCCGGCGGGAGAGGCAGCAAAAACCTGAGCTCAGAGTGACATGAAGAGCATTTTATAACTTAGGCTTTCTTTTATCTTCTCACTACTCATATAAAATGGTCTACATAAACATAGTTGTTATTAATACCAAGTTATTTTACTCTGCATGAGGGAAACAAATCTATCTGCAGCCATGCCAACCTTGGTCTGTTGAAAGTCCTGTTCCTCTTATTTCTGCCCCCTTCCAGCTGTGACGTTTTTGAGCCACTGCACTACTTTTAGCATGAATGAAGTCAGACTGGTCTCTGCTGCCTGCAACTTCTCGTGTTTTCCTAAGCTCTTCTTTAAACTGAGTAAAGCTATTTCAAACTGTGTTTCATTGTCTCAGATACTATGGCTGGCCCAGTGGGACCAGGTTAGATGCTGGTCTCTGGAAGGTGGCTTTACTTGTAGTCACAAAGTTAATACTTAGCAGGGAATGGTCGGGATTGTGTTGGTGTACTCTGAAGTGTAATCTAAATGGGATTTCCTGGGTTTGTGATGCTTAGTTTTGGATTAACAATTGCCTGGCAGTGTCTATAAACTCTAAACTGCTGATACTTGCTCTCAAGTATAATCCCAGTTTAATGCCTTTTTTGTCTTGGAATAGAGAGAAGGATTAATAGGAATCTGTGGCATACAGCAGACATGAGGTTTTACATCCTTTGGTGTCTGCAAATAGCACTGATTCAGCTTTTCTTTCTGGGAAACATTTCTGGTTCCTCGTAGATTTTTGGTTGTATCAGTATCCCACAGCAACTTTTTTATCACATTAGTTGATGTGGTAAATGTCATTCTAATGGAGTGACGGTGTATAAAAATCAGAATAAGAAGAATAAATGAGATAAAAATAAGGATAAATAGAGGAGTTGTAGGTGTCTTTTGCCTTTCACAGTAGCTAAAGACACTGATTCATTAGAGTTTGTTGCTATGGTAGAAGTTTCTCAGTGAGCAAGAAACCCGATGGAGGGAAGTCTCAGCTTTTCTAGAGAATTCAGTGTCTCCAAAAAGCTGAAGACAGAGACATGTGACAGGGAAGGAAGGATGAAGACAGGACTGGGAAGGTGGGCTGCAGCACTTGATTGAATTGTAGCTTTGCACTGACCGGTTGCAAATCTAGGAGCAAACTGCACAGGTCGAGCTTGAGCATCAGAGCATCCTCCCACCAAAACCGGACATGTCCAGGACTCTGCGTGTGCATCTCATACCAAGGTCAGCAATGGGAATGCTCCATCACTATATTGTGTCACTTAAGATATTTTTGCTTCTTTACGAGACTTCCATCTCATACCACCAATAAATGCAGCAGATGAAAATAGCACACAAACAGCTTTGCTGTGTGGGGAAATAACTGTGAACTGAGGTGGGGTGTGATTTCTGCATGTGCCTATCTGTAGTACTCCACTTTCAGAGCAAAATTAACTATTTCACACTTCTTGTCTGTGCGAGTTTTCTTAGAGGGCTTCTACCTAGCATTTAGAGCGCTACAAATTCATCTTAGCTCATGGTGCTGTCTTTCTGCAGAGAAAACAAAGGACAATTTTAACCCACTCTAGTGGAAATAGAAATGTTATAAACCACTTTGAGAGGAGTGTATGCATATGAAAATTTCTATAAGAGCCGTTTCTCTTGAGACTTGCTTTTCTGAGGTTTTTTTCATTATCACTGACCACAGATGTGGTATTGCTCATGGTAAATACTTTGTTCCGTTAATTGTATGTGGACATCTTTCATAAAACATAAAAGGCAATATTGAAATCTGTAGGGGATACTGCATGCCTGGGACCTGTACTGAGTCTTTCTTTTTGGGAGATGAATGCTTTGGTTGGGATTTTCATGGTTATATGCAAATATAATCAGTGATATTTTCTGATAAACGTTTTTCCTTCCCAATCCAAACAGATACTTCCTGTGCCTGAAGCACAACATAATAGCTGTAATAGAAGAAAAGAAATTTGGAAAGCAGAGTTAGTGGATACCTAAGTTTGAGTTTCACTGCTTTCCCAGGTGAGTGAGGCTGCAGGAAATAGGACATTTGGCTTGTTTAAGCGTGAAATATCAAAGCTGCTGAAACACATGCCCAGTCTTAAAGCGAAACCTGCAAATAAGCGAGTAGGAAAGTTACTTATGTGAATACAATACATGTATGAATGTCTGCAAGGCAAGTGTCTTGGCAAGAAATCTGGCAGGCTCAGGGAGTGTTGTGGTTTAACCCCAGCCGGCAACTGAGGACTACACAGCTGCTCGCTCACTCCCCACCCAGTGGCATGGGGAAGAGAATTGGAAGAGTAAAAGTGAGAGAACTTGTGGATCGAGATAAAGACAGTTTAATAGGTAAAGCAAAAGCCGCGTGCACAAGCACAGCAAAGCAAGGAATTCATTCACTACTTCCCATGGGCAGGCAGGTGTTCAGCCACCTCCAGGAAAGCAGGGCTCCATCACGCGTAACGGTTACTTGGGAAGACAAACGCCATCACTCCGAATGTCCCCCCCTTCCTTCTGCTTCCCCAGCTTTATATGCTGAGCATGACATCATATGGTATGGAATATCCCTTTGGTCAGTTGGGGTCAGCTGTCCTGGCCGTGTCCCCTCCCAACTTCTTGTGCACCCCCGGCCTCCTCGCTGGTGGGGTGGGGTGAGGAGCAGAAAAGGCCTTGGCTCTGTGTGAGCACTGCTCAGCAGGAACTAAAACATCCCTGTGTTATCAACACTGTTTCCAGCACAAATCCAAAACATAGCCCCACACCAGCTACTATAAAGAAAATTAACTCTGTCCCAGCCAAAACCAGCATATTCTCCACCTCTTATTTCATACCGTTTACATCATGCTTAGGTCCCACACTATCCAATACGTCTTGATTACCCACCACCCCCATTCCCATCCTTTGATATAATACACAGATATCATTCTGTTAGTCTATGGACCACCCCTGTGAAATGTCTGTAAAATGTCCATCAGTGTTCACAAAATGTCCACTGAGTTCATTTAGTCCATGACTTTGGGCTCCATCTCTTATGGTGGTCACTCAGGACAGGAGAGGTGGTGTGTTGTATGGAGTTACTGGGCACCAAAGCCAGCTCAGGTTGGGTCACTGCTGCACTTGCACTGCTTCTTGTAAGGCTTCTTCTCCATTGGTTCGGGTGGTTCCTGCTATAGTCATTCCCATAACATGCAACTCAAATCCCAGGTTACAACAATTTAAAGGTATTTCCATTACAGTCTCCGCCCCTGGTTCCTTTGGACAGACGATCAGGTTTAACATTGCAATGAACTCCTCCCCTTGCCCCTGCTCCGGCTTGGATTTATCCCCAGAGTGCAGTCCCTTAGGGGTGTACCTGCTCCAAGCAGAGCCTTATCTATGCGCCACAGTCTCTCCAGGGGTACACCTGCTGCGGCATAGGCTTATCCACAGCCACAGTCGCTTTGAGGTGCACCTGTTCCAGCATGGTCTTCTCCGTGGGCCACAATGCCTTCAGAGATACACCTGCTCCAGCGTGGCCTTACCCACAGCCACAGGCCCTTCAGGGATAAACCTGCTCCAACATGGCCTTACCCACGGCTGCAGTCCCTCCAGGGGTGTACCAGCTTTGTCGTGGGCTTAGCCATGGCCACACACTTTGAGGTGCTCCAGCATGACCTCATGCACAGCCACAGATGCTTCAAGGTGTACCTGCTGCAGCATGGCCTCATGCACAGCCACAGATGCTTCAAGGTGTACCTTCTCCAGCGTGGACTTATCCTTGGGCCACAATCCTGTCAGAGGTATACCTGCTGCAGCACAGACATAACCACAGCCACAGATGCTTTGAGATGGACCTGCTCTGGCATGGGCTCATCCACAGCCGCTGACGCTTTAGGGTGTCCTGCTCCTGCATGGACTCATCCACAGGTCACAGTCCCTTCCAGTTGAGTTCACACCGGAGTTCCAGCCTGTCCAGTACAGCAGCACAGAAACAGCAGCGATGCCCTGGCCATCTGCCAGCCCAGGTGCATCACCACTGCCGTTATCCAAGTGTTCCCAGACACAGCACAGTAAGATAAGCAGTATAGCAAGCAGCGAAAGCAAAAAGTAGCCACTTGCAAGCACTAGGCTCTAACATACAGTGAGGCAAGTAAGCCCCATAGCAAGCATTAATAGCTAAAGAGCAATAACAGCTATAAATTTGATCTAGCATATTCCAATCAAACCTGTTGTTATGTTGAACCCTTCGAGCCCCATGTTGGGTGCCAAAAAGGACTGTTGTGGTTTAACCCCAACCAGCAACTAAGCATCACACAGCCGCTCGCTCACTCTACCCCCAGGTGGGATGGGGGAGAGAATCAAAAGAGTAAAAGTGAGAAAACTCGTGGGTTGAGATAAGAACAGTTTAATAGGTAAGACAAAAGCCGCGCACACAAGCAAAGCAAACCAAGGAATTCATTCACTACTTCCCATCAGCAGGCAGGTGTTCATCTCCAGGAAAGCAGGGCTCCATCACATGTAACGGTTATGTGGGAAGACAAATGCAGTAACTCTGAACGTCCCCCCCCTTCCTCCTTCTTCCCCCAGCTTTATATGCTGAGCATGACATCATATGGTATGGAATAGCCCTCTGGTCAGTTGGGGTCAGCTGTCCCAGCCGTGTCCCCTCCCAACTTCTTGTGCACCCCCAGCCTCCTCGCTGGTGGGGTGGGGTGAGGATCAGAAAAGGCCTTGGCTCTGTGTGAGCACTGCTCAGCAGTGACTAAAACATCCCTGTGTTATCAACACTGTTTCCAGCACAAATCCAAAACATAGCCCCATACTAGCTACTGTGAAGAAAATTAACTCTATCCCAGCCAAAACCAGCACAGGGAGCACTTTGTGAAAGGCCTCTCAAATGAAATGGGTTGGTTGGCCCACAAAATTACATCTAAGAAGGAACTGTGTTGACCTCTGTAGATACGTCTGAGGGGTATTAGGGAAGAGAAGTAACTGTTTCAATTAAGGGAAATACTGAAATAAGAGAAAAATGGGTGAGAACTGTTCCTGGATAAATCTCCATGTCTGCGTGGAAGAGGTGTGAGGAGAGAGGGCTCTCTTCCACCTCTCCATGGGGAGAGGTGGGCCCTTAACATATTGAATGCTCAGGAGGGCTGCGGAGGGGTGGTGAGAACAACTGCCTGAGGGGCTTCCTTGCAGCAGCAGGGATTTGCCCGGGCATACCAAGTGCTCCCTTCCAGTGCAAGTTCCCAAGACTTGGGTGGAGTCCCCAGGCAGAGCAGCTTTGCTATCTCCCATGACCCGCTATGCTTTCATTGCGGGCTTAAACCCCTTCCCTTTCACTATCCAAATGCAAAAATTCGTGCAAGTGGAAAAAGTGTTCCATAACAGCTCTTCGTCCTCCATTCTCATTCTTTCAGAGTAAACTAACTTGATTTTTAGCTAAAAACTGGAATGAGTCATTAGTTAGGAATGAGTCCTCAGTTCTTGGAGGTGAATCATTTCCAAATAAATCCTGGGTTTTGCTTTCTTTTTTCTTCCGATGAATCATCACCTGTATTCTGGAAAGCCTGTGATGGCTTTAGGTTGCAGGTTTTCAGATTTTTTTTTTCCTTTTATTTCTTAGCACTGTATGTCTTTAACATTCTCTTGGTGCAAACAGAAATCTCTGTAGTCTCAGTAGATACCCAGTGTCATGATTTGGATATAAAGCCCTACAAGTGAATAAGCTGTTACAACTACACACCTAAGCAAATAGAAGGGATCAGACCACACCAGATTTGACCTGGAATGTGTATGTTCAGAGGCCTAGAAGCAATAAGATCCACCAGAGAACTTTTGCATAGAAAGTGTTGCCTTTGCAAAATTATAATTTCCCCCAGAAATCTAGAATGAAAGGTGTTACCCTGCCCTGATAATTAGTGGTTTCTTAGAGCTGGCAGAGGCACTGTGAGCCATGTGTAGAGGCAGGGAGCTCAGGCAGTGGTTGGCTGTACCCTGTCCACGGGCAGGTATTAGCTTTTCCACACCACAGCCTGTTTGTTTCTAGAAAAAACAATGGCCAGAAACACTGGAGAAACATAGAGGAGAAGCTTGGGAGAAAAAATGCCTCAAGCATTTTTAACTTGTCCTTCATACTATCTTAACTATGCTTAATTTGGTCACCATTCCTGCCTCTTCTAAGCAGTATGTTATTGCTGAGGTAGGTAGTCAAAAAGCCAAAACCTCTAAATTTAATATTCATCTCACTGCTGTCTACCAGCACTCTAAATTAAGTTACAGTGCAAGTTACTTTATGATCTATGGGACCAAGGACAGCAGGGTAACAAACAAATAAGAGCAGACAGACTTAAAGATGGAGAAAAAGCTCAGCAACAGAGGAAGCATAAAACTACAGGTGAGCTTCTAGTCTCAATTATAGCAGTGTAAGCCCAAAGTCATGTCAGTAAAACTAATGGAGCTGCCTCAGGCTATAGAAAAGCAATTGTGATCAGTTTTCTCATATATTTTGGCATTTTCTGATATTCTCATTCTCATATATTTGGCATTCTGGCATTCTCATATATTTTGGCATTTTACCTCCTGAGGTACTGACAAAATCCCTGTTCCCTATGTTCAGTTAAAGTGGAGGTCCTCTTGGCATGGCCCACTGCTTCGAGATGTAAAACAAATCTTCTGCATCAGCACTATTTTCTTCTATTATTTGTTAACTCTGCTTCCAAAAGGAGCCTGAAGTCTCAGTGGGAAAACCTTTTTGTCTATTGAAGCGCAGTTAGTTAAGGGATAAGTTATGAACAAGGAGATGATGAGGATTCAGTGTCTGCTGGCAGGGAAGCTAGTCAGATATTCTGAATTTACTGAGGGAGTCAGTGGAAATGGCAATTGATATGGAGAGGGAATTCTTGCTGGAATATCCTGGTGGGTTTTATTTTCATGCACTTGGACATAACCAGGACATGGTTAGTGTAAATGACAGCCCTTGTATCCTCAGAAGCACGGTTCATCGCCTGAACACCAAAAGGATTCTGTGAACACCAGCACACACGTTTATGTTGGGTCAGTGTTCCGTCCTCAGCAACTGGAATTCTTTGGTACAACCTTGTACATAGATGTAGCAACTTCAGAAAAATTTCACTTTTACAGACTGGAGTCTCCACATGCACAGTCACCAGCTCGAGGAAGAAATCAATACACGGTTTGTGCATTTATCCTTCTCAAAAGTGTACAGAGAAAAGACAGTTCAAAGGCTGGGATTAGTATCCCTGTCTAGAAGATATACTGCAAGGATCCAGCTCAACATGAATATGAAAACTAATTGCTTCGCTCGCCATCATCCTCGTCACTCAGAAAGTGGCAGCTGGCCGCCAGGGTAGCGGTAGGGGCAGTAACGGGGGTCCCCAGAGCAGTGAGCTGCCTCTTTCCAGGCTGGGAGCATGCTGTCATTCAGTTTATCTAGATGCCTGTGAGCATTGATAAGAATTAACTGACTGGCATGTTAGGCTCCTGCTGGTGGATTATTTTTTATTGCCTTGTTTGTTTGGGAAGTGGTAGTGCTCAGCTTGCCCCGAGGTCTGAAAGGTTGCTTTCCCCCTGGTATCCTAGGTTGCTGGCTGCTGCTTTAGGGATCAAGGCTGTTCTTATCCCCCAGTAAGGTGGAGGTTGTTCCTTTGGATTCACATGTTTGCCCCTATGTTGGACTAGGGCTCTTTATTTCATGCTCTTATTTGTTTTGGCTCTGTTCATGAAACTAGGTTTGTAACCAAGCAGGAAGGAACAGATATGTGAAAAGCCTGCGTGCAGGAATGGAGCTGGTGTGAGGAAGCCTGGAACTGGGATAGTCAATTAATCTGAGCTATCTGGGGACTTGAGCTAGTGGCAATACTAGTTAGAAGTGCAATGTGGTAGGCACAAGACCTGTTGCTAAAACAAGCGTTGCACCTTGCAGAGCAAGTCAGCCAGTGGAGGAATGGCATGGAGATCTTGCTATACCCTTGTTAACCCAAAGCTGCCTTTGGATTTAGGGTTACAATCATTTTATTTTTTTAAATAGCATGTGCAAATCTAAGCTTGACAGGTGTGCACGTATGTAAGGACAAGCATACGTGATCAGGGCAGGGCAGGCAAGAGAATTTAGTCATAAGCTTTTTTTAAGCTCTAAGTCTCTGTTTCTCAGCAGCCCAAGTCTCTAGTGACTGAAGGCCGGGGGAGGTTTGCAGGTGTGATATAGATAGGGAGGCTGAAAGATGCTACTACATATCAGTGAACACTTTTTTTTTCAAAGTAAAGAGGAATCACATCCAAAGAGATATGCATCACCATTTATAGGAAAGAATTCCATTTCCTTTTACCTGTAAATGCTAACAAAAAACATTATGGAAGGAAGTAAAAAAAATTAGGAGCAGTCTCCTGGGAATGGACTTAGTTTTGTTTTTTATTAAGTATTTTCAGATCTGAATATTTAAAGTAAATTGCTTAGGTAAGTAGTTCAGGACCCTGCACTTTCCATGAAAGCATCTCCACACATCATCCCAAGTAACTAACATGCAGCACGTGGATCAAAGTTTTCGCATGGCTGTTTTTTCACTGTTTTGTAATGGGTCTTCCAAGGACTCCTTTAAAACAAAATAATAACACACCCCATCAAGACAGCAGTTCAGGTTTGCCCAGCAAAGGGTCACCTGAACAATGTCTCGTAGCACTTGCTGAAAACTGGTGTGAATGATGTTATTCTTCACCAAAAAGTACACAAAGTATGCGATGTGGTAAGGTGTGAAACAGACCAAAAACGCCACAAGGTTTGTCATGACTATTGTCTCTGCTCTGGTGGTGTGTGTTTGGGGGTTGTCTGGTTTTCTGCGGTTTCTCAAACATCTGACGGTCTGAACAGTGCAGAAGGTCATGGCTGCCATGCTGCTGAAGAAGGTAGTCTCCAAGGCGCTGAACAGGCCTGCGTTTTCCCATGTGCTCTTGGAGAAGTTGTGGAAGCAGGACGAGATGTGGCCCCCTCCATGCAGTTGGAAAGTAGAGACTGTCCCAGCTGAGGTGCCCAGGCAGATGACAGCACAGATCATAGCAGCTTTCTTGGTGGATCGCAGGGTGGGAGCTGCGAAAGGGTGCCGGATAGCAATGTACCGGTCTACACAGATGCAGAGGGAGATGAGGATGCTGCCGTACATGTTTACAAAGTAAAGACTCTCCAAGGTGGAGCAAAACACAGACCCCAAGTTCCAGCTGTCCCGAAGGTGGTAGGAAATTATTTTAAAAGGAAGAGTAAAGAGCAGCAAAGTATCCAGGAAAATAAGGGCTATCATGTAGACTGTAGATTCTGACAGCTTTTTAACCCTAAAAAACAGGAATGACAGAGCCATCACATTGAACAGCAATCCCAGGGTAAATGTGGGGGTGTACATGATGAGCTGGAACAGTTCCACGTCAGTGCTGATACTGTTATCGGCACGGGTGTCATTCATATCTCTAGGTATGCTGGAAGAGAAGAAAATCACCTTCACCACAGGGAAGGATGGAGATCACATTTAAGACCCGGTACAAAGGCCAATGAGATCTCTGTGTCCACAGACCTGAAGATGCTTTTTCCTCTTGGGCTGCTGCATGCTGAATTACAGGGCAAGGTTGTGCCTCAAGGAGGAGCAAGGCTCTCTGGTATCCAAGCCTCACCTGCACTGCTACCTGTTACTCCAAACTGTGTTGCCCTATAATTTAGGCTAGATAGAGTATAGATGTGACTGCACCAGCTCCTTGGAGTGATGCAATCTCTTTGCAGAGCCAGGGTAGCAGCCCCTGAATTTAGGGTTACTTGGATTTTGGAGAGGCGACTTGTTGTATCAGATTTCCTGAATCAAGCTATCATAAGAGACCTTGGGGAGCCAAGAGCAGGAGGGTCCCCCATGTTTATTAATGTGAAGGTCCCAAACAGTCGTTGCCATTCTGCACCCTCTTCCACCACCAGTGGGCAAAGAGAGGCGGTGTTACCTCTGGCCTTTTTCGGAAGCTTGCCAAAAGCAGCAGGCAGGAAGTTTCAAACAGGCTATTTCTAGCAGAGGTTAAGTCTTCAGAAGAAGAATGAGGTTTAAGAACCCAAGCTTTTGTCTAAACCAGCCAGACTTACCACAGTGGATAAATTTGTAGAGACAGGGGTTGCAGCAAACATGCAGCTGGCTTCTCCTCTGCAAAGATGGGACTGAAAACATCGAGGTACGCACCCTCTGAGCAGGGGTCTTGAAGTAATTCTCTTCTTTACAGGAAGGGTGCTGGTTTGATCCCGCCTTCAGACTCTCCTGATAAGGACCGGGAAGGCTCTTGTTGGTTTCTGCAATGCTGGTTTCAGCTGGTATTGCTTAAAAATGCAAATGCACAGGAATACCTGGTCCTTTCTTCCAGCCAGTTCTGTCATAGCAAATGTAACCTGTAAAAGCCTTTCAAAGATCTTTCTGTCAGTGCCCACGAATTACTTTTGTCTGCTGTTCTGTAATTGTTATTGCTTCAACCTAGTGCCTTTCCTACATGAGTTACTGATCTTGATGCTGTTTCATTTCAGATTTGTCAGCCAGTCGTCAACTGTGCAGTAAAAGTTCCTGTTCTGCAGATCAAGTCACTCCCCCAGTGTCTCAGCAGTAAGCTATCCCACCCTGTGGTTTGAGAGAGATTAGGATCAGGCAAAAGGAAATTCATTTCTTACTTAAAAACTAGCGATTATTGTTAGGAAGCAAGAGCAGGTTGGCTGTTTGCTCCTTAAGGACACACTGATGCCAGGTAAATGATTCTGTAAGTTACTAGTTTACATTACAGAAATGAGAAAACCAGCTCCAGAAACCCAGCCTAACAAGGAGAATGGGCTGGCAGGGCTGTGAGTGCAGGAGAGCATACCTCTGGCGGGGTCAGGGTCTGGCGGGATCCATCCACAGCTTCTGTCCTGCTGTAGCAGGTACAGGTTTTGTTTGGATCCCCGCAGTAGGCAGTGCTGCTGGCTGTGTAAAGCACTTAACAGCCTCCTTCCTTGCAGAGCACTGCTGCCTGTAAGGCATGGGGGGACATGGTTCAGGAGGCAGCGACCCTGTCAGCAGCACCTACTCTGCTGCCGTCTGAGAGGGACTGAGGGAACTTTGAGGGGAAATAATGAAATTCCCTTGCCCAAATAAAAAAGGACAGGAAAGCCTGAGTTTGTGAAGTGCTTGGGAATTTGAGTGGATGGAGGGGAGAAGCACCCGTTGTTATGCTGCAGGTTGTTCACTGCCTGGGAGTTAAACCCTCCCGAAGCCTCAGGGCTGGGGAGTTTGTTCGGAGCTGGGTTGGGTCCCTGAACCTCCAGATTCAGGTGGCCTGTGGCAGACGAGGGGTTACGCTGACGACCTGGGCAGAGATACTGCCTGGTACAAGAGGGTGGCCTAGGCTCGGCAACCCAACATGCTGCTCTCCTGCTGAGTCCCCTTCATCGAGTTGAAGCACTGTGAGTCTAGTGCTGGGAAGGAACCCATGACTGAGAGCCAAAGGGATTAAAAGTTAATTAAGGAATTCCTAAAAAGTAATAAATATCAACAAAGTCCTTTACTTCATTGCCTCTGTAGGAGATTTCATTAGTCCTTTTTTTCTTTTTTCTTCAGTTCTTCTTTTTTTTCTGGTTTTTTTTTTTTTTTTTTTTTGTACGATAGTGTGTCTAGGAAATTCTGGGTCTAGAGAAATAACATTTCAGATTCTTACCAAGACTTTTACTTTAGAAAAATTTAGTTATGATAAAAAGGCATTTTAGACTAGAGTCTGTTGTGTAGATTTCTAAACAAAACAGAAAAAAATATTTAAAGCATAAATGCAAAGGATAGCTCTGTTCATTCATTCATAAAAAAAAAAAAAAGTAGATATGCTATAAGCAAAACAAGTTATGTAAAATATACTTAGTTTTCAGATCTTGTACCAAGAAGAAAGCTTTTAAGGCAAGGTTTCACTACAATGAAATATTCTGTCTTGTCATCTTACCTTTGGGCTGTCTCTAGCTCTGGTTGTTGACTTTTTCTCCTTCTCAGCTTGCAGAATTCTCGAGTCTTGTGTTTTCTTTTAAGGTGGTGGAGTGAGCTGCATGCAAAGTAACTGCTGGTCAGGATGTCAGAAAGCATGAAGTGCTGCTGCTTTTTGTTTCATCACATATTTCCATTACAACATCGGTCTTCCCACACTGTGTCTGCATACACGCACTATGTACATAGTATGTCACACAGGGCTCATTTAAGGATGTAAATAGATGGCTTTGTGGGGCTAGCCCCTCTGAGTCACCCATTCAAATAGTCTCCAGTAACAGAGAAAGAAATTCTGGCCCTGCTTTGATTTTTTTTCTACAAGACATGATTTTACTGATTGTATGTAATGTCTGTGGGTAGAGTGTTAGCTGTCAAAATGTGCTTTAAGCTAAATCCTGAGCTATCACTGTCATTGTTTCTGTTACTTTTCATGACACCAAAAAGGAAAAAGAGATAATTGATTTTTCAGTTGTGATCTGATATGTTCACTTCAAATTGGTATTTTAAAAAAAGACGAGTTACTCTTTAAATCTGTTTATACTCCTAGGGAGCAGGGAATGTCCCCATGGAGAGTGTCACATGCTGATTTTGTTCAGGGGGGGAGAGGAAAAAAAATTTTTTTGCCCATTGTATGCATGTTTGCAATCTTCTTACCAAAGGGGGAAAGAAAGGCCAGAGGGGTAGTTTTGCTTGGTCCTCTGCCTACCCCTTAAATATCAGAACTGAGGATTGTATTGGCTGAATTCAAACTGTGCATCTGTGAAAGAGATGGGAGATAGGAGACAAGAGAAAAAATAGTACTTGGGTTTCCCCATAGTATTTTAGTTGAAATGACTCTACTTAAGGAAAAAAAACAACAAACCAACCACCACCAAGGGGAAGAAACATGGTAGACGATCTGAGTGAACAATATCTCATTGCATTCCGCAGCTAGGTTTCACTTCTCTGTATCCAGTGGTGTCTTGTGACCATGACTGCATTTTGGATATTAAAAAAAATTAAAACCCCAAAAACCCCACACAACACAGGCAGGCGCCACTACCATGAAGAGGCATTTGGGGCCCAAGCCAGCCTGGGTGGTGGGAACTGAGGGTGCCGTAAGCATGGGATGTAAGCCCAGCTTGCCAGAGTCCTCTCTGTGCTCCTGCCCCAGTCCGGCGGTTGCACATGCCAGTCCTGATACAGCCACCAATGCTCAGAGCAGATGCTCTCTCTTCCCCATTCAAGGTTTTTCCCTCACACGCTTGGCACTTTCTCTTCTCTCTCATTCTCTCTTTGATACTCATATTCTCATGCCACCTAAGTGCTACCCACCTCGCCAGAGGCTGCCCAGAAGCATGCCTCCATGGGTGTGCTTGCTGCAGAAAGCCCTATGTGGCTACACATCTGGAGAAAGATGCTTTGGAAAGGGGAGGTTGGCATGCCATAGCCTAGCCACCACCAGAGGTTGGTCTGCTTTTTTTCCCAGCAAACATCCTCGTGAGTTTTTTAGGGAGGGATCTGAGGAGAATGGCCAGGAAGGCATGCAGGGGGTACAAATGCACTTAGGACAAGGTGTGAAGGCTCCTCTCCCTTCAAAATTGAAAGGGTGAAAAAGGATGACGCTGAGGGCTGATGGTGAGGGGAAAACGAAACCAAGCGAGCAGCGTAATGGAAAGGCTGGGATAGTCCATGAAGAACTCTCAGACTGTTGATTAATAGCTTAACTTGTGATGCAGGGGTGAGGAAGCTGTGGGCAGCCAAGGTACCTTTCTTTTCTCTCCGCAGACCCTACTCTATACTAATGGGACGTGACTCTTCACTAAGTCCTCAAGACCAAGTGTACTGTCCCTTTTCTTGCAGACTGGGGAGAAGAGGGATGCACCCTGCTAACTCTGCTCTGTCCTTGGCACCACTGTGCGTGTCACCGATGCCATCAGTGTGTGAAGCACCTGCTGCTTTGTGTGATTTCAGATGCTGAATGCATCATCTTGTTCCTTTTTCCTGACGAAGGAGCTGTTTCACATGCATTTTTTTGCTAGTCTTGAGGACTTTCCCATATCGCCAATGCCACACAGATCTCCCCTTCAGGCCACGCGCGCATCCCTGGGTGGCAACCAGTGAAGCTCTGCTGATTCCCTGTGCTTGCCCTTGGGGACAACCTTCTCCTTGCAGTGCCGGGCTGTGCCAGCCATCCCAAGGCACTGCCGATCTGTTGCTGTGCCCTGACACCAGGCTGCATTGCAGACAGCAGTGCCATGGTCCTGGCTCTTCAGCTGTCGGTCCTGGCTCTCAGGAAGAGTGTCAGTATGGGGCAGGTGCTGCTGACATCTTTCCAGTTTAGGAGCTAAATGAGTGACCATTGCACCACACAGGGTTGTGCAGTGGAGACATGGTGGGTTTTGCTTGATGTAAATCAGAGTAAGATTTACATCAGTAAAGATGTACATCAGTAAAGATGGAGAAGCTTTTACTGCTAGAGTGTGCTTGACTGGGGTTGCATGTCCTTGGTCCTGCTATGAGGCCTTGCTGGGTGGCACCCAGGAACACCAACCTCTCCCCGCATCCAACCTGGGACATGGGCCAGGAGGCTATTGGATTTTGCTCCTGCCCACCCTGAGCCATGGGCCACATACTCACCCTGGGCCACATACTCGCCTTGGGCCATTGCAGCATCCCACCAGGGCTGCCTGCAGCCTCTGGGTGAGCCAGAACTGGCATGAAATGTCCCATCACCTAAATCCGGTGGCTCTGGAGAGCCGTTTGTTATTGCGCTGCTCCATCTCGTGGCTACAGGGGAAATGAGAAACACAGCTTCAGCCCTGTGATGTCTCTGTGTCTATCTATGGTTGATCACCAGGAGGAACAGCTTATTCTGTAGCTCAGACAGCTTATCCCACAACGTGCCTCCACCAGCCGAACACTAGACTCCTTGTCTTCACCAGCCTCTGCGTTTGCTCCACCATCCACACCATGGACAGCCCAGGAGTGATAAGAAAATGGAGAGCCAAAAGCTCTGATGGTGGTGGGCAGAGAGGGCCAAAGCACAGAAACAGCTCAAATGGAGCTTTCCTGTAGAGGAAGTGACCTTGAGTACTGCCTGTGGGTTGCTGGTGAGGCTGAGAGGCCAGAGCCAGGAAGCTGCTGTGCTGGTACAGACGTCTGACCCCAGGCAATGGCCTTCTCACCAGTGTTTAGTGTCCCCTGGAAGGACCCTACAGCTTGAGGGAGATACCAGCAAACCTTGGCTGTGCACCAGGGCCAAGAGTGTCCCTGCAGAGAAGGGTCCTTTCAACGCCGGAGGAGCTAAATCTGCTGCTTGGGAGAGCAGGTGAGCTGATTTCTCTCTTTGAGCCCTGACATGTTTAGTTTTGAAGTGAGCTAGTGTTTGTTGAGAGACGTGTCTCAGTTTCCACAGAGAAATCAGCTGGGCATGCTTCCACAGGACTCCTGAGGCCAGGTCAGCAGGGTGGGTATTTTCTGTGTCAGTGCTCTGAGACTGGTGAAATTTGAAACTGGTGAAATGTGAATAAACCCAAAGGAAAATAAACTCATTTTCCTAAATCTTCTACTACATTCTGATCTAAGGCCCAGGCAATTCAGGCATTAATTCCCCTACATCCTTATTCTGCTAACTCTCAAGCTGCAGCACCAATGGCAACAACTTGGAGATCTGTCTCTTCTGTTGCAGATTTTGCACTTTTAGTTATTCCCCGACTCTGCAGAGCGGGCATGCTGGCTGAGGGCCCTACATACCACATCACAGCATATGCCTCTTTCCAGCCTAATGACTGAGTCATTTTGACACTTCTAAGGTATTTTTGTATTTTTTTTCCTACTCAAACCACTAGCTACACTGGTCTTCAACTCATAATTACCTTTGAAAGACTTGAAACAGTATTTTCGTAAGTCAGCTATTTCCCAACAGATCATAGAAACCTGCAAACCATAAGACGACCCCCCCCCCCCAGCATGATGAGACAGGCACTTCAGCTGTAATTTTGCAAGGTGGGGAAAAAAATCAGTTACTAAAGATGATCAAGGAGATCTCATTTTATTTTTCACAGTGCTGAAGTGCACGTACAACTTTAGGAAAGTAACTGCATAAATGGACCTCCTTTCCAAAAGGCACTCATACACATTTTGAGCCAACTGGGCTGCTCGTGTGGCCAAGGAACTGCGTCCTTCTGAGGTGCACCCTGTGGTGACTGGGAGAGTCTTGATCAGACCCCACGTGGCTCACGGCTCCACTTCTTCTTAATGGGAAAGGTTAGTTTTCCTTGCCTCGTTTCTCGGGCTGTGCAATGGCACAGCGTGTGTGTGTGTGAGAAATTGTTAGGCATATTTACAGCAGCACTCATGGCAGGGAGGGAAGGTTGTTGAATGTTATTATGAGAAAATAATTAACTGAAGAAGAACATAAGAGTCATTTTAGGCAAGAGAAAAAGTGCATCTAATATGGCATCCTGTCTTTGACTGAAGGCAGCAGTGGATCTTTAGGGGAAGAGTGTAAGAAACTGTGTTCCCATTGCTGACAGTGCTTCCAGCAGTAAGCAGTTTAGAAAATAAGGAAAGCTTGATCATAAAGGCTCCCTTAGGTTCCAGACTTTCCTCCTCCCATATCCCAGTGTTTTTCTACTGAGGCCTTACAGATACATGCCATGCATTGAACATGATATGCATATACCTGTTTAGCAGACAATTCTGGCATCTTTTTGCTGAAAATACCAAAATATTTTATCCATGTATCTTTAGTATTTTAGGGAACCAGTTGGGTATCGATGAACTGTATTTCCTAACAACTGCTGCTTCATGAACATTTCTTAATAAAAACCCCCACCAAACAAATTGTATGATACTACAACTTAAACTTTTCAGTGTTTAGTAGAGGTAGTTTGTTTGTTAGAATTGCTTAACAGAAAAAGCAGGTAGGTTGCCAGCTGAATCGTGGTTTCTGGTCTTCCTAAGGTAGCAGAAATTGAAAGACAGCAAACCTCCGAGTTTAGATAATTAGGATGAAAAGATGAATTAGTTAGAAATGCAGTGACAGCAGTCAGAGTTTGGCACCACTACTTTTCCCTGAATTTATATTGATAACATATTCCTTAAAGGAAATATTTTTACAAAATGATACATTTCCAAAAGGCTTATTTGGGGGAAAAAAATGGAAACTTTTAAAATTATTTTTTATTAAAATTTATTTTGCTTTCTCTGTGTTCTGCTCTGTTACTTCATTATGTAAACTGTGCGTACCGTTACTGTGCCAAATGTCAACTCATGTTCTACTATAACGTTAACAGGCCAGCAGCAATGCATATGTTTATTACATCATGATGTACTAGTAAGATTTAACTTTGCTATCAGCAGAGGTAGAGTGCACAGAGGATTTGGCTGTTAATGAAAATCCTTCTCTTCTTGTTGTATGCATAGTTGGACAAGTCAGTTTGGTACTTCACTAACCTTACAACCTGTTTATCAGATATTAGCGCTCTCAAGCATTATGCTGATGAGGTGTCGTGTTTGCTGTGCCTAACCACACCGCTTTGAGGGTGACTTGGGTGTCTACACAGGACATCTCAATGCACCATGGCAGGCTTGCCTGCATGACATTGTCAAGTTTGGGGTTTTCCGTGCTCTCTTAAATATAACTGTTCTGGTGTCATCTTGGTGGCATAGGTAGGGTCTGTTATCTTTTCCGTTTTACATGTGGGGAATCGAAGCAGAGAGAAGCAAAAGGACTTTCCAAAGGTGATACAAGACACCTGCAGTGGAGTGCAGTTTCCCAGATCCAGATACCTCCCTCCCAATGCCAACACACTATTTTTAGGCTGTTCCTTCCTGGTGCCTAGCTCTCTGTCTGCAGCCCAGGAGAGACAGCATTGTATCAATCATGTCTGGATGTTCACACCCCTTCTAGAAGTCCTACATTCTTCAGAAATAATTTGTATGTCTGCCTTTTCATATTCAGAATTAACTATTCTCGGTTGGTAAGTCTTGAAACTGTGTTGAAACTATGAAGTAATATGCAAAAGAAATAATCAAGAATATGACAACATGTATTTCATGTCATTTTCCATATATATGTAATCACTTAATTAATTTGAATCTTTCAGTCTTTCTATTTAATTTCAGTAACATTTATTTAGGGTGAGGCTGTGTATATGTGATAAAAGCATAGTGTCTCTGCAGTTATACTCTGTGCAGATTTCAGCAAAGATTAAGAGAAGAATATCTTTCTCTCCCCTCTTTTTCTGTAGCTGAACTCAGGAAGTGGTGGCCTTCAAGCAGATCTTGCACTGTTGTAAGTGTGTTTATGGTACGGTGTTTGTACAGAAGTACTTATCATTTATTCACCTAAATTATGGAAATTTTCTGAGCACTCATAAATCATAATTTCTTTTTCTATTATTACTCCTTTTAAGATGATACAGCTTAGAGAAAGAATCTGTACTTCCAAATATTTGGTTTCTTTGGCCAAGCGTCTCTTGTGCATTTAGCAGAAGGCTTTCTTCTTCTTTTTGCGCCTTGCCTTCCTTGCCTTGCCAGCACAATTTTTCTCATGACAGGCACAGGTGCTCAAACACCAGTTTGGTTACGCTACAGCCTATTGCAGAGCTGCTGATGGTTTTTAGACTACTGTTAAGCAGTGGTGTTAAGCATTTGCTTTCTCTGATGTGAAACATGCGTGTGGCATCCCACGTCTCTGAATCATAGAAAATAGTCTGCACATTTTTGTTTCCTTTTCACACATTTGTAATTTGCTTACCTTTGATACAGTATTTTTTTAAGTGTGTGTTTTTTTTTGTCTGAGGCGCTGATTTTTATAGCTTTGGTTGCTAACAGTGAGAAGTTTATGCAGAAGGAAGTCCATTCCCTCATTCCTTTCATGTTCAGATGAAAGGCAGAGGAAGAGGAAGGCTTCTGATAGCTTTGTGTCCCTTGTCATTGTTACCATTTGGCATTAGGTACCTTTGCAAGAGCTAGCTTCTGAGCTGCTCTCTCTTCTCAGGAGAGCTACTATGCAATAACTACATTTGGCTGCAGAAAGGGAACTCTGAATTTCCAGCCCTATTTTTAACACCAATCCCTTTAGAAGCCGTTGACTGATAGAATAGAATAGGCTGTTTCAGTTGGAAGGGACCTACAACGCTCATCTAGTCCAACTCCCTGACCACTTCAGGGCTGACCAAAAGTTAAAGCATGTTATTAAGGGCATTGTCCAAATGCCTCTTAAACACTGACAGGCTTGGGGCATCGACCACCTCTCTAGGAAGCCTGTGTTTAACCACCCTCTCGGTAAAGAAATGCTTCCTAATGTCCAGTCTAACCCTCCCCTGGTGCAGCTTTGAACCATTCCCATGCGTCCTATCGCTGGATACCAGGAGGAAGAGATCAGCACCTCTCTCTCCACTTCCCTTCTTCCGGAAGCTGCAGAGAGCAATGAGGTCGCCCCTCAGCCTCCTTTTCTCCAAACTAGACAAATCCAAAGTCCGTAGCCGCTCCTTATAAGACATTCCTTCCAGCCCTTTCACCAGGTTTGTTGCCCTCCTCTGGACATATTCAAGAACCTTCACATCCTTCTTAAATTGTGGGGCCCAGAACTGCACACAGTATTGAAGGTGAGGCTGCACCAATGCTGAATACAGTGAGATAATCACCTCTTTTGACCAGCTGGTAATACTGTGTTTGATGCACCCCAGGATGCGGTTTGCCCTCTTGGCTGCCAGTGACCTTGTGGACATCTTCCCATTGACTGGCATCAAGGCTGATTGAAGGAGAGGTCTTCATGGGATGGGGCAGAGAGGGGCTCTTCTGCGGGACAGTCAGGACAGGAGCCAGTGACCCTGGCGCACATGTTGGCCGGGATTTTGCAAAGCAGTTTGACCAGTGGTCGCTGGCTTCCCATCCTGCAGACTGGCACCAGTGCTTGTTGTAAATCAAAGCAATGGACCAAAGTGCCTGAAGAAGCTGGTCAACCAGCAGCCCTGTGGTTCAACAGTGTGAATAATCCCCTCAGTGTTGGTTTACCTATAAAATGAGGAATGTGCAAGGTTTAATGTTTGTGGGGCAATACGTACAAAATAGTTTTGCTGTCACATTGTCCTTAGAAGAGCATTTGTTGAACCACATTCAGGACATAACTGACAGACTTAAAAGTATGTTCAGAAAAGCACTCAGCAAGTGGCATGTTTGATCCTCTGAGCCACTCATACTGCAGAGTTTGGGGAGAGAAAGGTTCAAGCATTGTCTCAAGAAATAACCTGTAAAATAACCTGATTTAAAGGAAGCAGTTCTTCCTAATACCTGTTGTTTTGCATCTTTGTGTTGTTCCATTGAATCCTACTAAGTTCTTGGCTTTGAGACAAGAAGAAATGCAATTTAATAGAATGTGGGTTGGGTTTTTTTGTTTTGTTTTTGAATTTTTTTTGCTCTGTGGAAGTGGTGGTTTTCGACCATGCTTGCAAGTAAAGGCTTTCCATATTATTGCTTATGCTGATATTTCCATTATGCTTTCTTGCACCCCTAATTGTTCAGTAAGGCCAAATTTAGGGTAATTTTTTACTATTTGTTCTCTCTAAGAACCCTTAGAGCTGCAGGAGGCTGATGCAGACAGGAGTGATGGGGCCTCTGCTTGCTGTCTGTCTGCACGTACTCATAGGGAGAGAGAGAACACAATGGGAGGGAGAGGAAAGACGGAGGAAAGGGATTTGATGGCCTTTTCACCTTTTCACAGGGATTCAGCTGAAATTGTGAGGGATTTTTTGTCCTTATGTGCTTTCTTTACGTTTTTCCATCTGTCCTCACTGCGGGTGTGTGCAGGGTGTTCCTGCTCTGCAGAACTAGGGCAGGGAGAGGTTCATGCCACCTGTACTCTAAGGTAGCCTTTGTATCTATATGTAAGTATATGCTATAGTATGTATGCATAGTTGGATATGTAGTCCCTATAGAAAGGGGCCCACATGGCACCACAACCTGGGTTTCTACCAAATGAAGGGAGAGCTCCTGCTCCTGCCCTCTCCTTCGTGCCATCTCCCCCACCTCTTTCCACTGGCCATCTCTTGCTTTCCTCAAGGTGTTTGTATGCGGGGGCTGAGGCGGCACCATTCTATGCATTTGCTTCTTTTTTCTGCACCTTCAGCGAAAGGTTTAAAGGGCTTTTAGCGGACAGCATTTGCTGTGAGTTTAAAAATGTCTGTCTTCCTGCCTGAAAATGGAGCTTATTTAACTGCTAATTTTGTACTGTGATATGCATACACTTCAGACTTCTCACACTTATTAATTCTTAGTGAAATCAAATGTACATGAATAAATACAACACTGATGAAGTTGTTGCAGGCATTTATCAGGCCACATCCTTTTCCTGTTGTTTTCCTGGTAAGCAGTTCTAAAGTCAAGTATTTAAGCATTTTAGCATAAAATTTCTCTGGTCTTGAGCATTTCTTTGTAAATAACCACAACCACTGAAGCAAAACTAAGTAGGGCTATAGCTTTGATGCTGATTTAGCAGTCAGGCTTGTGATCTGAATTAAGAGGGGAGGGGGAGAAAGTGTTAGAATATCTTTTTCTTTAACTACAAGATTTTTTTTTTTTATATTCCTACCATAGTTCAGTTTTTGCAGAGTTGATGCTTGGTTCATGTTTTGCAGTGCTGACACATGGTTCTTCTGAATAAATTGTTCCAGGATCCAGAATATTGTTTCTTCCGTTCCTTCTGTATCTCATAAACTTGTGAAAAGTTAGATCAAATTTGAGATCAAGATGAGTCCAAGCTTCTAAAACTGCAGTTTAATAGCATATACATAGCCTGCCACATTTCAGCCAAATTTCTTCCTGGAACTATACCTAGTGGTTTAAAATTTGTTCCTCTTGAGTAGGAAAAAAGAGTAACGATCCTAAAGTAACGATTTTTTGTGCTTTCTTTCTTCTTCTTGTAACCTGACCTGGTTTATTGAACTAAGAAATACTGACTGTTTCTGTGTAGGAGAACTCTTGCTTATGATTCTGGATTGAGGAGATGATCCATGTTTGGAGGAAAACCCATGCATGCTAATTTAATTGTAATTCCCCCCCCCCCCAAAAAAAATGGATGCATTATATAATTGTGACTCTCCACTGTTCTGCTCAATAGCAGCTTCCACACCAATGTCCAAGTGATCCCTGGTAGAGGGAGCTGCTACTCAGCAGGACAGAGATTTACAGCCTGGTCCTAACAACACATAAGCAATAGGCTAGGAAAAAAGAGGTACATGATGCTGTTGTAAAACCATTTGTATTTGTTAACTTGATGCTAGTTAGACCACGACACTTCTTTTTGTATGTACTGGAACCACAGAGCAAATGTGAGTGCTGGGTTTTGTTTTGCATTCAGCTGAGTTTTCACAGCCAGGTCATGCATTGCTGTGGTGTGCGGCCATGGCGGAAGCACAGCTTGCCTTTAGCCCCGCTCCAGCGTGCAGGGGGGTGCAAGGGCCAGTTGCTGCCCAACAGAAGGGCAGGTAAAGCAGGCAGGCCCCCAGCGCTGGCTCTGCAGTAGCCTAAATATTGCCACCTTGCATCTTCCTCCTGGTGGGCCATACTCAGAGATGGGTGATCTCCTCTTCAGAAATCTCTCTGCCTGTGTTTTAAGGTGTTTTCAGTGTTTAAAGGTGTTTCAATTCATTTCAGATAGGTCCGTGTCCCATATCAAGGTACGGGAGACATCCAGGCTGTGTCGTGCTGCTGAAGCCAAACTTGGGCGAGTGATTGAGAAGGGTCTGGGTGCTGTGCAGCGAACCTCCCTGCAAGAAGGAAACCCAGGCAGGGTTTTCATGTTCTTATTGTTTTCATATTGCACACCAGTCATTTCATTACCCCCAGTTCTTCACTTTTTACTTAGCACCAAGTTCTCCACCCCCAGGCGTACACAAGATCTTCAGGTCTCCCAGCTCACAGAAATGAGAAGAAAGGTGACTCAATCCCATGCCTTTCAATGTACAGGAAAAAGCAGCCTTTTCTCACTGCTGAGGGAAATCTGGGGCAGATTCTCTGAAGAGTCCCAGCTGTGGCTTTCTAGCAAGTGTCAAGCCTGGGGAAAGAGCCCTGTGGACAGGCAACTCCCTGAATGGGCAACACAAGGTGGAAGAAGGCAGAAGACCCCTGTGGGGCAGGAGGAGGGGGATGGCTGCTTGGGGTGACCACTGCGGGTGCTGGAGGGATGGCTCTCCTTTTCCCTGGCCCCGGGGATAACTTCTTACCTTCGGTGGAGGTTAGAGGACAAGCAAAGTGGGAAAGTTTGGTAAGGAACTTTCTTCAATTTAAGTAACTGAGCCACAAACCAGTTTTGAGAACTGAAATGTAAGGTTAAGGAGCAAAATTTTAGGTGTAAGGCTCAGGAATGGAAGAGAGTTTGCATTTCAGCCAAGGCTATGCTCAGGGACAGAAACATGTTGCCCAGGATGTTAAAATTTGTAGTAACTGTTATTACTTTAGGACCTAGAGGAGGATTGTGGTGTATTTGGTATTCTAGATGGTACAGCCACTTAAAAAATGAAAGAAATTTTGGTTGAAGAGCATAGCTAGCCCAGCATTTGTCCCATAGGAAGCTCTGCACTTGCTGAGAGACTGAAAGTGCTCCTCAGATCGCTCTGCCAGTGTATGTTGGTAGCTCGGCTGCCTGTGGTGATGGGGAACAGACAGTGGTTTATTTATATTGCTTTGTAATATATGTATTTTTTGACTTACTGACCTTTGCAAAGAAATTGGTTTGAAGTGTGTGCCAGGTCTTGTCAATGCAGTGGGTGTATGTTATGCACTCTGTCCTTTAGGGACTTCCTTTCAACATGTCCCAACTTTAGTGCTGCTCTCCAGGCTATGCTTGTGTTAAAGAACTATGCAAGACATCACAGAAAAAGAGTGGAGTTGAAATCTTTACTAATTTGAAAAAACTTGAATACCTTATGATTCATGACAGCCTGCTGTTAAAGAGATTTCTGGCCACAGAGGTGCGTCACAGACATTATAATCTGTATGCGATGCACTAGCAGGCATGTTTAAAAGGACCACGGCTCAGCTGTGAGTGTCACTGTCATGGCCTTGAGTGCACCAAGGGGCTCTGCAACCTCTTCCTCTTCTCCAAACCTCTTCTTCAAACGGGGCTTGGCGGTGGGTGCCTGAGACGAGCTGTAACCCAAAATCAGGCTGCTGTGGAGGAGCAACATGAGGCATAGTTGGGGGACACTTGCACCCAGCCTCCTGCTTTGCTGGTGCTGCCCTGACTGCAGGATACAGCCCCAGCCCCGGCCTGGCTGTATCCCTGCAGACCTCCTGGGGCACTGGGGCTCAGGCTGAGCCTGGCTCCCCACGGCTGCCCACTCCACTCACCTGGCACAGGCACAGCAGGATGCACCCTATGGGGAGGGTATGGCCACTTGATGCTCCCAGGTGCTGCCCCACTGCTCCTGACAGCCTGCCAGAAAAGAAACAACCTGCCCATTTAATGATGATGCCTAAAATTTGGCTGTGACTTCATGTCCAGCTAGGTTAAAACGCTGAGTGACACCTTTGATCTTGGTAGGTGATGTCTGTGCATCTTTGGGCTAGTCTTTTGGTTCCTGAGTTCTAGTTACAGTAAGAAAAAGCAAAAAGCCCAACCCTGTAGACACTGGCTCTTAAAAAAAAAAATCAACTATTTTGAAAAGACTTTAGAAATTACAGTAATCTGAAATGATTTTGAAGCTCAGGTCCCTCCTGCTAATGTATCTCTGATCTTTAGACATTTACAGATCTCACTGAAGCTTGTCGGTGCACTCTCCACTTTCCAGTCAAAAGAACTGACGGAACTGCTGACTGTTCCTTTTTTAGTGACAACTGAAAAAACACAGACCTGAAGACTAGACTGATGATGGTGAGTCCCTGGTGCGGATGCTAACTCTGGCATTGATAGAGATTGGCGATGGTATCAGCCACACTGAGTTCTAATTAATTTTAAAAAACATTTGGTGTTGGCATTGAAAAGGGTTTCCGTCAGTGGATGGACTGGGTGCAAAGGATGAAAGATTTTTCTGGTCACACTTCTTGATTTGTACAGGAGTCAAATTATAGGAAGAATACAGCAGAAAGTCAAGAGACAGCAGCTTAAAAGCAGGAGACAGAAAAACCAAATCACGGCTGCCTGACCAAGGGTGTTTCAAGGGCAGAAAGCTGGAGGCAAGATGTAGCTAAACGCTGAAAGTAAGGAAAAGTCTCCTTGCCATTTCCCACCTACTGGATGCTGGGAGACAGAGCACGATGTATGTTCTCTGTTAAAAAATTATATGTTAAATCTTGTCAGCTTTTCACAGGGGAGAATTCTCACTGGTTGGTTTGCTGGAGTCAGGCCAAAGGTGGTGATAGTGAATTCTGTCCTAAAGATCAACCGGAACACCTTTTTTACATATTTAGACCTGGTACTTGGTGCAGTTAGTAGATACCAGAATATTTTTATTTGATGGTAGGACTTTTTTGCTTCTCTTTTTCTCCTGTCTGCAGTATTGAGCCAACACAGGGGCAATTCCCACTGAGTTAGACTGAAATCTGCAAGTGATGACACTTGAAGCATTAGGCTGTGCTTTAAATGAATAATGGTGTAAGAGAGAGCAGACATTTGCTTTCCAGCATGAGCGTGGAAGGGCAGCATGTGCTTGTTCTCACACACTGTCAGCATCCTTGCTAGCGAGGCTCTGGCTGTAGCGTCAGCTTTGGTCCCTTCTTATGTTTGTGTGTTGCCAGAAAAAACAGCAGTGAAATGGACCTTCACAAAGTTTAGCCAGCACAGAATTTGTTTGACAGGGATGTATAAATAAGAAACGATCGAGCTGAGTTCCTCAAACTGAATTTCCATCACTGGAAGTCAAACCAGGAGAAAGAACAGGTGGTTTTGCTATGTAAATCGGGCAAATGTGGTTTAGATTCATTTAGAGAAGTTTGTGACTCAAAACGAATCATGCTGTCTACTTTTTAAAAAAAAGATTTAATTCTCAGGATGTCTTTGTGTTTCTACTATAAAAGCCTAAAGAGAAACAGGTTTTGAAGGTGATACTTTCTGTAATAATTTTACTGGCTTTATTGAGCTTAGTGCTTGGTGTTACGTGAAACAGAACAGTGTTTTTGGTCTGTGATCTTGATGCGGTGATCGTATGCATCAATGCTGTTGTTTGCAGTTTCCAGAATTGCAACAGGACTTTACCCATGCACTGAACTAGGTAAATGCAGTCTTGGTCTGAATGAAGATTAACTGTGGAACAACGTCTTTCACTTACTTACAAGTGTAGTTTTCCAGGTCTCAGGAAATATGAAAAAGGAAGCAGTAGACTAGGGCCTTAAAACTGAACAAAAAAGCAGTTTTCCCCTTATTCTTTTAACGTGGAAATCCGCCTGTCCTTGAAGCTGTTGTGCTTCAGTAAATGCAGGGGAAAACAACTGATTTTTCAAGCACCCCACAAATGTAATGGCTCACAAGCAGCAGCCTGCCCTTGGCAGCACTTCTGGGCACAAGCTGGGTGCCCTGGAGCAGGCTGCGAGGGGGCTGCCATGGTGGCAGCATCTGTCAGCCGAGATAGGATCTCTCATGCCTGTGGGATGCTCCTTGCCCCATGGGAAGCTGGCCACTGCATGTGGGTCCAGGGCTGGGGCCCAAAACGCTGGCTAATAGAGGACTTCCAGAAGTGGCGAGCTGGGGTGAGGAGGAGATAAGTGGCAGGACGTGGTTGCTTCAAAACACCTGCATCTCAGGCAAGCTTTGAGACTTGCCACGAGGTCTGCAAGTGTGCCCTGCCTCCCCATGGCACTGCCTCTCATGGTTTAAATGAGCAAGCACTGTGACCTTCAGTACAGGCAGCATGTATAAAAGCAACTGGGCATGGTGTGGAGGAGGTGCCAGATGCTGGGTGAAGGGTTTTTTTGCAGTGAAGTGTGTCAGACAGTATAGATAAGACCACACAGATGACATCCTGGTGCCCCAGAGCAGATTTACTGCAGGTCTGTTTGATGGCCTGTGTGTGCCGTCCAGCAGTGGCTGACTTCACTCCTGGGAGGATGAGTCCTCACCTTGGAGCAATGGGTGCTGTGGAAAACAGTGCCATCCCTCTGACCTGTTGGTGAGGCAGAAATGGCAGTGATTTAAAAAATAAGTAAATAAGCTTTTATTTTTTTAGATATTTTAAAGTTAAATAAATGAGAGCAAAATTTCTGACAGGGCAAAAGGCAATGAATTGTGCCACTCCAGGGACACAGAATCACCTCACAGGACCTGAGCTACACTGGCTGCTCAGCTACTGCCCATCTGGTTCACCCTTTTTGCTTCCCATGTTTCCGGCACTAGATGGAGAGCAGTCTGTGCAGCAGAGGATTTGTGTCTCTCGTCTTCAGTCATTCTAACTTCCTCAGATGAAAGACATTATATATACACAACTATTCTTAGTCTGGCAAGGTGTGCTTCAGTGCTAACACTTGCTTTAGTCTGTGTATTGGCCCGATGTTAAAAAGATAAACAGAGGATTGCTTGTGTGAACTTGACATGTCTGTGCTGAAGGGGTGAGTTTTATCTCTTTGGAGCTTTGAAGCTCTGAGGTAACAGAACTGCAAAAGCTCATCACACAGTGATACTTTGCAGCAAGCAGTTCCTAGGAGTGATACCCAGTGCAAATAGCTCTCTTGCCAACAGAAACTTGTTTCAATTATGTGTTTAGAAGCAGCACAGGATCCCTCACCTAATATTCTCCATAGACTAATGTTTCCTAACTTTGAAAAAATAGGTGGTATTTGTTTTTTTCCCACACACCTTTACAGAAGAAATAGTTTTAGCTGTTTTCAAAAGCAGTCACTGTAGCTGAAGGAAGGCCCAGCCTATGCAGACCCATCTCAGCACCCATCCCTGTGACAGTGGCCACCTCCGCTGAGTAGCAAGATGGACCCCACACGGTGTGCCCAGTGCCCAGTCCTGCCCTGCCATGTCCTGCCTGGGAACCAGGGTCTGTCTCCTGTGCGAGGGTCGGGTGGGAGCCATGATGTGAGATGCAGTGGCAAAGGGCATGACTTTTGACAGTGCTGGGCGGGCACACACATACGCAGCTTGGGGACACCTTGGGGGGGATACACAAAATCTTGGCGTGGGCAGGAAGAGGGGTCGAAGGGGCTTTCTGTGCCTCCTGTGGTTTTTATTCCAGGAGCCGGTTTGCATCTTTGGACTGAAGCCACCTTGGGCTGCCCAGGTAGATCCTTCCCATGGCAGCAGGCTCAGCTCACCCTCTGCAATAACCACTTTCCACTGCGTGCTGCAGCATCCTCTTTTCCTCTTCCTCCGTGCCTTCCTTCCCCCATACAGAGATGGCAAGCTAGAGAGTAAGAGAAGAAGCTGCTACCCCTTTCGGTAACTAAGCCTTTGAGCTGTTCTCTCCATGCTCCATATTTTGGCAGTGCTGGGAGAGCAGCCAGAGCAAAGAGCGTGTGTGTAGCTTGTCTCTGTGTTTCTCTACATGCTTAGCAAGCACACTAATTTGAAGTCTAACCAAGCCAGCTTTCCCATTTGTACTGTTGTGTAAATAACAAAGACAAGCAGGTTTCTTTTCAGTTTGCTCAGGGGAAGCACATTTCTGCCCCTCTTTGTAAAGACAGTTCCCCTTGGGAAAGCTGAAGTTCCCTTTTGGTGTGCAGCAGCCAAGGTCTCATCATCCTCCTGGCTCCGTAAAGGGGTTGTCTGAGCTACTGCCATTTGCCATTGGCTGATCATTCTCACATGGAAAAACTGTCTGGTTTATGTTTTTTAACATGTATTTAATCATAATGAAATGATGTTGGACCGCCTCTACAGGGCATGTGTCCACCTGTGCTCACTGTGGCCCCTTGCTAGAAGGCAGGAGACTATCAGTGCTTTGATCTAGGCTTGGATCCTCCCTCAGGTGCCTTCCAGCTCATAAATCATGTAGTATCATAAAAGCAGTTTTATGAAGTCTATAAAAAGAACTTCCATATTAGATCCTGAACTTGCTATTAAACCAGTTGAATTTACATAATTTTTTTTTGTTAAAAATCATTTAGGTATGTTATTTCAAAGGGACTTCTGGGGCAATATTACTTTTCAAACAGCCTGGCATTATTCTGATGGTACTTTTATAGCATTAGAAGTTAGTGGAGTGGCACTGATCTGAAGTTCAGTGCTCAAGCAGGCCTGGGAAATGGAAGATGATAAAAACCACCAGGCAGAGGAACAGGAAAAGAGTTTGGGGAACAAACCCTGTGCGGTTTTGTTTTTTTATTTTTGGTTGGGTTTTGTTTTTTTTCCTTTTGTCCAAACTACTTTTATGTTTTATGGTCTTTCAATTGCTGTGCGAGTCTACCAAATACAGCTTGGTTATCACATTCACTATTGAACAAATGGTAGTTGTGGGATGTTGGTGGAGTAATCTGCTATTGATAAAAATGCCCTCGAGAGCAGCCATCCCTCTCCTGTGTTGTGAAGACCTGTGGGGTTTGACCCAGCTAGAGAAACTTGACTGGATAAAAACAAAATCACTTTTTGTGAATATTCTGAAAAATTAAGGTTAAATACATCTGCTCTTTAAGGTCTGTGGTTAATTGCATCCATTTTTGTTCAATTCGCAGAAGAGAGCAGAACTGAAAATGTAATTTTTAAAGGCATTATTTTGGGTGGTTTTGGTTAGCACTTGATTTCTTTTTTTTTTTTTTTTTCCCCACTAGGACAATGCTTCTTTGACTTTACTGTACAACCGAGTGCCTAGGAGGAGACCTGGGTATGTGAGGCATTCACGTTCATGTTCCTACTGTTTTTCTGTCTATTAAGAATAACATCAAGAGAGAAGAAACCTCTTCTGTTGTGCAGTCTGAAAATAGAAATTGTGAACTTGTATACTGACTCAGGAAGGCTTTTGTTGTTGTTTTTAAAATGTCAAATGCTTTTCAGTTTTATTCATCAACAAGATTGTTGTTTTGAGCACCTGCTTAATCTGCATGAGGTTTTTCATTGCTTTTGTCCTGGTATAAAAATACAACTAACGGGAGATTCTCCAGAGTTAACAGTAAATTTCGTAGAGAAGCCTGTATGTAAAATTCCGATTTAGAAAGAACTGTAATCTTAGCTGCAAGTCAAAGACAGAATTTAAGCGTATTATTTAAATGTAAGTTCATCTTGAAAAGCAGTGAATTGAAAGTGACACCTTCTTGCTCAAAAGATCTGCTCTTTTTGTGCTAAAAGACTTCACTATTGTAATAGCCCTGTAAAATGAACACAGCTGGGCTATCTTCTGTCTTTCTCTCTTTTTGAGAAATTTCAAGTATGCTTAGACAGGCTGATCTCATTTATGTATATAACAGGCAAAATTTAGACAAATGGAGTTATATATAAAATCACTTTTGGCCAACAAAGAAGTGGCACTGGTGGCAATAGATGGGAAGAAAATAGTTCAATTTAACTTTCAGATTCTGTGCTCTGAGTTTGCTGCCATGTATGACATGAGCAGACTGAGTCTATAGACCAGTTGTAGGTAGTGGGTCCCACCACTCCCCATTATTACAGCTCATTTTCATAAACTGACTTCTGTTTCCTTCATTGAGAAAATTACATTGATTTCTTTCTGTAAGTGGAAGTCTCTCCCTGCCTGAGTGTGCTGGGACTCTACCACTGGCCAAGCATGGCATGAATGAATGCTGTCTCCCTAGCCCTGGCAGATCAAACTTCTTCCCCACCCACACATATGAAAGTCCCTACACACTTTTCCTCTCTGCCTACTGCATATGTGCATTTATTCCTTTGAAGATTGGAAAGTGATCTTTTCCAAGTACTTAGTGGTAAATGAGTTGAAGACAAAGGTACTGCTTCATTAGTCCTGACTTTAAATATCATAGCCTTGTTGATGGGTCGCAGTTGCTGCTGCCTAGTAATTTTTAGGCAGATAGTGCATTTCCTCAGTCTTGCGCTGTGCTTGCAATAGAGCTGTTGACAACCAGTGCCATAACATCAGCAGCACTAAGAGGTGGCTTTTTGTCTTGGAGGAGAAAAAAATAAACAAACTTGCATTTGCTGAGAGTCACAGAGCAGTAGAAAGGGACCTTGGAGCCAGTTTCCTTCTCCAACACTAGATCAGTTCAGCCATGACTTTGGCTATGTCTTGGAAACCTCTGTGAGAGGATATCACAAAGCTTCTCTGGGTAACACCTTCCAGTGCTGCAGTGCCCTCCTAGTGAAGAAGTTTTTCCCAATATTGAACCCGAACCAAGGTCCGTTACTCCTTGTTATATTGTTGGAAACTACTGGACAGCGCTTGGCTCCATCATCTCTATCACTGCCTTCCAGCATGCTGGATGAAACCAGTCCAGCTCCCTTGACCTCTCCTTGCAGACCTGTGCCCAAGATCCCCAACCATCCTGCAAACCATCTGCTTGAACCTCTCTGGTTTCTCCCCATCTCTCTTGAACTGGGAGGCCCAGAGCTGGACGTCCTATTCCAGTGAACCTTCACCAGCTTGAGTAGAGGACGTTAATAACTTTCTTTTTTTTTCCCTTTTTTTTTTTTTCTTTTTCTTTGCACTGACCCCATTTTTAGTGAGTCCTGGTATCAGTTTTGCCATATTTACACAGACAAGTCACCCCTGGCTTGTATCGAGCCTGGTGCCCCCCATTGCCCTTTTGGAAGGACACCTACGTCAGCCCTGGGAAAAGCCTGTGCTGGCCCACAGGGTTGTCCTGCCCTGGGTGCAGTACTCTTAAGTTTCTCCTTGTTGCACTTCAAGAGGCTTCTTCTCCCCTGTCCTGGAGTTTATGTGGCCTCTGGAGTGAGGCTCTGCCATCTTAGCCATACCACTGGTTTAGTGTTGTGCACAGGCTTGCAAAGGGTGTGCGCTCTATCATCACCCATTGCGTCTGCATGAAAAACTTTAAATAAAACGGACAGTGTTATACTTTGTACCTTAAAGTGCTGTGTTTTTGCAGAGTCATGAATTGTAGCGATGGTAACGTAAATTTTCAGATAATCAGCTAATAATAAAAGCAAGAGCTCGGAGCATTTTGGAGGAAAGATTGTAGGGGATTTTGCAGGGGATTATCAAGAATTTATGGAGAGGGTTTCCACAGAAAATTTATTAAATTATCCAGACTTCTGGGTGTGATCATCTTTCCTGGTTTTACTTTTTCTGTTTATTACTGTTTATTCAGTTGTTCTTGGTTGCCATAAACCTGAAGTGGTTCCTAGGAAGGAAAATCTCCAACTAAGTCTTGCAGCTGTTTTAAGGAGAAAATGGTAAAAGTCTGTGATGAAATAGGTGGATAAGAATCATACACTGCTGTCAGATTGGAGAATTAAAATGTATTTTCAAATCATACACCATATATATGGTTTATTTAGTAGAATATGTTCTTTCTCACACATATTTCATATGCAAAGTAATGTGAAAGGTGCAAAAAGGAAAGGTTAACTCATACTGAAAAGGCTGCAAGTTTCTGAATAATCAAGGCAGTAGCAAATAATGTTTTGAAAACCTACTGTTTTGGAAAGCTTTTCCTCTTGCCCTTCTGCATATAATGGCGATGCTGATAAAAACCTTTCTTTGCCTCTGAGCTCCTTGCGTGCCGCAGCTGTGGTCATAGTTTTAGCACTAACAAGTTTTAAAACGCTTGTACATTAGGCCCAGTATTAGACATGTGCAGCTGCCCACTTACACAATAAATCATTTCTATGCAAATCAAGTGATGGCAAATTGTATTTCAAAACTGGCCCCCTTTCTTTCTAATTTGCCCCAGACAGAAGGTAATTTCTTTTCACATTTTGAATAAAGGGAACATCTGCCCCAGAATGAAGACTTGATTACAAGCAATCTTAGACCATTTTTACAGCTGTTTTTAAAAGGCACAGAAATGGATTTCTCGATGTGAAAGTGCTTCTGGCTAAGAGCATGAACCATGCAACATAATGGTACAAGAAATGGTAGGCTTAAATTGCAACAAGGAAACCTTTAGTTTAGACTCAGAGCCAAACTTGCAAATGGCATAAGGGTGGTGACATACCAGAAGTGCTGACTGAGAAGGGTTGAGGCATGTCCAGAGATGTCTTGTGAAGTGTACAGCACAGGCTAGAAGGACTTCTCTAAGGAATGAGGTGGATAGAGCTGGTCCAGTCTTCCAGCTGGGAGTGAGGAGTATATCAGACAGGCACTCCCTATTTTTCTGTGATGCCGGGCTTGCTTGCTAATTCCCCTCTTCCAAGAACGAATGAGAAGACAGGCAGAAGAATTTCATATATGTGCCATGTTATATCTTTGATAGAAATACAATGATGTAGAAATACAGTTCATCATATATAGTCTTTCACTAAGTGCTGTATTTGAAGGGGTTCTTTTGGTTTTCATGTGCAAAAACAGTTTAAAAATTGCAGGAGAAAACCGTGCTGATTCCTCAGCAGAGATAATCAGAAATGTTTGTTGCTCAAGGAATTGCTGGTACCTAGGACATTCCATTGGGGTTGTATATTGGGCAGCCTGCCCTCCATGGAAGAGCAGGGGCTGCTGTCCTGTGTAGCAGCCCTGACCAGTGTATAATGCTTACAGGAGGAGGATTCACTGTTATCCCAGGCTGGCCAAGCTGTTCAAAGCAAATGAGCTTCGACAGTGACCTCTGTAAGATCTACAGAAGGAAAGAGTGGAGTCAGACTTTGGGCTGGATACTGCCTTTTAACTCTCAGATACCTTCTAAGTTAGAAAGAAGGTTTTGAATAGTTATTTCTATGTTTGGCCCTTAGCAGCAACTTTCTGATCACGTTGGCAAAAGGAAAACTGGTGCAGCAATGACAGAGACTGATTTTAAGTGGCATTTGAGTGATCTGGGTAGTTTTCCTCTTTCACATGTAGTAGCTACCATCAAGGCTAATGCTTCTTTTGGTGTCACTCCATCACTTTGTTAATGCTGGTTCTTTTTTCCAACATTTTTCCTCTTTCATGTTTAAAGGGAAGAAAAATATGGAACAGGTTCACATTCACTGGAAAAACATTGTCCTCCTCCCTCCTGCACCCTCCCTGCCATGGCCAAGGTGACCTTACTGCTGTGTCAGGGATAATGTTGTCAGTGTCCTGTGAGGCAAGTGGGAGCTGAAGAAGAGGCTTTCTTCCACTGCAGGCAGCCCCATCATGTGGCACGAGGCTTAAAGACAGGACATAGTTCAATAGCCTTTTTCAGGTGTGTTTTCTCACGAAATTCTTTTGCAGCAAAGTAATAAAAGATGGCATCCAGGCAGCAGTTCAGGTTGGCTAATACCATTGCCACCTGAATGAAGAGGCTGATGGTTTGTTTGAGACTGCAGTCCACTATCACATGCTGTCTTACGAGGCACTGTAGGCAGATTGCAAGGTGGAAGGGTGTGAAGCACACCAAAAACACCACGAGGTTGATGATAATGACTCGTAAGGAGCTACTGCCTTCTATGTTCTTTTTAGCTTGACTTTTGTGATTCAGAAGAATCCAGATGTTTTGGGCAGAGCAGAAAACCATCACTGCGAGTGGGATCAGGAATCCAAAGATTTCCACAGAAACAATGATGGGAATGCTCCATGCCTGTTCTGACATGTTGTTAAAGCATTTAAAATAATCTTTCTTGTGAAACACATACATTGGGCTGCTGCAAAGCCAAGCTACTGCCCAGATGAAGCAGCAAACCAAGATAGCCCATTTGGGGGACTGGTTAGCTCGACCTTCAAATGGGTGCCTTATGCAGATATATCTGTCAACAGTAATGCAGACAATGATGAAGATACTGCCATACGTATTGACAAAATAGAGAGATTCTGTGAATGAGCACAGGGGTCCAGGTGCTTCTCTGATAGAGTAGTAGAGCTTGAGCGGGAGCGAGAGAAGCAGCAAGACATCTGCAAGTGCGAGATTGATCATGTAAACTGAGGTTTTGGTCTGTTTCTTCCAAAAGCAGCAGAACACGGAGAGGGCCAGGGCGTTGAGAACCAGCCCAAAAATGAAGGTGGGGATGGAGATCCCCAACTGCAGGGTCTTCGCTAATCTGTCGATGTCTGTGAAATTGCATTCCCTGCTGCTGTTGGTCATTTCTCCCCTAAAAAGGCAGAGAGAACAGGTTGGAAATGTGTAAGATTCCCAGTTAATGCCTTGATATATCAGAACAAGATACTTTCAAACACAGCTCTGGGCTTTTTTGGTTTTGAGCTATACACTTGATCAGTCTTTGGCTGTTACTGAAGGTGAATCCTCATTTCAAGCACAGAGCTTTCTATTTCCAAATTGAGTGCTTGATCTGTTATAAAGGAGCCCAATTCTCAATGGCAGGTAGTCAGCATCCACTGACTACCATGCCCTTTAAGATAATCCCATTCAGATATTGAAGAGACTGACCCATTCAAACATATGTTTTCAAAAACTCTAAAATATACTGGCTATCTCTAGTAGCTTGTACATCTGTTGAAACTTCCATAACACTTACGTTTGGTTCCTTTGCTACACAGAAATTAATGAAATTATTGTTCCATATTAAGGCAGGTCAAACTGATAGCTGGGATTTTACTCTTATATCCATGATCCCCTATGCATGAGTAGCTTTTGCTGATGTGCTTTTACTACACCCGCATTTATATGGATATTTTGATTTCATATAGTGCTTGTATCCGATGCAGTTTTCTAGAAGGTCAGCTTAAGAAGACTGATCTTTTATCTAGGTGCAAAATGAGTAAGCGCGTTTTCTAGCTTGTGTTTAACTTTCAGCATTGGTTAAATTTTGGGTTTGCAAGCACTTTAAATTTTAACTGATTATCTTAGATAATCTGGTAAAGATTAGCAAATGGAAGGCAGGACATCTTAATAATACAGTTCTTTAAAAAAGTATAATTTGTGTGGAATAAGTGTTATCACCATTCTTAAAAATATGCATATGCTTTAACAAACTGTGCCTTAAAAGTGCTTTTTGATAATCTCTTTAAATCAAAATCACAAAAAATCCTAATGAAGGAGAAGAAATTGGTAGTTAAAGTTTCCGGTCCAGCTCAGTCAACCAAGTAGCTCAAAGAAATTTTAGGAGTAAGTGAAGAGGTTTTAAGAAGAACTTGATCAAGAGGGGAATCTCTGCTTTGGAGGACAAAAAGTGACAGGTAGCTCATAAGCACTACCAAATGGAGCTGGACTTTGCTAAAGAAACTGAAAAACAATTAGTGAAAGATTTTTTGTCTATATGGCTAAAATAAAATATAAAAAAGAGAGAGAGAAATGGAGAACAAGTAGATCTGCTAAATATTAACTGAGGAGATGGCCTTGCGTTTATACCTCTGCTTTTCATAGGGATGCTGGTATTGTGCTGGAGTTCAGAGGTGGGATGACTTACAGGAATCAATTAGTGGTAATGGGAATAACTGTATCTGAACACAGAATGTATACAGAGCTTAACAGGCTCATATTAGGGAAAACAGTTTATTTCCAGCTCAGACTACAGAAAGAAGAGGCACATAAAGCTGAAGGTCCAACCCAGTAATTGTTATGAATTATGTATGTCATTAGTGTATCTGGAAAGGGATCAATCTAGTCTATCTGTTGAAGGAAAGAGTGTCAAATGTGATTAAAGCAATTCTATAACGGTTGAGTCAAAGCTTCATACAGATTTTTAAAGAAAACTACTAAATAAGGCTTTGACAGATCTTGCCAGACCTTTGATGAAGTGTCTGCTTTTTCAGATAACAGAAAGGCTGAAGATCGAAGGCACTTGCATTTCAGTAGAGTGTACTAGAAATAACTAAAGAGCACTAGAAAAACCAGGGGTTAGAACAAGGGCTGTTAAGCAGGTGAGGAAATGATTGCAAGAAAGCTGATGAGGACTACAAACAGGCTGGATGCAGGCTACTAGGGGGATGCACAAATTCACCAAGGCTGATCCTTGGCAGTGTTTCCCCCAGTGACCCCAGTGATTGTAGGAGGGAGTGTGACCTGTGGGGAGGTGCTGTCGGTCAGGGGCCACATGTGGCTGGTGCTTCCAGAGAACTGGACTGAGCTGCATGAATGGGACTGTCACAGCTTTGTGAACTTAGGAAACAGCAAAAGGAAATCTGATTGTTATCAGTGGATTTATCTGTTAGAAATGAGAACAAAAAGAAAACCTTGGTTTGTTATTCAATCTGAGATTGAGTCAAGTCAATCCCTCTGAGCCAGCAATGTGTAGCAGCTGCTTAGAAAATCATGTGATTGTGGTACATCAGAGGTGAGATAATTCCACTAAAGGTGGAGATGCACTGGTGCCACATGTACAAGGGATTATTGTAGGCAGACGCTGCTGTCACCTGAGGGCAGGACAGGTAAGAGGAAATAGGAGTGTTGTGCTGTTGTGTGAGCATGTGTGTCCTGTGACCAAGACCATCCATTTAGCTGGGGAAAAGTCAGACGACATTAAACATTTCAGGGGAGTGACAACACCTGTTAATCCAGCACTTTGTGTGCTATATGAATATATCAGAAAATTGCTTGTGATGTCTCTTAAAAGTATGAGTTTTGATTCTACTTTTACTGGGTTTCTATTTCACTGAATGCTTTTTTTTAGAATTAAGTAGTACAAAATTACATATAGCATTACACCTGAAAATGGTTAATTTCAAGAAAATGTTACCCAGCCTTTAAACTGGGAATTTCAAGTACTCAAATGGAGTGCCTGATTCTCAAAAATTGGATATTTTTTATCATTTTGCCTCCCCTCAAATTTAAATTTCACATCGTGAGTAATCCAAGGGAATTTTTTCCAAACAGTTCACACTGAGTAATATATTTGCCCAAAATTATTTGAAGATTCATTTTCATTGACAAATAACATGGCAGTCATTTCATAAGCATCAACTTTACTGCATTGTCCAAATTATTAATAAAAATACTGATGATACTGAATCTGAAAGATACTGAACTGTACCAAATACATCTTTCCTGTATGGCAGAGACTGATTACTATCTCAGTGGGTACTTACTAATCGTGTAGAAGTTTCATACAGATCATGTTTCCTTTGTTTGCTTATGAGAATTTCTTTAGAGATAGTGTTTGAAGCCTGTTTTCCCCTCCTACACCCCATCTCCCAGTGCTGTAAGTGTGTCACAGAAGAAAGTCAAGTTAATTCTGTTTCAGTCATTCTCAGATGAATCTGTGCAGATCGTTACTTACTGCTGCGTTTTCTTCTGGGTGCTTGCAAGCAGATTCTTTGGTGGGTGATTCCAATATTTTTCCAAATACTGAAGCGAGGCTTAGTGATCTACCATTTCCCAACTCCTCCTTTTCCACCTTCTTTAAGAGACAGGCACTACGTTTGCTCTTTTCCAGTCTTCTGAATAAAATTCCTCCGTCCTCCACAAGTTTTCTGAAGTAATCGCCTGCAGCCCTAGGATTGTTTCAGACAACTTCTAGAAGCCAAAAGATAACATAAGATCCTGTAATTAACACTGCTTGAGGGAGTGTGTCTTAGCTGGTCCAGACCCTGTGTCATCACTGCTCCATTTGTTCTCGATTTCTCCTACTGAGCGAGGATTTTCCACTTCCTATGGACTAGTTAAATGTTTTGGGTTTACCGATAGCAGGAGCTTGTGGTTAAGCTAGCAGCAAAGGTGTACTGACCTAGGAAATGGAACAGCAAGGTTTTGCAGTATTAGCTTCACTAGGTTTTTTGCAGCACAGAGGGAGGCATGAATTGTTTCCTCTTTGTAGCTCAGATTTGAGTTCATCTGGCTCTAGCTGGGATTCACACAATTCTGTATGTTAGCACAGATTGAGGATGACAGATTAAGGATATTCTTATCCATGAAAGCTTCATTAGCAGGAACATCATCATCATCATCAAATCTATAACTTACTGTAAGTGTAGGTGTAGCTTTAATAGTAAGGAAATGATAATCAGATGACAGAACACAGAAAACCAATTGTTCTTAATCTAGCTATACTACAAAAGAGGAATGAGGAAAATTCAGGTCACTGCTTCAGCAAGGACTTTTACAGCATTTACCATAATTACTCTCCTAATCAACACAAACCAAGTAATGTTACTGCTATGAAGCAGGCTTTGTTTATACCTATTTTCTAGAACATTATTCATGTTAGATATAAATTATTCTCTTGTGGATGCACAGGAGAAGTGTAAGATGGCTTAGTGCAATGAAGAGCAGTAAGTCCCACATCTGCCATGTATTTAATCTGTAGTTGGATAATTTCTTATAATTTTATTCTAAGTATTTTGATTGCTTTGATTGCTAAAGAATATATTTATGCTTATCACTAAAGCATAAATCTTTCTGCTCTAAGCTAAGCAACACTACATGTTTGATCTTTATAAGAAATAATCATCCAACTAGCTTAAAAGTAGTGCTCTACAATCAACACTGCTATTAAATTATTGAAAAAATAAGTTGTTAGTTAAAATATGAATTACTTTACCTGAACCCCAGCAAGCAGATCAGCAGCATTGCTTCAGTCCAGGTTGTTCTATAGAGCATGACAGCATTTGCTTACAGACCATACCATACCAGTACTCTTACCAAATGCCATAACCACATCCTTCTTTTTCTTCTCTCTTTTTTTTTTTCCCTATTTCAAAACACACTCTGCGTTTCTTTATATAGACAAGTGAAGGTGAAAGAGTGTAAAGACTTGAATCCTCAGCTGTTTCTAGTCAGTAGTGAATGTAGGGTGGGGAGCAGTTTGTCTCTGAAGCCAGAGTTGGTTTTGGACTGGACTTTACCTGGTGTGAAGCAGCTGAGAGCTTTTACGGGCTTGTGGTGGCTACCTCCAAATTTCCAATTATTCCTTGAGCTGGAGGGGAGATGGGGAAGTGGAAAGTTGTAGGAGAGGCTGTCATAGAAATAGGGCTTCTTCCCCCAGTTTCTGCTCAATTTGCATGCTGCTGATCAGTAGTTTAGCACTCAGATGCTTCTGAAAGATACAGCTACTTACACGCATGCAGCTGTTACACTATTTAAAGGGCATGTGCCAGTTTTAGCCAGTTCAGGTGTTTGATTCATGACTGCAAGTCGGCAAACAAATGCTTATTGGTAAGAGGAGTGAGGTACATGGAGCACTAAACTAGTGCCTTGTGTGTGTCATACAGTAGCCAACACACACTTCTCTTGAAATGAGCTTTCAAGCCTTTTCCATCAATAGGACTTTCCTGATAGAATCTGAAGCTCTTCCTCTGCTCTGGGAGATGTCATGCAATGTACACCTTTTGGAAAGGTAATTGTGCTTGCAAAGAGTGAACAGCAGGAATACGGGGACATTTGTCCACTGCTGTCTTCAGGAGATAGCAGACAAGGGTGGAACATAGCAAAGAACCCAAAAGCTGCTGGTCTCCTCAGGCCCTGGCTAGCTGTGGCTTGGTTGGGACTGGCATCGAACAGATGTTCGTGGTTACATAAAGTGACATAATTTACTGAAAAAAAGTTAATTGTCGTTTGATGACAATGTGACAATCTCATACATAATAATTTTACCTCCAAGCAACAAAACTGTCAGAAGAATAAAATGCTAAGTAGGGGCTCATATGTGTATGTCATATGGACACTTCATACGGATGAGTGCAAATAGTCTCTCTCTGGAACCCCTCTGGCTGAAGCATGAAACTTGCTTGCTAGTGCTGATAGCCACTCTTCTGACTTGTGGAGTGCTCTTTTACCTTAGACACTGCAACCGTTTGCTGCAGCAGTAAATACAGAAAAAAACCAAAAGCTCTAAGTGACATTTTTCAGGTTGCCACCTGGCTTTGGAGGTAATTTGGTCTTTCTGGGGAAATTCTGCACTTCCTGCAGAAAAAGTAGCACCAGCATTTGTAGCACAGGACTTGGAGAAGAAAAAGCTTGCAATTTCTTAACACATTTTTTTCTAGTTGTCTCATCTAAAAATGAGATTTGAAGCAAAAAAAAAAAAAACCAAAACAGAACCCAAACAAAGTTTGGGTAAGCCTCATAAGAAAAACACATGGCAGAGGAAATGAAGCCAACATGATTCGTATCATTTGGGAAACACGTTATGGAATTGGAAGGTTTCAAGGGCTTTTCAACTTCTGCCTTCTCAGAGCTGTGGGCTAGCTACAAGTCTCAGCAACGGACTGTAATGAAACTGGAGTCACAAAAAGAAATCTAAGAGTGCAACTAAATATTAGCAGAAAACAAATACCCTAAAATTATGTGTGACCTTTGAATGAATTATTGTGTGTCATGTTGCAACTGAAGTGGGGTTGCTTCTTTAATCCTCTCACTGCAAGCATATTTCAGACTTAGCTTAAAAATGAATTTTAATACTTTGTGCTGCCCTCACTCCCAGCACTAGGTTCATTCCTTGTGGCTCTGTGAACTTCCCACTTAGTATCACTTGGTGCAGCAGAGCTAAACAAAAAATCAGCATTTCTGCACACATCAACCGCATGTTTGCTAAGTTGGCAGTTTGCTTGTGATATGCGTGGGTTCATCGCTTGTAGGTAAGCATGTAATTTGTTGGTATGCATATAAGTCGTTCTTTTGCAGGTTGGCCTTTTTGGTTTAAATTAGGACAACTTTTATCTAGAGCATATTTAATGAGGGCAACTTATGAATGACTCACTCCCACATCTGCAGATAGATTATTGGCTGAGAAATTAGAGCTTGTTTGCCCCCCTCTCTTTGGTGACTGCTTTTGCAATTTCTCCCACCAGGTGCTATACATAAATATGCTCAGCAGGAATTATTTTGGTGACTCCTTTGTGCTCCTAGTGCCTTTATCGCCCAGCACTCCTACTTGCTAAATGCTGAATCCCAGGGACCCAGGTGGTGGCATGGCTCTGAGGTTTTCAACAGGAAGGAGAAGGGCTTTGTTTATTTCAGGTTTTGTTTAGTGTTTTTTTTTTTTTTTAATTAACCACAGAAATGTGCTGGATGTATATTGTTTGCCCTGCATAGAGGCAACAATCTTATCAACCTTATCCTTTTCCCAATATTGTGTTCCCCCTAACAAATGAATAGTGGCTGGAAGAACCTAAACCAAACTCTGAGTAACTAAAAGGAAGTGTATGTGCAAAAAATTTATAATGCTTATGGCAAAGATGAGTGGGTTGTTTGGGGTTTTTTTGTAGAGGTTGGTGAGCTTTCTCCATCTTTTATCCTCTAGGTGCAGTAAGTGCTGCAGTTGCTAAGTCAGGCAACGGCAAGGAGAACTTGTCATTTTCAAGGAATTTGAATCTGTTTCAGAGGAAACATGTTCATACAGTGCAAAACCACATTAATTTGCATTACAGCATCATGAATTCTGCTGTTCTTTTTTTAGTGGAAAATATATCAAAGCAGCTTTGCAGTTCAGCTTTCACAAATGTCTAAAATATGTTTGCTTGTACTTAATGGCCAGAATGGAGTAAGTTTGGTCACAGATAGAGAATTAGGATGCTCAAGTGCAAATGAATCAAATTTCAAAGGTGGGGTCCAATGTGTTTCTGTGCCACTCTGAAGGCGTGTGTGACTTGTTGTTCTCCCAGACAGCTATAAAATATCATCTCAGATAACAAGACTTAATCATCCAGAGCAAAAAGAGTCAGGAAAAGACATTGCCCAGTAGAGAGCTAGGAGGTGAGTGAAAAACTGTCTGTCTTTGCTCTTGTGAAGAGTGCTGGATGCAGTGGGGAAATGAAGGCTTATCAGCCCAGACCTGATTCTAAGTTATCTTCTGTGTTGTGCTGTGACTGGTTTTGGATATTTTGGTGTGTGTTTAAAGGTTTCAAAAACTGGATGGCCAAAGTGAGTTAAGCTAACAAGTTGTCTTGTTCTCAGCAGGCTAGCACAGCTTGCTACCACAAAAGGGATTGGCCTCCTTCTTTTAAGAGGGGAGATGCTGGGGACTTCATCTAACCCCAGCTGAGCAGCAGCACACTCCTGGAAAGGAGAACTACACAAAGAGCTCGTGATGCTATCAGCTACCTGAAGATATACCTTGATGCTCTTTCTGTCTAAAGAACAGGTAAATTAAAGAACAAGCTCAATTTTCATTGGTGACTTAGAAATTGCTGTTTGTACTTGGGTTGGAATACAAACAGTGTTTTCTTTATCTGGAGGCCTTTTGCATCACACTAGTGCTCTTTGGGTTGCTCAGTACTCTTTTCCTCACCTTCAGAAGTAATCAGAGCCTGGCTTACAGTGAGCTATCTTAATTGCACGGTTGGGAACTTTGGATGGCTGGAGGGTTGTGTTTTTCTCATGTAGCCACTTTTTTGTAGCAGGTGAAGGAGACTGCAAAACTGGAAATCAGGAAACCTGGCAAATGCTGTATTTTATGGGGAACAGCCACATTCAGCCTCTCCAAGATGAGGCAGAGACCTTTAAAGGCAGCTCAGGACAGAGCAAAAAGTGCAGTTGTTCTTGGAGCTGGCCAGCTATGAGTCTAGGTTTGTTTCTGACTACATTTGAGAAACCTTACAAAGGTTTCTTAGTGTTGTATGTTGAGAGGAAAGGAACTGGCCAGTCTGGTGAGCAGCTAGTCTCATGCTAGTATGGTTGAGTGAGCAGAACCGTGGGAGTAGTATTTTAAGGTACAGAATATCTTCAGCTGTATCTGATTCAGAAGTTCACCAACAGGACACCAAGCATGAAGGGTGGCATCTTCTTCATAACTTCAGAGACCCACAGTCTACAGCTGAGCTGAAATTATCTAATTCACCATAGTTCAGTTTGGCCTTCCAGAGCCAAAAAGGCTGGTTAGACATGGCCAGTGTCAGCCAGGTGCCAGTGAGAACATGCGTTTCATGGCCAGTCCATCCCTCCTCCAAGGCAAGGACAGAGCAGCTTGCATCTGGCCAAAAGCAATTCTGGTTGTGGGTGTACCGGTAGGCTATAACTTTTCTTGGGTGTTTGTAGGAAGGAGCAGCCAGTCAAGCTGCGAGCTCAGCTTTAGTGAAACTGTGTAAGAATAGATATAGAGCTTGCTGCATGAATGTGCTTTGCAGTCTGCTCCATGAGATTCACCAGCACACCCCACCTGTGCCAGGTGGCGAGTCAAGAGGATTTGTGGTTGCTTGCCATAGCTGGGCTGGTGCTGGTGAAGCATAGCCCACAGCAGTTGCCATCCACCAAGATGCATGCAATTCTTACAGGTGTTTCCATGGGATGTATACAGACTGTATCTTTTGAGGAGCCCTCTGGAAAGGGAAAAATGTGAGGCTGCTGTGTTGATCTCTTAAAACAGAGAAAAGCTTTTGTTTAATGAACATACCGTGCTCACTGAGCAGCGGTACTACCAAAGGAAATGGTAAGTGTGCACAAAACTAAGTTTTCAAAGGAAACCACCAGCTAATTTCACAATCATCCAGTAAAAGGAACTAATGGTTAGCAGCCATGTGGATACAAACCTGGGACCTGAGCTGGGAGACCACATGGCTCCTTGACAGGCCTCCTGAGCACTCAGGCTCTTATGGGTTATAACATCATATTGCAGTGAAATAAGGTATTTCGCCGCTCTGTCTTACCACTGCAGTGGGCAGTGTGTGGTTATTATATACTATTCTTTTTCCTGACACAGGCAGTGATCAGATCACATCAGAGAGTCATGCTACGCTCACGCATCTACACCATAGAACATAATAATGTGATAAATGGTGTATCTAGATTTTTTTTTTCTTAGAAAAGTGTTTTTTTCTCAGTCTTTGCATTGCAGTTGGTAATGAAACACATAATGAAAATGATTCCCTTTGTATTTTCATCATACCGAGTATTACCTGAGCACTGTTGACTGGACCATCACCATCTTCCATCTGGACTGATGGAAGTCAACAACCATCACTACAGTCTGGCGTGGAGGGACGCCAGTGCAGGAAAGCAGCAGCAGCTGCACTGCACACTTGTGCCTTGCACAGTCATTCCTATACCTTCACTCAGACGGCCCTGCATAAGGGGGTAGGAGCTGCCTCATCTGCAGGGCTTATGCACTCTCAGTGCTACGACTTTCTCAAAGACCCATTTCTGTCGAATGGCTTGGACTGAAAAAGAGCTGACTTATGTTGAAACTGCCTTTTTTCCATTTCCTTTAACCTTTCCTCATCCACCTTTCCCCAGTGTAGGGACTGGCATTTCTGGACAGGAAGCCCTACACTCAAGCCTATAACTGCAATGGATTAGAGTCAGTGAAAATCACGGGTTGGCCTAGAAGTAACATCTTCCAGATCTGAGATGTGCCCTGTTTAATTAATGCATGTCATCTTTGCACTCTGGGTCTTTCCCATTTTAACTTATGTATTGCCAAGCTGCCACTACCTTTTTATTGTTTTCAGACCAGTGTGTATTCAGCTGTGCATTAATAAGGCTGATCCAGGATGTCTCAAAGGATTGCAGAGAAGCAGGACCAGCTCTGGCCCCTCTCAGTATAGCCAAAAATGAATGTTGCTGTCCCAGGGACAAGGCTATTTGAGACGTGAGTTGGGGATTGTTTCTCATACTGGTATTGTCTCACCTGGATGATGGCAGTTAGCACGCCCATGGCTCACATGTTTGCTTAGCTTGGTGTTTTTCTTGAGGTTTCTGCAGACTATAGCGTGAATTGCTCCATCACAGCCAAGTCTACTGGCAGGGTGCACTTGTCAGTGCAGACTCTCTAGCCTGTGCCCCCCTCATGTTGGCACTTAGATCTGAGGGTATGAGAATTGCTGTCAACCTCGCTGCTTCTATAAGGTGTCCTGACAGATCCCAGGGTACCAAAGTCCCAACTTGAATCACTAAGTAACTTAACGTGGAGATGCAGTGAGTGCTGCTAAGAAATAGAAAGTGCCCAGGAAGAGCTAGTGAGATGGACAAAAAGAAAAAAAAGAATGTTTAAGAAAATCTTTACAGGGATCCCTACAATTACTTCAAAGACATAGTTCTGAGTGGTTGCCGGTGCTGGTAGAGGAAACGCTACCCGACAGTGCCATCTTGGGGTAGTTTATGTCTGTAAGTTGGATAAGAGGCATCAAGGTGGAACTTGACTTTTCCTTTGTGTGGTGCGCTCTCTCCCCATATGTGTATATATATTAAAAATATATATAAGTGTGTGTGTATATTTGTGTGTGTATATATTTGTGTGTGTATCAATGTCATAATGACTTATTAACATTCATTACGTTGTACATGTGGGTTGCATGCACACTTACTTTATGAGCTTTATTTTGTTCTCATTTCTCCTAATCTGTCCTGGGCGACTGCTTTTTATTTTAATAACAAAGTCAGCCTTTGAGAGAGAGAGCTCTGTTTTATGCTGCTGAAAAAAGGTCTCTTTGTAAAAACATGGCTTTGTCTGTTCTCCCTTGGAAAGGGCAACTGAGCAAATTTATTTATTTATTCCAGTGCAGAAGGGGTCTCTGCCTTGAAGAGAACTGGCTACCCTTGAATCTGACATCTGAAGAGGACAGTAATGGAGGTAAGTTCAATCAGCTGTAGCTTGTTTCTTCTTTGATGTAGGTTATCTGCCCTTGTTATCAGCATATGGTTGGTATTTAAAATATAAGTGGTGGGTCTTGGTCTCAGGGTCTTGGATGCCGCAGAAGGGGGACCAAGGTGGGGATGCTGCAATGTGCTGCCAGTCCAGCTGGCTCCCAAGGGGGAAAGGCACTCTGGCTTGTTTTGCTGAGTGTGGAAATTCATCCTCCTTTGTGCACAGAAAGGTTGTGGTGTTGGAGCCTAATGGTGGCTAGATACTTATTTCCTTCTGATGTGTAATGTAAGTCTAGCTGAGTCGATATGGTTGTCTTTGTTCAGGCTGCCTGCCATAGCCAAGTGTCTTTACACACAAGTTAGAGTCAATGAATGGCTTTGGAAATAAAACTGCACTTCATTTGAGTATGCTCACGCCACTTACAATGATAACTTTCTAGCTTTACACTTCAAACCAAGTGCTAGAGATTTATTTGAAATGCTGAAAAGGTCCCTTCACTTTAGCACAGGTGCATTCCTATAAATAGCCTGTATAGAAAAGCCTCATAACATAAAAGGGATCAAGAAAGCAATTTGCAGGAAAGTGAAAAACCTCAAACAGATGAAAACCTCTCAAATTAACTAATGCTAGAATGGCAGAAACTATCACACAATCAGATGCAGACTTTTTTTTTTTTTTAAACAAAGAGAAAAGATAAGATTTTAAAAAAATCTTAAGGGACAGACGTATTGGCAAGTAACCTTACCAGGTTACTGAAATATCAGCCTGAGATGACAACTTTTGAATTTCTGTGGACACAGCCTCTGAAAGACCCAGCAATTATCTGAAGCCCAGAGTGGTCCAGCCTGCCTGTAGAGGTGAGGGGTATGTGCGTGTCTGTCTCTGTGGCAGCCAGGATGCTCTGTACTTTAAAAATGCACTTTTATCACTTTGCATCCAGCTAGAGGTGTGTTGGCCTGTGCTAGGTGTGGAGGTCAGACACCAGTGTGGCTGCTTTCAGGGATGAGTCTTGCCATATGTTATGTAGGGTTTTGTTGTGCTGCAGTGTCCTGGGCATGGGGGCCTTTGAGGAGTCAGATAAAGGCCCTGAAAGTATGCTGACTAGCCAGCTTTCTTCAAGAAGGACTGCCTCTGTTTTTTTATGCTACAAACCAGGATTGTCCTAAGGGACTGCCTTATCTGTTTGGAGTAGGATGGGCACGTGAGCTGAGTGCAAGTGCCAGCCTCTACTAAAAAACCTATTGTGCTGTTATAATAGGCTGTTCTGAATAAATCCCATTTCTTCCTGCATTGAGTGGGAAGGGTGATTGCTAAGACCAGGGCAGTTGTACAGGGATTGTACTGAGGTGGCCGAGAAACTTGTGAAGATAGGTTATCACATAGGAATTCAATTGATTGTTGCCTTGAAGTCTTGTGCTTTTGGATCCCAGGGATTACTGATCCCAGGGATTACCTTATATGCATGCATCAAGCGCGACCTGTTTGGCCTTTGCAAAAAGGGGCTTTAGATGTGATGCTGGACTTAAATTTTCTAGGCCAGAGGAAGAAGTTCCTTTGCAAATCATTTCACTGAGCCTAAATCTCCAATTGGGATTGTCCTGGAGCACCTAGATATACAAAGGCAACTGGCCAGATGTGCAGCTATTTCTCCATTTCCACCTTAAATCTGCAGTATTCCTCAAGCAGCAAGGCTTTACACCCCGGATCGCAGCCTGAGTGTCATCTCCCAGCTTGAAAGAGCAAAGCTTCCCTGGAGATGCCTTCAGCTAGTGAGCCAGGGACTTGCAGCCTGCCAGAGTCCGGTGGTCACAACTCAGGTCTTTGCCACTCTGCCAGAATGGGTGCTGGGGGTCTTCTCAGGGTCAGACCCTCTGCTCCCATGGGATGAAGCTGCAGCCTTGCAGTGCTGCCAGAGAAGGCCAGCGTGATGGAGCCCCACAGAGCTCTGCTCGGGGCCATGGTGGGAGAGGGTTCAGGGCCTCCTCTGGTGCAGAGCAGCAGAGGGCACTTTTGGCCTGAGGGATGCGTTAATCAGTCACTAGTTAAACATAAAGGCACAATTTGGTCATCACTTTAGCCCGGACAGAATTATCCTGTCAGGCGTGGGGTGAAATAGGAGCCACCTGAGGGGCCCCAGGGTGCCTGGCTGTGACATTACGCTGCCTCTCTGCGATGCATGTTGTTCCCCATTTTTTAACCAAAAAAAGTCTTAAACTGAAGTTAATTTAAAACCAAACTATGTTGCCTCTCAGCTTTGGTATTCTGAAGCATGGCAGCAGTATTGCTTGTGTTTGCATAGCTTGCGGCTTGCAGAGGTGTCTCCCTGATCTCACACAGTGGCGGGTAGAAACGCCTAGCTTTTGCAGCCAGTGGGAAGGGGCTTTACCTTCATGCTGCCTTTCATAGATCTCTGACAACTTACAGTCGAGAAATTGGTGCATAAAACAGTGTTCTTGCACAAGAGAGCAGTAGTATTTCCAGATTTTTGTGTAGGCTGTCTACTAATAGGGACTACAATGATTCGTAATGGTACAAAGAAAATGGCTGTAGTTTGACTGTATGAACATACTCTTTTAGGATGGTATTTCCCTATATTATTATAAGTGTTATGAAAATTACTTTCTCTGTTTGTGGTCTCCTAACCTCAGACTTAACTCTATTTACGACATGATTTGTTGTTGCAGGAATTAGAGAATCTACAAGCCAGTGGAAGTGAAATTAAGTGTTTCAAATGGTGTTGACAAGTTGGATAATTGGTTTGGAAAAGAAAGAATTCAATGGGGCATAAAGACATATGCAAAGTTTTGCACATACATAGGAATAGTTGTGAGCACAAACGTGAGATATGGGTGAGCTTGATATGCTGCAGATCTGAAAAAGAGGATCTGGAGCTTAGAGTAGATTGCAAACGGAGTATGACTGGAAATGAAATGGAAGATTATGCTGTTGTAGAAAAAAGTCAACATGATTATGGGGTTTATTAATTGTTTAAGGCTTTAGAAGAACTATATTCAGTCTTGGGTCTTCTCTTAAAAATTAAAGAAAGAAAGAGAAAACCCAGCTCAATCCAAGAGAGAGCCTAGAAAACAGGAGCAAGCATAGCAAGCTACATCTGAAGCACAGAAGTAGCTGGGTGTATTTAGAGCACAGATGTGTTCTAAGTAAAGTGTGTCTATGTAAAGTGTGGATGGCATAAATAGGTCTTCAAATACATAAATGGTAGCTATGAAGGGGAAGGGAACAAATAGTTTGCTATATCCACTGCAGCTGGGAAAAGAAATAATGGATTTACACTGCGGCTGGAAATGCTCTGCCTGTAAATTAAAATAAACCCTTCTAATGCTGAAGACACAGGAAACTAGAAAAACCCCTTGCTGTGAGGTGTTACTAAAAGGTTAGACAAAATTCTGCTAGTTATAACATGGGTGTACTTGAGCTGGCCTTTCATTAGATGATCTCTTCCTGCCTTTTCTGCAAGTCTGTGCTTTCACATGCAAAAGATTGAGGTGACTTAGAAGTCACCTTGGATAATGTGGCAGCTACATATCTGGGAGCATTGAGGGGAGCAGAGAAGACCCTAACTGATTGCACACTTTGAGTACAAATCAATGTAATCCCAGAGTGGCATAAACTCTTACCTTGGTATGAGTCCTCCTTATTTTCTGCAAGTTGACACTAGCCCTTTACCAGGTGGCATAATCACTAGATTGCTTTACTCCATGCCTAATTTAGCATGTATTTGTTCCCTGATCTCAGCAGTGGCCACAGCTGACTGAAAGTCAGGAATTCCCCCATACATTATTACACTCTATAAAAAGAAACCCAGCAACAGAGAGCTGGGAAAAAAGAATTAATGTTATTTTCTTCAGATGCTTCTTTGCCATGCATCATCTGTAGGCAAGAGTAAGCTTCACTGAAGCAGTTCTTTCTGGGTTATTGGCTGGAAATTGAGGTAAGGGAGCTTGTATCTTATTTTATGTTATAATTTTCAGGAGTTGGCTAAAGGGTATTCTAAGTTTCCCTGCTAATTCTGATACTACAAAAGGTAATATCCATTGCATGGAGCTTTGTCTGGCAAAAGAAGGTAGATCATTTGTATATAATTTTGTATCATTTGACTAAACAATGTCTAAATGTTTTTAAATACATTATTATGCTGTCAAAATCACCAGTGCTGTAAAAGAAAAGGGTAGAAATGCCATCTAGCTGCAGTTAATATAGATGACAAACCTGGGGCTTACTAATAATTGTTGGCTAGGCCACTCTTCTCCTAGTTGTCCACAGTTTATTTTATCTGACATGGAAAAGAATCTAGTAAATAGATACCAAGAAGATATCTGCTTATCAGTAAAAGAAATGTCTTATTTTTACTGTTTAGGAGAATCACAGTGAGATTCTGCTCTGTTGTACTGAAATTTAATGATGAGAGCTTGCTGCAGTGTGCTGCTTGCATTGCAAGTAAACAGCGGTCAGAGCGTTACTTTTAAGTGTTGCCCCATCATCTAGCGTTTCTAGCATTTGAGCAGCATCTCCGCTATGCCCTCAGATCTAGACCACATGAAGGAGTGTTGTAGGCACAAGAGCTCTTAGGCAAACGTGTGGAGAGCCAGGCTTAGAGCTGGGATGAGCGTTTGGGAAGAGAAAGGTGCAGCAGCAGAGGCTGTATTGGTGCTGGCAGCGTGTGGAGGGCCGATGCCGGCTCAGGGCTGTTGTCAGCAGGGGTCACTGGTTTACAGCGCTGAGAGCTGCCTAAGCCTCAGGGCTGGAGGTGCAGCGCTGTGGAAAAGGCACTTTAGTAGCTCACCTGAAAGCTTTAAACCGAGAGCCGTGCTGCATTAGGTTATGGGCAAGTGCAGGCTGCTGCGTGCGCTGGGACCAGGCGCTGCTGTGGGCAGGGCTGGCGGGTGTCTGGCTGCGGGCAGACCGAGGCCAGGCAGCACGGCTGTCTGTCTGGGGCTGCGTTCTTGCACGTGGTGTCAAATGCATGTCCTGGCTCGTGGGTTGTCACTTTGCTGAGGTGGGTATCTGGGGTCTCGGGTCTCACAGGTCAAGCCAGCATCTCGGTAGGCTTGGAAACGTCACTGCCAGTATTTCCCCCTGTTAACTTGTGAAGCCAAGAAAGAAGACTTCTTTTATTTACTTATTTTTTAAAAAAAACTTATGGACTATGAGACGGAAGCAGGTGTGATGTGCATTGTCGGGTGTTAACCCTATCAATATCACTTTAGGCACATACAAAGGACATGATACCACCTCACTGACTTGAGTGTTTCATCCTGTGAAGTTGCTTGCCACAAAAAACCCCTGTGACCAGGTACTTTTGCAATTCATTGTACTCACCTGTGGCCAAAGTCTCCTGGATCCCGTGGCCCCAGCCCTCCGGAGCCAGTGCTGTTGCCCCTGGCCCAAGCTGCTGCTGGTGCAGGTGCTAGCTGAGGGCGGCATGCATCACTTCACCTTGCTGCAGTGGTTTCAGCTGAGAAGAGCAGCCAGGTTAAAATATTACCTTCAAAGTCTTTATCTCCAATAACTCCAATATCCCTGATCTCTCTAATAGCATACATGGCCCATATGACTGACAATAACAGGAAAGTACCATTTTTGTGAGGCTTTTTTTTGAGGTACAGCAACATGCCAGGCCTTCCCAAAACTACTCCAGTGTTTCTTTTTCTATGTGCAGGATGTTTTTCATCACAGACTAAAGCTTTTCCAGAAGCCAAACACATCGGTTTCCCTCTCTTCCCCCAACAAAGGGGGAAGTGTGTGGCCAGTTGCAATGACAGCACATGGGAGAGGTGTTGCCCTGATGAAATGGCTGCATCCTTCCAGGAGGATGTCTCCAGAAGGAGAATTGCCCCATGAGCCGGAGGGCTGCCCCTGCAGTGAATGCCCGTCCCCAGAGAGGGATGGGGAACTGGGGACTTAGCATCTTCCTGCTTATCACCAAGGGTGGAAACATGTCTGTGAGAATTGTTCTTTTTTTAGATTAGCCCCCTGAAGCAGAATGGGAATCCCACTGAAAAATGACATTTCTTGGTTAAGGTTAGTCCCTGCTTCCCATCCCATGCCCCACGGAAGCGAGTAGAGTGAGAGCATGAGTATAAAGGCATTTCAGAGGAGCTGAATGCATTTCAAAAGTATCAAAACTGATACTAATAGATGGTTTGCCTCACACCCATGTTTCTTTTCCCCCTCCCTTTCATTTAACCCCTGCTTGGGTTTCCTTCTCCCCCCAGATCCCATTTGCTTGGCTTTGAGGTGAGCTGAGGTCTCCAAGCTACCTACCTAAACACCTGTGGGAGGGAAGAAACTGGCTGAAGGAGGATGAGGAAAAGCATTTAGGAAATAAGTTTTCAAGCGATTTTTATCTTCCAGATATGTTAGACATACTGCTGCATGAGTGTTTTTAAATGTCTTTGCGGACATGCAAGCAAAGGTGTAAGTTCCCAGGGACTCTCCCTTGGGCAGCTCAGCAGAAGTATGGCCCAAAACACCTTGTCCTGTTTTCTAAGGTGATTTTTCTGCCCTTCCTCTCCCAGGTGTGCTGGAGATTTTGTGGCAGATTTTGGTCAAGTTTCCCTCTAGTGGTTTGACACTTTCTGTGCAGCCCTGTAGTATAACAGCATAACTTGGGCCTTTTGGAGTTTCAGAGCAATCTTTAGCTTTGGCAGCTCTAGGTGGGTGCAGGTGTTTTCCATTCAGGGCAGTATCCAGCTCAGGATTTACCTGGTGGGCGCTGGCTGCAGTTGGCTCCTTTTTCTCTGCCTGGCGCGATGCTGCACCAAGCTCTGGCAGGTACAGGGACGCGCTGTCTATGCTGTGAAAGCTAAATGTCGATGGTGTGGTTAGATTTTTAATTTTTAAAATAATTTTACAGGTATAAAAAGTGATTCTGTGTGCTCATGGAAGGCAGAAAAGCCCCTGATGGGCCATTTTACATAAAGAAGCAATCTCTGGTTTAGGAGGTTCCTAAACTACAGGCTGCAGTAACCTGTGAAAGTATCTTGTGGGCTTCCAGCCTGCCACAGTAAGGATGGTCTTCCAGCTTTGCGGTGTAGTGCCAGGGCCCTGCAAATCCAGCCTTCTCTGGGCTCAGGTGCTGTAGATAGACAGCATTGCAGCTGCAGCAAGGACTGGGACAGCATGGGGTGTGCTGGATTTCTGCTTCCTACCAGCCTTACTACAACTGGAAAAAACCTTGTGAGGAGATGACCTGTACTGCAAGAGGCTGATTCCATGCGAGACTTCCTCATGGCGCATGGGAGAGGCGGTGAGTTCATGCACTTGCACTTTTTCTCTGGCTGCCTACAAACAAGACCTCTGTACTGATAGGGGAGCCCAGAGGCTCACAGAAATCTCTAATACTGTGCAGCAGAGTTAAATATGAGCCAAAGGAAGAAGCTCTGGCTACCAGTGACTGAAGACAGTTGTTTTCAAAAGACCCAGAGAGAAGTGTGGGAACGTAACTCCTTCAGATACTTCAAAAGGCAGCTTAGCACAGAGATTAATCACTATATTGCCAAAAAAAAAAAAAAAAGCCTACTTTAAGTCTGGAATTCCCATCTGGAGAATATTTACTAAACCTTCTGGTTCACACAGAACATCTTAGAATCAGGAGTTTAAGAAAATAAAGCAGTTTATTAAAAAAAAAGATATATATATATATATAGTAAACTACCCATGCTCTCTGCTCAGAAATATTAGTCATGGGGAATTCCTAATTTCTCTAGTTTTACAAGCCTAATGCATCAGGAACTAAATTTATGTAGAAACTTTTGTTTTCCCCTCCTGCATGCCGCAGCCACTGCCATTTCTCCATTGCTGTGTCTCTCCTAGATGCTTACTTGCTTTCTGTTCCCCTTACATGCTTTATGTCCCACTGCTACTTTTTGTCACCAGCACAGGGAAGAAAGCAGAAAAAGGGAGTATTTTCTCTCTACACTGACTGATGTGTTGTTATTTACTTTTCAACTGGAGACTGAGGGTTTTGTTCACAATGTTTCTTCTCAAATCAGGATTTTAGAAATGATAGAGGATGACTCATGGAGACTTTTTCTTCAGCTGTTGTCTTAAAATGAATCTTCAAATATTTTCTTCTTCCTTCCTTTTTTTGTGACAGCTTTCTGGTCGATTGACCTTCCCTAAGTTACTGACATCTAGGGTTTGTTGCTCTTGTATGGGTCACTTATTGAGTCAGATCTGCTAGAAATCATTTAATGGTGTAGGCTTTGTTGATCAGAGACAGGCTACTCTGGCACAAGGTGGAGAAGCAAAAGGTCAGATGAGGAAGGTGAAAGATGGTTCCTCCTGCATTTTGCAGGTTGGTGCAAAGTTATCTATGGAGCTTGGTAATAAAATGGGTCAGTGAGGGATGCTGGTGCAGAGGGGGAGGACCTGGCTCTCGGGGCTAGGGACTTTATCCTGCTGGGCTTGTCACTCCTGCACGGACAGGTTGGAAGAGCAGACCTTGAATAATCATTGCTCCATTTGGGGAAGAGTATTGCTGGTTGGGGTCTATTAGCCACTCGCCTTCCTCCCTTAGCTTTCTTCTTTTCAGTCATGGGCTGTTTTGTTACGCTGTGGCAGTGAAGGGACTTCACCAAGCACCAAGACAGTCTGATTTCCCGGTCCCACCTTTCCCAGTGCCTGCTTGAGCCAAGGGTGATTAATGGTCTTGCGAAACCACGCTGGCCCTGCATTGGCACCTTTTGGGAGGGGTTAGACTGGCCTTTGCTGTCACTGGAAGGGTGGGTGAGGTTGCACCAGAATTAGCAGTGAATGCTGGTTTTAGAGAAAAGAGTCAGGTACTCCTTGCAGAAAGGTTTTTTGTTGTTGTTGTTGGGTTGGTTGGTTTGTTTGTTTGCTTGGTTTTAGGGTTTTTTTTAGGCTTTCTATCAGATCATTTTTGCTGTAGTTGATAACACACCAAAAAATGCCCTGGGCAAGGATGACTGGCCCATACTGGGGTTGGATGCTCAGCACTGGTCAGGATAACTCAGAGTGGCAGCAACCAGCTCTGGCCACCAGAATGTGCCCCTATGACTGCTGGAAAGGCTGAGCTCCTTCTGGGGTCATTTACAGGAGAAGATGACAATAAAAAAAGGAGGGGGGAAAAAAAAGATCCCCAAGACCTGGAAAGGATGAGTCCAAATGGTTGACGGAAATAGTGGCATGTTTTCTAAGGCATACCTCTTACCTCCCTGTTTGGTGGCAATATCTCTGCACACCCAAGAATTTCTCACATGAGTCACCTTTTCTATGGCCAGTAGTTTGGTTAGTGAGGTTTTTTAGTTTTCTGTGTTGTTTGGGGTTTTGTTTGTTTGGTCTTTTCTTTTTTCTTTTTTTTTTTTCTTTCTTTCCCTCTTCTCCTTGTGTTTATGGACATTCTTGTGGTGCATGTGCTTCCTCACAGAGAACTGCATTGGGTACCCTCAGGCTGCGTTGGGGATATCGCAAGGCTTCTGGAAAAAGCTTGCCCTGCAGGCCTGAGACCTTCCCTGCCTCCTCCAGCCGTGGTAGCCTGTCCTCTTTCATCACCTCACTGCGGTCATGTCCAGCCTTTCCCAGGGGAGGGGAAACCTGTTGTTTTTGCAGCTGATGGCGGGGGAGGCTGGGTGCTTTGCTGAGCAGCTGGATCCTGTGTGGCCATTTGCAGGCAGGCCAGCCCAGCATATTGCGGTGGCATTGGACAGTCAGAGACTTTGGGTGATCCTGCAAAGCACTGGGTTTTGCTGAGGACAGAGCCACCTGAGGAAGGAAAGCCTCTGAAAGGTAAAAAGAAAGCAGGGCTGTGCAGCACAGTTCACTCTCTGGAAAGGGTAATTGCTAATACAGCAATTTCTAAAGCTAGATTTTCATGTGGGTCTTGTACCCCCATTTCTTTCCGTTGTCACAGCAATATAAGGCATAAAGGCAGTTTCCAGTTGCAGCAGGATCCTGGGGCAGGCTGGGCATGGGGAGTAGCGCTGGGGTGGGGGATTCCCATGCCAGAGAGCCTGGAGGAGGAAGGGGAGGTATATGCACACCTCCTGGAGGCAAGGGAGGGCATTTCTTGCATCACAGATGGACCTGAAAGACTCCTAGAGCTCCCCTGTGCATCCCGCCATGGAGGAGAGGTTCGTGGGATGCCTCCAGTGCAGATCCAGGTACAAACTGCACAGGGGGAGAGGACAGGCCAGTCCTTGCGCTGGGGACAGGGCTTGCAAACCGGCGCCATCAGCGCCAAAAGCAATGGAGCAAAGAAGGGCTGTTTTGTTGCAGTCGTGTGCTCTGCACCAGGAAGCTGCGTGTCCCCGTTGCTCCTCTGACGCAGGCAGAAACCTTCGCACCATCGGGGCGTTTGCCAGCTCTGTGGGGGAGGTTTTAAGTGCACAAAAAGAAGCTCTTGTGATTTCTCTCTTCTGTATATGCCGACTGATGTGCTGTGCCTTTGTGCAGCTGGAAATTGAAGAAACTTGGCCAAGCACAAAAGTGATGCATGCTCTTTAGCCCCTGGCTTACACAGCCCTCTCTGAAAGCAGAAGAGCAATTCCTTCTTTGGTCACTTTTACCAAAAAAATAAACATTTTAAGAAGTTAAATAGGGAAATGTTTCAAGGGAAACTGGAGTAAGATGTGAGGGATTTGTGTGTTTATGAGGATGAGGAAAGTGTTGAAATACACCAGTGGAAATAAATCAGCCTGGGGTTTACTGGCAAAAAATAAAGCCAATGGGAATTAACCAAAACCCAGAAATATGCTGGATTTCATAACTGGTTTCGGTATTGTCACCTCAAATATCCTTCACAATGATTGTGTAGATAAATTGTCACCAGCAGCACAGTCTGAACCTGGGGTGTGCCTTTAAACGCAAAATCTGGGAAGCCCCTTTTTGAAATGGAGTGCTTTTTCTGCTGTGCTCTCATCTCCATGGGAGGCCTTTTCTCTCTTTTTTTTTTTTTTTTTTAATTTTATTTTATTCTTTTGAAAATCAGTGGGGGATGCTGCCTGGTTAGGATCCCTGTCCCAGGCAGGCAGGTGGTGGGATCCACTTCACTTTTGCTGGGGGAAGGCAGCAGGTATCCAGGGAGGCAGGTGCCGGGGTGGCCCTGCCCTGGGCAGCCCAGCAGGAGGTGAGCACTTGAATGCAGGGGAGTGCATTGCCTCCAAGGGAGCTTTTTGGCAGGGTCTCTGTTTCCTGGACTGTGCTTTACCTAGCCGGGAAGTTGGTCAAACATCTGCCTCTATGGAGACCTCCCTGCTGGGATTGAAATAGCTCTGAGGTCCCTGATGTGAGAGGTGAGAACAGAAGAATCTTAAAAAAAAACAAAACAAAGAAACCCCAAACATGCACACCTAGAGCAGTGCTGCTGTATTTGAGCTCCCCTGTCCCTTCTGCCAGAGCTGGGACTGCTGCAGACCACCATCCCCCCAGGAGGCAGGAGGTGAGATCCTGCCTTGCTGCTCTCTGCCTACTGAAAATATCACCTGCTGTTCCAAAAGGGACAAACCCCACCATTTGGGTCCAGCCAGCTGGTAAAAGAGAAAAATTCCAGGTATGTTATTAAAGTCAGATACATCTTTTATCATTGCACAGTTTATTGCACCTTTGAAATTTTTCAAAGTTCTGTTTCTTTAAAAACAAAACAGAAGCCAAAACCCATCCCCTCTCTAAAATTGCTAAAACACTGTGAATACAGCCATGTCACTTGACATGGAAACGTGTAACTGCAGCGGCAGAGAGCAAAGATCCCAGTGATGGTGAAGAGCCACGGCTGGCGGGTGCGCTTGTCCCAGGCACAGACCTCATTCTGGCCCCCTGAGCGCAGGGTGGCACTGCCAGGGTCTGCTCAGGACATGTTAAATGCCGCTTAAGTCTGATATGGTCAGTACCCAGAACGTGAAAGGGAGCAGCCTCTAAATAAAATATAAGGGCTTAATTAAATTAATTATAAAATAAAGGGCTTAATTTATAAAATAAAGGGCTTAATTCTTCATAATTACTCAGTTGCCATTGGGAGAATACAAAAGTATTGAACATCAGCTGCATATTCTTCCATTCACCAGAATAATAGCAAGGAAAGGAAGTGAGCAGCAATAAAAGATCCAATTTACCATTAAATTATAGCTTAAACAAGAATCTCTTCATTCCTGACCTTCTTCTGCCTGCGCTGCCCTGCCCGCAGTGGCTAGCGAGCAATTGTCCATTGCTGCCTCTCTGCTGCGAAACCAGATTAGATTATGCAGTCCACTTCCTTCCGCCACCTGGGGCTCTTCTTGGAAGAAATTATTGAATAACCTTTGTGACAGGCAGAAGTGTAAATGTGTTAGCTTAAGGAGGTTGCAAAATAGCTGCGGCAATGCAGAGGAGCTGTGACCCACATGGGGTGTGCATGATGGTGTCCTACCCTTCTGAAATGTGACATCTCTGTGGTGGAGACATGATGCAGAGTCTCTCTGCTGGGGCACTGAGAAAAGCTCGTCCTTCGGTCCCTGTCAGTGCAATATGACCTTTAGTAGAAGTATGATGTTTCTGGAGCCCATTTTTATGTAGCAACATAGGGCAAGGGTTAAAAAAGTGCGGGCTGTGGCACCCACCAAGGACAAGACACCTACAGACTTGCTGTTGCAATTTTGAGGCTGATAAAAGTCAGGCTTGAAATATCTGTGCCAAATTTTTACCAAAGCAAAGCAGGGAGCCTAGCTTGAAAGCCAAGGCCAGAAAGGTGGAAGTATGAAGTGTTCATCTTGGCAGAAAAATGTCAGCAGACAAAAGTGAAATGGGAGTTTTGAAGTTAGTAAAGCTACTGGCAGACTGCTGCCAGGGTTTCTGATGGACAGGGTTGCAGATGCTGCAGCCTTTTAGCACCTTTGAGGATGAGGAGTGCATGGTGTCAGACTCTGTCCCCAGCTGGTGCATGCAGTGCCCACACGGGACAGCTCATCCTGTTGGAGTGACTCAGTGATGTTTCTGAGCCTTCATGCAGAAACTGAGAGACATAGGAATGCTTCATCTCAAGCTAACGATAATGAACCACCCTGATTTTCACTTCCCCAGAAGTGCCCTCTTTCTCTGTCTTCGATGAAAGCATCTTTGAAGTATGTCACAGTTTTTTGGTGACAGCTTTCACACTTTCCCCCCGCAGCTGACATTTCAGATGAACTATCATTTTTTGGTCAGCTGCCCTGGTTCAGTACTTGGCAGCAGGGTTCAGTTAAGATGTGACAGCAACAGCAAATGGTGAGCCCCAAGCAAGAAAACTGGTGTGACGTAACCAGACCTCTGTAAGCAACAGCATGAAAGTTAGAGGGAGGTTTGGATGTGTTCCTACACTCTGCGTGTGTCCCACCTGTGCAGCCACCTCCAGTGCGCTGCGGCAGCTCCACTCGTGCTTTCAAGTGATCCGTTTTTTGTAACAAGTCCATTCAGTGCTTGTGAAGGGTATCAAACTGGCTGTGTCCATCTCTGTTGTCAGTTCGTAGAATTAATATAACGTAGGAGATGCCAGTGCAAGATGTTTGTGCCTACCTGTGTCCTGCAGCTGCTGGGAGGGCAGCGTGGCTTGATGAGGGCAGGATGTGGTCATGCATGGTGGGAGATGCCTGCGAGGTGTAGGTTCCAGCTCTCTTCACACATGTACCTCCGTCACTTGGAAATTGTGAGGTTGATGTTGTCCAGACTTGGCTCCAGAGAAATCTGGGAAGTCTGGAAGACAGAGCTCCTCCTGTGCTAAGAAGGTTAAGTTGTACATATTTGAAAGCTTGGTGGATGTTATGAGATAGCTAGGTTTTTGCAGCAAGATCAAAGCAAGCAGGCAAGGCCTGCTCCACCTGGATAGTTACGGTCTGTCTGTGCATGGGGTGGGGGCTGTCTGCCTTCCAGGCAGTGGTGGAAGAATCTGTATCTTGTTGGCAAGTGCTCACATCCCCACTTCTCTCCCGGAGGTTGCTGAGTCCACCAGAAATGTCTACTACTGTAGATTGCTGCTGCCTCTCCTCACTGCTTAATTCATCCCTTAGCTCTTCCCTCAGCTGACCAAAGAAGAGCATACAGCTCTACTCTGTATGGTGTGGGAGAGCTTGGCCAGATAGGTTATGGATTTAGAGGACACTCCTTCTACTAAATCAACTCAAAAGCCCCAGGTGGAAAAAGCGCAAAAAAAAAAAAAATTGAGTAAACAGAACAGCATAATCCAGTTTTCTAGCTGGGGAGCTGGCAGGAGTTTCTTGGCTTATATGCCACACATTTCAGCCCCAGCACATTTGAATCCCTGACTGCCCTGTACTTGGATAGACCCTGCTCAAATGGTGAAGAACAGAGGTTTTGGTCCTATGTCAAAGGGATAGTTTATCACATCTGTTTTCTGAGAGTGAAACATGCTTTCCTGCCTCTTTGCCCTCGTTAGCCAGCTGCTCCTGAGCAGTCATTAGGAGCGGCTGCAGTCCTGCTCAGAGCTGCTGTGGAGGCTGGCTGTGGCAGTGAGGACCATCCCTGCACACCCTGCCCAGCACCATCCTGGCACAGTTGGGTGACTGTCTCCTCCACAGCCCCTCTGATGCTCCCTTTCTCTCCAAAACCCAGTAAACACCTGAGGACTCACTGCTGTACAGGGGCTTTGGTGTGAGGTTTCTGTGGTGAGAAAGTTTGGCCGTCTTTGGCCAAGCACTCACGGTGTGTATTTCTGGGTGAACGGCTGCTAGAGGAAGGGGCGTTACTTGGAGCAAGACAGCTTAGCAGAATCTGCTCGGAAATGCTTTGCTTGCAGGCATCTTTGTATCTCCTCCACCCATTTAATTAGCGGTTACTGGAGGAAAAATATTTTTTTCCTGTGCATCTAAAATAGCAGTTTGGTTTGTGCAGAGCTTTCACCTCTGAAGAGCTCTCACCCATGTTGGTGAGACTGGAGGTGTAGAAAAAACACACTGGCAATCAGGTAATCTTTCAAATCACTGCGCTGTCAGCACACAAATCCCATACCGGGGAGGAAATCTTAAAGGTATGCTTAGCCTTATTTAGGAGCAGCCCATCAAATTAAAGTCACAAAGGTGCATATGTTACTACAGCGATGCAGGAGACCCATTGTCACACAGGGCTGGGGAAGGCAAAGTGTCAGCCCTGCTGTGCTGGGCTGAGCAGCGTGAAATCACTGCAAGGGCTGTGCCGCACCTTGGGCTGAGCTGGGAGGAGATATCCATCTCTGCATGCACAGCATCATTTGTTGCTGCTTTGAGCTTTTCGAAGAAAATGTAGGAGTAGAACGGGGGAGAAACCAACCTCCTTAAAAGCTCGTCTTTGCAACCAGAGCCTCTCCTACTCCCCCTCCCCATTGTGCAGTGAACGAAGGCCAGATCCTGCTCTCAGATTTTGGTGACGACAGAGCAGATATCCCCATTTCTGCCTGAATCTCTGGCAAGCACAGTGAGAAGCCTACATCCCCTTGAGAAGCTGTCCGGGCTTTACTACTATCCTGTGCATGTGGCGTGGGCTTTGCTGGGCAGGTGGATGGAGGGCTCTGCTCAGCAGTTGCCTGCAGCAAGGTCTCTCTTTAAGGGGTTTCTTCCTTTTGGCATGTGCCTTGAGCAGGAGGAGATGCAAAGGCCGAGCTGGAAGTGAGACTGTAAGGCTGCTGAGGTGGCAGCAGGGTTTGGCCCAGCACATGCAGGCAGATGAAAGCCCAGCCTGGGGTCAGGAAACGTGGGTGCAGGTATGTGCCTGGTATGTCCCATCCTGGGGCACGTGGGTGCTGTCTGAGCATCATTACAAAGGGCCTAGTTAGTGGTTTTACCTGCTTAGCTGTTTGTGGGTAAGTGCATCGCAGGGTGGCAGGCACTGTTCTGCCTTTGAAAATCCCAGTCTCTGTTGCAGCTTATACCCCCTGCCCCTTGCTTGGACAGCCAGGGAGATGAGCTGTCCCTTTTGGGGACAGACAGCAGAGCAGATCCCGTACCACCCAATCCCCTGCCTTTTCCATTTAATTCATTAAGAGACTATGCTCTGTGCCAGTAACACGACTTTATTTATATTGAAAGCTTTGGAACAGCTCACTGCCACTTTTGTAGACAGTCCTTTACATTATAAGGTTGAATAGACCCCTAATCCAGAGTTCTTATTCTACCGCACCACCCCAACTCTTTGGATAGTAGCTTCAATGCTATGTGACTCAAATGCATTTGATGTAAAGTTTTTCCCCAGTACAAGCAATTGCAATTTCTTCTGACCTTGTATGACAATTGATGACTGTTTTGTAGCCGTTATGTAGTATGAATGGTGCTGTAAACTTGTCTAAAGCAGGCTAAATCTGCCTCTGCTACTGTGATTGTGCATTATTACCAACTAAAAAAACAGGACGTTTGTGACTTATAAGAACATCCTCCTTTTTCTGCAGTGGTTTCCCTTTGACTTTTTTTTTTCTGTTTGGATATTAGGAATAATCTCTGTTTCTTTGTCACAGCTACAGCTGCATAAAACCTGATCCAAGGTGAGGAGGAGGGACAAAAATCCCCTTTACCACCAGCTGTACTTGTTTTGGGTTTTCTGGGAAAAAGGAAGACAGTTTTTGCAGGGGAAAGCTATCATTTTACTCAAATTTGCATAAGGCAGGGAATTATCAGTGGCAACCTAGATCATTACATCAGGATCTTGACTGCTGTGGTTGTCTGAATCAGGGCTAATTTTCATGTGTCTGAGTCCTTCCCATTAGCAGAAAGTCCCTCCATCCCACTCACACAAAAAGAAGGTGTGAAAGCTGGCTATTGAGTCCCAGTTGAACTTGAACATAGCAAGTATAAAACATGTGCTGCATGTGTTTTGCACTAATGTGTTATGCATGGGAGCTGAATTTCAGCTTCTTCACTGGCTTCAGATTTGGACTTTGCTAGCTTGGGAGATGCTTCCTTAAATTCCTTGTTGACGAAGTAGTAACAAATAGCATCCAGGCAGCAGTTTGTGCTTGCAAGGATCGAGGCGAGGTGAACAAAATTATTAACCCTCTGTATTGCAGAGCAGTTGGAGCTGATGGAGTCCATTATAAAGCGAAGGAGATGCCCAAGGTAAAGAGGTAAAAAGCATATGATGAACACAGCCATGTTTGCAGACACAATGTAGACTGCCTTCCTGATTAACTTTTCCTTGTGACAGTTTTCATTCTTCTTTCTCAGGAGTTCTGCAATGACTTGTATGGAGCAATAACTCAAGATGATCAATGGTATGAAAAACCCTATAATAATAGCACACAGTGTGATCACTGAGGGCTTAACGGAAGATTTTTCAAAGCAAAGTTCATCTTGTCCGCGGTCCTCTAACTTTTTAATGAGGATCATCACACAGACGATGACTATCCAAAGAAATCCAGAGGCAAAAGCTGCCTTCAGCGGTGACCTCAGCACCTTGGCTCTCAAAGGGTACTTGATTGCAAGGTATCTATCAGCTGCTACGATAGTGATGATACCGATGCTCATTAAGCGGTTTATGAAGTAGCCACCTTCCAGGACCAGGCACCATCTACCTACCTTCAGCTGATGCAACTGGGTTAAAGTTTTAAAAGGCAAAGTAAAGAGCAGCAAGCAGTCAGCCACAGCCAAGTTGACCATGTATACTCTGGTTTCTGTCCATTTGCTGAGTCTGCAGCAGAACACCCACAGTGCCAACACATTCAGCAAAATGCCCAAAAGCAAAACTGGGATGTAAACACACAGCTGGACCAGCGGAAAGCTTTCATAGGCTGTGATATTGCAGCTGCTGAGGTTCATTTTGGGGGTATTAAGAGGCACAGTTCCTGCAAAAGCAGATTAAACCTTTTACAAGCTAGATTCTTGACTGAATCAGTGATTAATTTAGATAGTTCAGGGCTTTACCAACAGTGAAAACCAGACTGTGGAGGTGACACTGCAGAGCAGAGCTGGCTGTAGGGTACCTAGTGGGAAGGGGAGGGAGCAGGACATGAGCCTGATCAGTTGTGGAAGAGAGAAAAGCGCAGGTCTGAGATGTCTTTGGATTTTCCCTGCAAGGGGAACATGGCTCCACAGGTACGGGTTCCCAGGGCTTGAAAGCATCCTGAGTGAGCAAACCATAAGGCAGTGCTGCAGCATCTACATGCATCTGCAGCTCTTGGCTACCTTTGAAAATCATGCTGCTGGGGAATCATACCGGGAGACCTCTTCGGAGGTGAGGGAATGTGCTACAGCCGATAACTGCAGCAGCTCTGTGCTTTGGACACGAGGAATGAGTTATGAGCCCAGAAGATATAAGGGTAGATCATAACAGACAACAGGGAGATCTAGCAAAGGCTGAGACAGCCCTTAAGCATCCAAAACATGTCTAATGTGGCCAATATCAAAATGAGCCTTTGAAAATACATGGGCTCCAGCCCTCTCTCAGTTTTTCTACCACCATTTTAGTGTCCCACCATGGCTGGGGAAAGGCAGTGCCTTGCAGAGTTCAAATAACCAGGTCAGCAAATAGCCAGGAGGAATTACCTGCTCGCTCGCTGTCCTTGGAAAGAGTGAATGTTCTTCCAGAGCAGCTGCAGCACGGCGTGCAGGCACGATGAGCTCTCCTCGTGGTGCTCCTGGCACGTGACCAGCGAGGTGTCCTGCAATGACCATTTGCTGGTGGCTGTGACAGCAGCAACGCTGGTGGAGGAAGCACCCCCGCCCCTCCTCAATGCATTTCCCCGGGGCTGAGCTTCCTCTGCCACCACTAGCATGGCTCGTACCACCCCCTGTTGACTAAGGAGCCTGCAATAGCCCTGCAGTGAGGTGAAACGCTCATCTGCCATGCAGTCCTGCAGCAGTTCCTCCGGTGATGGAACAGCTTTGGGTTTTTCCTTTGATTTACTTTCCAGCGCCTGATGTCTCGCAGGGCAATGCCTGTTGACCTTCCTCACCCAACAGGCTGTGCACATTGCTTGGAGGGGACCTGTTGCCCTGGAGGGTCCTGAGGTCTTCTCTCTGCCTTCTGGACTACCACTCCTGCTGGGGCTGGAGCAGGAACTGCCACCTGCTGTCACACTGGTGAGCCCCAGGACAGAGCAGCCCTGGAGAGCCGCCAGTCCCATTCACAGAACTGTTGGAGCAGTGAGGGCTGTGGTTTGCAGTTTTGTGATTATTATAACTGAGTTTCACTCTGAATCATGGTAATTCTCTCATCTTCCATAGTTCTCATCAGCAAGTAATTCTGAGAAAACGTGGCACTGTGACCCTGTGACCTGCTGACTTTGTGACTGCTCTGTGGTTGCAGGCGCCTGCTGGCCAGCGGCTCCTCCTTGGCTGTCCGTTGCAACCCATTCACAAGAAGAGCTCAGACAAGTTGATCAACAAGCTCAAAGGTCCTGCTCTTAGTACCTTGAATTGCTGTCTTGGGCAAACACATTTCCCCTTCACGCTTTCCAGGTCATCTTAGAACAGTTTCAGGAGTATTTCTGCATCATCTGTCTGTGCATTACAAACCAGCCTTTGAGATTAATTCCTTGCCAGTGTATGGTCAGTATAGAGCTTAGCTTAGATACTTCTCCTGAGTTTCCAGGGACTGCTTTTGCCTTTCTTGTGGCTGCTTCTTGGTGGATGCTTATAAGTAGTTACTGACCTATTAATACACACAGCTTGTTGATCCCCAACCACCATCATTTTCATGTTGTGGGCCTTGTTAGTACTTTAGTTTTCAAAGTCATCCAGCTCGTGGGTTGTGATAGTTTCACCAGCGTACAGAAAACACTTTACTTTGCATCATCCTCAAGTGTTGTCCACACACTCCTATTGTCTATGTCAAGGCAATCACTACTGGTATTAACCATGAGCAGTCAAAATCAAGCCTGGAGGGAGCTCAGCTCACAGCATCTCTCCAGTGTGATGCTTCCCATCCACAACTTGGTGCTGTGGTCGCCAGACAAGGGCAGCTATGTTTCCCATCAGCCTGATGAGGCTTCAAGGGAGGGACAAACTGTGCCACCAGGCACAAAGCAGCTGCCCGTGCTCAGCAGGTTCACCAGGATATGTCAGAGCAACTCAACACGACTACCAGTAGGCAAAGCTACGATGAAGTGTTATCTGCGGAGAACTTAACGTGTCTCCTGGTGTGGCTCTCGGGTCCCTGTCTGATTCCTGGACACCGCTGGGTCAGGATCCTCATGCTTCTCTTCTCTCCACCTCGGCTCCCCATCAGCCACCCTCTAGGCTCTTGCAGCTGCTTTATGGCCCCCTTCGTCCATCCAGTCACAGGTTTTATCATCTCTGCCATGGACCAATGATGCTCACTTGGTATTTTCCCCTGCCTCTGCAGTTCTCGGTCTCATGAGTGCTGTCGCCATGTGGCGCAGTGCAGGTGACGCTTGTGCTGTTTTCTCACTTCCTTGCTGGCAGCTCTCCGGCAGGCCTACGGGACCGCTCAGTACCAGTGCCTGTACAAACTGCATCACTGCTTGCGGTGTGCTCCGAAGGACCTTTTACTGACACCAATGTCTACCACATCTTGGCTGGAGAAGTGATTTTCTTAGTGAAAGAAGCCAGTGAGGCAAAATACTCCTGTAAGGTGAAGCACCACTTAACTTTTGCCTTTATATTTGTTCCCTCTCGTTTAATGTTATTCAGCTGTGTTGTGAAACTGCACATTTTTCAGGTCTGAACATAGTAGAGCTGTTACTGGCCAGACTCTTCCCTTTCTTCCCCCATCCTAGAGAAGGGTCTGTGTTTGGTGGTCTCTGCCCCCTGATCCTATTTTGGCTGACTTTTTTAAAAGCCTTGTTGCTGGTGTGAGATTTCATGTCCCAATTCCTTTAAAATACTGGACTTCTCGGGTTCCTCATCCTTACTGAAGGCTGTGACAAAGTAATCAGGTAGTTTTCAGGATATACCTGGACAATTTTATTGTTTTTATCAGCAGCAGTACTGGGTGATCTCACTTATTTGCTTGTAATTTGTGTATATAGGTAGCTTTTCATATCTAAGGGAAGAATTTGCTAAGACCCGTTTGATCTTTACACTTCTTGATCTCTAAGACTTATTTCTGTTCTGCACAATCATTTTTCCTTCCCTTGTAAGCTCTGCCTGATGTCCTGCTTGAGGTTGTTTCCCAGCTATAGAAAGTGAGGAAACTCATGAGGTTTTCCTGTGCTCCTGGTACAGATTGCTAATAGGACAGTTCAGGTTTGATGGACTCCTGCCTCCTTTCCCTGCCAGTGAAGATCTCAGTCTCCTCTGCCTCCCAGAGGCTGTGCCCTTCTGGCTACAACTGCTGGCACATCACAGTGGGGCAGGGCCTCTGGCAAGGTGAGAGAGGTACCGGTACCCCTCCACACATGCGAGGGGGACACGGGACACTGCACTACCCTGCAGCATTTGGGTTCTGCAGTGCCTCTGCCCCGTGTGGTTTTTTTCCTGGCTTTCTTAAGGGAAGACATGATGTTGCAACAGCAGATCTTGACCAAAACAAAACTATGGGATTGGGGGATTGGGAGCAGAATATGTCAGTCTTATCTTTAGCATGGAACGCCTGTGAAATGCCAGTGTTAGGCTAACTGCATCAACCTCAGACAATGACCAACCCTAGCTGTTGAGACTGTTTCCCCTTCCTTAGCACCACACACGAACTGAGCCATGGCAGATAATGCACTTGCAGGGCTCTCTGTGCTATAGGCTTCTCCGTACTCCCTCAGCATCAACACTGAAGGCATCGGCCGTGTACCTCTGTGCAAACATACCGGGGAGGGCACGGCAAAGCTTTCCAGCTGCCTACTGCTGCTTCAGTGCTTGCAGAGTCCCCTGGAGACTGCTGGGCAATGCTTGCAATAGGAACAACTGTGCTGCACTGAGAAACCCAAAATGCGGAGATACCTCCAAAACCTGAAAGTAGCACCCATCTCGCTAAAATGCAGAACTCCCCAATATGTGTCCTTCAGCTTCTGGGAGAGGAGTGCTGCTGGAGCCCAAACCTCTGGTCAGAACTCACATTTCAGGCCTGCCCAAATGCCACCAAACAGCAAAATACTGTCTTATGCCAGCCCCTGCCTTCCCTGCTTAGAAGGGCCAAAAATGCTAAATCTTATGGCTACTCACTTAGAAGCAAGATTCTGGACTACTCTGTAGGCTTTTCCTTGTGTGTTGGTTTTTTTTTTTTTCTTCTCTCCTCTCAAGCCTAAATTTTGCTGCAGCATCAATTTGCTCATTTAAAGTTTAAGCCATTGTTAACATCTTTTTCTTTTAAGGGGCAGAGAGATAATATCTTGCTGCAATGTTAGCAGAATGCAGTGGTCCCGCCCTGCTTGTTGGAGCTGCTGATGGACTGTGGCTGCTGCTCCCCACTATCGTTACAGACTCTTGTGCTAGGAAATGGGAAAGATTTGTGGATAACCATGTCGCTGTCCTCATGGATTGCTATTCCAGTGCTGTATGATGGCTGGCAGTTCATTGTGGCCCAGGTGCTGATAACTCATCTGTTCCATTTACTGGGAGCACTCAGGGAGCTGAGGTTTTGTTCAGACTGAAGAAAGGTGTCAGAAACCCATCATAAACATCATCGTAACTTGACACATAAAACAGATAATAATTTTTGTCCAAGGTAGTACATATGTTTTCAGGTAGTCAGAAAGTTCCTTGCTTATCTTTGGGTTGCACTATAAATATGCTGTTGTAAGGCAGATCTTATATCACAGAAGCTAAGTCTCCTCCCACAATCTCCAGTATAGGTTTAGCATTAATAATAGAGGACTCTGATGTATAGTGGTAATAAATGAATATTTATTTATAGATATGTTACTATGAGATAGCTTTATTTCACTTGCAAAATAATGTTTCCTTTTTTGTTTTTGTAGTGTTCAGTACAAACAACAAAAAAATATTACTTAATGATGACAGGGATTGTGAAGTCAACAAATTTCCACTTTACAATAAGAAAGAGGAACACTTAATTTTTTAAATTTAGAACATGAACGGTGGGAGACCTCAGTTTGCAAGAAAAAAACATTCACTTCACACAGCTCTATATGCAGTAAACTTGGCTATGTATAGGAATGCCAACTATACATTCTTTAGCGCAGCTGTTGCACTGATTTTGGTACTGACAGGGAGTAAGCAAGCGGCTGTGTGGTGCTTAGCTGCTGGCTGGGGTGAAACCACGGCAGCTGTTTAGTTTAATGAAGTGCCTTGTCTGTGATCCTTCCTTGATTTAAAAACTATAGGCTTGGGTAAGAAGAAAGTGCTCTGAAATTCTTTGGTTACAAAACAGTAGCAAATGGCATCTCAACAGCAGTTAGTATTTGCTATACTATAAGGCTTATACATGAAGCCACATGCACAAAAGCATTACTGTTTTGTATTTCAGAGTAGATGACCTAATTGGAGCCCATTGTAAATTGGACAAGGTGCCCCATGTTAACATGAACATGACTGGGTTTGCAAAAAAAGTAAGTTGTTTGCTTTCTGGACTAACAGTAGGATAACAGGTTAATATGAATCAACGTTCATCTTTTTTCAAAATAATAAAAATTTTCATAATAATCTGTTTGGAACAGGCATTCATTATAACCAATGAGATGCAAAATCCCAGAAGGGGATCCCAGAGCCAAAAGTGTTTTTGAAGGCCCTTTGCACTGTTTCTGAAAACAGAAGTCTTTTTCCTTGCTGAACATCACTTGCCTGGACATGTAAGTGATGCCTGTCATGAAGATCGACAGCACACCATAAAGGAGAATGGGCTAATGGGGACCCGAAGCCTCTTGCTCTCTGAAGATAGTTAATTGCAGCGTATTTGTTGACAGCTACAAGGGTGACAACACTCGCGCATCTCCTTAAGCAATAGATGGTTTTTAAATTCAGGCACTATTTGTGTCTTGTATCTTTTCATGTCTTTGAAAAGAGACTTTAAAAGGCAGAATGAGGGCCAAACAGCGTGCAGCGATTAAGTTGGTCACGTACACACATAGCCCTTTTGCTCTGCTTGCAGTGAAATACCAGTAATGCCAGAGCATTAAATAATACATCAAAGAAGAAAATTGGGACATAAATGATCAACGGAATGATCTGAGTAGTTTCATCCATTTTTATGACACAGTTGCTCACTGCAGCTTCTGTCATGCTGGGACCTCTGCAAAGTCTTGACACAAAGCAGGTAGATCTAACATCTGGATGGGGAGTACTTTCTGTGGTGGGAATATTCGGTTCCTGTGTTGTTTGGCCAATGTCTAGACAGTGGTTTCAGCATGTGGTCAGCAGACACTAGAAGGTGACAGGCCACTTGTAGGGGAACTATCTGTAAGTTGTCACTAAGAAAGTTAATTGTCTGTAGGTTTAAATGAGCAGAATATGGGTTTGCATTCCCTGGAGGAATTTTTTAGGGGTTTACAAGTCAGAAAACACTGAAAGTCAAGGACCTTGAAGCCAACCAAGATACAGCTATCACACGCATTTCAAAAAGTCTATAATGTTTCCTATGCTGACTTTAAGTTATTGAAGTGACTATGTGGTAAAATGTTAGATGAAATTTCTATGCAGATAAACACGAAGTAGTCATGCCCTGGCACTGGCTCCCCTCTCAGCCCAGGTTTCTCTATGGGTCGCTTCCTTCTGGTAGCCCAAGACCTCCCTTTGTGGCTTGACTGTTTTGAGCTGCTCTGTTATTGCTTCCCTGTGGGGTGGGAGGATATGTGGTGCATAGTCAGCAAGCACAGATATCATAGAGGAATTAGGTACCTGGAAAGCCAGACATTAAAACTGATGCCTGGTCTGGGATCCAGCTAGGACAGATCAAGGCTCTCTGTATAATGCATGGAAAGAGTGAAATGTCTCAAAATGAGGTGCAGGAGAGCTATTGAACGCCTACTGTGCACTGTCCAAGCAACTGAAAGAGAAAAAAACAAAAATCCAAAGGAATGCTTCATCACACAGGGCAATGCTGAGAAGCCATCAGCCATGGGTCTGCCCTATCTCTGCAGAAGGGCTTTACACAACCCACTCTCACCAAACCTCCCCTGAAAACTGTTCATGGGTGGTGAGGGAGGGATCAGGGCTGCATCTGCTTCATATTGCTCACTGCTGTTTTCTGGGCATCAACACTCCTGCAGTGTGAGGCTGCGATGACTCAGGCGATCACCTCTCACCAGACAGGACACCCATTGAAGATTTGATCCCATTAAATGCAACAACGAACCTGTCACCAGGGCTTATGGTAGTCACTTGGGTGAGATCAGATCTTCACAGCTTTATACTTGATATACTTGATATACCCACAATGCTAAGGGTCTGTTCTGTGGTCCACAACGCTTTGCGTAGCTCAGTTATTCCATGCAGTAATGGTTTTATTTATACCCACAACGATTTTAGTCTCACAAATGCCAAGGCATTGCCACAAGCTAATACAAGTCTTATACAGCAGGAATGAGGCAATAGTCTCAGGCCACTGTCTGACTCCTGCAGTTTACTCCTTGCACAGCAATAGCTGCATCCTGGCGATAGCTGCAAGCTTCGAAATTATATAGGTTGTCAGGAAACTACCACTGTACGGGCAAATTCTGTGATGTGAGCAGCACAGATGTGTTAGATTTGGCATTGTAGTACAGGGGCTTTTTCTTGTTTTTGAGGGACCATATATATCTGTACTAGAAGTGGATTTGTATATTGCTGTAAGGGTGCTCAGTTTCCTATGTTTAGCTGCATGATATGTACAAATAAGCACATGGCGGAAACAATGGCCTTATAATCTGTTCTCCATACCACATGGCTCTCCCTCTTGATCAGGAGATGCCTGAAGTTGTGATACAACGATCCAAGACAATAGTCAGAGCTGGAGTCAAGTCACTGAGGACAGAAGGACAAAATTCAAGTTAATATCAGACCCCTTGGAGGCGGTTGCCCCTTTTTGCAGGTATGCCTATACCTGCAATGATTGCAAATACTGTAGGTGGTCCCATTCCCTCTGCCTCGAAACTTCAGCAGCGCTGTGGCTCTTAACACCTATAGTGCACTACACCTTGTTTGTGTCGTGACTTGATCTGTGGGTGGCTGTGACTCTTGGCTTTGTTTCATCTTGGACCTCATTGATATAAAAGTGGGGAACAGAGAATGAAATTCCTGAAATTCCTTGGCTGCAAAGTAATAGCAAAATGCATCCAAACAGCAGTTAGAATTTGCTAAGCATGCACAGATATGAATAGAGGCTCTAACTTCCGAGAGCAGAGAACAAGCTCCAGCAACATCCACTGCAAACCGCAAGAGCAGTGTGATGTAGAAAGGTGAAAAACATACGATGAACACACACAAATTCACAGAAATAATATGGACTGCTTTCTGGAACAACTTTGTCTCATGAGGGCTTGTGGCCATCTTCTTTTTGAGACATTTGATGACTTGTACTGAGCAAAAAATCACAATCCCTAAGGGAATAAAATACCAAAAGATAATGGACAATAACAATGAATAATTAGGTTCAATAGATTGTTTCTGAAGGCAGAATTGTTCCTGTTCTTTATGAAATTTTGGATGCAACCAGGAATAAATTATCAGTGTTATCCAAAGAAACCCACAGATAGAAGCCGATTTCAGTGGGGATCGAAGAATCTTTGCTTTTAGAGGGAACTTGATTGCAATGTATCGATCATTTGCAATCAGGGTGATGATAAAGATGCTCATAGGCATGTTTGTAAAATAGATGCTCTGTATGGTGAAACACAGCTTGTCTATGGGATGCTTGTACTGGGTAAAATATATCAGGAAAGGCAGGGCAAAAAGCAGGAAACTGTCTGCCACCATGAGGTTGATCATGTACACCCTGGTCTCGGTCCACCTCTTGAGTTTGCAGCAGAAGACCCAGAAGGCAATCATGTTTAGTGGGATCCCCAAAGAGAGCACTGGGACGTAGACGATAAGCTGAAATAGCACAATGCCATTCTGCAGCGTGTCGTTGTCTTCAGTGCAGTTCCCCATGTTGGGCAGTCTCTGCAAGGAAAGGGTGCAGGCATGAGACCGAGCTTGGGGACAGGTCCTCTGGGCTGGGTCCTGCTGCAGTGCCCCTGCTCTCATGGCTTTGTGGCTCCTTGCACCCCTGCACTGCATATGCAGCCCCTGCAGGGGCTCGTGGCTCTTCAGCACTGTCTGTCCCTCAGCCATCAGAGTAACACTGTCGCTCGCCACCAGCTAACACAAAAACATAGAGGCAACCCTCGCTTGCAGGTATCAGGGTGTTAAGCCTGCCTTGCCCTCCATCCAGTCCTGGTTTGCACAGTTTGGGTAATAGCAAAGGGTCTGCAAAGCAGAATGATAATTTTTGTGGTCCCTTATCTTTGCTGCTGCTGTGGTTATCAGAGAGCCACTAGCTTTAGGGCAGCCCAAAGCAGAGCTGGGTAGCATTCCCCCTTTGCCCTCCAAGGCCCTTACTTTGCCGCTGAAGACACTCCATGGGTTTGCTCTGGGTCTTGCCAGGCCTGCGAACCTCCACAGGACTTGAGCCCTTCCAGCCGTAAGGTAGCTCAGGTGGCTTTACTCCTGGGGGTGGTGGGAACGCTGCTGCAGGTTGATGGGTGGGTGACTGCAGTGGGCAGGCTGCCCCCAGACATGAACCTGCTCCTCTCTCTGTGGGATGCTGGGGAGGATTGGTTCAGCATGGGTACCACCAGCCCTAGCAGATAACAGGTCTCCAAAGAGAGAAAGGAAAGTGAGCACATGTCTGATCTCAGCCTTCAAAGATAGGAAGCCAAAATGCTGCTAGAGCAGAAAACACGAATCCAAAAACTTAGACTATCTCCTGGTATTCCTTTAAATGTTTCAGGGCATCCACTAGCAGCAAGGAGGCTGCGGAGGATGAATCAGACATAAATGCTCATATGAGCTGCAGCTCATAAAAGAAGTGTTTACAGTGAGACAGGAAAGGAAAATGCCCAGATTCCTACAATCGCTTATAAATGCCTTGCCTTATAAGTCAGCAGCTTCTAAGCATCAACATCTAAACTGTCATGAAAATGTCTGATTGCATGAACTAAGTGAACTGGTTTTAGTGTCCGAGACTGAGAGATGGATCTGGCAATCACAGAGGAAAGTGCAGCACCTGCCCTAGCACCAGAACTGGTATGGCATTACTGAACCACAGGGATACAGTCATTTTTAGGGTGGAATTTATGGAGGAACTAACATACAGCCGGTGTCCTGGCTCTCTTGGGCTTTCAGGCTCGCAGGTCTTTGGCTGCGTTGTGGTACCACCTACCCTGCAGCTGTTCCCTGCCAGCCTACTGCGGTCATCCTGCAGTGAAAAAGCCACTCTCTGCATGCATAGCACTGCCCCGAGGAGCAACTGAGCCCTGCAGGCTGGGCTGGGCATCCCAGCCCCATCGAATCCCCCATGTAAGCACAGAGCTGGTGGCTGTTCCCACGATCCTGTGCCGCAGCGTGCCTGGAGCTGGGTGTCTCCACGCTCGCAGAAGAGGCATGGTAAGAAGCACTGGTGTGAAACTGCAGTGAGGGGTGAAGACCCCTCTGAATGATACATGTGGCTGCAAAACAGTGAGGCATAACAGCTGTGAAAGCAGGAGGAAACTGAGGCATCGGTGTACAGCTGAGGATTGACCCGTATGTTAACAAGCAGGCAGTCCTGGCTAGTGCTTCAGTTAAGCGGTGAGAAAGCACACCCTGAAGTACTGAGCAGAGCACACTGCCACACACTGGTGTGGGAAGAATTAAAAGACCTGCTTAAGAATTAAAGAATTAAAAGACCTGCTTAAGAATTAAATTACCTGCTTCTTGTGGGGCCGTCAGGTGGGTTTAGTACTCAGAAAGGTTGCAGTGTAGACACAGGCGTCCTGGCAGGGGAGATCTGTCGGGGCTGCAGGTGCCGGTGTAGTGCTGCTCCGTGCAGGGCACAGCTGGCTGGGAGCCTGCTGTCGACAGCTCGGGAGCACTGAAACAGAACTGAACTCTTGTTCCCCAAAAGTGCTTCATTTATCACCTGCTTTTGGGGACGGTCGAGTCTCTGGTGCCCTCTGTTGTTCTACTGACATCAGCTCAATGCTTCACCATCATTTTTCCCACCCAGTCTTGCTCCCCCCACTCACCTCACACAAACTAGCAATTAAAATTTAATATTTTCAGTCGTGGGAAAACAAATAATTTTTGAAGTAAAACCCGTAATGGTTGCAAATTGCCCTTCTGGCAGCGAAAGGTCCCCCAGGGAGCATGGCAGCCTGTGCAGCCTCCGGTGTGGTTGCAGAGCATGCCCCAGGCAGGCACCAGTGCAGGACCTGATGGCCTTTCCGAGGGGGCACATCCGTGCTCGTGCACCCCGTGACAGTGAGCCCAGGGCGAAGGGACCCAGCATGCTTCTCTTCAGTGTCTTTACAAGAAAGGTGACAGATGTTATGGGCCTGCTCGTCCTCTGTAAAGCAGCCAGGTGTCTAACACTACTCATCAGCATCACTGGAAAGCCCAAGCTGGTAATGACAGTCACTGCCAACTGGGCACACGTGAGAGATACCGGTGTGGCAGTGAGCACACCATAAGTGTCAGGACCTTCGGAAACATGTTTAAGAGCATGCCCCAGTGGTATTTTATAGTAATTTTGATGGCTTTTGCTGGTTGTTGGCTGCAGCAGTTACAGTCCCAGCTGATGGGAGCCAGACTCTGACCCCCCCTCAGGATTTGTCCCATTAATTCATGTCTCCTGAGCTCGCGATGCCAAAGGTGACAACAGCAGATTGAGCAGCAGCCGTGGGTGCCCTGAAGGCAGACGTAGGTCACAGGGGAAACTGCGTAAGTGGGCAGGGAAGACTCCTCCACACTCTCCTGGAGCATTGCCTGGGCAGAGCTTGGAGGCCATTTTGGAGATTTTTCAGTAGTTAGAAAGAAAAAAGCCCAGTCCTAGGGAGCATTTGAATAACACGTAGGGGGTCAACCCACTCCCCATCTCCCCGGCCTTTTCTAGGCTGCTGACTGAAGGACAAATGCATTTCCCCCATGGAAACATTAGGGGTGTCGATGTGGGCAGGCTATGGAAACCCGGACCCAGCTGTGTCTAGCTGTGGGGTTCAGCTGGAGGGTGATACTCTGACCCTGAGCTGTGGCCAGGAGGGTGAACCTGGGGGCCGGCCCGGTGCCACAACATAAACCCAGGGAATAGCAATGCACGGGTGGCAAAGGTCTAGACAGAGTTAAAAGGGCTTCCCCATGGGTGGGAGCAGCAGCCCCTTGAGGATGGCTGCTCTAAGGAGGTGTCTCTGTGCCAGGGCTCAGCAGTGCAGCAGGAGGAGGAGCTGGCAGGAGGACTCAGCTCTGAAATCTCCTGGACTTTATGCCTTGATGGCACTGGACAAGTCTTGCTTTCATCCTGAAAATGTTCCTTCACATCTATCTGACCCATTGACTTGAAGGGGAAGGGCAGTCAGCAGAGTCTAGGCTGTTTTGTAGGGCCATGTACTTAGTAATATGCTGGTACCGCCTGACCCCCCCCAGCCTGCCAAAGGAATATGATAAAAATAAACTGGATTATTTTAATAACGCAAACAACCTGAAATACACAATGAGGTAAAACACGATATATTCTTTTGTATGTGTTGGTAATAAGGATCAGTTGATTTTAGCTTCAAAATTAACTAAAACAGGGAGACATACATGGGTCACCTGTCTTCCTGTGAGCGTAACGAGTAGGTGCTGGAGGGTGGAATGGAGACATGTTAATGACCAGTGGTTACATACACACTTTTACACATCTCTGTGAAATAACTTATTTGTTTAATAGAAACATAGAGTATAAATCGCAATTAACTTGGTAATGCTAAATCTAACAAAGATCTCCCCAGAGAGAAAGAGCAATAGTTATCCCAATAACGCTGTAGCTGTATCTTCTCTTGATGTTACAGAGTTGTTGTGGGGTTTTTTGGGTTTGGTGTGTTTCGTTCCCCCTGCCCCCCTTGCTTCCCTTAGCAAGTGTATGCCTGCAAGGAGTGTATTTGATCTGTTTTTTCAGTGTGGGCTTTGGGCAGTAGAAGGGCTTCATGGAACTCCTTGGTCACAAAGTAGTAGCAGATGCTATCCAGGCAGCAGTTGGACGTGGCAATACACCTCGTCACGGAGGAGAAGTTCTTCATAACCTGAAGCAGGAAACAGGTAGCTCCGACGCTCTCCATTATGAACCTGAGAAGTACCCCCAGGTAGGCTGGCAGAAAACATATTAGAAATAAAATCAGATTTGCATAAATAATGTGAACTGCTTTCTGGATTAATTTCTTCTCTGGTGAATTTGTGTTCAGACGTCTCTTAAGGTTCCTGATTACTTCTGTGGAGCAAAAAGTCAAGATTGCTAATGGAAGAGTAAAAATAAAGAAAATGGAAAGCAGGCTCAGAGTAGCGGGTGCAGTGGTATCCTTCTGAAAGCAGAACATGGCATGTCTCTGCCAAAGTTGTAAGGTGACACTGATTATCACAGAGACCCACAGAAGCCCACAAAGAAGGGCAGCCTTTGATGGAGACCTGAAGATCCTGGCTTTCAAGGGGTGTTTTATGGCAATATATCGATCAATGGAGATAAATGAAATGATGTAGATGCTCACTACCATGTTGATAATATACATTGCCTCTGTAAACTGGCAGAGCTCATCTCGCGTTGACTTATTCCAGAGCAAATAAGCCATGGAAGGCAAGGTGCAGATGACGAAGCAGTCTGCAAAGACTAAATTGATTATATACACCCTGGTTTCTGTCCACTTCTTTATCTTGCAGAAGAAGACCCAGAGAGCAAGGGCATTAAATAGTGCTCCAAAAAAGAAAATCAGGTTATACAGAGCAAATTCAATGAGACGAACATGGTGATACAGTTCTAGATTTGTGACATTGCAGTTGTTGGACACATTCATTGTCCTGATGTGTAGATGTTGTATGGTGTTCTGAGACCTGAAATGGGAAAAGACATGGTAAGACTTTCCTCCTACCTCTTAATAGATGCATGGCTTCTATGAAAAAGGGTATTTAAGTAAATATTTACTTTGTTATGAATGTGAATTTGAGTCTATAAAGCTGGCCTTCTCAGTCAGCCTGTAACTGAGATGCATCCTTTCTCAGGCTTTGTTTATGTTTACTCAGTTTATGAGTAAATATCTCAAGGTACACTTCCAATAGGACATGGCAGACAGCCTTTATTAAATAGGGGGATCTTGAATGGGGGGGGCAGAATAGCACTTAGAAGAGCCCCCTTAGATAGCAGGGGCATGCTGTGACAATGTGAACACTAATTCCTTAAGCCAGGCTGTGCAAATGAGGTAAAGTTACTCTTAGCTTGGTTGTGAGCTAGGCAGGGATTGCAGCAACCAAAGCTAAAGCTCAGCACAACTCATGAGCAAAAGCTCTTCTACCAGTTCTGCTGGCCTGGGAGACAGACTAGGGGGGTGAAGGGCTGCAAGGGCATAGCAGATGTCACTTTGTAGACATCCTCATGCTCTGGCTCTAACTGGGCAGGTTTCTGAGCCTTTGGGCTGCCTTGCGAACCTAGAGCTCCTGCTCCAAGCTGAGGAAAACAGACCTGAATCTGAGTTCCTGCATCCCAAAGGCATGTTTGAAACCCTAAGGGAGTGAGTGAGGCATGCTGCTGTCCACCTCCTTGGGAGGGGAATGGGGGGCGGGAAGATTAACCTGATTTTAAGCCCATTCGGTCCAGGAGCCTGCAGATGTAAAGCTGAAAGACACACCTGAAAGAGGAAACACCGGTGCAAAACAAGGAGCTTGCATTAAGGGCTGCATTAGACGGTTCCTGCTCAAGGCAGGCATCCTGCCACCCTGAGAAATCCATGAGATGTAAGTAGTAGGTACTGAGCCCCTGTCACACTGGCTACTAGATGTTTTGCAAGAGTATTCGTTTGTGAAGTGCGTGAGTTCATGGGCTGATAAAAATCAGCTTTCACCAGACCTCATCCTGTGCAAAGTGGCTCTATGTGACATGCACATGGAACAATTCTCTGAACTGGTGATTCTGTGTATACGTCACTGAATTTCTGCTTGCATCTAAATGCACTTTGGAAAGAACTTAACCTTTTAATTTAAAATAAGCTATTTACCGCTCTTAAGAGGAGAGTGAAGTGGTGAGGGAGCTGGTGAAATCCTACAGCTTTCAGAGATGTAGGAAGGGACACCATGACTGAACATGCCTGGTTAAGCAGTTATGTGCCTCTGCAAGCAATGCAGACCTTGTGGTCAGTTGGTGAGGGCACTGCCTGCAAAATCAGACTTCAGTTCTGAAGTAACTGATAAACACACAAATAATTCAGTTGCTGGGGGGATATCTAAGTGTCTTGGGCACTAGCAGACACTAATGTGACTCCTGTGTAGAGCTCTCTTCCATTTCTTGCGTGCTCGGGTCTGGGTTTCCCAACAGAGGCTTGCTGCTCGCTGCCTGCACCCTGGGAGGAAGCTGACAGCTGTCACCCGACGAAAACCTCTCTGAACTGCAGTTAAGTAGTAGCAGGAAACACCTTACGTAAAGGGCTGAAGCCGCCACATCGTTATGCTCGCTAACTGCAGGAGGCAGATGTCTTTACTGGCATGGCTGATGCCCATGTTGCTTTTCATTGCCCCTGGTCTGCCACGCCAGCAGCAGCCTCCGTGCTGAAGTACAGTCCAGGCAAAAACCACGCTGGCGTGCTCTGCGGCATGAAAGGGCTCTGGCTGACGCTGCCTTTGGGGTGGAGGTGTGGCCCAAACGCGGTTCCCAGCATCAGTGACCTGCCCTGCGGTGGGGCTTTGGTGCAACTCGGGGCTGGCAAGTGCTCCAGGCCACGAGGCAGCCAGAGACCGGGGCAGGGGTGAGGAGGGAGGAAACGAGCAGAGGGTTTTAAAGCAGGCCACATAGCACAGATAGGGCAGGGCTGAGCACAAAATATCTTTAAAGAGATGCAGTTTGATAAGCTAGCATATCCTGTGGCTGCTGGAAATGCTTAAGGTGGGGTAGATGAGATGGCTGCAGCATCAGAAGGGCTAGGCAGCAACCTACAGCTTTGAGAAAAGGATGGAGACAGCTGTAAAACAGCATCTTGCTGCTGCTAGAGGACCAGGAACAGGCTGGGGCTTGACGGACAAGGTCACCAGTACTGTGGAGTGTGTTCTGCTTTCCCCGCACCATAGACCAGGGAGAACTGATCAGCAGCTGTCCCCCACCATGGAAGCTGGTGACCAGCTGGGGAGGAAGGCCAGGGCAGGGCTCTTATCCCCCAGCAGCTCAAGAAGTAGCAGGCTCCTTCCAGACCCTTAACAGGGAGCTTGGAGGAAGAGAAGCAAGGCAGAGGCTGAAGGCACAGGGGGTGTCGCAGTAGCACTGTGGTGGCAAACACCCAGTGTATTTCCCAGCGGCATGCCCGTGGGGAAGCAGCTGCACCGGAGCGGGAGTCTTGCTCGTAAAATCCTCTTCCTGCCTTGTTGGGGTGGAACTTAGAAGTGAGCAGGTACCAGAGGAACGAAGGGTGAATGTGGTGGGCGAAATGACTAAGGACAGCACAGGAGCGAGGGGGGCTGCTGGGGTGTGTGAGGGAAGTGACCTGGAACTGACGAGGGAGAGGAAGAAGGAAAATGGGGTGGGAAGGATGGGGTACAGCACGGCATCTTCTGCATCAACTGCCTTCCAACATGCAACCTCCATGGCAACTGCCCTGATTTTCACCAACTTTCCTATAAATTGAGTGGGTAGCTGTCAGCAAAGATTTAATAAATATGCTGTACAGGTATGAGAATAGATTTGGACAGGGCAGACTTCCCAGGGATGTTAATCTAACCATGGCCAGGCCCTGGGCAGCAAGCTGACCTGGGAGGGAAGCAGGGCGAGAAAGAGAGAGCAGATAAACTGCGTCCGTGGCAGAAGAGCCCTAGGTGAGGGCCTTGCCACAGCACTTAAGTGAGGGGCTTTTCCTCTCTTGTTTCCAAACAGCATAAAGAAACCTGGAAACTGCCTGCTCCAACCTTGCTGCTGCTGTTCACAGCTCTCTCAAACACAGTGATCTAAGGCACAGCACTTCTTTCTTTTCTTTTTTGAAACGTGTGTTTTTTCAAGCTTATCTATCACTGCATCCCTTGAAAACAGTAATGTAGTCACCCTAACCACAGAACTGCTTTGAAAGACCCTGGAAGGGGATGCAAGGGTTCACTTAGACAAAAAGAAATCTTTTGGAATCACTCGTTTCCCATGTTGGGATGAATTTAGCTTCCACTTCCCAGCTGCTGTTAGGAAGTAATATGCTGTAAAGGTAAAGTACCTGGAGAATACCTTGGAGTAAGAACAGAAACCGAAAGGCTCAGAGATCACAACCTACTGCACGGGTCCCTGCATCGGAGGGACTGCGCAGCCCTGCAGAAACCAGGCGTCTAAACCTCCTCTGCCTCCTCCCAGCCACAGCAGGACCCTGAGCAGCACTTCACGGAGAGCAAGACAGAAAGAAACAAAGTGATGTTACCTGTAGGTTTAATGCCACAAAGCCAGCAGTGGGTCCCACCGGAGGCAGGGCACGTGGGGGCTGTGCAGCCCCGTATCCTGCCCAGGAGGAGCCGGGCCAGCTGGGGCCAGCCAGTGGGGCCTGAGGATGGGCACAGGCTGCAGGTGCAGGGCAGGTGCCTGGCACCAACAGCTCACTGGTATTTGAGGATTTCTATAGCACCTCCTCCTCCTGCGTAGGAGAAGATTTCATGTCAGTTTGGTCTTGAATGTCGATCTGCTGACCAAATAAACGGTGGCAATACTTTCCAGTGAAGTCTAGCACCTCATCATTCAGCACTTTCTAAAACGGTGTGTTCAACGGCTAGCAGCGGTACTCGGCAACTGTGGATTTGAAATGCTGTGCTGAAACCTAAGCTAAGCAAGGCCAGGAAGATGCAATATCTGGTATTAGATCACCCCATGCAGCTGGAGGTGCAGGGCTCTCCAGCTGAGTGCTGAATTGAGTCATGCTTGCACAGCTCTGGGTGGGGATGAGGGCACACTGAGCAGCTTGGTACGTAGCATAGGCTCTCTCTAGGCTGGAGAAAGACTCCCCAACTCTCCTCAGATGGAGACTGCTGCACCCAAAAGGCCCATTGGGATGGGTGCGGTGCCTGGGGCAGGGATGGAGCAGGATATGGCCACGATGGGGCCAGTGGCAGGGCTCCAGCCTGCACTTCTCTTTGAGCACAGGTACAGCCAAAGCGCCCAAGAGCTTCAGGCTGGCGACTGAACCAAGCATCTTGGCATCTTGAACCAAGGCTGCAGAGGTGGAGGACCAGTCAGTGGACAATGTGGATGTCAATCCATCTACACCAGAGGAGCGGCCAAGACCAGAAAGACGTACCCCCCATATTACTACAACCTCCACAAGGAAGAAAAGACGCGTCATAGTTGTAGGAGACTCCCTGCTGAGGGGAACAGAGGGTCCAATATGTCAGGCAGACCCTACTCATAGGGAATTCTGCTGCATCCCAGGAGCCCGGGTTAGAGATATCACTAGGAAACTTCCTAGCCTGGTGCAGCCCTCCGACTACTACCCATTACTGCTCTTCCAGGTGGGAGGTGACGAAGTTGCAGTACGTGGCCCAAGGGTGATTAAAAGAGACTTCAGGGCCTTGGGACGGTCAGTGAGGGAATCTGGGCCACAGGTGATTTTTTCCTCCCTCCTTCCAGTCGTGGGCAGTGACATTGGAAGGAACAGGCGGACCCAGTCCATTAATACATGGCTCCGTGGCTGCTGTCAACACCACAGTTTTGGGGTTTTTGACAATGGGGTGGCCTACACGGCACCAGGCTTGATGGCGTCAAACGGGAGCTACCTTTCTCAAAGGGGAAAGAGGGTCTTTGCCCAGGAGCTTGCGGGGCTCATTGACAGGGCTTTAAACTAGACGTGTAGGGGGAGGGGGAACATATCAGGCTTGCCTGCGGCAAGCCGCGGGAGGACACACAATGGTTAGAGGGATGGGGTGCTAGTATGGGCCCTCAACCTGTTGCCCAGGGGCGTGCTGGGGACACTGCACCACGGTCAAAGTCTTGCGGAGATGAGCTGGGGGCTCCTGAGGTAGTAGGGGCCAACAAGGAAACTTCCGTGGAACACCTTAAGGGAAACAAGGGGTGTTCCACTAGGAAGGTGACATGGCCAACAGCCCAGATGAAGTGTCTCTACACGAATGCACGCAGCATGGGCAGCAAACAGGAGGAGCTGGAAGCTACCGTGCTGCTAGAAAGCTATGACCTGATTGTCATTACTGAAACCTGGTGGGACAAATCCCATGACTGGAGCGTGGCTATTGATGGCTACAGGCTATTCAGAAGGGGCGGAGGTGTTGCCCTCTATATCAAGAAATGGATAGAGTGTGAAGAGCTGTCCCTGAAGAATAGCCACGAGCAGGTTGAAAGCTTGTGGGTAAGAATTAGAGACCGAGGCAACAAAGGGAACCTTGTGGTTGGTGTCTACTACAGGCCGCCCGATCAAGGAGAGACTACTGATGAAGCCTCCTTCCTCCAGCTACAGGAGGCTTCACGCTCGCAAGCTCTTGTCCTACTGGGGGACTTCAACCACCCCGACATCTGCTGGAAAAGTAGCACAGCAAGCTGTAGGCAATCCAGGAGACTCCTGGAGTGCACTGAGGATAACTTCTTAACCCAGGTAATAGACACCCCTGCCTGAGGGGATGCAATACTGGATCTGATGGCCACCAGTGCAAGTGAGCTCATCAGTGACATCAAGATTGGAGGCAGCCTAGGCTGCAGTGATCACACATTGGTGGAGTTCACAGTCCTGAGGGATATGGGACAGGCGAGGAGTATAGTCAGGACCCTACATTTTAGGAAAGCAAAATTCCATCTCTTCAAGGAGTTAGTCAGTAGGACCCCCTGGGAAACGGTTCTCAGGGACAGGGGAGCAGAACAGAGCAGGCAGATCTTCAAGGATGCTTTCCATAAAGCGCAAGAGCTCTCAGTCCCCAGATGCAGGAAATCAGGCAAGGAAGGGAAGAGACCAGCATGGCTGAGTCGAGACATGCTGGTCAAACTAAAGAGCAAGAGGGAACTGCACAGGCAGTGGAAGCAGGGACAGGTAACCTGGGAAGAGTATAGGGACGCTGCCTGCTTGTGTAGGGATGGGGTCAGGAAGGCCAAGGCGCAGCTGGAGCTGAACTTGGCAAGGGATGCAAAGAATAACAAGAAGGGCTTCTACAGGTATATCAACCAGAAAAGGAAAGTTAAAGAAAGTGTACCTCCACTGATGAACAAGAATGGTGAGCTAGTATCAACAGACGAGGAGAAGGCTGAGGTACTCAACAGCTTTTTTGCTTCGGCCTTCTCTGGCAACCGCTCTCCTCAGCCCTCCTGAGTCAATGGGCAACATGTTGGGGACCAGGGGGGTAAAGCCCCTCCTGCTGTAAGGGAAGATCAGGTTTGTGATGACCTGAGGAACCTGAACATATATAAGTCTATGGGACCTGATGAGATACATCCCAGAGTCCTGAGGGAATTGGCTGATGTAGCTGCCAAGCCACTCTCCATGATATTTGAAAAGTCATGGCAGTCAGGTGAAGTCCCTGGTCACTGGAAAAAGGGAAACATTGTGCCCATTTTTAAAAAGGGTTCCTGTTTTTTAAAAACAGGTAGTTTTTTAAAAACTACCAACCTGTCAGCCTCACCTTCCTCGTCTGGGAAGATCATGGAACAGATCCTCCTAGAAGCTATGCTAAAGCACATGGAGGACAAGGAGGTGATTTGAGACAGCCAATGTGGCTTTACCAAGGGCAAGTCCTGCCTGACCAACCTAGTGGCTTTCTACGAGGGAGTTACCACATCAGTGGACAAGGGAAAAGCAATGGATATCATCTGTCTGGACTTCTGTAAAGCCTTTGACACGGTCCCCCACAACATCCTTCTCTCTAAATTGGAGAGATAGGGTATGATGGGTGGACTGTTCAGTGGATAGGGAATTGGTTGGATGCATCCAGAGGGCAGCAGTCAACGGCTCAATGTCCAAATGGAGATCAGTGACAAGTGGTCCCGCAGGGGTCCGTACTGGGACCAGTGCAGTTCAGTATTTTCATCAATGACATTGACAGCGAGATCGAGTGCACCCTCAGCAAGTTTGCAGATGACACCAAGCTGAGTGGTGCAGTTGACACGCCAGAAGGACGGGATGTCATCCAGAGGGACCTGGACAAGCTGGAGAAGTGGGCCTGTGTGAACCTCATGAGGTTCAACAAGGCCAAGTGCAGGGTTCTACACCTGGGTCAGGGCAACCCCTGGTATCAATAGAGGCTGGGGGATGATGTGATCGAGGGCAGCCCTGCAGGAAAGGACTTGGGGGTACTGATGGACAAAAAGCTGGACATGAGCCAACGATGTGCGCTTGCAGCCCAGAAGGCCAACCGTATCCTGGGCTGCATCAAAAGCAGCATGGCCAGCAGGTCGAGGGAGGTGATTCTGCCCCTCTACTCTGCTCTGGTGAGACCTCGCCTGGAGTCCTGCGTCCAGCTCTGGAGCCCTCAGCACAAGAAGGACATGGAGCTGCTGGAGCAGGGCCAGAGGAGGGCCACGAAAATGATCCGAGGGCTGGAGCACCTCTCCTCCAAGGACAGGCTGAGAGAACTGGGGTTGTTCAGCCTGGAGAAGAGAAGGCTGCGGGGAGACCTTATAACAGCCTTCCAGTCCTTAAAGGGGGCTTCTAGGAGAGATGGGGACAGACTTTTTAGCAAGGCCTGTTGTGACAGGACAAGGAGCAACAGTTTTAAACTAAGGGAGGGCAGATTTAGACTGGATTGAAGAAAGAAATTTTTTACAATGAGGGTGGTGAAGCACTGGAACAGGTTTCCCAGAGAGGTAGTGGAGGCCCCATCCCTGGAAACATTCAAGGTCAGGTTGGATGGGGCTCTGAGCAACCTGATCTAGTTAAAGATGTTGTCTCATCCCACTCAGTGGGTTGCGAGAGGGGTGAATCTTTTTGATTCCCCGACGGTTTGCGTACCGACAAAGGCCGATCTCTGCTCGGCAGAGCCGCGTGGTTGGTAGAGTCACGACAATGACCCAGAGGAACAGTCTGGCCAGCAACTTTATTAACTGGCGAATTCCACAAACGGACAAACTTAACGAACTGGCAAGCTCAACGAATGAACAGAGGTGATTTGGCAATGGAGCTATTTTTGGGGCAACCCGTCACAATTTCACTGAATCACACAGAATCACAGAATCGTATAGGTTGGAAAAGACCTTTAAGATCATCGAGTCCAACCGTAAACCTAACACTACCAAGACCACCACTACACCATGTCCATAAGCACCTCATCCAAACGTCTTTTAAATACCTCCAGGGATGGCGACTCAACCACTTCCCTGGGCAGCCTGTTCCAATGCTTGACAACACTTTCAGTGAAGAAAAATTTCCTAATATCCAGTCTAAACCTCCCCTGGTGCAACTTGAGGCCATTTCCTCTCATCCTATCACTTGTTACCTGGGAGAAGAGACCGACCCCCACCTCTCTACAACCTGCTTTCAGGGAGTTGTAGAGAGCAATAAGGTCTCCCCTCAGCCTCCTTTTCTCCAGGCTAAACAATCCCAGCTCCCTCAGCTGCTCCTCATCAGACTTCTGCTCCAGACCCTTCACCAGCTTCGTTGCCCTTCTCTGGACACGCTCCAGCACCTCAATGTCTCTCTTGTAGTGGGGGGCCCAAAACTGAACACAGTATTCGAGGTGCGGCCTCACCAGTGCCGAGTACAGGGGGATGATCACTTCCCTAGTCCTGCTGGCCACACTGTTCCTGATACAAGCCAGGATGCCATTGGCTTTCTTGGCCACCTGGGCACGCTGCTGGCTCATATTCAGCTGGCTGTCAACCAACACCCCCAGGTCCTTTTCTGCCTGGCAGCTTTCCAGCCACTCTTCCCCAAGCCTGTAGCATTGCATGGGGTTGCTGTGGCCCAAGTGCAGGACCTTGCACTTGGCCTTGTTAAACCTCATACAGTAGACCTCAGCCCATCGATCCAGCCTGTCCAGGTCCCTCTGCAGAGCCTTCCTCCCCTCAAGCAGATCAACACTCCCACACAACTTGGTGTCATCTGCAAACTTACTGAGGGTGCACTCGATCCCTTCGTCCAGATCATTGATAAAGATATTAAACAGGACTGGCCCCAACACAGAGCCCTGGGGAACACCGCTTGTGACCGGCCACCAACTGGAGTAAACTCCATTCACCACCACTCTTTGGGCCCGGCCATCCAGCCAGTTCTTTACCCAGCAAAGAGTACACCCGTCCAAGCCATGAGCAGCCAGCTTCTCCAGGAGAATGCTGTGGGAAACAGTGTCAAAGGCTTTACTGAAGCCTAGGTAGACAACATCCACAGCCTTCCCCTCATCCACTAGACGGGTCACCTTGTCATAGAAGGAGATCAGGTTGGTCAAGCAGGACCTGCCTTTCCTGAACCCATGCTGGCTGGGCTTGATCCCTTGGTTATCCTCTACATGCCATGTGATAGCACTCAGGATGATCTGCTCCATCAGCTTCCCCAGCACCGAGGTCAGGCTGACAGGCCTGTAGTTCCCCGGGTCCTCCTTTTGGCCTTTCTTGAAGATGGGTGTCACATTAGCTAATCTCCAGTCAGCAGGGACCTCCCCAGTTAGCCAGGACTGCTGGTAAATGATGGAAAGGGGCTTGGTGAGCACATCTGCCAGTTCCTTCAGTACTCTCGGGTGGATCTCATCAGGCCCCATAGACTTGTGGGTGTCTAAGTGGTGCAGCAGGTCACTAACTATTTCCCCCTGGATTATGGGGGCTCCATTCTGGTCCCCATCCCTATCTTCCGACTCGGGGGGCTGGGTACACAGAGAACAATTGGCCCTGCTATTAAAGACTGAGGCAAAGAAGGCATTAAATACCTCAGCCTTTTCCTCATCCTTGGTCACTGTGTTCCCTCCCCCATCTACTAGGGGCTGGAGATTCTCCTTAGCTCTCCTTTTGCTGCTAATGTATTTGAAGAAGTATTTTTTGTTGTCTTTTACAGCAGCAGCCAGACTGAGCTCTAGCTCAGCTTTGGCCCTTCTAATTTTCTCCCTGCACAGCCTCGCTACACCTTTGTAGTCCTCTTGACTTGCCTGCCCCTTCTTCCAGAGGTCGTAGACTCTCCTCTTTTTCCTGAATTCTAGCCAGAGCTCTCTAGTCAGCCAGGCCGGTCTTCTTCCCTGCCGGCTCGTCTTTCGGCACCTGGGAACAGCCCGCTCTTGTGCCTTTAGGACTTCCTCCTTAAAGAATGTCCAGCCTTCCTGCACTCCTTTGCCCATTAGGGCTGCCTCCCAGGGGACTCTCTCGACCAGTCTCCTAAACAGGCCGAAGTCCGCCCTCCGGAAGTCTAAGGTGGCAGTTTTGCTGTCCCCCCTCACCGCTTCACCACGTATCAAAAACTCTATCATTTCGTGATCACTCTGCCCAAGACAGCCTCTAACCACCACATGGCTCACAAGTCCTTCTCTGTTCGTGAACAAGAGGTCCAGCAGGGCACCTTCCCTCGTTGGCTCACTCACCAGCTGTGTCAGGAAGTTATCTGCCACACGCTCTAGGAACCTCCTAGGCTGTTTCCTCTCTGCTGTATTGTATTTCCAGCAGACATCTGGCAGGTTGAAGTCCCCCACAAGAACAAGAGCTAGCGATCGTGAGGCTTCTCCCAGCTGCTTATAGAATGGTTCGTCTGCCTCATCAGTCTGGTTGGGGGGTCCGTAACAGACTCCCACCACAATATCTGCCTTGTTGGCCTTCCCCCTGATTCTTACCCATAGACACTCCACCCTATCATCACCATCATCGAGCTCTAAACTATCCAGACTCTCCCTGACGTATAGGGCTACCCCACCACCTCTCCTGCCTCGCCTATCCCTCCTGAAGACTTTATAGCCATCCATCGCCGCACTCCAGTTGTGCGAGTCATCCCACCATGTTTCCATGATGGCAACTATATCATAGTTTTCCTGGTGTACAATGGCTTCCAACTCCTCCTGCTTGTTGCCCACGCTGTGTGCATTGGTGTAGAGGCACTTCAGCTGGGCTGTTGTCCGTGTTTCCTTCATAGAGGAACACCCCTTGTGTGCTTTGAGGTGTTTCACTGGCATTTCCCTCTGGGCTCCTATTACCTCAGTATCCCCTAGCTCAACTCTGTTCGACGTACGCTGTGCCCCAGCGTACCCCGCACATCTCAGAGACACAGGCTGAGTGCCCTCGCTGGCACCCGCTCCCTCTAACCGTGGCACGTCGTCCCTCAGCTTCCCTCGGGCAAGCCTGATATTATCCCCCTCCCCCTTCGAGTCTAGTATAAAGCTCTGTCAATGAGCCCCGCAAGTTCCTGAGCAAAGATTCTCTTTCCCCTTTGAGAAAGATGAATCCCATCAGACGCCAGCAAAGCCGGTGCTGTGTAGGCCATCCCGTTGTCAAAAAAACCAAATCCGTGGCGATGACACCAGCCACGGAGCCATGCGTTAATAGATTGGGTGTCTCTGTTCTTTCTTGTGTCGCTGCCCACAACTGGAAGGAGAGAGGAGAAAATAACCTGTGCTCCAGAGTCCCTTACTAGCCGTCCCAAGGCCCTGAAGTCTCTTTTGATCACCCTGGGACTTCATGTTGCAGCTTCATCGCCCCCCACATGGAAGAGCAGTAGAGGGTAATAGTCCGAGGGCCGTACCAGGCTAGGGAGTATCCTTGTGACATCCTTCACGCGGGCCCCAGGGAGGCAGCAGACTTCCCTAAGAGGAGGGTCCATCCGGCATATCGGACCCTCGGTTCCCTTCAGAAGGGAGTCACCCACAACTATAACCCGTCTTCTCTTCCTTGTGGAGGTGGTGTTAATACAAGAGGTACGTTCTTCTGACCTGGGTGACACCTCTGCTGTAGATAGACTGTTGTCCCCATCCTCCACTGACTGGCCTTCCACCTCCAGGGCCTCATACCTGTTGTGCAGAGGCACCTGGGGGGGCGAGGTGGGCAGGGAGGGCCTTCGCCTGCTGCCACGAGCGTGGACTCCCCTCCATTCACTCTCCTCCTTTGAGCTGCTGCCTTCAGCCCGGTGGGGGGGGATAGAGGATCCCCTTGATCATGGGGATTTATCCCAAACTTGCATATATTGGAAGAGTAGAGGGAGAGAGAAGCGAGAAAAGGAAAGGAGAAGAGAGGAGGAAAGAGAAAGTATCACCACCCTTGGATCCCGCGATGATGATGACGATGACGATCCTCCAGTGGTGGGTGTGCGCGCTCTTCCCAGGGGGGGATGTCTTTTATAAGCTAATCCCCGCCTCCAGGTACGCCCCTTCAGGACTTACATGGTTCTTGTTCTAGAAAGTTCTCAACCTTCTGTGCAGGCACTGGGGGAGGGTGTGGTCGCGAGGGGTGTCTCGGGCGGTTGCAAGCCCCTTCCTCAGATCAACTGTGTATGATATCTGGCCCTACATGGTAAGGTCCAGCAGAACCCGGAACCGCGTGTCCTCCGACGCGCTCTCCACGTCCCGCATGTCCCGCTCTCGCTCTCGCTCTCCCCCACCCCATGCTCGCCGACACGCAAATAGCGCCTCAAGTCCCCACATTAAGTCCCCGCAAAGAGTTAATGTTTGAGACATTAACTCTTTCAGTCTCTCACAGATGTCCCTGCTCTTGCAGGGGGGTTGGACTAGATGACCTGTAAAAGTCCCTTCCAATCCAAAGCATTCTATGGTTCTGTGATTCTATGATTCTATGATCTCATGTGGATGGCAAAGAGCCTCACTTGTCGGACCCTGCGTTGACAGAAGTGGAGGGGGGAGAGCGAGCTGTAGGCCCCAAAGGGCTCAGTGATAGGCCATTTAATTGGTATAAAAAATCAGCATGCAATATAGCTAGTGGAGAGTTGTCTCGCTGCCCACTTACCCTGAGTACCTGACCACCTGTAACACTTCTTCATTGCAGTGGTGCTAATGGTGGTTGGATGCTTATAAAATAGCATGATGGGTACTCCACTGGCTATTAAACCATGTGAGCTGTAAGAGAAGAGAAGCCTGCTGGGGTGAGAGCATGCAGGCTCTGGGGTGGTGAGCGAAGGATGGCAGGATGCCGATGTGGCCCAGGTGTCCCTGGCTCAGGAGGCACCAGGTGGCACCAAGCAGAGGAAGCGCTGCAGCACAGCTGTCCGGCAGGGCTGTGCAGGGAAGAGGACATGACAGCAGATCCTGAAGATAAGACCCACTCACTCTGCTCCACCACAAGGCTTACTCATCTTGCAGCCACCCTATAACCACAGAGATGTGCATGCTGATCACAGCCCTCAGGAGGCAACCAGGCATCCAAAGCCCCCAGGTTTTTCTGTCACGGAGAACAAACCATCAGTGCATAAGGCAGGAGCCACGTAAAATGTCTCTGAACCACATGCTGATAAGACCCTCAGATACCATCTAGCATTTCCGAGGTGCTGTGGTGGAAGAGGGCAGGGAAGCATGATGATATGAAACACTGCAGTGACTCTCTGGGTCGCAGCACGAAAGAGGGACTGGAGAGTCACTGCAGGTGTTTAAGGCCAGGAAAGACATATGTGAAGACATCCACAAAGGAAAGGCTGTGGGAGCTGTTTGCCTGTGGTAGCTGCAGCTGCATTTCCCAAACAGAGGCTGATGCTGTGAGTTATTTTTGACTGGGAGCCTGGGATAATGGCCTTGTTCACAGAGTGGCTGAGGTTGGAAGGGACCTCTGGAGGTTTACTCCAACCCCTTGTTCAGAGCAGGGTGCCCAGTGCCATATCCAGTCTGGTTTTGAATATCTCCAAGGCTATCTCCACAAATTCTCTGGGAAACCTGTTCCAGTGTTTGATCACCCTGAGAATAAACAGTTTTTCTTACGTTTAAATGGACTTGCCTGTATTTCAGTTTGTGCCCATTGCCTCTTTCCTCTCACTGTCACCAGTGAGAAGAGCTCTGTCGTCTTTGCTCTGTCCCATTGGCTGTTTATACACATGGATGAGATCCTTGTGAGCCTCCTCTTCTCCTGGCTGAACAGTTCCAGCTCTCTCAGCCTCTCCTCTTACGACAGATGCTACAGTCCCTTAATCATCTTTGTGGCCCTTCCCTGGACCTCCTCCAGTAAGTCCATGTCTTTCTTGTACTGGGGAGCCCAGCACTGGACACAGCACTCCAGATGTGTCTCACCAGTGCAAGGTAAAGGGGAAGGACCACCTCCCTTGACCTGCTGGCAATGCTCATCCTAATGCAGCCCAGGATGCTGTTGCCTGCCTTTGCTGCAACAGTGCATTGCCGGCTCATGGTCAGCTTGGTTTCCACCAGGATCCCAGGACCTTCTCTGCAAAGCTGCTTTCCAGCCGGTGAGCCCCAGCCTCTACTGGTGCCTGGGATTGTTCCTCCCCAGGTGCAGGACTTGCCACTTCCCCTTGTTGAATGCCATGAGGTTCCTGTCAGCCCATTTCTCCAGCCTGTCAAGGTGCCTCTGAATGGTGGCACAACCCTCTGGTGTATCAGCCACTCCCCTTGGTTTTGTATGATCTGCAAACTTGCTGAGGGTGCACTCTGTCCTAAGGCCAGGCCATTATTATTTCGCATCTTTGTTATTTGCCCCAGTTTCCACCTCCAAGGGACTCCACTAGGGACTGGCCTCCAGCTGGACTTCATGATGCTAATCACAGCCCTTGGAGCTTAGCAGTTCAGCCAGTTTTCAGCCCACGTCACTGTCCATTTATCTAGCCCATACTTCATCAGCCTGTCTATGAGGGTATTATGGGAGACAGTAAGGCTTTCAACACTAAAGTTGAGATAAACATCATCCGCTGCTCTCACTTCATCCACCAAGCAAAGTCATCTCTTCAGAGGCAGCTGTCAAGTTGGTCAGGCATGATTTTGTAAATCCAATCACCTTCTTGTCCTTAGTATGCTTTTAAATGGTTTCCAAGATTTCATCCATCTCCTTCCCAGGGACCAAGGTGAGACTGAATGTCCTGTAGTCTCTGGATGCTCCTTCCTGCCTTTCCTGAGGATAGGCATGATGTTTGAGTAAGTCATCAGTGTTAAAGGGAAGAGCACACCGTGAGTGCCAGCTCATATGCAGACCTGGCTGTAAAAAGAGGAGATGAGCTGCAGTAGAAAATTACTTTGAGCAGGGAAAATAAAAGGAGCAGGCTAAGCTTTCCTATGGAACATGCGAGCTCCAACTTTATGTGCTGCTGTCCAAAAATCTGGGTGTAGTGCCTGGGACAGGAGCAGTTTCAAATAGAAATGCTGCACTGAGTGTGCTTGCTGCAGCCCCTTGCAGCTGCCGAGTGGATGCACTGACTGAGGGGAAGCAGAACGGCAGGGACACCCATCTTCCAAACAGACAAGGTTTTGAACTCTGAAATGCTTAGTGGACAAAAGCCACAGGCTAGCAGGGAAGGGAGCAAATACCTCCCTGGGGCTTTGTGAGGGGTGATGTTTCAGGGCAGCAGTACGCTTCAGTGTCTGATGGTGTGGCATGATGGAAATGATGCAGTGGCAACCATCAAAGCACGGTGCTTTCCCTTCCAGGAGAGACTTGTTGATAGGTGTGTTTGTGTTCACAGAGTATAAGACAGCATCGAGATGAGTCACACCAGTGTCAGCTCTGCAGAAACACAGCTGTCAGCCCCAGTTGCCAGACTGTGCCTTCCTGAGAGCCCACTGCTGGGGGCATCATGCCCACGGCCCCGCCGCGACAGGGCCAGACACCCACCGTGGGGAGAGGCTGATCCCCTGCCATGGCTGCGCAGGTGAGCTGTCACCCAGGCAGAGCTGGGGAGTCAGATGCTGTAGAACCCCTGCACCCCCGCGGAGCGGCTGCTGCACACCCCATTGCAGGGGGAGTTGTGCAACAGTGGGGCACCGGGGTGGGAAAAGGTGGCGGCATCGGGCGCTGCCGTGGTGCTGGGCAAGGTGACAGCTCAGTCCCAGGTGCTGCCCGCGTGAGCTGCCAGGGTGGCCCGCATGGGCAGTGTGCCAGGCAGGGAGGGGACGCAGATGGCATCACGAGAGTAGTGAGGGGGCTGAGCGTGGCCTTTTCCATGTTGAGGCAGAGCTCCTATGTGAAACACGGCAGGCAGTTGTGAAGGTGTTTCAGGTCAGGTTTGCCCACGGCATACATGTGCAGTGCTATCGCCCTGGTGGGTCTCATCTCATCCGTCCTCCCCTGCATCACAGCTCAGCTTGCTTTCCAATCCTACCTGTCACTTAAACGGACACAAATGCTTTCATGTACGGGCACTTCTGTCTCGTGTGCCCCTGATGCCAACGTAAGCCTTCCCAGGGTAGTACTCCGGACTGGCAGCACAGCGGATTATTGTGTTGAAAAGTGTCTAATGGGTCACAGGAAGCACCCAGGTAGCCACATACAGACTTCTGCAAACACGTCCTGCTGTTTCAGTCAGTGCTAGACAAGCGAAACCAGGCTGCAGAGAGCAGGTTGCCCCCAGGCATACTGACACCGCTGTATTTACCAAGGCAGCCATGCCTACGGTCTGTCACTCTGTGATGTCCCCTCTGTGGCAAGGTTTCTCCTGCTCCCTGTGTTTGTAGGGAAAGCGAAGCCCTCAGCCTTGGCTGTCTCCATGCCAGCGGTGCCCACACTCACCATGATGTGCGAGCTTGGTGATGAGTCCTGCCAAGGGAGGCAGGACGGGGGTGAGCGGTGACTCACAGGTCACACGCCTGGCACCCACCTACACACAGCTGTGGTGTCTCACTGCCTGGTGGGGGCCAGGGAGCTCCTGTAGGATGGTGTGGAACCATGTGGTGGGCACCTGTCCTGCTGCCTGTAGGGCACAGAGTTCTCCCTGGGGGGCTTGAACACAGTTTGGGGCAGCCTGTGGAAGAAACCCTGTCATCATTGAGCAAACTCTGTCAGCAGGGTCCATCCAAGCTCTGTCATCCACGAGCAAGTCTTAGGACAGGTGGGAGACAAGATGGCTGCGTATGCATCCTTCCATCTCTGAGACACAGAGATGGGGTGGGTGCTGCAGTCCAAAATCAAGATGTGAAGGTACATGCACCTCTCACTGGCCTTGCTGCCAGCAGGACAGAATGCCCAGCCTCCACTAGGTGAGGCAGTGTGCTGGTTTTGGCTGGGATAGACTTAATTTTCTTCACAGTAGCTAGTATGGGGCTCTGTTTTGGATTTGTGCTGGAAACAGTGTTGATAACACAGGGATGTTTTAGTCACTGCTGAGCAGTGCTTACACAGAGCCAAGGCCTTTTCTGCTCCTCACCCCACCCCACCAGCGAGGAGGCCGGGGGTGCACAAGGAGCTGGGAGGGGACACGGCTGGGACAGCTGACCCCAACTGACCAAAGGGCTATTCCATACCATATGATGTCATGCTCAGCATATAAAGCTGGGGAAGCAGAAGGAAGGGGCAGACATTCGGAGTGATGGTGTTTGTCTTCCCAAGTAGCCATTACGCATGATGGAGCCCTGCTTTCCTGGAGATGGCTGAACACCTGCCTGCCAATGGGAAGGAGTGAATGGATTCCCTGTTTTGCTTTGCTTGTGTTTGCATCTTTACCTATTAAACTGTCTTTATCTTGATCCACGAGTTTTCTCACTTTTACCCTTCTGATTCTCTCCCCCATCCCACCCGGGGGGTGAGCGAGTGGCTGTGCTTAGTTGCCGGCTGGGGTTAAACGACAACAGGCAGAAAGCCCTGAGTGGCTCCACAGTTGGAGACAGATGGTTTGGTGACCCTCTCAGATGGAGACAGCAGGTGTCTTGGGTCACCTGTCCTAGCACTGAGCCCCAAGGACCGGCTGAGGTAGTGTGGTGGGATCCATCCCTGGCTGGACTCACATGCACTGCCTCCTGTCCAGGAGGTCTGCCACCATCATGGACTGGGGAGAGCAGAGTGTCCCCCAGGGAACAGACCCTACCAGCCCTGTGCTGGGTGACAGCATCCATGGTTTTGGGTTACAGGGTACAGCCTTTGGCAAGCAGAGGAGGAGATGAGCTTCTCCAGAGATGGTGCCTGTGATGGTGTTGGCGCAGCCTCGTGTGCCACCACAAGCAAGCAGGAGGCTGCAGTTGGTGATAAGGACTAAGAAGGTGGTGGCTGCCGGTGCCAGTGCCAGAAGGAGACTGAACTCAGCCCATGGAGAAGGGAGAAGGGAAGGAGGAGTGTTTCATGGCAGAGGGTTGGAGGTGCAGGTGAGAAGCAGCTAATTTGGAGGTGGTGGCCTAGGAAAGAGCCCCAAAGAGGTGTAGGCCAGGAGGGTGAGGTGGCTGGAGGAGAAGACCATGGGTGTGGGGACAGAGAAGGAAACAGGCTGGCCGTATAGTCAGGACTGATGTGCTCCACCCTGCACAAAGGCTGGAAGTGGCCAGGGGACACAAGGACATGGCAGGAGAGGACCTCTTGGATGGTGGCTGCCAAATAGCACCAGGAGAAGGTAGGTCTGTGCCAGTAAAGCCAGTGGCACCTGCCTGCAAGCCACTGGCCTGGACACAAGGGCTTCATTCTTCCGAGGAAGACAGGAGAAGGCTGTGCATGCTGGGTCCTCCTGAGGACCTGTATATTTTCCTGGCATTTTTCACCAGTGTCCTACCAAATCTTAGTGGATGCTGGAGGATGCTAAACTAACACAGATTACATCTGTTTGTGTTTTGCTAAAATAGGGTACACTAAGCAGGACTAGATGATGTGGGTTTGGTTGTGGTGTAAAACAGGGGGAACGCCTACATGGGATGCTGCAAACCTTCATGAGACAGCCTGGGTGACCTTTGAAGGTACCACCTTTTCCATTGCAGCAAGGCAAAAACACTCTTAAACTTGGGTTGTTTGTTTTTTTTTTCTTCCTGCCCCTCAACCATGGACATGTCTTTCGTGCATTATCAGTTTGAAAGGTCACTTTGCTGTGCAATCCTTTGGGTGTGGAATGTCTTCACCTTTATTAAAATTCCAAATTCAAAGCTTAATTTATTTACAATTTACGTTCACATGTCCAAGGAGGAGGAAAACAAAGATGATGTAAGGATAGCATTGTTTGTAAAGCCAGCAATGCTTTATTCAAGGGCTGGCTGCAGCAATACCGCACTTGTACAACGCTGTAGAAATACATCATGCAGGTGCCTCTGTTTTGAATGAATTTTATGTGTGACCTGCACTCATACTGGAATGGATCATTAGTGCTCTTCAGGCTGTACACCAGCCTATTCAGCCTCGTTAATGTTGGTGCTGTAGACTAATATCATTGATTTCTTGAGCTGAAAAAAAACCTTTTGCTCTTATGTAAATATAAGAACCATTTTGTTTCTGAGTGCCCTGCACTTGGGTGGAGACACCTGATGTTTCAAGAGCTACAGCAGATTTTTTTCTCTCTTTCCCTCAACCACAAGACACAAAAAAACCCCAATAAAATTGTTTTGCTAATGGGAAGCAACAGAGGAGAGCGGGGGTAGGTCTGGTAATTGCAACACACGCTCTCCTGACCTTGTCCTGCTCCCAGGAGAACAAATCAGTTTATCCTCTGCTTTCACCAACTGGTCTGTAATTGGCCTGTAGTTATCCTCCCCGTTTCTACATTCGAACAGAGGCACTTTCAGACTAGGAGGAGCAATCACTCCTGCAATGTAGCACATGTGAGTGTTAGAGGCTTTTGCTTATATTTTTGGACTTTGCCCATGGGACTTTTTTGTTCCTGATCTCCTAAGCGTTACTGGCATAGACTAGATATTGAAATGTATATACACTGATTTCCTGAAATAAAAGTGTCCTTAAAACTCACTGCCCTCTGGATTCATTGCCTTTCATCCCCCATGCTTAATTTTTCCACTTGTGTTCTAAACTGCATTACATCTTGTTTTTTATAAATGCGGATGAGAGCATGAAGTTTAGCTGAGAGGTTTTCCCCTACAGAAATGGCTCCATTGCCCCGTGTGGTGGCATTTTCTACAGGACATACAAGAATGCCCCACCCAGCCCTTGCCACTGCATCTGGCCCTGCTCTCTGCACCAGCTAACGGGGGGCATGGCACCGCACCCGCTGCTGCCTCCCCCCAGTGCAGGGGTGGCTCATCAGCACCCCCTCAGCCTTTTCGGGTACTGGGGTGGTTGGTGGCTCCAGCACAGCACTGCTCAAGATCGTGAGCTAACCTGGAGCTAACGGTGCACTGTGCACCCACAGGCATGCAAAATGGATCAGCTAGAAACAGCACAGAAAAAAAGTCAAGACCTATGATATAAGGCCATTTTCTCATTTTCAAAGTCACCACTCAGGGTTCCGTGTCCTCAGGTGATCCTGCCTTTATGGACAAATGACCATACCCTGCCATACAGACCCAATACACCCAATAAATACATTATTAAACTGCGAAACTTTTGCTGCGGGAGGCCAGAGGCAGAAAAGCAGTCAGAGGGTTCACAGAGGTACAGGGTGTGTGGGGGGGAAGAGTTTTCCATAAACATGCATTTTTTAGAAAGAAAGTTATCCCATCATTTAAGAACTAGCAATGAATCAGCAAAGGAGAGGTGACAAATTAGATTCAAATCCATCTTGCATCATTCATGACAGGTGATAATGCATCTGTGCCAAAAAGCTGCTCTTTTACCACAGATCTCAAAAACATTCACGAGCAAATGTTTCATCTGATCTGTCTCCATTTCCTGAAATGGAAAACAAATTTAGGAATACAGTTTAATACTAAGTTTAATAAATGAAATTTTAGGAATATCTCATTCACCCTTTGATTCAGTATTTTCTGAAGGTCAATGAGCTAACTGACTCTAGAGAGGGAGGTTAAGCAGACATTATTAGTGCCAAGGAGTTATATTTTAATCTCTTCTTCATTACTGTGTGCCAGATAACCATGCATGTTTCTGCTGCAGAGGTGAGCCATGCAGAGGAAGGGAGCAGATAAGCAAAAAAAAAAAATCGCAGAACCACATGAAGACGCGTAATACAATGTGGCAGCCTTGTTAGCGATATGGCGGCGATGGCTGATAAAGCAGCCGTGTCGGAGCATCACGCAAGATGCTGCCTGCACATGGAGCTGATGCGCCGGCACCGGCCACTGCTGCTCGGCAGTGCTTGGGCTGGTGTCCTCAATGGGCTGCGCCGAATGGGAGGTGGAAACCCAGCAAAGAGCGTTTGGTGGAGGGTCCCTGAAGCACCAGCAGTCAGGGACACCGAAGCGCCCACCACCGGGGTAGACTGGCATGGAGGAGTCACCGGATGGTGATCTCCACCTGGTCCTCCAAACGCCAAAGGTGACCTGCACCAGACCTGCTACCAGTGTCACTACAAAACCCAACGTGTGAAGCCCTGCCTGGCCTCAAGCACACCATCGGTTTCCAAACTGTACATGAGGCATAAGCTGTGCCCAGCTAACCAAGGACATGACAGGACTGTGCTGAAGGACTCAGGCATGTTGTTTATCCCTCCTGCATGAACAGACGGGTAACGTTACAACGCACGAGCACTGTAAGCACCTGTTCCAGCTCCAATAAAGACCAATGTCTTGTCAAGGATTAAGTGGCTAAATACTTGTTTCCAATCAGAGATATACCAGATCCATCAATAACATTACACAGCTCCAAAGCGCCAGGGCTGGAGGGCACACCAGCTAATGATGACAAACGGGTTTTTCCTTCCTGTGTATGCTACCGAGCATTCAATTTAATTAAACTGTGCAATTGGAATAATGGGATTTAACACAAATGATGCTATCCTGAACCTGCTGGGTGGTGTGAGCTATAGATCTGTCTGTGCATTTATAGAAAATGTAATATGTCAGTGATTGGATTGACTGGTAATCTTTGGAGGACTGCCTTTTAGATTCAAAGATTAAGTTGCTCATGTTTGCTTTGCTTTGCAGGACAGGGAAGCATATAAGCATACCTATAAATGTCAACTTTTCCTTCTTCTGGAGCTGTGCTGACATATTACGCTCAGAGAATAAAACAGGAGAGCAAAGAATATGAACCTGGCCAACGAGCACATGCTCTGGGAGACGGGCATACTTCCACCTTGCACAGACACAAAGCAAGGAAGACGTGGTTTGGGAAGTTCAGCTCCAGGCTCTGCCACTGGAATTTAATTTTGAGCTTGGACATCTTGGCTTTCGGCATGTCACAGTTAAAACGTGTGTGAGGGAATGGAGCTGAAAGCAATGCACCCACAAAGAGCCACTGATTTGCACCAAGGCATTTTCACTCTTACTTAATCACTCAGTTACTCTGTCATCCAACTGCTTGTCACTGGTGAGAATTCAATGCAGCACGACACTTAAAACCCCTGCCCTCGTGCCACAGACAGCGTTTTGTCCCAAGCCCTGAAAATGCAACAGCTTTGCCAGCATACATGTGCCCTCCATGGGCCTCCCACTTGCAGACCTCTGTGTTTTCTAGAAAAGAAGAAACAAAACTTCGGCAGGAAATTTGGCCAAAAAGACACCATCCAGTGGCGGTGGCTGCTCTCCTCCCCAGCCCTCGTCAGCACTACGCGAGCACGGGGCTGCGCAGAACAGCGAGCTGCGGGCATCAGGGAGCACGTGAGGAAGGGAAAACCAAGAAACCCATAAAGTTGTGCTGGATCCCATTCAACTACAAAGTTCATTTGGTGGCTGGGGCTTTTGTCCGCTTCGCTCCGTGACATTTCATCTGTGCGACAGCCTTTGACCACTGCTTCCTACTCGGGAAAGCACCAAATTTCCCCACAGCTCCCTTGTGCAAAGATCTGACCACAATGCATTTTCCAGATGCTAGTGATACAGACCCCGAGCCTGCAGACAAATAAAAAACCCCACCTCCTTACAACTTCAGTGCCATCTTCTGCCTATTCAGGGCAGGGTTTTACTTGGTGTTAGTCAAGTGACTTCTAGACTTGCCCAAGTTTTTTTGTTGTAATAGTCTCAACAGCCTCTTATTTAGGTCCCCCCTTTACCTCTCCCTAGTTTTAATGGTTTAAAATACTTTCAATGGTTTAAAATACTCATTTATCACAGTATTGGTGTTTTTGGAGAATTAAAGACCTCCTGCGAGGTCAGCAGGAGCTGAGGGGACAGCAAGGGCACCCAGTGCTCACCTGCAGATGAAACAGGGACTTGGTAATGCACGTCCCTGCAGAAGGTAAGTCCTCAGGACCCTGGGAAACATCACAGGTATCTCCTGACTTTCTTATTCAGCAGGGCCCGTCGCTGAAACAGTGATGTGACTGACTCTGCTAGCACTCCTCCAGTTGCTTCGAGAGACCTGCGATGGGTTAAAGCACTGAGACCATTCCCAGCAATAGGCCTGTGTTAGCAGATCAGCGCTAACCATTGGTGAGATAACATTTTGAGGTTACTTGCTGGGAGTCTCCATCTGCTGCTGATGGCAACACTGCTGCACATGTAGGAGCCCTTGAGAAATCCCCACCTGAAACCTGAAGTTCTGAGCAAATCTGCCACTGGCACTGTCTAAAATGCACTCTCAAAATTCACCCTCTATTGCAACACTTTATAGAGAGCAAACCTGTGACCGCTTGGATCATGCTGCAGCAGGAACCTCTGAGGACACATATGCTGCTGCAAGTTGCTGATGTGACTTCAGGTAATTGCTTCTTTCCCTCAGACCACAGCCCCTCAAACATGCCTTACTCATTGCACTGAATCAGTATCTTTTTGGCATTTCAACTGAGTCGTGCAGTCACTCTACTCGCCACTGCCTTGGGCGCAGTACAGTGTGTCTCGCACACAGATGAAATCTCGCATCTAGTAGGTCTCCTCTCCTCCCTGAAGTAAAAGGTCAAGGAAAAAAATCAACTTCTGCTGCTGGTATTACCAGAAGGCATACAACAGAGTCAGCTGTGATATTTATTTTTAATACCCTAGACCCTTAGGTTTAAAAACTTGCAGGTACAGAAAATAATGCTCCACAAATTACATTAATTTTTAAAGCAATTTTCTACTTTGCTACAAGGTGGCAGAGTTATAAATTTGTTTTATTGAAACTCTGGGGTGCTAAAACACAGTTACTATTAACGTGCCCATAACTCAGTCACTGTAGGAAGGACGTTGATCCTAGGTGACTGTGAGCACATACCTGTCCATCTTAGCCATGTAAACCAGCGTATATTCAGTGTGATGTCCCTCAGCAGCGACACCATGGCAGGGTCTACTGCACGGGCTCTGCAGACTGCCGAAGGGGCACCAGCCACACAGACGGGCTTTCCTTCAGCGTGAGCAATCCTATGCCCGCACCGAGGAGCCGTCAGGAGCAATTAAACCAGGGTGAGGATGGAGGGGCGGCTCTGGGCACAGTGGGGTGGGAAAGCTGCACAGGCATCCCCAGCACTGACCCTGCCCCAAGCCCTCCCGCCCTCGCACCCTGCACTGCTGCCACCCACTGCCCCATGGCCCCCGCATCCGTTCTTTTTTTTCCATTGCCAAACTGTAGTTTCCCGAAGATTGCTTCCTTTGACTATTGCTAAAGGTTGATGCACAGGCAGGGGCTCTGGGCTGCCTTTGAGCAGCAGAGGACTGCTCTCCCCAGCAGAAACCGCCGGTCCGGGAGAACCTTCTTCTCCAGAACTATGCCGAGAACACTTTTTCCTTTGACCTTTCCAAATTCATGCACCTTGCACCAAACACAGGCTGCATTTTGTTTCCTCCTACTCTAGCATAAATGCAGAGTGACATTTTAACAGCTGGACAGACCTAGGTCCTCACACAGAAATACCTGGCGCCAGTAAATCCAAGCAAAAACGTGTCCTCTGCTTGAACAGGGAAGAAACAATTTGCTTAACTTGCTTACATGCTTAATTCAAAAAGTTGTTCTTTCTCTTCCACTCCATGACATTAATTTCATTGAAAACCTTATGTCATAGGAAATCTCTGCTTGATTTGCTTTCCTGATTTCTGATCATTTTGTTGCTTTTCCTCTCAACAGCAATAGATCTTCATTTTACTTGCAGGCTATTTTGCAGTAGCTCTGTGGGGAATTAATACTACTATTTTTCTAATTGTCCTGTTGGATGCTATAACAACGCAGGTCACCAGAAGGTTATATTCAGGGGAAAACAGTGCCTGAACTAGGTGTTTGAAGGTCATTTTTTAACTTTGTGTCATCATTTGCAGCTTAGACAGAGTTTTTAAGTGTGAGGGTTTGTGCCCTCTCCAAAATTTGTATTAGCCCAACCTGTGTGGGCAGATACTTAGGAGGGCGACGTTTCCTCTTGACATTTGGGTACGTACAGCTCCCATGGCCTCAAGCCCCTCTCCAGGGAAAGGTTCAGCCCGAACCTGGAAGGGAGGCAGTCACCCGTACCAGCGCTGGAGCACCTGATGTCCTAAACCCCGTCAGGGCTATTTTTAGGTCCTACGCATACACAGTAAAAGTAATTCCTGCCCGAAACAACTTGGAGTTTAAAATCCCCAGTTCTGAAAACAGCCTCACTGGCATCACTGGCGTTAGTCAGAACACGGCACAAGCAGCACGGCCAGCGAGCAGTGCCCAGCGTTGTGCACGTGCCCAAGGCAGCGCCACGTGATGAGCCCAGCCCTGGCACCGCTGGTGGCACCACCAATGCGCCGGCATCCAGGACCGAGCTTTTGCTGTATGTTTTCCTATCTCACGATAGGTCTTTTGCAACCAGCACTCTGTACTTACAAAGTTTGAAAAGCCAGAGTTTACAGCCCGGGGTCTTGTCTTGTTGAATTAGTACCCGCGGAGCCTTTCCAACCCAATGGGAGTCCACCGCGGTACTCACGGTGTGTGAACCTTGTTGTTTATCCCTTCTGTCCAGGGGACGTACACAAATTAATGAAGCTTTGATGTCTTGATGTGCTTGCGCGAGCAGGGGCTGGCAGGGCAGTTTCAGCACTGAGCAGAGCTGGTTTCCCTGAGAGCAAGCCCAGCTCTGCGGCAGCTGAGCTACACTGCTGAGGTAAATGGCAAGGGCTGGTGTAGTGCAGAGAGGGGAACCAGAAACTGCAGGTTTGCCACATTATAAACCCAGTGAATGCAGGCATTTCCCTACAGCTGCTGAGAGTCTCTTCAGCCCTTTGAAAAAAAAACCCCAAAAGCCACAATTACAATGCTTTCTCATGGGAAGGGCTTCTCGCCCTCACGCTCTTTGGTGTGTCTGGTGGGTTTGTGCTCTTGCTGAAGCTTGTCGTTGGTATCTGGAGCTAAAGTGCTTTGCTGAAACCAAGGTTAAATTTGCCTGGGGAAGAGAGGTTCAAATTAATTTTAATGCAGCCAAAGAGGGGAAACTGGCTCATTTGAGATACTAAGGTCTGTCTGGCAGACGTTCCCATCAACACCACAAATATCAGATGTAAATAACAGCGGGATCTGGGAAAATTCACATTTTATTTTGACCTACGTGAACTGGTCATTTATCAGAGTAGCGAGTGTCACGTCTGGAAAGCAAGGCTCCTCTGGTGCAGCTGATGGCAGGACCCCCCAGCTCAGGAGGAGGCCCAAGGCTGTTGTGCCATTTACCTATGAGAAAACCATTTACAATAAGAAAACCTGAACCACAGCAGGGATGTATAGCTTTCATGCGCGTGAACCACAGTTTACCTACATTTCCTAGCCTGCCAGGCATGCAGCAATATTGCAGATTTCTAGTACTGTAAAGAGTATTATCTGCTAGATATTTTACAGTTGTAAGACTTCAAATGTACCTTATTTGACAGAGGCTTATAGACCATAACACACACAGTCTTTTCCACCGACTCCCTTTCCCAGCAGCCCTGGGTGCCACTCCCAGGGACAGCTACATGTATCTAACCCCCTGATTTCAAGGAACCATCATAACAGAGCGGTGCACGCAGGCAGACGGCGCGCTTCCAGAGACCCCTCTCTACCGACGCCTGTGTGACACCCTGTGATCCCTCAGCCTCCGGGAAGCCCGGCCCTGCAGATGCCGCACGCTGCCCAGGCAAGCCCAGCTGCAAAGCCTGCAGAGTGCCACTGAAACCAGCCATATGGGGACAAGGTCCTTGCATCCTGCAGTGAAGCGTGGCAACGTGGCGTGGGAGGACGAGATAAAGCCACTGGGGATGGGAATGAAAAACTCCTGAAATGGCAACTCAGTGCACACCCAGCAAGCACTTTGGGAACCTGCCTGTGCATTCCCCGCACACACAGCTTCCCCTCCTGTTCAGTGGCTGCTGACAGAGCTTACTCTGCACTAGTGTCACTGCACAGCTAATACTGAGGAGTGGCTATAACAGATCACTGCTCAACCACTCACCCCGGGGAAAGCATTCTCTTTGTGCAGCTGCTTCTTACAGCTTAGTGACTGCTGCAAAGTTTCGAAGCTCCCCAGAAGAAAAGTCTATATATATTTAAAGACAAGATTCCTGCTTTTAATGAAATTCCTACATACTGTAAACAGTTGTCCTGAAAAAAATCAAAGAGTTATTGCAGGACCACATTCACCTTCCCGTACTGCTAGACTGAACTGCTGGGGAGTGCGGACGTGCTGGAGGACATTTTAAATACTTGCAGTTGGACCAAAAAAAGTTAAACAGCAGGTCCAGAATTACTCTTGGGGTCTACACTCTTGCGTGTAGCTAAAGTGTCCCAGGACGCCCTGTTTATCACCTACGCCTAAACCTTCGCCTAGTGCTGTGGCCACGGCGTGTGCACCCTTCAAAGGGGAAAGGGGCAGCTGACACCAAGCTCAATATGTTCACCTGGGTTTTGCAGCCATGAGTGCGCAGAGGTGAGCAATTAATCTGGTAACCTATTAAATGGCCTTGCCTAACTCTCAGCTGGGAGTTTCTGAGTGAGTCATGTGCAGAGCCAGCGCGCCCGCGAGCTCCAAGCACTGCCCTGCTGGGAGCCAGCACCATGCTGCACCCGTGGCACCGGGGACGCTGACGGCCGTGGGAGCAGGGCAGCTTTGTGTGCACCCGGCAGCATCAGGCGGCTGAAAGGGAGAGGCTCCCTCTGTAATTGCCCTTTCCCAGTTCTGAAAAAATAATTTCTGGAAATGTCTGTAACGTTGGACTGCAGGGGCCTCTTTGGCTTTTAGCACGCTTTGAGAAGCCTTAATAGGCCTTGAAAAAAGAGGCGAAGAAAAAGCCATTAAGCTTTTTCATTGTTTTCACAGCCTATTATCTACCCTCTTCTTTGGCAATCTCTTTCATGACCCATCATAGGGCAAATGATGCAATAAACTGGCTTAAATGCCAGTAATCTTCCTGCACTGCCTGACGCTGCCCTGGCTGCCCTGCTGCAGCGGGAGGCTGCGTGCGAAGCCAGGCTTGCTGCACAAGCTGGGGTCTCCCAGCCCCCCGAGAGGGGAGTGTCGACACTTTCTGCATCCCGAAACGTATACAGCTGTCACTGCAAAGACGTGACTTGTGGCTTAACGGCAAGCAAATGCTTTGCTATGTTAACGTCCTGCTGGGGCACTGCGGGAGGGGGCAAACTGGGGAGGCTCTTCAGGGACCTCTTGCTATGAAGGCTGGTGGTGGACCAGGTATTTTTTTGGGAGCATGATTTTTCTACTCCTGTACAGAAAAAACAGGCACATAAGAAGGAAAACAAGACAAAACAGGAGAAAGAAAGATTTTAACATTTGAGACAACAACATTTGTGAATCTATATGTCAGTGACCAATTTTATAGGATACATTTTTTACAGCAGTGCATCCTAGGGATCCCTTTCATGTCACGGCTCTGCTGTAGCATTCGAGCTGTGCCAGGGGAGCTTCACCTGCCGTGCATCCACTTGCCTGGGCCCCAGGGCAAGGAAAGAGGTCAGTGACTCCAACTAGCAAAGCCCTTCCCTGATTCCCATTGAGGTTTCTGCATGGGGAACGCCCTGTTTCTGTATCAGGCCCTCTTTCAGACAGATGATACTGGCTTTAAGACCTCAAGCAATGAAGAATTTATTTATTTTGCTTTTTCTTTGTCTTTTTGGTATCTAATTGCCCTCAATGCTAAACTGAAACCTTCTTTCCAGTTCGATAACCATAAGTTTTAATTTCCAGGCTCCCTGAGTCACACTTTCCTCCCCAGCCTCCTTCCCCAGCATGGAGGAGTTCGCTATCTCTCGGCTCTGCTGGCTCCCTAAGGACGATAGTGCTGTGCTCACCCCTTCCACAACGCCCCGTCTTTTTGTGAAGCTGAAAGCCTAGAGAGCCGTACAGACTACAGCTCTGCACTAATAAAAATGACCACGAGCAACATTTTGCAGGGACATCTGAAATGCTGTGGACTGGGAATGTGCTGGGTTTGGCTGGGATACAGTTAATTTTCTTCACAGTAGCTACTATGGGGCTATGTTTTGGATTTGTGCTGGAAACAGTGTTGATAACACAGGGATGTTTTAGTCACTGCTGAGCAGTGCTTACACAGAGCCAAGGCCTTTTCTGCTCCTCACCCCACCCCACCAGCGAGGAGGCCGGGGGTGCACAAGAAGTTGGGAGGGGACACGGCCGGGACAGCTGACCCCAACTGACCAAAGGGCTATTCCATACCATATGGCGTCATGCTCAGCATATAAAGCTGGGGGAAGAAGAAGGAAGTGGGGGGATGTTCAGAGTGATGGCGTTTGTCTTCCCAAGTAACCATTACTTGGTGAGTGACCTGCTGCACCACTTAGACACTCACAAGTCTATGGGGCCTGATGAGATCCACCCGAGAGTGTTGAAGGAGCTGGCAGATGTGCTCACCAAGCCCCTTTCCATCATTTACCAGCAGTCCTGGCTAACTGGGGAAGTCCCTGCTGACTGGAGATTAGCGAATGTGACCCCCATCTTCAAGAAGGGCCGGAAGGAGGACCCGGGGAACTACAGGCCTGTTAGCCTGACCTCGGTGCCGGGGAAGCTGATGGAGCAGGTCATCCTGAGTGCTATCACATGGCATGTAGAGAATAACCGAGGGATCAAGCCCAGCCAGCATGGGTTCAGGAAAGGCAGGTCCTGCTTGACCAACCTGATCTCCTTCTATGACAAGGTGACCTGCCTAGTGGATGAGGGGAAGGCTGTGGATGTTGTCTATCTAGACTTCAGTAAAGCCTTCGACACAGTCTCCCACTGCATTCTCCTGGAGAAGCTAGTTGCTCATGGCTTGGACGGGTGTACTCTTTGCTGGGTAAAGAACTGGCTGGATGGCCGGGCCCAAAGAGTGGTGGTGAATGGAGTTTACTCCGGTTGGCGGCCGGTCACAAGCGGTGTTCCCCAGGGCTCGGTGTTGGGGCCAGTTCTGTTTAACATCTTTATCAATGATCTGGACGAAGGGATCGAGTGCACTCTCAGCAAGTTTGCAGACGACACCAAGTTGTGTGGGAGTGTTGATCTGCTGGAGGGTAGGCAGGCTCTGCAGAGGGACCTGGACAGGCTGGATTGATGGGCTGGGGTGAATTGTATGAGGTTTAACAAGGCCAAGTGCCAGGTCCTGCACTTGGGCCACAGCAACCCCATGCAATGCTACAGGCTTGGGGAAGAGTGGCTGGAAAGCTGCCTGGCAGAGAAGGACCTGGGGGTGTTTGTTGACAGCCGCCTGAATATGAGGCAGCAGTGTGCCCAGGCGGCCAAGAAGGCCAATGGCATCCTGGCCTGTATCAAAAATAGCGTGGCCAGCAGGACTAGGGAAGTGATTGTGCCCCTGTACTCGGCACTGGTGAGGCCGCACCTCGAATACTGTGTTCAGTTTTGGGCCCCCCACTACAAGAGGGATATTGAGGTACTGGAGCGCGTACAGAGAAGGGCAACGAAGCTGGTGAAGGGTCTGGAGCAGAAGTCTTATGAGGAGCGGCTGAGGGAGCTGGGACTGTTTAGCCTGGAGAAAAGGAGGCTGAGGGGAGACCTCATCGCTCTCTACAACTACCTGAAAGGAGGTTGTAGAGAGGTGGGGGTCGGTCTCTTCTCCCAGGTAACAAGTGATAGGACAAGAGGAAATGGCCTCAAGTTGTGCCAGGGGAGGTTTAGACTGGATATTAGGAAATTTTTCTTCACCGAGAGGGTTATCAAGCATTGGAACAGACTGCCCAGGGAAGTGGTTGAGTCGCCATCCCTGGAGGTATTTAAAGGACGTTTGGATGAGGTGCTTAGGGACATGGTGTAGTGGTGGTTTTTGGCAGTGTTAGGTTTATGGTTGGACTCGATGATCTTAAAGGTCTTTTCCAACCTATATGATTCTGTGATTCTGTGATTCTGTGATTACGTGTGATGGAGCCCTGCTTTCCTGGAGATGGCTGAACACCTGCCTGCCCATGGGAAGGAGTGAACGGATTCCTTGTTTTGCTTTGCTTGCGTGCGCGGCTTTTGCTTTACTTATTAAACTGTCTTTACCTCAACCCATGAGTTTTCTCACTTTTACTCTTCTGACTCTCTCCCCCATCCCACCCGGGGAGGGTGAGCGAGCGGCTGGTGGTGCTTAGTTGCCAGCTGGGGTTAAATCATGACAAGGAAGCAGAGTGATACAGGCTGCTCACAGCTTGTGGCGAGAGCTGAGCCTGCAGCTACGGAGGTAAGGTACACTAGGTTTCTCTAAATTCAGTATAACCAAGCAGACCTCAAAGTATTTCCTTGCTAGGTTGTGTTACTTTCTCACTCCTCTTCTGGACCGTTCTCAAACCATAGACATTACTGGAAGGCACATAGATTTCCTGTAGCATCATGGGCTATTTAGAGAACAACCACTAAACCAGCAACAGGCAAATGAAAGGGATGGCAGAGCGACCTGCAGCCCAGCGGAGGTCTCATTGTAATGGGGGAGTATTTCTGGGAATCAGATAAACTCTGTGCGTGTGTGTCTGTGCACGTACACTCCTGGGCAGCAGGATGGCTCGGTGCAAGCAGTGCCAGCTGGGGACCTCCAGGGCAGGCACAGATGCTTGCTCCTGCCTTCCCCCATCTTCACCTTGCCAGCACTTTGCCTCCCCACAGGCACCCTTGGGAGCAGCATTGCTGTAGCTGTGTCCCAGGACAGCACTACTGCAGGCAAAGCTTGTCCTGAGCATCTAATTAAATCTCCGCTGCCCGTAAATATTTTCAGCTATTGCCATTTGTCCACACACTGCAAACCATTCCTGATAACTTGGGGGGGGAACTGGCTGCTAATTAATATGGTTCCTAAAGGCTTCATTACTATCCATGGCTATTGTTTGAGTTTTAGTTAAAACCACTCTAATTCAATAACTATTCATTACTGGCTAGAGAAGGGTAAATAGACCAAAGCTGCTGCACTCACAGCAACAAGAAGTTTGGAGACAAAGTTCTCTGTAGAGGACCAGCAAAATAGATTTGATGGGACAACCTGAAGGGATCCCATGGGAAGCTTAAAAAAAAAATAGGTCATTCTAGGCACTCAGCACCTCACTAAAATCCTACCAAAAATCTAGTAGGACTCTTGTTAAAGAGCACTCCCTAAAAGCAATAACTAATATTTATAGCGATCTATATCAAAATAATGAGATGACACCAACTCATTGCACTGTTCAAACTCACTAAGTCCCATTAAGATACTTTGGGGCTAACAGCCCTGCAAGAAGATGATGGTTTATAAAGAATTAAACAAAAAGATCTTTAAGAAACAAAATATACAAACCCAAAATCTGAAATGAGAATAAGAAGGGCCAAATAGAAAAGTCTGTTCTAAGCCTAATTTATAGCAAAGAGCAGCGATTGCTCACACAGGAATTACTCATACAATCGTTAGGAAATTCATTAGCTAACAGACATTATTTTGGGCAATAAAGATGAGATATCATCATGGACTGCAACAGCAGTTTTGCTATTGATAATATCAAATGATCCTTCACACATATCAAATGTTTAACCATAAGCCATTAGGGGAGTGGCTTTCGGAGGAACTTAGGTTGATCTGCCAGCAAAAACATGTCTTCATTACCATCTTTGGCCAAACCCAAAGGGTGGAGGGCAAGAAAGGCTGGATTTTGGTGCAGTCATTGGAATTAGGGAGTCCAGGCATCCAGGACAAGGTAAACTAATGGTGAGAGGATTTTATATACCTCTTACTGGGAGACAACCATGTGCAGCTCTAGCAAGGGAAATACTGGTAGGTGTTACGATTACTGACCCCAGCACAGCCAGGGTGATGACCTTCCAGCAGATACCTGGGCATAACCCGCATCTGGTTGTTTGACCTCCTACCAGTGTTTTTCAAGCAAGGGTGGACAAAGCAGGAGAGCACCCCAACCTTTCCAACACATGTCCCAAAGAACTGGGGAGCTACCGCTGAATCCACATGGATCCAGCCGTGCCCTGCCAGGGAGACACCCAGAAAGCAGTTGGTCTGCTAAACCTTTGGGGCAATTACATTGATTTCGACAGCAGCAAGAAAGAGCTGGCAGGTAGGAAGTGGAGCAGGCAATTTGTTCTTTGCGACAAACAACCTAAGTTTACTTTAAGTCAAAACCAACCAGAGTTTTGCTTCTACATAATTTCCCAGTCCTTTCCCTGCAGCATTTAATCCTCTATGATTAATTACACTGTGATTTGCCAAGATCAGAATAGATGGGACAAGAGAAAGCCATGTACAAAATAATAATTGCTATTCACATAAGCCTCTTTTTTCATGTAAATTGTAACTCTTCAAATACTGGCAATGGGAGTTATTCTCATTACCATACTTTCACTGGCTGTAATTAGTCCAGTAGGAGGATTATTACCTCTCTTATCATTAATAAGAGTGGAAAGTCGATCTGCCACAAAGTTGCTGACTTCGCTGCCATTGAAGGCTGCTGCTGCTGTTCAGGGCCATTGGGAATCACTGGGGTTGCAAGGGTCTCACTCACCCCCCTGGGCTGAACACCGTGGGGGTTCCTCAGCGAGGGGGTGGCCCTTGGGGACTGCCCGTAACCTCAGTCCCCGTGCTGTACTCCCACCACATCATCTCTGCAGGACTCGCTGCGTGGTGTTGTGTTAAATAGCTCAAAACAGCAGTGCAAGAGGCTACACTGGGTTTCCCCCAGCCAAACCCCCCTGTGCCGTGTTCATCTCCCAGCAAACAGCCCCGGCTCCCACACAGCCACCTACTCCAACCAGCGCATCACCCTGAGAGCTTTCCACTCTCTGGGTGAAACCTGTTCAATGTCTCCACTATCTATTTAATGACCCACAAATACCAGCCAAGACCCGCACAAGGCAGGCTGTATTTCCATGACCGGACAAGGTATTTACAGGACATGCACCAGTGGGAACCACAAACCGTAGAGTGGTGAAACGCAGTAGGAATTGGCTGGATCCCTTTCCTGCTCCTTTCCAGACATTATCAAAATATTTGTGTAGGAAATGCTTTTTTGGATACTAGCTGGACACTGATACTCAATATTCAACGCAGCAGCACAACAGCAAAGCTGCTTGCAACATTGCCCAGCTGCTAATGCTGCATTCTGAGCTGCACTGCCGTCACTCATGCAGCCACCGACAGAAATGTCATCTCCTTGGGCGGCCGGGATCCTGCCCTCGAACCCACTGCAAAAGCCCTGGGGATTGCCTTTTCTGCTGCCCCACAAAACTCTCCTCTTGGTTCCCCGAGCGGCTGCAATGTCCTGTGCTCCCTGACCCATGACGATCAGCTGCGAGAGCTGCTGCAGGGTGACCACATGGCTCCAGCACGTGGATGCTGACCACGCTGTCTGCATCAGCCAGCCCGCAAGAGCAAATACAGGCATCTCCCACCCTGATGAAGAATTTACCCGTACCTGTGTATAAGCTGGGTGCCACAAAAGAGAGCCCTTGAACAAGACGTTGATCTGAAAACCACCTTCTCCCAGCTCCTGCTGGCCCCTCAGCATCGCCGGAGCCCTCCATCACAAGGTTGCTCTGTACATGCCGAAGCAGGATGGGGTGCAGGCTACCCTCTGCCTGCCTGGCACGTCCCAGAAAGGGCTTGAAGCCCAGGTCTCATGGGCGTCGTATGCCTGGATTTCATTTTCAAGCAGCCTTCACTCAGCCTGGATTCAGGCAACCTGAAAAACCCATTTCTCCGGCGACCACATTCGCATCTTACTAGGAGGGGCCCTGTGCCATCTTGTGGCCATTGCTAAAATATAGGTAAAGTTAACCAAACTTAAAAAAACCCCTGCTGCTTGCAGCCCCTGGCCCAGCCCCGGCCCCTGCCACCCACCTCCGGACATGCCACTGCTGCAGCAGCTCGGCAGCAAAATAGGCTTTTTTTTTAATGAAATGGAAAAGAGAATTGAAGTGAAATCAGATGCGCTTCTGCTTGAAAATATGTCCTAAATTTACCTCTGACTTATCCCCGAAAATGTATGCCCAATGCCATACAAGAAGGGGCAAGCGTGTCCCCAGGGTGCCCCCAGCGCCCACCCCCACACCGCAGCCCCCCGGAAGCCAGGCAGGGCGAGACGTGCTCCAACCCAGGGCACCGGGTCCCGGCCCAACCCAGAGGGCAGGTGTATTGCCAGCAAAACTCACAAATCATCACATCACATGCATAACAGAGCTCTCGTATATAAATTAATCTTAAATTAAGGTGGGGAGGTGCAAAGATCTCAGGACAAGTGTATTATTTCTTTATTCACATCAGGAAGGATGGAAAAGATCTCTAGTAAAAGATCAGCGATGAAGCAGAGAGAGAAACCATTGGGACTGTATGGATTTTCTTTTTTCTCCCAGCAAAGACTGGTGGAAAATGTTTCTGATGCTCTCAGCAGGCACTTCTGCTGCTCCCCCAGTGCCCAAATGGCACCCTGCTCCTCGCCAGGTACCAGCTCTAGCCTAGCTCAGAAACCTTCTAAGACATAAATATGCATTGTAAAAATCATACATTACACTGTCTCTGCAGAGCAGGAGAGACCTGGAAAAGGGATGAATTGTCCCATGTTCACATCCCCTCCGGCACAGCCACCCCCTTCCTGGGGAAGAGGCTGCTGGCAGCAGTGGCAGGGCTGCCCCCCCAGCCAGCTGTGCCCCCCTGCCCTGGCTGCCCTCCCTGGGCCCACTTGCACCCTGGCAGGAGGTCCTGTAGGGCAAATCATCCCTGCACGGTGCCACAGAGAGCTGCTGCTGGCCCCAGCGCTGAGAAATCCCCGCATCTTACTGAATTTAGGGCTGCAAATGTTACTGGTTTTGCAAGCAGCTCTTCCAAGCTGCAGCCCATCCTTTGCGCCTCAACTGGTGAAACTCTGCTGTTAAGCCAGAAGCAGAAGCTAGGGGGTTTTGTGAACAGATGACATTTCCCTCTTGATTGTTTCTGTTGCAATTTTTTTTAAACTAGAATTTACCCTTCCTGAAACATCCCCGAAGAGCTGTCATCGAGATAAATGCATTTAACATTGCTAATACCTTTCTTCTGCCTTTGAAATCCAAGACCTGCTCCTCAAAGGAACTTGGGCACCTTGATATTTCCATCCAGCTGAAAATCAATAAGCTGCAGTCTCTTAGGGAACGTACCTAAATAGATTTCTGTGCCATTCACTTACCAAGTCAATGACAAGAACGGAATTTAGGAAAATAAGTCCCACAGGCTGTATCGCAGTGGGATGTGATCAGGGGATTACAATAGCCAGGAATGCAGACTGGACCTCCAAAATGAGAGCAACCAAGGATGCTCGGCCACAGGCCCCACACAGGCAGCCCAGTTTTCCACCTCTGCAAAGTGCAAAATGCTCCTTTGCTATCTTTCTGCCTTGCCTAAGTCTGTCATTCCCTTGCTTTTCTCTTCACTTACTATTTAACAGAGCAAAGGGCCTTGGCATGTCATTTGCAGGAAAGGTGCTGCGCAGCAGCACATTTGTTTATTCGATCATCTGGGAACTTGGCTGCAATTGCACAGCTGCTGGTGCAACTTGTTTCTCCTCTGAAAAATGGGTAGAAATTACCTAGAAATAAATGTGAAATCTCAAGAGATGTTTTTATGGATTTACTTTTCAGAATACAATTTCACATCCAATATATGCTCTTGTTGGGTTTTGTTTTAATAGGGAGTGAAAATTGCTACTCACGAGATGCACCTAGAAAATCACATCACTTAAAATGAAATGGTCAGTTCAAAGCAATTTTGTATTATCAAAGTGATTATTTGACACATTTTCAGCAAACAGTCTGAAACGTCTCAAGTCAGTGGAAACAACCTTTGGGCTTTATTGCCACCAGAGGCTGCAGCCTCTTTTCATCTCTAATCAAAGTTCCCTTTAAGAAACACACACTGGTCCTGAATTTTACTTATATTAATATTTATTTCACCTCTATTAATCTTTATAATTACATTATAGTTTCCATGCAGGCATGCAGATTATCTAGTGTTCTTGAGCATCCAACAAGCCAGCCACACGTGAACTCTGCCTATCTTCTTCATTTCTGCTTGCAAAGCTCCTTGCCTGCCTGAGCAGGCAGTGCCCTCTGTAAGCAGCCCACCCTGAGCGATGCATCTTATCTACACAGGTAAGGGCATGCAAATCTTGAAATGAATCAGACATTTTTTTATAAAAGGAGACAGAAACTTGCTTCCCATGGGCCCCCAAAAAGTAAACCCATCAGCAATAATTATCAAAAGCTCTGTGAAGTGAGGTGGCAGATTTAGTCATCCTCTAGTGCAGCCATTTCCCAGTATCAGCCTTTGGGAGGCTGCGCTCTCAGGGACAGAGGTAAATGCTGTAGACAAGACATTACCTTCATCAGGACTTAACTTTGGCCTTTTCTATCTGATGAAATAAGTAGAGTTTTACAACACTAGCACGTAAGCAGAATAAAATCATACAGACAGAGGTTTCTTCTTCCAATTAAGTTTGAGGACCAGGTACTTTCCATCCTTAATTTTTGCCCAAATACTTACTCTCAGGTAACCCAACTGACTGCTTGTGCTACCTGCCCAGTTACATTCTTGATCTTCAGAAATGCTGATGAGAAGACAACAGCCCTCTGTGTCTCTCCTTAACTCAACATGCCCATAGCATCCCAAAGGGAAGGCAAGAGGCAGCTGTCTGTCCCAAAGTCCAGATTTTTGCTTTTTTAAAAAATAACTTGAAAGTTAATTACAAGCAGAGATGCTCTGAACTGCCTCCTCCTCATAATAAACATCCAATAAAAAGAGAAAAAAAGGAAAGGGGAAAAAAAAATCACCCTTCATGCTCTTCTTTTCGGTACTAATTGCTTCTAGCAGCCAAGCTGCACGAAATGAGACAAATTCCCTTTTTATTTGCAAACATAGAGAAAATCCCCTCTTGAGTAGAACAGTGTGATTTCCCCCCCCGGACAACACATTAAACCAGCAGACAACGCTCTCCTTTCCAAGGGGTGGGATATGGCCAGAACCTGGCTGTGTCATAGGAAGTGCCCTATAGATTTTAAGAGATTTTAATTGATAAGAAACAATTTATTCCATGGCTGGTCGGCAGTTCAAGCTTTACCCTTTCTGTTAATGACAGGAGCTTCTGGATCAGCCTGTGCTTTTCACAGCTTTACTCTGAAAGGCTTTATCTGGCCAAGCCGAGACATAAGTCACTTAGTGCTATAGCTACGTGCATTTTGTGTTTCGGGTAACTCGGTGCCTAAACACAGCCGACTCTTTTGTTCTGATCTGAATTTATTTGTATTCCCAGCTTTGCAGCAGGTCCCTGAACTATGAGACCTTGCTTGGTACTGAGATCCCCCAGACCGGCCTCTGCCTCCGAGGAGGTCTCCAAGCAGCAGCTGTGGGTGCAGCACAGCAGGAGAGCACTGAAGGACGCTCTCCCCCGGCCCGCAGCGCAGCGGCTGCTCGGCGCCAGGCTCGGCTCCCCCGAACCGCTTTCCCGCCCCACACCTGTGATGAGGTCGCGCCCGGCCTCAGCCCTCCGGGCGCGGAGGGCCGAGCAGGGCCGGGCGCGGAGAGGAGCCAGCTGCTGACGGCCACACGGTGGAGCACGGCAGGCGCAAACCCTGCGCGCCTTCCCCTTCAGCGTAAGGAAGCAGAACCCCCCGCCGGTGTGCTGGGACCGGCAGAGGCGGCGGAGGCTGCCGGCACGGGCGTGCTGCAATGCCCGGCGCGGGCGAGGCGGGAGCCCCGCGGGGATGCCGGTGCCCGCCGCCGCTCCCAGCTGCGGGGCCGCGGCCGGTGCCCGCGACGCGGGGCCGGAGCCGGGGCCGTGCCTGAGCCCCTCCGGGCGGCTGGCGGCGGCGGTCTGCCTGGGCGCCGTGGGCAGCCTGGGCTTCTGCAGCAACCTGCTGGTGCTGCTGCTCTTCTGGCGCTACCGGGCGCTGCGCTCCCCCATCAACCTGCTGCTGCTCAACATCGCCCTCAGCGACCTGCTGGTCTGCGCCCTGGGCACCCCGCTCGGGCTGGCCGCCGCCGCCCGGGGCCGGGGCTCGCCCGGGGCCGCCTGCGCCTGGCACGGCTTCGCCAACGCCCTCTGCGGTGAGTGGGACCCGCCCGGCACCGGCACCGGCACCGGCACCGGCACCGGCACCGGGGGCGGCCGTGGGCGGGAGGCGGGGGGCAGCCGGGAGCCGGGGGAGGCTGCCGCGGTCTGCGCCCACGGAGAGGAGGCGGCTCCACGCCGCGGGACGACGAGGCTGCGCCCGGCAGCCGCCCGTCGGGGAGGGGACGGGGACGGGGACGGGGACGGGACAGCCCCGGCAGCGCCAGGGGAGCGGAGGGCGAGGAGCCCCAAACCCAGCAGCGTGGGCATGTGGGTGGTTGTCTGAGTGTGTGCACGCAGGAGAGCTGGGCAAGTGGGATGGGGCACGTCTGTGTGTGGGCAGCAGCTCCCCGAGGATGCAAAAGACACAGGGGTTAAACTTTCCCAACTTTTGTTCTTCTGGAAAAAGCTCATAACCAACCCACCAGGCAGCGTTAAATATGAATCCTCATTCGGGCTGCAAAGTGCACGTTTCTGGCAGTTACTGAAGGAGCAGGCAGCTCGGAGCCCCGACAGCCGGGATTTCTTTGAAATCGCGTGGCTTTCAGACCTGGCCCCAGGGCAGCCCCAGAAGCTGTCGCCGCTGCCTCCGCGCTCACCCCAGGGCAGCCGGAGCCAGGTGCGGGCGGGCGAGGCCCCACGCCCGGGATGCTGCGTGGTGGGGCAGTTGCGTGTCGGTCGGTGCAGAGGGACCCCGGGAGCAGCCCGGCATGCCGGAGGCGAGTGCAGGGCTCCAGGTCCTGGGCACTGCTGCGACTCCGGGCAAGGCAAACATGTTTGCACAGCAAGGGAGGGTGGTGAGCACGGAAGAGCATCCATTGTGCCTCTGCCTTTACCAAGCCCTTTCCTCGCCTGCCAGCCAGGCATGTGGAGGGAGACCCACGGTGCGGTGGAGACAGCGAGGGGGCTGTGCGGACAGCCGGTACGCAGACCTGCCCCTGCCTCGTCCTCCCAGCTCTGCAGAGTTTCCTAAGCTATAGAAACAGAAGTTTAGAGCGATGTCGCTTTGAGCTAATTTTAACAATATCTCATATTTTCAAGCTTCCCAGTGCTGAAAATCTCTCCCAGCCTCCCTCTACAGACACCGATGCACATCAGTGGGGCTGTCCCCCAGCTAGCACTCATGCAGGTCAGAAGCTTGACCAGTAGAGTCATCACTCTGCCCATCAGTAACAGACCTGAACAACCAGAGGAAAACAGCTTAGGATTGTGTCTAGGCTGCACGCCACTGCTTTAGGAGACACTCACACCGCTTAAACCCATTCTGAAGGTACATTTGCAGCAGCAGTTTAGATATTTGCTGCCACCTCTCTCCCTGATAAAGTTCTACGGGGTAGCAAGCCAGCTTTGTGTACGTAAAACCTTTACATGCCAAGGAAAGTTTAAACAGAATATGTCAGCATTAAGCAGCAGCTCCAGCTGTATTCAATTGTACCTGCCAGCATCACTTCCAAAATGCAGGCTGGGAGGTGCGTGTGGGAAATTACAAACTCTAATATCAGCATTAGAAGTTACAAGCTCCCTCCCCCCCCCCCCCCCCAGCATTACTGTATGCAGAAGAAATCTTTGATTTGCTGCTAAGGGGTTTTCTCACCCCATTCGTATCTGCTGACAGTACCCCAATTGCAAGAGACCCATAAATGTCTCTGCAAGGGCTCATGAGCCACCCGCACCCTGCACAGCCGTGCTGAGGCACACCAGGGCACTTGCTGGCACAGCGGGCTTCATGACATTGTTTTAATCTACCTCTCTTTGTTACCACACAGCAATCAATCCGTCTGAAAAACCGGGGGAGCTGCGCTTCCCTGAGGCTGGGTTCAGACTGCTGCTCTTTCAAGCTGGCAGAGGGGCACCTCTCATTTTTTGCATCTCAGAAGAGGTGCCTTGCCCTGTAAAGAGGATTTGGTTTTTTGCTGACTGTTAAAGTTGTCCTCATGCTTTAGATATGAAAAGCATTGCTTTAATGAGCTGCAATTCTTGCCCTTGGAACTGAGTTAGGTTTCAAACCTGAGCAACAAAGCGCCTGTGTTCCTTATGCTCTTTCTACTTTTTCTGGTCTAACACCAAGAGACACAGATCTTTATTTTGACTTTGTGGTTTCCTTGGGAATGATAGACGCTCTGCAAGGAAATCTCTCCTGGCTTGCACCGAGAGTTTTATTTAAGCAGGTTCCTCTGGTGATGCACATCCTCTTCCCACTTTCACAGAACCATCTTTTCTCTCCAACAACTGAAATTTTACTTTTATTCCTCTGCAGTGTCTGCCCTTGCTCACAGACATTTCATTGTGAGAATGCCATGTTCTTGAGGTCCAGTACAGCACCGGGCTGGGGGGGGTTGTGCGAGTCTCCAGCTCTCATATGGCTGTATGAAAACATCCAAGGAGCGCCTGGAGGCCATAACATCTGGGGGGAGGGCAAGGACAGGGAAGGTTGTGTGAAGAGATCAGAGGATGGGCATGGACGTTTATTGTTCCTCACACACCTTTCCTGCAGGAGAAAAAAAAAAGATATCTGGGCAAAAGCATACATCCCAGGAAGTAAAGAGCCAATGTTATTTCAAGCAGAAGCGGTGATGCTTAAGGAAGCCTGTGAAGCTGGATAAGCCCTAAACTTTGGGCAAATATAGCTATTAATCTTTTATCCTTAAGTCTTACAGGTGCACCAACACCAAATCTGGTAGAGAAACCCCGATTTTGCTGCAGGTCACACACACACGTATGTATACATGCAGACAGATGTGCTTAATTATCGATCAGCACTTATAATGGACTTGCTTTGGCTGGATACATGTTTAAAGACTCCCCAGCTTTCAGTGAGTGAGGTCAGGCTCTCAGCACCTCTCACTCTTAGGGGGACACCTCCAGCCCCAGTCCTTGCCCACCAGGTTTCCAAAGCCACTGCCATCAGCCTCATCTTTAGCTTGCAGTATTGCTTTGGGAGATAGATCAAAGCCTTAATTCAGCCATTTCTGCTAATACAAATGTATGTTTTGATACAGGCATCGTCTCGCTCATCTCCCTGGCTGTACTTTCTTATGAACGTTACTGCACCATGACGGGAACAACAGAGGCCGATACCACAAACTACAGGAAAACATGGACAGGCATCATCCTGTCCTGGACATACTCCTTGGTCTGGACTGCACCCCCCCTTTTCGGCTGGAGCAGTTACGGGCCAGAAGGACCAGGGACAATGTGCTCCGTGAACTGGCATTCAAAGGACGCTAACAACGTGTCCTACATCATATGTCTTTTCATCTTTTGCCTCGTAATCCCTTTTGTCATTATTGTTTATTCGTATGGGAAGCTGCTGTGTGCTATAAGGCAGGTAAGTAGATTCCTCAACTGCCTTTTTACTGTGACCCCAAACCAAGCAGAAACCAGTGACCACCATTTTCCACCTTTGTAACTTCTCTGCTGTCAGATGTGCTGCCACCCGTGGAAACTAGCTCTCCTGTGACTGTCGCGGTGACAGGCTCCAGTCTACCAGGGCTTTCAAAGTCACACTCAAGTGTGAGCAGCTGCAAGTCCCTATGACAGCTTCGCAGATGAGGGAAGTTTGCCAGACCACTCAAGATACTCCCAATTACCCCTAATTAAAATAGGAGGGACTTACCTACCTTGATAAGATTGGTCCTAGGACTTAAATCTGCAGCAAGCCTATGGAGAGGTGAGCATCACCTGCAGGTTCAGAGGCTGTAGGATCAGTGGAGGGCGTGGGAGCTGTGATTTCGGAAGATCAGTGCTTCTTCTCTGAAAGCGTAAGCATGAACCCTGCAAAAAAAGGTGCTAAAAAGTCATATATAATCCAGGTGCTGGCAGGATCCAGGCAAAGCAAGAAACTGGAGTTCAGCAAATACAGACTGTAAGGCAGTCCTGTGGTATGAAGCTTATCCCTTGCACAAAAACCAAAGCTAATCCATAAATGACCATGAGCTATTAATCTATTCCCAAGATAAGAGATAATTGCTTTTAATAGTGCTAACCCACCCAATGCAGCATTCTGTACAGAACACTGTCAGGGCTGCCACTGTCAGGCAGCTGGAAATGCTGATGCACAAGTTTTTGTTTTCTTGCGAACAGCATCTGCATTCAGCCATGAGTCCTAGGGAGCGATGCACCCACGCTGCCTGCTCATGGCATGGCGATGCTGGGAGAGGACCCATGAGCATGGCAGCCCCTCTGTCAGGGACCAGCCTGCGGGCAGGCAAGGACTGGGCAGGCAAGGACCAGGCAGCTCAGGCCAGGCCACCCGCTCTCCCCTGGCACAAAGTGAGCATTTGCCACCCTACACGGCCCTGCACTTGGCCCCCGCGCCCCGGGAGCCCACCCCAGGCTGGGCACAAGCTCTGTCAGTGCTATGAGATCTGGCTTTGTCTCAGCTCACACAGCGACTGCCTGAAAGATAAGAGGGAATTAGATAAAATCACTCTATGAGCCACATTTGCAGATGTAAACATTTAACTTAAGCTTATTATTGCTCTGGGACTTTGGGCAGAATTAAATCAAATCAGGGGAGATGTTTGAGTTAATCCTTCTCAGCTTTTCCCAGCCCGTCGTCTCGTTAAAAATACCTTTCATTCCCCTAACAGCAAGCTCAGTCCTCCTTGGGCACCCTTTGCTGTGAATGGCAGCTGCTCCTGCATCACCATGGACCTGTCCCCTGAGTGCAGGCGGGTTGCTGGCTCCCATGGGACTCTTTTTTCCATCTTTTGAAGCTGCAAAAACTGGTTTAGAGGTGCTGCTTGTTGCAAGCCAGTCACAGCAGCCAAGGCTGGAGCAGGTAGTGCCTGCAGGAGAGGCTCTTCCTCTCCAAAGCTCCTCCATGGGCAAGAAACAGCAAGAAAACCTGGATGGAGAGTTGTTCCCTGCGGGAAGAGTGTGCTGTCCGATACGTCGGCAGACAGACTCTTTATTTCTGCTGGGGCTGCACCTAGGTGGGAGCACTGAAGGGTGTAAGTTTTCATATTAAATACTCTTCCCACTGATGCATCCATCACCTAACAAGTGCATTTTAGGCCCCGGAGAGCTATGTGTCTTCAGGACAGCTTTGGACACTCATCAGGGTGAGCATTAGTATGTCACCAGTTCAGGCGGCAGCAGGACTCAGCAGCTTTAGCAGAGCCCTCTGCAAACCCAGCGAGCGATGGGACCGCTTCAGTGATATGAACTGGTCCTCCAGTGACCACAGTGACATGGAAAAGGGGACAGGGTGGTGGCAAGGGGCTGTTGCACCCTTCATCAGGGGTGACGAGTGTGAAGGTCAGGAGCTGCCTTTCCTGGGCTGTCTGGTCCTGCGGGGACCCCAAAACATGGGAAACGTTCTGGGAAATAACATGAAAATTATTCTCGGAAGGGGAAGAGCCATTTTTCTGCAGTTTGTGCAAAGTCTGCACACGTGACGTATTTGCATGACCCTGCGGGATGGGGATCCTGAAGCCCCAGCACACTGGAGAAGAGCTGGTTCTGAGGCTCAGCCTCATCATACCCCATTTGCCAGACACACACCTCCATCTGCATCTGGGTTATCCTTCCATAAAGGGGGGGTTTCCACAAAGAGGGAAAGTCAAAACCAGTCGGTGCTGCCGGAGACTCCTGGGCACAGCCGAGCACAGAGGGCTGGGTGCTGCGGAACTTGTTTGGGAAGCCAGAGAGCAAGGGGAAGCTGGGATGCAGCGGTTCTTTTTCAGGGAGCCGGGATGCAGCAGTTCTGCAGGGGCAGCGAGTCCCTGGGCTCGGGCAGTGTGCCCATTGCCAACACAGGCTTCTGCCGGCCGGTTACACTGCTGCTCAGCTTCCCCATGGCAGCAAGATGCAGAAGCAGCAAAATCCCTGGCATGTATAAGAGGGAGGAAAAAAAGACTGAACAAAATAAGCTTCACATGCAAGCTAAATATTTAAGGAATTGAACAGACATTTGTGCTTTTAGAAGATTCCAAATTATAGGCAATATTCTGTAAGCCTTTTATCATGCTTTCAACTCCTGCCGTGAATACCTTCCCTTAACTGAGGTTATCTGCACCACTTACAGGAGTAAAATTGTAGTGGGAGATCGAGGCGTTTGGTTTCAGCCAGGCATGAAAAATTATATCCTTTCGCTTGACATTTGTATTTTCATGCTCTGGTTTCTGACATGATTGTCATCACAGGACATATGCAGGGATGCTTAAAATCTTGGAAATCAGTCCAGGCTCTCATACTCTCCTGTGCTGCTTGCAAGCAGCTGACAGATCCTACCATCTTGCTTCAAGCTCACAGTTTCCTTAAACCTGAAGAAAATTGTCACCGCTAAGAGAGGACCCATTTTTGCCCCCAAGTCTCATTTCAGGCTGGCAGGCAACGGCCAGAGGCAAGGATTCGCTCTGAGCCATTTCAAATGAATACCAAAGGAGCTTGAACATATTACAGTACGCTATTGATAATAAATCTGAATACTGAAAACAACCATTAGAAAATGAGGGGTATTTAGGTTTCCAAACACATTGAGCTTTCCTCTTAATTATCTCCTTTCTGAGAAGTCTTCCTGTTTTCGTAGCAATTTCATACCTCCCCTGTGAAGCACTGTGCAGGACCCAGGTGAAAGCAAAGGCAGCTGCTTTACCTGGGGGAAGGCTGTTGTGCTGCAAAAGCACGATGAACTTGTGCAATGGCAGACAGCTGGGTGCGAGGGTTTATCTCTCTTTCCTGAGGTTCCTGCATGGGGGACTTCACCGCAGCACCTCGGTGGGATGGCAAGAGCCAGCTTTGCCTCCCGTGGCCGGTCCCATTCCCATAACGCAGCTGCTAGCGGAAACCTGCTGACTGGGGTTTGCTGCAAAGAGCAAGGATGCTTTATAATTGCCTTAGTTTTGTTAGCAGAGTCTCGAGAGCGTGTTATTTCCCCTATAGCTGAGTATGTATCTTCAGATGAGTACACATGATCTCATCCGTACAACATGCCATAGCAGGGAAGCTGTAATCCCTCAGCTCAGATCGAATTAGAAGTTCACAAAAATGACAAAAGTGAAACAGAGCCTGGGAGACAGCCGGCAACCACGCCTGAGCAAGCTGTGAGCAGCTGAAAAGCAAATCCAAGAACTGCTTCTTATTTCCCAAAGCCTGGTGCCCTAGGAGGTCCTAGGAGCCCGAGCAGGGTTCGAGGACGTTGGGTTAACCCCTTTCAGTGCTCAGGGTGAAGCACGCAGGCGGCTGCTCGCAGCTGGGGAAACCCTCTGGGACGTGAAGCTGGGCAGTGCAGGAAAGCTGGATGTGTCTTCCATCCACAGCCCTGTGCTGGTTTGAAAAGCTTGGTCATGTCTATTGTATTACTGCTTCAAAACCATTGTAGCCAGCAGAAACAGTGCGCATAGACAATACTCTCAAAGACAACTTCCGCAATGCAAACAATTCATAGGCTACCGAAAAGGATAGTTTGGGATTTCTTCTAGTACAAATACTTCATAGCCAGCATCACGTTCACCCTGAGCTCTTGGATGTCCTGGAGAAGCAAGAGATCTTTATGGCCATTCCTGTTTCACCAGCGTGCCCAACCTTGTGGGGCATGGGGTGTAAAGATGCCAAGTACATACCTGCTTGGGTAAACCGTCTCCTCAGACATGCTCTGCATCCCAAGCCCCCCGCTGGAAATAACCGGCTCACTGAAAGCAACAAACAGGCAGCGATTCCCCCATTGCATCCATGAAACTTGCAGGAGACAACCATTCTGCTACTGGGTTTCAAAATAGCTGTAGTCAGCATGTGAGACCTTAAATAAATGAAAAATGATTTGTTGAGCACAGGGGTTAAAAAGTCATTATTTAGAGTCTTTGACAAGGTCAGCAGATTGCTCTCACAAGAATTGTCGGAATGCAAATATAATTGATTCCAGCTTTTATGTCACTGTATTACAGTGTGGATTTTTTTTTTCCTTAATTCACTGACAGGTTACTCTTCTGTCATCAGACAAATGAATCTGAAGTCTTGCCTCCAAATTACTGACCATGGTTCATCCTAGGAGATTAGTACACGGGCTCAATACTCTGCTTTTCCGCTCAGACTCCTGCCCTGCATTGACTTACATCAGCGTAAATCTACCATAAGTGCAGTGACGCAAAGCTCCTGAGGTTTAAGGGAGGTTTAGCAGCTCTTTCACTTCAGACTCCAGATCTGACCAGTTTCCAAACTTTCAATTCCTCTTCTTGTCCCACCCTGCCAGAGCATCCTTCCTTGCAGACAGAAACGGAGAAGCAGCAAAGCCCATGAGAGGTCAGGTTCTCTGGCAGAGTTGCAGCCCCATCTCCTGTTCTCCAGCTGGCACTTGCACACCAGCCAGGGGACAGGTACCCAGCACCAGCAGCCCATGGGACATTCATGCCCAAAGCCATGAGCACCCATGCCAACGCACACGCTGGCCCGCTGGCATGGGGAGGGTGAGCGGGCAGAGCACAGCCCCAAGTGCAGGTTTCTTTCCCCAGCACTGTCCAGACATGCTGGCTACATGGACCAAAGGCATGTCAGGGACTGTGCTGCAGAAGTAATCACATGTGGGCTCTTAAAGCATATCCAGGCTTGTATGGTCCTCACCGCCCACTGCAGGGCCCTCTGAGCCCCCTTCCTCCAGCAGTTATCACAGGCAAGGCAGGAAAAGCCAGCCATCTAGGCATGGTTTCCATCGGCCCTCTGCCCCCTTGGTCCCTCAAGTGTTATGGAAAGGAAAACAAAATGCAGCAAGGCATTTGATGTGTTACATATTAATTTCATGATGTTGATTAGTGAGTCCAACAGTTTCTAATGTTGGGGCAATAGTTTCATACAGCTTGGGCAGAGGAACCGGGGAAAACAGTACTGTTTGCCAGCAATTCCCTTCCACTGGCAAGAGGGGAAAGGGTAATTACACTGGTCCTCAAGCATTTATCTAGACAATTATTAATGCTGCTGCAGTGCTTACCCAGAACACGTTGAGACTGAACTGGGGATGTGAGACAAACACATTCCCAAAGGCAGGAAGCATTAAAGCTTAAGCACTGAAACACTTCATATGTCAGATAAGAGAAATCAGTCTTAAGACAGCTGAACCCAGAGGAGCCTGCAGTAACAGTGCAGCCCCAGTGACTGAAGAGAGCAATCACCCTTAGAAACAAGAAAATCCACCCACGCACAAAAAAAACAAGGAATTGGTTTTCCTTGCTGCATTTGACTTCGATCCCAGTGAAAACACAACTGTGGGGTGCTTTTATATCTTCCCACTTGGACAGTAGCAGGAGATTGCTCATTAGAGCTGCCCATACTTGGTTCGTCTCTGCCGCAGGTTCACCTGCAGTAAGTGCTCCTTCTCCGAGCTGGAGGAACTCTTCCATTAGCAGCAATAACCATGGGGACTGGAAAATCAGACATCTACGTGAACAAAAAAATACATGTACAATGAGGGCCACGGGCCACATGGTGGCTGTGAAGCAAGGGGCAACACTTCCACCCCCCGGGTACTGTGATTCCCAGGGGACTTGCTTTGCAGGCAGGGCACACTGACTGTCCTCAGCTTCTCCAAAGAGCTAGAGGGGACATACCTTGTGCTCTGCCACTGTGTTTGTGTGCAGTGGACATCTGTCCAACAGCAGTCATTTAACCTGATGAACACACTAAGGATTTTTCTAGTTGAAAACAAAGCAGCTGTGAACCTTTTTTTTTTTTTTTCCCTCTAGCTCAAATATTTTTCAGCAGGTGCTTCAAAAACTCGGCAGTGAAATGTTCAAGCATTTGCAGTTAGGGAAGGTAAGTTTCGCACAGCACTTTCACCCTGCAGGACAGCAGGGAGCAGCCGTGCCCCGCAGGCTGAGCTGCGCTTCCCTCCTTCCCAGAGCAGTCACCCGCCAGCGCCAGAAACCACATTTTCCTCCTCCGCTGGCTCTTCGTGATACTCTTGTGTATCGCAGGACTGCGGGGCCAGCCCAGGCTCACATCCCTTGCTGTGCTACCTACCGGGCAGCATTTCTGTCCATCCTATTCTCTGCCCCATCACTGCCCTGGGTTCCACCCCACGACCATCTAACCTGCGGGGAAAGTGTGCTGTGGGAAAGAGAAGGGAGAAATCTGCCCCCAGAACTAAGTCATTTTATCACCGGGCAAAACAAAAATTAACGAGGAGGCTCAGCAAACGAGTGAACCCCACCTGCTTCTTTCTACAGAAGCACCCCTCGCAGCAGTCCTTGAAGCACCGGTTAAAGTCCCCCTAAGTCAGCAAGGCAAATGCAAATTACTGCTCATTAGCAGTTGCCTTGGGAGAACACCCTCTCACCCATAATGCTCAGTCCGACTGGTCTTCTAGGCTTGGCAGAGAAAAATACTACAAAAATTCAAGTTGGGGAGTGAGACTTACTGCCTCACCCTTACAGGAGGGCTGTGACCAACCTCCCCTGCCCCAACAGTACACCTGCACCCAAAGGGGCTCCCGCTTGCTCTTCAAGCTCAGACAACTACGGGTAGATCCGCAGGGGACTGAAAGGAGAGCAAACCACTAACCCAGAGTGTGGAGCCATTTCAAGCCTAATGCAGCTCTACCCCAAACACCCTGGGTTTTCCACAATAGCAGCCACGTTTCACCCTCAAATGATCAAATACTGTACGTGAGTGTCCCGGAAGATACAACCACCACATCACCAGCTCTCTGGATTCACAGAGAGGGCTCCCTCTTCCCTAGGAGAAGAGGTTTAGCACTGCAAACACTCCACACAGAGGAGCCCAAGAGCCTTCTCTGAGACATCCTGTAATTGCAAAGGTCCCACTTAAGAGTGCACATCAGCACAGAGCTGCTCTGCAGATACACTTGGCTGTTATCACATACCCTAGCACTAATTCCAATAATTTGCTCTTAAAACATACCCATCTTGGAGCACAGCTATTGCCTGTGCTCTTTGGGAAACAACTGCAGGGTGTCCTGCTCCCCTAGAAGGGGAGGCACTAGGACACCCTTCCTCATGGCTGGCTGCAGCCACTAGGTCTGGGCTTTGCTGCTTGCTGGGACTCGAGCTTTTGCAAACATCAACCACAATTAATTATTTTAATATTCTGATATTTAAAATTAATAATTAACCCCTTTTAGTGATTACAAGACCTTTCCTTACAGTTATGGAGCCCTCTATGTTTATAAAGGCAAGTGAGGAACTGAATTTAGATTTAAAACTTAATCTTAAATCATGTGGTCCAGCCTTGTGAGGACAGAGGTGAGTGCGAGAGGATGCTGTGAGCACTTCCAGGGCATGCCCGAGCCACAGAGCTTGCTCCCTTGCACAACACAAGGCCCTTACTATTATTCATCTGGCATTTTCCAAGCCCTTTCAGAGATGAGAAAAATTACTATAGCAGAGGTGAAAGACATCAGCACAGTGGATGGAAATGGATTTCTTCTTCTCCCTCTCCTCTCTTGCCTCCCTATAAGCTTTGGCAGAGGTCTGTGTTAATGTTGGAAACCGCAGCTTCCAGAAAGCAATCAGTAATGGTGGGGCCGGGTCCCTCTGCCCGCACGATGAAGGTCCCTCCAGGGGCTGTGTGATCCCCTTCCAACGGCACACAGCCCGAGACCACCTTCTTTTGGTTACAGCCAGCTTTAAGTGCTTTTGGCCAAATTTCCACAGTATCATTCTTGTTAATACACTTACCATGGGAGATTTTCCACAACTTTCATTTATTGGAAAAAAGATGATTTGCGGAGGAAAATCTTCACCCGACTCGTAGAGCTGGGCAGCACCGAGAGCACAGCCCGAGGGTCAAAAGTTTTATTTGGACCCACCAAAAGGGAGCTGTTAGTGTCCCCTCTGTATGAACAGGCAAACTTGGGATATTCTGGCATAAACCAAACTCATTAAGGTATATGAATATATATTGCATTTAGGGTTGAAGTTGTGTGTTTTTAAATACAATTTGATGCATAAGCATTAGTGGGATTTGGGAGCACAAGACATTGTGCACATCATGAATGCTCATAACATTTGTCCTCTGGTTCCCCTCCCCGGTAGCACCGCCGAGTGAGGTGGAAGTCTCTACAGCACTCCAAAAGCGATGAGATGCTCAGGTCAGCCCAAACTGTGCCTCAGGAACTGAGGGAGTGAAAGGTAAAACAGAATAGTAAAAAGGCAGGGAAAAAGGAAATGTTGTGCTGGAAAAATAGATCACTTACGTGGACTGTTATCAAGTTTCAATAACAAAAAAGTATTCATCTGGTTGAAGATTTCTTTGCATTTCCACATGCCGTTAGAAGAGAGGGTGCCATCTCTTAGCTGCGTAATTCATAGACATTTGCTCTTGAATCTCTACTTGGGCAAGAAGTGGGCCCAGGGGCAGTGTAGGTGAGACCAGAAACCTTGAGCAGGGAAAGCAGAGCACCTCCTAAGTGAATCCAAACACGAGGTTCAGCTCCTCAGGCTACATCTCTCTTGCAAAAAAAGGATGGAATTCTGGTTGAAATCAGCAGTTTGAAGCAAAAGCAATTTCTTACAGATGTTTTATTCCTCCCTGTGCATAAGGTGTTCCATTATCCATAAAATTACACTGAGTCCCAGGCAAGAAACCAAGTGCCAAGAATGCTGTGGTCACGGAAGAAATGTGCAACTGCTACTGCGAGAGTCTCCACAGCCCTCCACCCACCACCTGCAGACACGCTTGCTTCCTTCCTGGAAATCCTGAGGAAGGTTTCCCAACCTTGAGAATAATTGCATTTTTTGCTCCTGAAACTAATACCAACTATTTTAAATCAGTTTCCATCTCTGCTCCCCGCGGCTAGCTCAGCTTTGCTCAGGCTGCAGCAGGAGCAGAAGAGCCTCCCAGTTTCACCAAAGGCAGAGTGGGGAAGCTCTGCTTGTCCCTGCAGAAGGTGGTGGTGCATTTTCTGTGACTTTTAGAGGACTGATAAACCTCTTCCATTTCACAGCTTCTACAAGGAATTGCATACACCCAAAGAACTAATATCCAAACATATATATATATATATATATATATATATATATATATAAATCTCAGAGGGGTTTAGTAACTGCCCTCTTGCACAGAGGAAAGACCTAGACCCCAACAAGCCCAACCAGCTGGGAACTTGCTTAGTTGGCATCGTGCAAGGGGCACTAGAAGAGGTTTGTCTTTGACTCAGATGAAGGAATTTGGGGTTTTGTCATCAGGGCAATGATACTGCTAAGCCTCATGAGATGTTAATTTACTCGATCTAGACCAGATAAGCAGCACACTAGGAAATTGGAGAGGCAGAAGTCTCCAAGTGACAAACCAGCATTGTTGCTGCTTTTTGCCTCAAGTCATTTTAAGTCCTGTCTCCAGCTTTGCTGTTCCCCCTCTCTCCTTGTGCTGTACTGCAGTCTGACCTGCTGGGTTCAAGACTGTTACATCAGTGTAAAATCTGTTTTGTGGAGTAAAAGCACAAGGTCTGCCAGGAGCAAAGCACTCTTCTCGTGGACAAACATTAAAACAGAAATATAACACAAAGTTGGAACTTGCTTTTCTCACTCTTGTTTTCATGACAAGGCACTGAATGCATGGGAATTTTAAGAAAGCCTAAGCTCTGAATTAAAGATTATATGGTAATATTTTCATTATGAACGTGGGTAACGTTTCTAGGTTTTATGATTGCAGGGAGAAGCTTTTAAGCATAATTCAAAGACTCACATGTTAGGAGGGATAGAAGAAACTTCCTTAAAAATAAAATCTAACTTGATCTTGCAACATTTCTGGATGGTAGCATCAGCCATTTATTCCTTGATAAACATCAGTATTTCCTCTCCAAGCAAAACTGTTTTTATTATTAGGAGAGACCATGAGCTACTGTTAAACCGACCACCGTATCACTGCCCACTGTTTCAGAGCTTCAAGGAAATTCTCATTAAGCCCCAGCAATAGCTTCCAAGGCTAACTTCATTCCTTTCTGTAAGCACCCTGTTGACTTACTGTTTGAAGCTTTCTGCTGGGCTTCCATTTCTTTTTGCTCAACCTTTGCTGAGTGAGCCCATGCTTGCAGAGGTAAGCTATTCTCATGCCAAGAGGTCTCACCGACTCTGGACCTTCTGACCCCACTCGCCAGGCTCCCTTGGCAGCCTGCTTTGCGCACAGGATACACCTGATGTCATTTTAAGCACCTCGTAGCTCTTTCCAAGCAACACACAGATATATTGATGTGCATGCCCATAGATCTCCTGACCTGAGTTATGAGCATCAACCAAGAACAGATGGCACAGTAACACTTCAAAGGGTTGAGAGTTTCCCCTGAAGCATCCAACATATCTACTGCAAACCCGCTACCTACATTTATCAATTCTTAAATGTTGGGCATAAGCTGATGAGCAGGGACCATCAGGAAGTCTCACATCCACTTTAGAAGAAATTGGATTGACCTTTAATGTACAGGCAATGCAATTTAATTGCAACTTTATTAGGTTATAGTCTGGTTCTCTAGTATGTATCAAGTAACTGCAGCTATTAATTCACCAGAGTAGAGTATAACCGGGTATATCTGATTTCATAGCTCTCAGGCACTATTTTCTTGATGAACAGGCAGTGATGTCTGAAGGTGGTTCAGCTGCTGCCACAGCACAGGGGTGCCTGTGCTGCCTATTTTAGAGAAATACAGCAGCTTTGCCTCATACATAAGCCAGGGACCTCAGCTAGTGTGCTCACACCATCGCATACCCAGTTTGGCTGAGTTTTTTTTCCTCTATCTCCCTTAACTCCAACTTTTCTCAAGGATCATCCTCCTAGTCCCGTGAGTGTCCTTGTCAGCTCTCCAAGCGCTAAATACTACGGCGGTTTCACAAAAAAACCAAGAGAAAACATAGTCAGTCACTCAGCTGAGATTCTCAGATCATCCTGGGGCTTCAGGAATTAATCCCAGTGGGAGCTTCATGGCTAAACCTCCCAGGCAGCCATGGGTATACTCAGCTGTGCTCTCTGGTCCTGGATGTTACTGAGCAATTTCCATATCCATTGCTGAAAACACATATTTTACTTTCCTAGCAATGTGATGACTCTGTTATTTCAGCACAGTATGTGTCAGCAATATCAGCCAGGAATTTGCTGGGTCCACAGTGACATCTACTGAAACCTGTTCTTATTGTTTGTTGCATTAGTCTCTTGTCCATCTCCTTCTCCTGTCCATAGCATCCAGTGCCACACCACACAAATACTGTATTGGTGAGCATTTCCGCTCCTACACTAGGAGGATGGATGTATAAGTTCCCAATTATGGTCACTGAAAAAAAAGAGAGGCTGTCATAGTTTAACCCCAGCCGGCAACTAAGCACCACACAGCCACTCACTCACTCCCCCCTGGTGGGATGGGGGAGAGAATCGGAAGGGTAAAAGTGAGAAAACTCGTGGGTTGAGATAAAGACAGTTTAATAGGGAAAGCAAAAGCTGCACGCACAAAGCAAAACAAGGAATTCATTCACTACTTCCCACGGGCAGGCAGGTGTTCAGCCACCTCCAGGAAAGCAGGGCTCCATCACATGTAACCGTTACTTGGGAAGACAAACGCCATCACTCCAAATGTCCCCCCCTTCCTTCTTCTTCCCCCAGCTTTACATGCTGAGCATGACATCATATGGTATGGAATAGCCCTTTGGTCAGTTGGGGTCAGCTGTCCCGGCCGTGTCCCCTCCCAGCTCCTTGTGCACCCCCAGCCTCCTCGCTGGTGGGGTGGGGTGAGGAGCAGAAAAGGCCTTGGCTCTGTGGAAGCACTGCTCAGCAGTGACTAAAACATCCCTGTGTTATCAACACTGTTTCCAGCACAAATCCAAAACATAGCCCCATACTAGCTACTGTGAAGAAAATTAACTCTATCCCAGCCAAAACCAGCACATTCTCCACCCCTTATTCCATACCATTTACATCATGCTTGGGTCCCACACTATCCAATACATCCTCATTACCCACCGCCACCCTTCCCATCATTTGATACAATACACAGATATCATTCCCTTAGTCTATGGACCACCCTGAAGCATTTGTGACTGTGAATAAATCCATGCCAGAGCAGGTCCATCTCAAAGCATCTGTGGCTGTGGTTATGTCTGTGCCGCAGCAGGTATACCTCTGACAGGATTGTGGCCCAAGGATAAGTCCACGCTGGAGAAGGTACACCTTGAAGCATCTGTGGCTGTGCATGAGGCCATGCTGCAGCAGGTACACCTTGAAGCATCTGTGGCTGTGCCTGAGGTCATGCTGGAGCACCTCAAAGTGTGTGGCCATGGCTAAGCCCACGACAAAGCTGGTACACCCCTGGAGGGACTGCAGCCATGGGTAAGGCCATGTTGGAGCAGGTTTACCCCTGAAGGGCCTGTGGCTGTGGGTAAGGCCACGCTGGAGCAGGTGTATCTCTGAAGGCATTGTGGCCCACGGAGAAGACCATGCTGGAACAGGTGCACCTCAAAGCGACTGCGGCTGTGGATAAGCCTATGCCGCAGCAGGTGTACCCCTGGAGAGACTGTGGCGCATAGATAAGGCTCTGCTTGGAGCAGGTACACCCCTAAGGGACTGCACTCTGGGGATAAATCCAAGCCGGAGCAGGGGCAAGGGGAGGAGTTCATTGCAATGTTAAACCTGGTCATCTGGTCCAAAGGGACCAGGGGCGGAGACTGTAATGGAAATACCTTTAAATTGTTGTAACCTGGGATTTGAGTTGCATGTTATGGGAATGACTATAGCAGGAACCACCCGAACCAATGGAGGAGAAGCCTTACAAGAAGCAGTGCAAGTGCAGCAGTGACCCAACCTGAGCTGGCTTTGGTGCCCAGTAACTCCATACAACACACCACCTCTCCTGTCCTGAGTGACCACCATAAGAGATGGAGCCCAAAGTCATGGACTAAATGAACTCAGTGGACATTTTGTGAACACTGATGGACATTTTACAGACATTTCACAGGGGTGGTCCATAGACTAACGGAATGATATCTGTGTATTTTATCAAAGGATGGGAATGGGGGTGGTGGGTAGTGAAGATGTATTGGATAGTGTGGGACCCAAGCATGATGTAAATGGTATAGAATAAGGGGTGGAGAATGTGCTGGTTTTGGCTGGGATAGAGTTAATTTTCTTCACAGTAGCTAGTATGGGGCTATGTTTTGGATTTGTGCTGGAAACAGTGTTGATAACACAGGGATGTTTTAGTCACTGCTGAGCAGTGCTTCCACAGAGCCAAGGCCTTTTCTGCTCCTCACCCCACCCCACCAGTGAGGAGGCTGGGGGTGCACAAGAAGTTGGGAGGGGACACGGCCAGGACAGCTGACCCCAACTGACCAAAGGGCTATTCCATACCATATGACATCATGCTCAGCATGTAAAGCTGGGGAAGAAGAAGGAAGGGGGGGGACATTCGGAGTGATGGCGTTTGTCTTCCCAATTAACCTTTACGCATGATGGAGCCCTGCTTTCCTGGAGATGGCTGAACAACATCTGTTGGCCTGGTGATGGGAAGTAGAAAATTAACTCTATCCCAGCCAAAACCAGCACAGAGGCACATTAATCACTTCTGTAGGCTGAATCACCATCGAGAGGTGCCTCTCTGTAGTAGAAAACATAAAGTAACTTAGCAATTAAATGACAGATCTCAGCACAGAGACTGTCCTTCTGTGTTCATGGCCATCTCCACCATGGATCCTGTCTAATAGCAGAGGTTAATACATAGCACAGGCACATCATGGTTTACAATGTCCCAGGCTGAGGCAAACAGGCAGTGCAACAAACTCCTGCTGTATCCAGCAAGCCCTGAAGTTGTGGGTTGCATTAAGAGAGTGCATATTCCATCAGCTCATATAGAAATGCCTATATAATGTATGGGATTAAATACTTCATCGGCCCTAGTGTTTGGCATCTTTGTGATCAAGCTTCAGCTGAGTTTTAGCTGGAAAGGGCACAGTGAAGACTGTTATGGTAAGCTCTCGGACGAAAAGGACAGCTCACATGCAGAATGAATGCACAGTAACATTTCCAGTACCTTAGCCTTCTTTCTGCTCACATAAATTGTCGTGGAATGTGGCTCCAGCCCATTGGGAAACCATCTTTTCACTACCTAGCAATGGTTCCCAACATCAGCCTTTACTCCCTGCCCATGGCAGGGACTGAATGCTGAACAGAGCCCAGGACAAACGTAGTCAGGACCTTAACTGGGTACGGCAAATGTTTGCAGAGATTCCTTCCTGACCTTTTTGTTCGTTTTCCATGTAAAAATTAACACCTATGGGAAGCATGTGAAAACATCACTGTAAGAGCAAGATGTGACCAGGGCCTCCAACTACACTGGAGATGAACCCCTCCGATCCTGCTAACTTGGTACACTGGACCACACATGCAACATATGGAATGAGTGATACAGAGGCATCATAAATTTTAGAAAACTGAAAAGATCATTTTTAGGAAAAACAGAGACTCAATTTCCAGCAAAGAAAACATAAAGCTATAAAAGCACATTTTCTGTGGCTGTTTTCTATAGCAAAACCTAGAGAAATAGTGAGAGGTTTTTTCTTTTTATTCTTGCACAGCAGATTGAGGTTTAGATTTTTGACCAAACCAGAAGTGAAGGACACTTTATAGCAGCTCACTGCACTGCTAGGGTAACCCTGCGCTAAATTCCTGCAGCAGCATCACTGCTGTTAGCCCTAAGCCAGAAACAACCTGGGCTGACTTTCTGGGCCAGCAACTACTGGCCAGCAACTACGGACAAGCTACCTGGGCCAGACTTGTGCTCTTACTTTCCCTGGAAGTTGTCAAGACAAAATTAAGCTAAAAGCCCACAGCACCACTTATCAGCATCACACAGCTCTTCGCTTTTGTCCATCTACCGAAGTTGATCCGATGGCAAGTCTGGGCACAGCCCTGGAGTTGTGTGGTACATCTGAGTCACCAGCTGCTGCTGAGGTACCACCAACATTTCAAGGTTGCTGAGTTTGTTTAGTTTTGCAAAAGTTTTCTGCATGTAAACTTTCACCTTGAATATTAATATCAAGGTCTCAGATTTCCTTGACTGACCAGGGGAGCCTTGTAATTGAAAGCAAAAATGCTTCAAGGAGAATTACAGAAGTGGGAGGATATTCAAACTTTCTGGCCTCGTAGGATGAAAATAATAATTTCCTACTGCTGGCAAGGAAATTAAAGCCTTTCCTTGCTTACCTGTGAAGCCATTCCCTGTCAGCATCAGTCTGAAAACTGCAAGCTTTTCTTTTTTTTAGGAAAGGATAAAATACTTAGAAAGTAAAGAGAGTAATACATGATATAGGTTTGCCTAAGACGGGTGCGTTGTGCTGGTAGAACATGCACCATCAGAAGTACCCCACTAGCTTTATGTCAATGTTCAACCCAGCGACAAGGAGCAGCCGTTTCTCCCTGTTTAGCTGCGTGTCACGCTGCGCCAGGATATTCAGAAAGAGATGTGGAGACCAAGCGTTACACCAGCTGCCCTGTGACCTGAGCTCTGCTAAAAGTTATTAAATGGGAAATACCTCCAGAGTCCTCCTCTCGCGCTCAGCCTCAGACCAGGCTGATTTTGATCTGGAAAACATCCGGAAAACATTTGTCTTCTCTGACCTTACCTGAAAGAAGAGGAAAGGGTTGTTGGGTTGCCTTTTCTAAAATCAATAGAAATCAATAGAAAAAAAGGAGCTTTTGTTTTCCTCAAGGTGCACCACTCACAAGCCGTCACCCACCACCTGCCCTGGGTGTCTCCTGGCATGGGATGGTGGACAGGAGGGTCTCAGGAAGGCACAAAGAAACTGGGACTTTGTGTGGGGATAAGCACCCTGGCACCTGGCTGCCGATGCCTTTCAGTGCCTCTTTCTCGGGAGCCTGAAAATCAAGACCGCACGATGCAAAATGCAACTCCTCTTTCATCTCCATCCCTGTACACATGTGCCCCAATCCGGCTGTTTCTACTTCATCACACAACCTGAGCATCTTGTAAAGTTTTATACCAAGTTGCGGCAAACTTTCAAAAAATCTGAACACAGGGAAGACGTCATACAGAATTCATATCAACTCCATGAAATACAATATAACAAGATAAATGTGAGCTTTCTGAGATGTCTGTGAACAAATCTGAGCTACTGATGCCTGTAGGTGTCTCTGAGTGAAATATTCACCTCTCACTAATGGAAATATTTTGATTAACAACTTTATTTGCCTAATGGCAAATACCACTTTTTTTCTTTTAAATCACAGACAAGTGTCATAAAAGATTTCATTTGCACATTAACAGGATATTTATAAAGTACTTGGTATTCGAGTTCCCTCAGCAGGCAATTACAGATATGTTCTACTTTTTGAACAGTTTTGGTTTGGTTTTTTAATTAGTCTCAAGGTGACTTCCAGCACACAAATACAACCCGCTGGATTCCCCATAAAACTGCTTGTAATAGTTAGTTTCTCATGCTTACTGCAGCACTTGGCAGCGCAGGCATTACGCAACAGTCAGTAAAAGGTCCAATTTTCAAAACATACTGAAAACTAGGAAACAAGGGTGAGGCATAAGACAGCAGTATTTATATACAATACTGTATATATTTACTTACAAGTACGCGTGAGCCCCAAGTCCAGAGAAGGAGCCTGTTGTAAATCAGTTGAATTCAACTGCTGACTTTTCCAATGGATTCAGGGGAGAAAGTTCTCTCAAGCCCATGTTCTTGCCTGTCTCCTGTCCCCTCCCCAGTGGCCTCTGGGTACAGAGCATTTCATCCTTGGCTGGGTGCATCACTACTGGTAGGACTCAGACAAGCAGTCCTTCTGGGAGCACTGGGTCCAACTGTCCTCCAGGGCCAGTTAGGGCAGGTTCCCCCTTCTTCCCTCCGGCCCAAGATACTCACATTAAATGCTGTGATTTAGAGAAAGCTGGAGAAGGCTATTCTAGATGAACAGCACTATCGGTAATCCTATTCCAGCTGTTATGTACACACTTTGGGTACATAACATACAAACCCTGCCCACATTGGCCAGCTCTTCTCCAGCCAACAACATTTCAGATGGCACTGCCAACCCTGCCCCTAGTGCGACCACTCCAGGAGCTCCCATGCATCATCATCTGCTCCCAGTATGAGCAATGCTAAGAGTGTATTTGTGCCTCTCTCCCATCCAGGTGAGTGGCATCAATAAAGGGATGGGTCGGACCCGGGAGCAGCGCATCCTGATCATGGTGGTGGTGATGGTAATTTGCTTTCTCCTTTGCTGGCTGCCGTATGCAACTGTGGCACTTATAGCTACGTTTGGGAAACCTGGTCTCATCACCCCTGCAGCCAGCATCATCCCATCCATCCTTGCCAAAAGCAGCACGGTCTACAACCCCATCATCTACATATTTCTGAACAAACAGGTAAGTAAAATGTTATCCTTATGTTTACTCAGATTCAAAGTATGCAAGAAGTAAAGAAATAAGGAGGGGAAATAAAGAGTGTACCGGTGACGTCACTGAAAAACCAGGAGAGGGAAGCACAGAAAAAGGGCTATGAGGAGCAAATTTAATTGACAAATCTGGACTTTTGGACGTTAGATAACCAACTTCCCACATGTCCAAATAGCAACTGATGGGTCCTTCCTTTCCACTACACAATTTGATGAACAGCAAGTTAAACATGGAGGAGAAGAAATCAATGTTCTGGCAAGCGTGAAGGCATCAGATACTGTCTGAAGTTAATTCAGATACATGAAGTCTTGTAAGGACAAGAGCCTTTGCTACCCTATTCCATGCCCTGGCACAGCACAATTGCCCACAGTAACTCCTCTTCTTTGCAACATCAACTTTCTCTTCCCCTATTTACTCTTTAATCCCCCCTCAAATCCTTCAGTCACTCTTCTGTCCTACTCTGCACCTCCTAACAGCTGGTGGGAACTATGACCAGTGAGGATCTGTCTAAAAACACCACTGGAGGAGCTGACCCTGGAGCAGGGGACAGCACAGCTCGCTTCAAATCCTGCATTTCCCTCCCTCTGCCATGCAGAGAGCCAAAAAATAGATGGCAGGAGGGTAGCAGGCAAAGGGCTGTAGATGTAGCTGGGGCTGTGCTTCCAGCTAGAGGGCTGGCCTCAGGACTACCCTCACCAGACAGAAAACACAAGACAGAGGCTTGATAATATCTTTAACGTTGTGCACAGTAAGTGAATAACTGTGATTCTCCATATCCTTCCATCAAGACATGGATTTCTGGCCCTGCCCAGCTCCATCTCAGAATACATATCATGTATTGATTCATTCCCTTTGGAAACTTTGTCTAAAAAAATTGCTGTATGCATAACGAATGATCCCTTTTATTCATCCAAAAGGATGAGTTCCAGCCCCGTCAGAGTCAGCAGGCAGAGCAGCACGTCCTGAGCATCGCCCTCATCTCCGTGATGAGCGGCATGCTACTGCTGTCAGCGCCGGAGTGTTGTTGGCCCTGTTGCAGATGTGGCACCTCAGGTCTGATGCTAAAGGCAGGGATAAGAGACCCCTCTGAGCCAAGCGTGCTGCTGGCTAAGGGGGACTAGGCTGCTCGGTGCTGGCAACCCCCCCTGGTACAGCTCACCAGCAACTCCCTGGCTTTGCTGCGATGCCAAAGGGGAACGGAAACCCCCATCTTCAGGCAGCTCGAGAAGGCATTGGAGGTCCCCTGGAAATCTTTCAGTACTTCTACCTTGCTGAAAGGTGCCCATAAATAACACCTCTTTTTCTGGTGAAGATTCAAGTCATGCCAGGAGAACATGGGTTTTAACGATATTCAACACAGAGCAGAAGAGGGAAATGCTTCACACCACCATGCAGCTGTCAATTCAGCCCAAGAGTACCCACTTTTGTTTTGACCCTACTTTTCTCCCCTTAGAAACTTCAGGTACAGATACCCAGGCACCAGTAGCAGGACCATTTCTCCTCAACTGGGATTTGATTGCCCTGCCATTTTCAGTCTTCGATCCCTCCCAGCCCCTCAAATGGAAACTGTGAGCTGAGGCGAGGTGAAGACTAAAGATGCTGTGCAGATTTGGGGTGACATTTCCACTCATGCCGCTGCCTGCTCAGGAGGATGCCAGAGCCTTCGCACAGTAGCGTGGGGGGAAAGACAGACCCTCCCGTGACAACTTGTGTCTGTCTGACTGCTCCGAAACCCCCTTGCTGACCCAAGTTTGCATCCCCTGAAACACACATGGCATTAGCTCACGTTTGTTAAGCTAATACACTCCTCAATTAGATTCTGGCTTGTACGGTCAGGAGGCTGTCAGGATCTAATCTCTGTAGAGGAAAATTATTCATCAGATAAAATAGAGGAGAAGAGTAGAAGCAGCTTTATAAGGCTACCTATCCACTCTTCTGTCACCCGCTCTGTGCAATGATTTCTCTCCTTTCTTTTTCCTGATCCAGTGAAAATGGGCCCTATAACTCCTTCTTGCTTCGTGCCCCTTACAGTGCTGTTAGTATTTGCTTTTCTTTCCTCCTTTTGCTGCGAACTAGTCCCTAGGGCTCAAAGAGCAGGTTTCTTTCTCGATACACTTAGTTGTACTTTGTCTGAAAAGTTCCCAGAAACGGCCAAACCAGAAAATATACTCTCCCTTAATCAGCACATGTGGGATTTCTGCAAATAGTGTCAACTGCACCCAGCGATCCCAGGAGAGGGAAGCTGATGTGTGCAACTCCCCTGCCGGGCTGGAGGTGGCTGGGTTTCACCCGAGCCCTTCCCCACACTCAGGGAAGGGGAGGACCGTGTGCTGGTCCCAGCTGTAGTCCCACACCCAGCCGGGGGGAAACTCATGATCCAGCAGGGGAAAGGTTTCCAAATCATGAAACCTTCCCCCTTTCCCCTCCCAGTAGGCTACATTTTCTTTTGCAAGCTAAGAAAACGCAATGCTGTTCATGAGAAAAAAAGTCCAGCTGATGCACAGCACACAACGGGCAGGAGGTGGGGTAGCACCTTGCGCAGGGACGCAGAATAAAAGCTCTGATGAGGAGGGGGGATGAACAGAGATCTACAGAGAACAAGCAGAGAGCATCAGAGCTAGTCCAGTCCCTCAACCATCTTCAGCTCCATCAGCCCACTAAGTCAGGCACGTTTCATTGATCTTTGCATTTCTGGTATTATAGATAATTTGTTTCTCTGAGTCCAGCAAATCCTCCACTTGAAATAATTTTTGGAAGCTGTGAGGAAGCACAGATAGTAAATCACTCACTCTCTCTTGAAAACAAATGATGATGGTAAAGGATTGATTTGAAGTCTGGCAGTAACTGTGGATGTTTTTACTGGGGCATGAGAAATTCTCCAGGGAGTAGAAAGTTTCCATGACACTGTCCATCAGCTCTACTCACTGTCACTAACAGCTCGGGGGAGTATGTTGCTTTCTTTGCTCGTGCTCAGCCTCCTGCAGAAATCCCTGACTTCCTCCCTGTGACATGAACAATTCTTTCCCTTCTCCTTTACTATTTATTTTTTAAAATAAATTATCTCATGAAACTGCCTGGAACATTGAAGAGATATTACAATCCCTTACCAGGGGGAAAGCACCCAAACGGACCAACAGCTCTTAGTGCTTCACTGTGCTTACTACCGTGCTAAGCCTTGCTCCCACGTCAAGGAGCAGCACCAGCTAGAGCCAAGCTTATAAACTGCAGCAGCATGACCTGTTGATTCCGGTACCCAGGGGAGGGATGGAAGCCCTGAGCTAATTACAGTAACTGGTAACTGCCATCTCAGCCCAAATCCCGTTGCAGAGACGTGAAGAAGCCTGGCTGACTCGCCGCTCACCAGCTTGCTCTGCACCTGACCCATTCCCATGGCCAGAGTCTCCACCCTGCAAAGATAACTGTGCATCACTTCAGACACGTGCAACCCCCGTTAAACCAAGGGAGGCCGTTTAAAAATCACAGGCTAATCTTAACATGTTCATGGGCTGGAGGGATCACTCTATGAAACAACGCAGGCTGTGCAGAGGAGTTATCTTTTCTACAGATGCTTTCTTAATTAATCAATCTTTTTACTAAAGAGATTGCTTAGAGGCAGCAGGTAGACACAAATAAACTGATTTTATCCATGTCAAACACGTCCCTTAAGTTTACCATAAACTTTTACTACTAGGGTTACGTACGTGCTTTGTTTTGTATTTTTCTTCTAAATGCCACTTGGCTCAGTTAGTATTTTAGCAGTGATCAGTGTTCAGGTTTCTATCTTCAGTACAGACCACCAAGAAGTCAATACTCTGAGTTTCACTGCACTCAAAGGAGAAGACAGTAGAAGCACCTCAGATCAGAAAATGCTGACACAGCTTGTTTTAATGTTTCCCACACATGTGTGAAGTCCTTCGTATTAAACACCTAGGCTTTTCTGCTAACAGTGACAGCTTTGCCCCCCGAACAGAGAAGCTCGCTGCTCCCCTGGAAGCACAGGGGCTGTACCCACCTCTGTGCAAGGGACACAAAGCAAGGGGCTGTACCCACCTCTGTGCAAGGGACACAAAGCAAGGGGCTGTACCCACCTCTGTGCAAGGGACACAAAGCAAGCGCCTGCCCAGAGGCTGCTCCACAAGCAGCAGAGCCACGGAAACACAGGCTCCTGCAGGGTCTGCCTCACGGCAGCGCCCAGGGAGGGCTCTTCGGTGGATTGTAAGACCCTTCGTGCTTACTCTGCTGTTTCTTTCCAGTTCTCCCACCTCCATCCAGCTACCTCTCTTCATAAAACTCATCTAGAAAAGTGGCATTGCTAATTCCTCTGTTAGATCTGGCTCCAAAACAGGTTCAAAAGTGAGCTGTGTGCAGAGAGGGGGGATGGACAGAGCAGGATAAAGTGAGATTTATTCCTTAGCGAGCCATGCAAACACCCCCCCCCCCCAACCCAAAAACCAAACCAACCCCCAAACACACAAGATAATCGAACAAGTTAACCTGTGTTGTCTCAGGTTGTGTTTCAGCACAACAACTCAGTGCTCCCTCCACCTTTCCTCCAGCACCCTCTTGTTCTCACACAGCCTGCTCTTCCTATCTAACATTGCAGGTCCATGTCTTTCATATCCCTAAATTAAGCTCCACAACTACGGTCACAAGAGGAACTCCCAGGAACTAGAGTATTTTGTTCACGCAGCACTCAAAACGCTGGTGTTTATTTAGACATAAATTTTAGACCTCTGACCTTTTTGACTATTGGATCATCTAACTGGTCACAGAAGTTTTATTCCTGTTTTGAGGTGAGGGTTTTCTTGACCCCTGAGTAACTGTCAGCTGCCTCTGGGATAGCAGCTAGCTATGCCAACGAGCACCGGAGCACAGACCAGCTGGAAGCCAGCCCAGCTCCCAGCAAGAGAGGCTTTTGCAGAAAAATCCATCTGCCAGCAGCAATCCAGCGCCCGGGGAGTTATAGCCTGTCCGGTACCATGAGACCTGCACCAGAATCACCCCCTTGCCCTTACACCTAAGCCGGGGTGTTTTTGTCCAGCAGCAACCCTGTTGCCTTTTTGATTTGCAAAATATTCACGGGGCATTTTGCAAACTGAGGGCTGAGAAAGGACTGGGAGAAGCACTGCACCCACGGCTGCACCCGCCCTCCTGGGGGTCTGGGGGGAGCAGGCAGGAGTGCCAGGCAGACTTCGGGTGCAAACAGGAGATGCTGGCCATCCAGATAACCACGGTCAACACTGACAGCATTCCTGATGCTATGGAAATCTATAGGAGATACCTTGATAACTGATGCAGCTTTCATTTCCCTCTAATTTCATGGTATTTCTAAAGCAATTCTATGTCCCGGCTTCCCCCCCCCCCCCCCACTTTGGTAAATGTTCAGAAATCTCTAATCTGGATAAAATCAGAGAACAGGCCAGATAAAATAACATTCGCATTGAGCAAATGCCTCCAGGCAAGGGGTAGGTGAAGGTTAAACAGATAAAAGAGACTCAAACTGTAACAGAAATTTCCTGGGGATTAAGCAACTACAGCAAGATGGCTGATAAGAGCCTCACCCACCCACGTGAACTTGACCACAAGGGGGGGGGGGGGGCAAAACCCAGAAAAATAGACAATATTCCCAAAAGTTTTCAAGCTGCTTAATATTTCAACGCTCAGAGGTGAGAGGCTGATGAAAAAAATATAATTATTTTTATTACGAAGCAGGTCTTTAAATCCTGAGAAATTTCAGTTTCTCATTAAAAAAAGGAGTTTCAGCTGAAGCAAAAATTGTGTGAAACTTTTCAAAAGCCATTTTCCCCAGCAAGCAAGTCTGCTGACAAAAAAGCTGCATGATTTTTTACTTGGCGTTGATAGCAAGAGTTGTCAGAGCTTGTTGCTATCAGCTGTGTTGTACTGAAAATTACCATGAAAGTGGGTTTGGACTCTTGACCCTAGAGAGATCAGCTATCAGTATTTGACTCTGCAGTTGTAGGGAGGCCATGCAGACAATCCATAAGATGTAAAATATGTATTTCTTCTGCTACAGGCAGTTTACTTAACTTCATGCAACAGACTCCCTCCACTCTCAGATGCACAGTATGTTTTGCCATGCAACTGGAAAAATCCCTTGAATAATGGATGTTGAACCAACCCCATCTGAGAGCTTAAATCAAGCACATTACACAACCTTTCATCTTTTCCCTGGTCGAACGCAAATCAAACCAGCCAACATTGCTTTCATTGGCGATTCAATTAGCTCAATCCCTACCATGCTTTTAGTAACGGGATATATCCGTAACCTGACCGCAGGCTAGCACAAGTGATCCGTCAGCGCTCCCCGAAATCTCCGCGCCACAGCAGACTGACTGTGCATCTGAGCACGCAGTCAGCTCAGTCAAGTAACAGGCTCCTACAAACCTGAAAATAAGCTGAAAAGCATTTTATTCCTTTCTATTCTCTGTATTGCTATATAGTCAGTAACATTTGTATTAAATAAAAACACAGGACGACTGTTACAGACCTGTCTGAAAATTTCATTTCTGGCTCTCTCCTTCCGTCCTACTTTTTAATCAAGGGACAATGAAAATATAAATTGATCTAAACAATGAATTTAAAAACACAATTTCCTCAAAATACATACAGCATCCAATCTGCAAGCAGGCAAAATACCCCGTCTGGATTTTAGCATTTTACCTGTCCCCTGTAGTGCTGAAATATTGCAGTAGTGCTAACACTGCCTTGTTCATGAAACATTGGCCAAAATGACTTCTTTTGTTTTCCTTGGGTTTATTCTTCTTTCATTGGAGTGCCTGGTCTGTGTGCCCAGATGAAGGCAAAAGGCAGGCAGCTCTTTTCCCCAGCTCCTGCTCCCCGGGACCCCACCCCACCTTAGCTTATAGAGACCTTGACCTCAGCACAAGCTCTCACTTAGCATGAGGACATATTTTTTCTACAAAACAATTCAACTTCTAATACAAAATATTATTACATCCATGTTTTTTTCAGGACCGTTCCAGGAACTTAAATGAATATAAAGACCATAAGATGAAGCCTGTCTTATAAAAAGGGAAATGAATAAAATTCCTGCTAACTTGCTGTTCTCTACGTGCATGTGATAGTTTTACAGGTGCTTTTTGGCGCTTCTGAGACGCAACAAAGCCACCATGAACGCCAGCAACAAGTCCTTGTCCAGGTCCTGCCGTGCGCTGCAGCGGGCGCAGGGCGACGCTGGCCCCGCGGCGGCTGACTCGGCCGGGCAGCCCTCGGCCGAGAGCCCGGACCCCGCTGGGAACCCGCACCCACCTCCGGAAGAGACCCCAACAGCTAAAAGAGCTGTGCTGGGGGCTCACGACAGCGCCTGACCCAGGCTGCCCGGCTAACACCACGGGCTGCCGCTGTGTTTGGGGAGTTTGAGTCCAGACGTGAGAGTTTTGCCAGATAACCTCAGTTTGCAGCTTTGTTTCTAATGAAGAATTGCCTGTCTGCTTCCTCAGAGGTTGGTTTCACCAATAAGCCATTTCCCTGTTTCTCAAAGACTCTTCCCTAATCAAACGCTGGGATTTTTATGGGAGTTTTGGAAGAAAACAAAATAAAAACCAGAGATGCCTCTAGAAAAAGGTTTAAAAAAACCCAAAACAAACCTAACCATGTTCTAAAGACTTTCTGCCAAAAACCAACCAAACAAAAAACCCCAAACCCAGCAACAACAAAACAGAGATCCAGAGCACCTTGCTGCAGAATAGCTCCAAGAAACAATCTGCATGCAAAGAGGGGAAGCAAACAGGTTATTCTCCAGTAGGGAAACTATCAACTTGCAGATGGTCTCTCTCTGGTTTGGATTATACTGTACCTTGAAAGTCTCACGTCACTTTTCAGTACAAACCTGAATAGATTATGAAGAACTGCAGTTATGAATTAAAGCTCTACTAAAATTTAAATTGCTATATTGGATATGTTTCAAAATCTAGAAATCGCAGCTGAAGCTTGAGAAACCAAGTATTTTAGGGATATTTTTTTTTTTTTAATTTTTAGCTTACAAAGTTATTGCACCAAACAATAATTTCCTCATAACACCCAGCGAACAAGCAACTCTCCAAATACGCAGCACTCAGCTGGGTAAAGCTCTCACCTCTGGAAGTCTGCCAGTCTGTAAGCGTTAAGACAAAAGCAAGAGTGATTCCAGCTCTTTTTAGAAGTGTGGTTACCTGAGTATTTGTGGAGCCAAAAGGGCCAGGCCAGTCAGTGGAGGCTGTGAGCAGTGCAGCTGCATTCATTTATACCAGATGAAAGCCTGCAGCATTGAGCAGTAGCGGGTACAGCGTATTTTTTATCCAGAGTAGTTGCCATGAGACCATCAGGAAAGCTGGCTGGGGACCTTCTACAGGATCTTCTTCCTGGACCACCTTTGGGAACTGAAGTGACAGATGGTATCTTCTACCAACAGGAAAGTGTTGGAAAGCCGCAGAAGTACAGCTGGAGGAAGAATTAAAACCAAACAAACACGGAACAACCTTCTCCCTCATTAACTCTGAGCACAATCCCAATATTTTGACAATATTTGTCATCTCAAATGGGAAGGAAAACATGAAATAGCACCATTCTGTGGAGAGTTACTTTTCAAATCCCAAACTACATGGAAATGCCATCTTTCAGATGAGCTTCACACTGAAGTACGTCCACACCACTGCCAAGGTAGCTCTCAAAAACTGGTATCGCAGCACTTTAATTACCTTGCATTAGCCAAGCCAGAACCAGGAAACGCAGAGGTCTGCGTGAATGAGTAATGTGGGAGAAAAAGTTAACTGGATTTTTTTTGATCACTGCATGAGTTGGATCCGTTTCAAATTGCCCATGTTAGATCTTTCCCTATACATTTGCACACGTATCACATTCAGGAATAAGCAAACCACTAAGGACTTCAGCACAGTCACCAGTTGCAGCTGCCCAGGAGTGAGGATGCAGGAATCTGCCTGTAATTCTTTCCTGGAAGTACAAACATCTAGCCCCAGATCAGACCATCGACAACCTTAAAACCGAGTATTGCATTTAAGAGAGAGCAGTACTGAGAAACAAGTGCCACAAAACCTTCGCAGGATCAGCAGATTCCCCAAGCAGCCCCTGCTGGATGTCTCCAAACAGCCCCCGAGGACGATGCAAGCCCCTGCATCTCCGCTTCCCCCACTGAGCCTGCCAAACGCACTCAAATCAATCAAAAGTCATTCCCGTTCAAAGGTCTTAAACCTTCGGTTTTACCACCAAATACTGAAGCCCTTCGCGTGCCCTCTCGGAGGCAGAGGGCATTCGCCAGCAGCAGGGCTGGCACAGCACAGCGCTACCACGTCCTTCGGAGTGGTTTGCATCTCCATCTCCTCACCACCACGGAGCACTCTGTGCACATCGCTACAAGAGTCTCTGTTTCAAATAGGTATTTTATTTTTTACAGGTGATTGTAAGCTGTCTTTTCCTTCCAGGGATGTGGGTTTATTTTTTCCTTGCAATGTTACCAAAAGCCTTCTCATACTCTCACACATTACTGCACAATCTGCTAGTTCTTTTTTTATTCCTAAGCCACAATTGTAGTAATAACCTAAATAACACCAAATATTTTCAAATACAGAAGCTGAACCCATGAAGTGAGGCTTTTACTGCGGTTGTATTGGTGGATGAAATCAAAGCAAGGGATGCCATGATTGCTACTGAATACACCACATCAATTATTTATCCCCAAGCACACACTTTTAAAGGGTGCTTTGTTATTTTCAGATTACAAAGCACATCAGGAATTTTTCAGTTCACCTTTCCCTTTCCTTGATATTGTGTTTAGGTGGATTATTCAATTTCAACATGTATTTCTACATTAGTATTGATTTTGAAAATATCTGGTGATATTTTGTATATGGTGACTTTCGTATATGCAAGAATCTGTTCTGTCTTCTTTTAGTACACAAATGGCTTCGATACATGTCTTTGAGGTGTTAAATAGGGTGTGGCTTGTGATACATATTTATGTTTTCAACAGAAATTGTTAGTTTCTGTTCCATTAACCCTGTAATTTGTGGCAACCACCACCCGCAACTGCACCAGCAAGAGCTTGTAACTGCACCAACGCTGTCTGGAAACATGCAGGACATGGTAGCTATAAATAAAAAGATTCCTGTGCTGTACCTTGCTAGCCTTATTTCCTATGTGCAAGCAGAACAGTTTGGTCTCTCCATGCTTTCACAGGTAAGCAGTTTTGACCGAGGACTTGAGGCTGAATTTCGCAGTAGCAATAGTAGCGGAAATAGCAACTTGAGAAATGGGATAGCCACGACTCAGCATAATCCTGAAAAAATAACTGTAAAAATATTATAGCCCCAAAAGGTTTCTAATCCTTTCTAAACATTTCAGAGGCTTCAGTTTTCTTCCAGGACAAGGAGTTTGGCAAAGCTTAGGCAAAAATAAATTCCCATTGTTGGGTGCAATAACAGCAGCAACAATAAAAATCCACTTTCAGAAAAGGATTTCGCTTTCTCTGTCTACATTTAGCATTAATTTAGCCTACCATAGAAAATTATATTTAGCCTTGCAACAGGAGGAGGTAGTGCCACAGATAGGGAATGAGTGGCACTGGACACTAGTTAGCACAGGCGGGTACGACCCAGGTTAACAGCAGGTCCAGGAGGCTTTTGTTCTGAGCTACAGAAAGGTTTTGTTGTGCACACACCCCTTCAGCAGAAAACACATTAAGCACATAGTCCAGTGACCATGCAAGTCGTTTTTTAAGCATGCTTGCTCTGCCCTTCATGGTTTTCAAGCATGCAGGAAGGGAAGCACCGTGCTGGATTTTCAACACTGCAATCAGAGTGGTTTAACTGGCCGGCTGCAGGCTGTGCCCAGCACCTGTACTTCTGGGTACGGAAGTTTTATGTTGAAGCAGCATGAGAAACCCAGCAGGAGTTCAGCTCTGCACATCAAAGCGTTCAGGCACACTACCGTAGCCTTCACACTATTCCCCATACATGACACCAAAGAGACGGTGGCTGCACTTTATTTGTGGTGCCCAATAGTTGCATTTGGGATACTTTAACCAATTTGCTGGATAATACAATCTAGGTGATATCAATTTTATTCAAAAAACAAAACAAAACAAACAACCACAACCAAATCAACACAAAACCAAACAAAAAAAAACCAGATTACAACTTGCACCTCTGAAGTGAGGGGTAAGATTCTCCTTGAAAAGGAGGTATAGCTCCCATTTGTTTCGACAAGTGTACAGCCCTATACTTTCTGATATTTATGAGCAGCCTATCATTTCATTTCAGCAAGTAAATTTGCTATCTGCAATGGTTGTCATTAAAAGAGCTGATCGTTTCATAACAATTTACCTGAATTTTTTCAAAACTAAGCATCGTAGCAGTGTAACAAGCAGTATTGCAGTGTTCAACAAGCAGTCAAGCATTCAGCCTTCTCTTATCTGCTCTTCAACACCTCCAACATCTGAAAAATAGCTAAATGACTGAAAATTTGCTCCTAGCACTATTCTGCACCCTTTTTTGTGGTATGGAAATGCTACATAGCTTTGAAAGTAGGAATTTCACTGCATGCAGAACCAATCCCTAGTAAACCCCTAGGATGTCCCAAGAGAGATTTTGCACAGTATTTGGATGTAAATCTAAGAATCAAGTTTAGGGCCAAGCCAAACTGACACAAGGGGAAATTAATATCAAACAATTCCAAGTAGCCCCGTTTTCTTTAGAGATGTCCCTTCTTAGCATCAGGCATGAATAACAAAGGATGATTATAGCACGTATCTACAGCACAAGCACCATGTTCGCAGCAAGCACACGAATGAGCCTTGCACTGACCCATGGGACACATTGGATGTCACCCACCAGAGGCAGAAACCACGTTGTACTTATTAGAGAAAGAGCTTTTAAATACTCTCGACCTTTAATATCTGGATTGAGCGTTGGCCCCATTTCAGGAAGAAACGTGGTGCCTGAGCTACAGTCTCTTCAGCCAATGGGAATTTTCTCACCAACTATAAGAGGGCTTGCTTCAGGCCCATAGTCTGAAACTTAATTTTAAGCAAATCAGTTCTCAGTCACCCTCTCCCTCACCTTGAATTAAACATAAATACCAGCTTAGCTTTAAAAGACCTAGGTCCCATGTTAGAAGCAGAACAAGCAGAAGTCCTTCGGTAGAAGGATGAAGACCTGCAGGAGATGCAGGGAGGTAACTCCCCAGGAAATTCCGGTTTACTGATCACATGTAAGAGGGGACAGCCAGCACTCACTCTTGAGTTATTCTGCAGCGTTCACGGCAATAAGCAGCAGGCCAGTTTTGGTCAGTGCAGGAATCAGACAGGACAGCACCCAAAAAGGCAGGGAGCTGATGTACAAGTTATTTTTACATAGCGCAGTGCCAGGGGAGAACTATATTTAGCGTGATTAACATTTACTTCAGTTGCTATAGTGACTGATTTTATTTGTCTTCTACATGGGATAGGTGGCTATTTTCTCCTACAGGCCTTAGAGAACATCACCCAAAAAAAGCGGTGCTGTTTGGTCACACAGCTGGCAACTGAAATAACACCCAGGCCCCAGAAAATGTTTCTAAGTTTATTGGTTTTTTCCTATCAAACTATAAGCAAATTCGATAGCAGACAGCCAAATTACAGCAGAACGACACCAGCACCTTAACCAGCCCGTAAAGGGTTCTGCAGCATTTTCGTGCTGTTTTGGCAAACAGAGCAGAGAGAATATACCAGGTGGCCCCTTTTCTTTTCATGACGTGAGTAGCAGAGCCTTGTTTTCAGGACTACTGAACACCAGCAAGTACTGCCGTTAGGGCTAGTCAGACGTGAAGTCCATGGCTGACTTTTGCACAGCACTTTTTTGCCCTAAGTTTCCTTGCAGAAGAAGTTTTATCATCTTTTCATAGAAGGAGAGAGGAGGTGGCATCAAATGCTCTTGCTCTATCCACAGTGTTTACATGTCATTTTACATTGAAATACATTACTAGTTTTATGCACTTTGGCAGAAGGCTAGACGGCAGCGCACAGGTAAGTTTGAACCCCTCTTGTGTAAAATGTAAGTTATCAGTTGTGATTTAAACATAAAAGGAAGGCATTAGCAGCAGCATTCAGACTGCCGGTGAAATTTGTCACTGAGATGACAGAGACTGAGATCTTCTCCAGGTCTTTCCACAGGATTTTCCAATTATAAGTGGAGCAGAGGGCGTCTTGTAGACAGTTTTTAATTACAATGGTGGTTTTAATTGTAACATACAATGTATGTTCCTCAGGAGGGAGGAAGGCTATTTCCAGCAGGGGAAAAAGTAAAGATGAGGCAGTTTTAGACCATCAAAGTCGGTCACTTAAAAGCTGCTTCTGCTTGGGAGAGAAGTGCTACGTTACAGGACACTGGGGCCCCGGACCTGCCTGCTCAGAGGCACAGAGGGAAATCGGTCCGAGTCAACTAAGAGGTACAGATTTAAAGTGAATTGGTCAATCTGCATTAAGCTGCTTTAATTCTGAGTAAGTGGTCCTTACTCCACTTTAAGATATCATTAAACTGAAGTAAATTACAGTAAAGCAAGACTATTTGAAATCCAAGTCCACATGAGGGTTTAACGCAAGTCAAGCAATCTGCTTTAAAAAGTTAATTCAAATCAACTTTCCTGAATATCCTCACGTAGCCAAAAGGCCTCTGAAGAGAAAACACTGGATTGTCAGCAGAGTCAGTCCCTACTCTGCTAATGCCTGGATCCGGCCCTGAGCACCCACCCTTTAATCTGCAAAATGCACCACGGCTCTGGACATGTCAAGGGCTGTCGAAGGACACGTATCCACCACAGACCTCTGCTCTCACCAGCTCTTTCCCATGCCTCCTGTGAGCTCAATGCCATTGTATTTATTTGCTTTTGTTATTCAACAGAAGCTGCAGGGCAGTACCAGCGAGGTGCCTGGGAGCGGGACCGCTGTGAGGAGAGAGGGCTGGGCTGAGTGGGGGAAGCACTCACCCCTGCAGCTCTGCACCGGCTTGGGCACCACATACCCCCATCGCACAGCCGCACCAGAGACACACCGATACTGACGCTACCACACGGGTGTGAAGAGAGCCCCTGCCGCAGGGCTGGCCTCCCCTGCCACTACAGATGCTCCAGACCTCAAAAGCCTTAGTGAGGTACCACCACAAATTTGTTGATGGCTTCTGTACAAGACAGCTTGACCCAGCTGCATGCCTACAGTACCCTAAGCCACAGCTATAATCAAAGAGGAAAACAAAGCCAAAGATCTTAACAAGCTCAAAGGATGCCTGCTGCTACGTCCTAATGGCAGCACATTTGCCATGTCACATTTGATGCTGCTCAAAGATGAGAATTCTCATTGCTTTCAGTCCCACAGCAGCCAGCATTACACACGATAACCACGTTTTCATCAAATAAATCAAAGCCTACTGCTCACACCTAATGAACCCTTGCGAAAGACCTCCCAGGTATGAGATTTAAAAGCCTGGAGTGCTTTTGAAGGCAAAGATGTTGAAAAAAGCTCCACTGATGAGGGTTCATTCAAGTGTCACACTTATGATCTAAATGTGGTAAAAATGCACTAAGCGCCAGCCACAAACAGTTCTAGCAGCAGTCGCTGTGATCCAAGAAGAAAAACATCCTTTCAAGGGAGACATGGGAGGAATGAATACAGAGGATCCTATTTCACTCGCTCTAAATTATCAGCTGATGAAGTTACACAGCACAAAGTGGATGAACAATGGAGCAAGAATTTCAGTATCTATTAAAAGAAAGATGTAAAATAAAAGATAGAAAAGGATTACAATCAAAGTGCACACAATCCTGTTTCATCATAAGAACTGGAAATAGATTTATACAAGCATTATATGACCAATTGCCTGTCTTTGCTTTGGGGAGCTGCCTGGGTTTGGCAATTCATTCACATCAAACGGGAGTGACTCCTACACAGAGGAAAAAGATCCTATCTTGCACATCTACGTAACCCAAATGCAGTCAGTAACTTGAGCTATTCCTGCATAAGGCCTTCTATAATGACCTTACAGAAAGGACTGCCTGTTTCTTTACATCTATTTCTGCCCATCTATGTTTATCCTTGCCATGCAGAGGTGTTTGTGTCCGGTATGAAACCTCTGCATGTGCACTACCAAGCAGAAGAGGGATTTAAGTCTCACCCTTAAGCTCCAAAACCTCAGATCCAGCCATGCCACAAGTTTTTCAGTATAACAGAAACCAAGGAGGAAATAATTGTGTACTGAGTAAGTCAGGTATGAAAACTGACTTCTCCAAAATAAGTTGTTCTTGGTCTGTGAAGATGTATGTGGCCTCCTCCTAACTTTTTAGGAGCATGCCAGCTGGATAAGATCGTCACTCCAGAAATAACCCAGTAGCCTAGTTTTCAAAAGGTACAGATTTTGGGGTATTGGAGTTTCTCGGTATCTCTGACCCCAGTCCCACACACATACATAGCTTCACTTGAAGGCTTTTGAGTAGTTCCCTCAGCATCAGTATGGTCAGTCTGAGTTAAGAAGCTGCATTAAGTGTGTGCAGGATCCAGCCCGTTTAGTGAGCTGTACGTTTGGGTATAAAAAATGAAAGACTTGGGTTCCTGGCCAGTCTCCCTGGGTGAAGTTCTCAGGCCTGCTCTACAGAAGAAATCCCTCTGGGCCTTTGAAGAGCCAACCAGTCTATAAATAATCCATGAGAAACATCTTAAAGTTTAAAATTAGCATGAAAGACACTGAGATCTCAAATATCTCAGCAGAAAGTTTCACAATCTTTTTCCATGGTAAGACCTATAATAACCTCTCCACAGCTGCTACCCACAGAGCCCTTCCATCAGCTGAGGGTCTCCACTCCCAGCAGCGCCCTGCACAGACACCAACAGCCCTGTGCTTGAGCTAAAACAAGATGCCAAACTCAGTTGCCCATACGATGTGTCAAGGTCCAAGTGACCCCTTTGTGCATGATATCGGGGAATAGCGGGTACTCTCTAGTCACATCAGAGTCTTCCATTGCAAAAAACCCAACATCAATCATGGTTTTTATCTTGAAATGGCTATCTCACAACTAAAATACAAATGAGGTAGAGGAAAACAGAAAAGAAAAAGTCAAAATAACTCGCTTATAAATTTGGTAAATAACAAAAAAATTTTCCTTTCAATCCAAAAGTAGAAAATGTCTTCTAACAACAGGTTTATTTTTAGTATAAATAAAGATGAGAATTTTAGGGTTTTTTTAAATTGAGGTTTGAGTTATTCCTCCCAATAGGATGATCATGTCTTATAAGAAGCTTTTATGACTTACTATATAAGACAACTTGTTCCTGAGCTGGTAAAATCATCCCCACTACTGTTTAACTCTTTTGGGCTGCTGTTCAAGCTGTGGCCAAACACCCCAGGAGGCAGTTAGAAAGCAGTTTTATTACACTTTAAACTGCTGCAAACTCTTACAGCAGGATTTCAGACACCCATGAAAACCTATCCCAGTCTCAAAAGTAGGAAGGAAAAAAAAAAGGAAAAATCTTAAAGCATTTCTCCTTATGTGATCTTTGAGAACAACGGCTTAGACTTGTTTGATTTGATCAGAGCTGTTTGCAACGTCTCCAAATAAGCTGTGCTTGAAGGAAAACTAATGGTGGCTGTAGGTGGCTGTCTATGGACTACCAACAAAAGCACTGAAAAAAAGCGTCAGGCAGGTTAAATTTCATCAACGCTTATCTGGAGCTTGGTGACAATACAGTGATGTCTGCTGAAGGACTCCATTTTCTCTACCATTGTTAACAATCTCAGGAATAACTGAAATATAACTAGTGCTCTACCGCTACTAGAGAGGGACCCTGGATTTTAACAAGCATTTGATTAACCAATATAACAAAAGCTGTTGCTTTCCTTCAATCCGTTAAGAACCACTCTCTTTAAAAATAAGTGGAACTGCGGTGTTAAAGCAATTACAAGCCAAAGCCACTCCACTTGCCAGAGTTGACTGTGGTAAACCCAGATAAAACCCGTTTAATCCAAACATGGGAACACATTCAGTTATAAATACCACAATAAACCCATAATCTGCTACGTAACATCTTAATGGCATATATAGCCTCATCTGATCGACACTTACTGAAGCAGAAAATAGGAAGGATTTGTTTATTAAGGCTTATCCTAAAACTTACTATTGGGTTTAGGCTTTGAATGTGAAGAGAAGATGCCTACCAGACAGCCCTACATTTGCCTGGTTTCTAGAGAGACCCCACTTATTCTGAGTGGAGTTGGACTTCTCCAGCAAACGTGCTCGGATTTGGTTTTAGGTACAGTATTAAAAGCCCTGCACTTGACTTGCCATGTTTCTCAAGAGCAGCAAGGCATTCAGTAACGCTGGTTTCGTCTGGAGGCAGACTTCTCTAACAACTCCAGAAAAAGGCAGGAGAAACCCTATAGCGAGCCATCACCACATAAGATATCCCTATAGGAAGTTTCTTCTTAACTCCTGTTTACCAGGCATTGCTGTTCTTCCTGAAGCAAAAGGGAATAAAAATATTTGGAATAAAATTATTCAAGTCTTAACATATTCTTGTTATTCACATCATTTTCCGCCCCTTCTTTCAGTGCAGCTAATTTTTAGTGGAAAAGTCTTTCTGGTTGATCAAGTTGAAGTCTATCATCTCTCACTGTACTAAATGAAAGTCGTGCTTCTTTTACTGCAAAGCATGAAAAAGGAGGGCAATCGTGCCCACATTAGCCTTCTCATCATCGCATTTGATAGCTGGATCTGTACAAATGCAGTACAAAACCCACATCTTTTACAATTAGCTGGTTATTCTCTTGAACATATGTAAGATACATCTCAAAAGAGTACCATAAGATATATATATATAAGGTCTAGGGAAAATATAAGAACGTTTGAGAGCATGCAGTTAGGAGGACGAGCAGTCCAAGATTTCTTTATTATCGAATTATCTAACATAGCACAGTACTTTAACATAAAATAATTTCACTTTGCAAAAAAGCATAGAAGATGATAGAATAAAAATATGTTTATGGAACAAAGGAAGATTAATCAAAGCAACAGTAAGAGCTCCATTCCATCTTATTTCTATGTATTGTTTTTTTAATATAATTTGCCTAAATAGATGTGGGGTTTTTTTCTTTGACAAAAAAGGACTTTCCATTAAAAAAAAAGAAAAAGACACACTAGTAAATCAATGAGAATAAGATTTATAAGACAGGCTTTTCAGTGCCAAAATATCTGTAGCTGAGTCTGTAACTGCTAATGAAACCAGGAGCATTGGCTCCTGGTTTTGTGTGATGAATCATCTCAGCAACATCAATGATTCACTGCTCCTGGAGGGGCACTTGCCCCTCACTCCACCGCTGAGCCAAGACCCCGCACCACGGTACTGTGCCACACACAGCTGCTTGATGCAGACATCTGTATCAAGGTTGTTCATCACTGTACAAATTTCCGAGCCCCTCTCAGCAGGAAATGCCTCCACCTACTGAACTTTCCATCTGATACCAAACTAGAGGAGAGGTTTACCCCCACGCTGCATCAGAAAGTTGCTCATTAACCTGGAGGGTCGTAGACATGTCTGACAAACAGGCATCTGTGTTTCCAAGAAAGAGATGGGATGTTTATTTTAGTTTTACTTCTCCGAATTCGCTTCTAGATAAGAATGAAGTAATTAAGACATGGGGGATAGAGGAAATCCATCTAGACGTGCTGGAACAGATCAGAAGAGTGAAGCGGCTACAGAAACTAACACTGTCTGCAAGGTCGTGCTTCTCTTGAACGGGTGCAACCTGAGCGGGGACCCAAACCCATCAATTCGGAGTTCAGGCCTGACCCATCTGTCAAGGCAGAGGTTTACTTACAGAGTAACTGAGATCCAAGCAAGCAACACTACAGCTTCCTAAACAATTAGCTTTTAATGAGCAGCTCCCTAGGTCAGATGTCAGTTCTGTCTTTGGGCAATGTGCAACCACACTATGGGAACATCCTCACTGCAGTTCAAGTGACCCCAAAGGGATTTTAGCTTATGTCTTTTCACTGATAACCCCAACTGCACAGCTGGTTCATGTGCTGATGCCCTTCAGATATCAACTTACTGACTCATGAGATTTCTCTGCATTGGCAGACAATCCCAAAGCAAATGCCATTTCCCCATGTGTCAGGTATATCATTTCCCCACAGGCTTCTTCAGGACAACCAGCTCCATTGCTCCAACAGGTATTCATGCCAGTCAGTCCAAGGTTTGGGCTACAGACACTGCAGATTTCATCGTGGTGAAAACAGCTAAAGCTTTTTAGCCTTCATTTTTCCCACCCATATCTTTTAAGAACACTTTTAGTAGCATTTTCTATTTTGAATAACATAAACAGGTAAGTATTTGCATTTTTCATAACCCGGAAAGAGCAATCTCAAGCTACGCAGATAACAAGCCATTTCCTTTGCAAGTTTGTGGTTGATCTGTAAATCAGAGCACTAGATGCCTTTGGCAATCTGTATCTTCTTCCAAATAGGTTAGCAAAGCGTCTGCAGAGAAAAAGCCGAGGCCAATTCAAAAGCTGGCATCCCAAGAGTTGGGAGGGAAGGCAAGGGGAAGAAGACACACAGGCACCAAACTCCCAGGGAGTTCCCCCGCACCCTGGGGGTCTGTCCCACTTCCACACTGCAAAGCTCCTTGGGGTATATCAGTCATCGCACTTCCCCAGATTGCTTTCCCAAACATCCAGCATGTTTCAATAAATATACCTCTCACAAAGTCATACCCCAAAGATACATCACAGACATGTTACTTCTTGCCTTCAGCAAATTTCAGTCTGAGACTGGTGTGTTTCTTGTTACCACTCATAGCAGGAAAGAGCAATACTGGATAAGTGAATTTGTAATTGGAAAAGTGACTCAGAGATGAACAGAGGCATTGAGTCCTGGGAGGATAAACGTTAATAACTTTGGCTTCCAGAAGGAAAGTATGTTAGAAAATTATAATTAGAAAAAAAAAAATGTGCAAGAGGGGTAGAGCCACGTGCACATATTTAAATGGCTGAGATGAATACTAAAATGGTGTAATTTTCTCCCAATGTATTAAAAATAGATAGGAACATGAGACTCCTGACCCTGTACAATGGTATATCTCCCATATGCTTGTAGCAAGGAATAGGGGACACACCCCCCCCCCCCCAAGCCCCCTTGCAGCCGGAACCGCTGCCCCAGAGGCAGTGGGGAGAAGGGCATGGGGGGCAGCGTGGAGAAGGGGGTGGGGGGCAGCGCCTTCCCAGCTGCACCCCCCTTCTCACGCAGCAGCCTGCGAGAGAACGTAGATGAATTCATGGCATGTTATTTCTTCCCACCATCTATGGTCCAGCTCATCTGCATTGCAACACCACCCCTTGGCTGTACATAAAGGCATTTGGGGATGCAATCATTTCAGTATTTGAACTAAAACTAATAAACTAGGGATGGGCAAATTCCTCAAACTAGTACAACTGCCGTTCTGAGGTGACGCTAAATTTCTTCAGAAGAGAAAACCATCAGGCTCCATGTTTTTCAAGGCTCTCAAACAAATCAAGTGACCCTTCATTTTAAATACTTGATTCCTTAGCTTTGTAATGCGAAAGTTGCAACTGTGAAACTTTTTGTAATACATACTAGAGGCTGTTTTCATTTAGAAATATATTTTAAGTACTATTTTTCTCTATGGGAAGTATCTACCTGTGGTTGTGTGTGGGGAGGCTGTGGTTTTATCCCATTTGATGTATTTACTCCATTGCTTTGGAGTTCTTTTCTTCCAGCTAGATATCGAAAAGCATCAAATGATCAGTCTTGAGAGAGAAACTGAGGAACAGCTGTGGTAACGGACATTAGAAAGGTAGTTTTAGACTACACTAGCAACTTTAATTACTTCAAATACTACAAAACTAAACAGACAAACTGTCTTCAAAGCAGCAGTGAAAGCACCAGCCAAGGTACCACAACGTGAAAGGATTGGAAGCACTGACCTTGGGAACTCAATTAAGGCTGGCAAAATTTGTTAAATAATAGCTGAATGAAAGAAACTCATTTTCATTCACAAGTCCTTTAGTTTAAGTGTGAAAATTCCCACTGATTATCCCTGCTCACATTTTAAGCATGTGCAAATGTTTCCAGTACCCAAATTCAAACCTGTGCTCCATCCTCATAATGAAATACTGAATACATGTTCCAGAAAAGCACCTGGAGACTTCCATCCTTTCCCAAAAGACAAGAAAGGGAGGCTACACATGGCAAAAATAGAAATTCTTATGCATTGACAACACACTGCCATAAAATACAGTGAATCTCAGCCCATGACGGCCCTCCAGCTTGTGGGTCTGAATGTAGCACATAGGCACCTATCTGTTACCAAAATGGATTAGCGACCTTTCCCAGACTTCAAAATTAACATATAAATATACACCAGACTAACAAGTATCACAAGTATAATACAGAAGTGCAATCTGGCCACATATCGCACTATTATGGGAAAACTTGCGCTGTAGGAAGCACATACAATAGCAAAGCCCTTCAGACCCCAAAAGTTATCCCCAGAGCCAGGAATGCTCCTCACTGCCATTCTTGCTTAAAACACTACTGCTTTGCTGTGCAGCTTTTTGCTGCTTCCCCTTGTGCAAGTGTATATGTATGTGTATCTCTCTATGCATATCACACGGCAGTAAAAGCCAGCAGAGTCCCAACGGTACACAGACTTCTTAAATCACACTGAATGTCATAAATCTGGTTCAGCAAGAAGCAACCCAGCATATTGGCACAAAATTGCTTCTTGCAGTCTCCTTGTGGAGCAGTGCATCCTCACATCAATTACACGAGGGGAATTGCTCCAGTTTCTGCACCAGCTAAGGGCCTATTCAGGTTTGCAAATGGAAACAGTTTCTGTAGCACTACATAATTTCTGATATGCACCTGCATATTTGCTCCGGTAAAAGGGCCTTAGATATTAATACTGCAGCAAAATCACACTGACTTTGGACCCTCATGACTGCCAACAGAGTGCCAAGCTATCAAGTTTATGTCAAGTACTTTGCCCATTAGATATATGGCTGATAAGATTTTTTTTCCTTTTTTGTTTGTTTTTTTAAAGATACATAAAATTTCCTGAAACCTATTTCACAGCTCTTCCCGTTCTCATCGAATGTGCCATTTCCCGGTTACTTCTCCTGATGCTTGTTAAGTTTTTTGTTACTGTTTGACAAATGAACAAGCACCAAGCGCTGCCCTCGGTGGAGTAAACACCTTCCAGCTTCAAAGGAAGATCTGTTTTTAAGGGCTGTGTACTTGGAAACGGCTGTAGTTGGCTCTGCCAGATCACTATCTTCATGCATCAAAGCCAAAGGTACATTAGCAAATAAATATAGAGCAAATTTTTAACTTGAAGGAAGTTAAGCAAGCAGTGGGGGGGGACTGTCCAGAGCACACTTTGAGCAAGCAAACTCTAAACGACCTCTGATGGGTCTCTCTTGTGCACAGGGTCAGACCGATTTCACCAATGCTGTGCTTCCACAAGCATTGCAATTCTCAACCCCGTATTGAGAAGTCCCTGCAGTCTCAGCTCTCCTTGGAAGCAAAATATAAAGTGTTTCTGGTTTTTGCTGATCCAGAGAAGAGCTTTGAAATGCAACTTCATTACAACCAAAAACCTCAAGCAAGAAGGTACTCAGGCATTCCCAGCTGCTTTGGGGAGTTTGGGGTGATTAAGCTAATGATGCGGTATGAGGTTTTGTAACAAAACACTTGGCATAGACAGCTGTATTCACCTCGGTATTGTTTGTACCAGAGATGCAAAAAAATCTGCCCTCGCATACAGTTTCCTTATGCTGAAAGCAGCGTGCATATGCTCCTATGTGTATTTGTTGTACATGACCAATACCTTTCTCAGTACTTGAAAATCCATTTTCAGTTGTATCCCTCTCCCCACCCTTTAAAGACCTCGCTGCATTATAACCTCAGCTTCATCTGCTTCAGCAAACCATGAGGCTGACCTTTCCTGGACCCACTTCTAGAACTTTTCTGTATGTATTTATTTTTTCTCTGAGCAACTCCCTTGTGACCACCCACTCAGAGTTACAGCTGGGCACAGCGGGGAATTTAAGACCTCGGCTAACAGAGGGGTATGCTGGCACATTACACTTTGCAAAAACAAAATGTGACCTCAGGTGATGGTATCAGCTCAGCTGCTATTAATTTGTGTATCAGCTTTTTCCAAAGATGCTTTATTGCTTATGCTGGAAGATTACCGAATAAAGCATGCACATAATGCTGAGACTACAGAAATATCAAACGCAGATCTACAGAAGCCATCTGCTCACAACATAGGATGGATAGCAAACGGTGACGGGATTAGACCACTACATATACATACACAGGTTTCATAAAGGAAAGACACACCCATGACCTTCACCATCTCTTTCCAACTCCCCGAGACCTTCCAGGGCAGGGAAAGGTGCGGCAGGGTGAAACAAGGCCCCTTGGCGGTGCAGGAGTCCCCAGGCGTCTGCAGGGATCACGAAATACAGCGTGGCCATTCACACTCTTAGGGTGACAGGGGTCAGTTAGAGAGGGGGGGAGCAGGGGACAATGCAAGCTTCGTTTTAATATTAATAGCTATATAAGAGAACTGAAAATGAATTGAAGTTGTTTCTGTATTGCCCATCTTATGGGCAAACAGCAATGAAAATAGCTGATTTCTTGACATACCACTTCCTTGTTCACACCACCACCAAGGCTACTCATTTGCTTTTTTTGTTCCACTACAGTAAAAAAAGTACATTCTCTGCCACATATGATAGTGCTGTATTATGGCACCATTATTGTTTCATTATTAAATAAAAGAGCAAAATTAAAACAATGAGTAAATGTGAATTCCACTGGTTTGGATGCATACAGGCAGGAGGATGTCAGGAGGCAAGGGGCTGGCATGCAGAGCTGGATGAAACTTCCACCATGAAACCCGGAGCACCACACCCACACCAAAGCCCAGCTGCCAGCTGCAGGTGTCCTCAGGTACCCCAGACCCACCCACTCATTCTGCCCTTGCTTGCTTTACACACCTCGAAATCTGACATCTGGAGAGACCTCCTTCCTTCCTTGTAGGACGCAGCTAGGGAGGATGCAGTTTTATTGGTCTGGCACAGAGGACCTGTTTTTGAGTTTCATATTCGTGAGAAGAGAAACCCAGAGGCTGGCATTGTTGTAAGATGGGTTGCATGCAGCACCCACCCAGCCAACCCCACCCAGTGCCAGTGTCACAGCAGAAGTTGGGCAGGGTCAACAAGAAGTCAATCCAACAATGACTGCATAGACTTAATTTATGAATGCATACCCATTTTGTGGCTTTTGGTTGGCATCCCTCACCTGTACCTGCAGTCAGATCACTACATGCAAAGCAGCCGCTCCCAGCTACAGCTGCATCACCTCCACTTGGTAGCAGAACCAAAATGGTTCAGACCAAGAGGCCCTGTATCTACCCCCTGGGCCACAGGGACAGCTCAGACCTGGACACAAGCTCAATAAGGAAGCTCAGAGGCAATGGCTCATCTCATGTGTGAGGTGAGCTCAAAGACAGCTCAAGCTTCAAAGCTTATTGAGCAAGACTATGGAAGTCTTGAAATCAGTGGGCAGAAAAAGCGCTCCACACACCTGGCATCTCTGGAGCCACTGTAGACCTGCACAGCTGGAGACCAGCTGAACACAGAGAGCTCAGACCTGCTGCCAGGATACATGACTTATCCATAGCATTACCTCATGCCATTCAAAACCAAGAATGCCAAATGGCTACCGCATTGCCTGAGTCACTCACTGATCTTCCTACACAGACGATGCCTAGAATTTGAAGTAGGACAAATAAAGATAAGAGACCACTATACTTATTTATGCAAGTTAGAACAGGTACTCATCATTAAAACAGGTACAATCATTAAAAATAAGAAAAGAGTTTCTCTAAACTACCAGTCACAATTAGCCTGGTCAGGCTCAAATTATCTGCCACGACAGTCCTACTTCAGCAAGATTAAGTTGCTTCTTGTTAAAACTGCTTTGAACATCTCAGTCCTAACAAATAAATAAGTTTTCATCATCATTTTCCTTAGTTTCTGTTGCCTGAGTCCCAATTCACAGAGCCCATACAAATAGCATTGAATTGGCAGCTGGGATGAAACAGCACCTTTGAAATTACCTAGAAAACTCCATTCCCCTAAAACCAAATTGCTTTGCAGTTTGTCCTAGACACAGGAGGTCCAGCTTTGACTGCTTGCTCAGCCTTCTTCCTAAATTCAAGTGCAAATGCCCCCCCTCCCCCCATTTTCTTAAGAAACGCGGGCCTTTAATATATCTTCGGTAAACCAAGAGAGAATCAAATAGGATAACGTCCATGATGATACCTGAGGGAAAACCAGGCAACTGAGAGGGAAAAGAGATTCTCAGTTTGTGAAAGTGATTTACAGCTTCCTTGAAGGCAGGATACTTCATTGATTTATCCCAGTTAAAGATCTGGCTCCATTTTTGAGAAGTATTTTGAGTGGTAATGCAGCTATTCAGCATTTATGAATAGGCATGGAACGCTCAGCCGAGCAGGAAAAAGCTAAGTAAGTTCCTCCTGTGTACACTTGTTAAGATTAGTGTTTATGTAACACTTCAGACACTGTAAATAACACTGATTTTGTAATATATAAATCACAGGTTGAGCATGTGATTTATATATCAGTTTTCCTATTTTTATACTGCTGGATGTACCTGAAACTGGCTTTTAATGAAATACAGCCTACTTTCACACACATTAGTGATTTTATTTTCTTTTGGGAATGGTAAAAAGTGCTACAAATGCTACTATCATTTTCACCATCCAGGGCCCTGCATTTCTTTTTAGTCTTTCAGTTTTAGAGAAGGACTCGGCTATTCCACATTTTGCCAGGTTAGATTTATAGACCTGAAGTGGCCTAGGGCACTTCAGCATCACCAGAGTGGTACAAAGTAAGCACCCGTCGAGGGCTCTATGTGAATTGCTAAGGCTTGGCACGGGTGATAACACACACCGGAGAGCTTTTCTGGAGCGGGATTAGCAAAAGCTTGGCTGATTTAATCCTTGTTACAAGGACCCTCCTTCTGAGGTTCTCCTGCACCGATACAATGGGACACGCGGAAGGATTAATGCCACTACTTTTGTGTCCCCTGTGCTGAAGGGGGTAGAAACTCATCCCTCCGTTCGCCCCAATGCCACACAGCAGGCACAGCCACAGTGGCCAGCGGGAGCGCGCGGGGAGAGGAGGACTGCCGGTACAGCAGAGCCAATGCGCCGTCTGTCCTCCCTGTGCCTGTTCACACCGCCGAGAAGTGTCATCTCTTTCATGTGCTGATAGCTGTGACCCCATGAATCCTCCCAAATCCACCCTCTCAGAGAGGACACGGAGATAACTTCTGCTATGTTTATAGTGACCAACCCAGACAGAGATTTTAAAAGCTCCCGTTGATCTGTTACAGCAAACTGCTGTCCACCCCAGGGGCTTCACAAACCCACACGAGATTTTAGAATTCCTTGAAACTGTAAACTACACATCCCCATTCTAAAATTGTAACTTTTTTCTGACATGCAGAACAGCCATCGGCATCTACTGAAAAGGGGTTTGTCACAGGTTTGAAACGGCGTTGGCTCATGGAAGTGCCTCACTACTGTTTTTGTAAAGGATGCCAGGGCCAGGCAGGAAAAGCACTGCAAGATATTTGCATGAATGGAAATAAAGACATTCCGAGTTGGTTTTGTTCCCAGCAGCACAGCTTTAAATGCACACTGACCTTCAAAACCAGCAGCATGCTCAGAGCTGGCACGGAGACAGCAAGCCAAGTTCACTGCGTTTTGGGAAGTATCTGTTTCTGTTTAAAGAGACCTAGTTTCTGCCAAAAGTTACTTGCACCAAAGCAAACCACTTTCAGTTGTCTCCCTCCACTCCTCCCCTTCTCCGGCTTTCAGAGTTATTTGGAACAAATTGCACTAGACACACACTTTTCCAAACCATTTCCAAGGTCGTTTTTTCCCTGTTCACTTTCTATTCTGCCTTTGCAAACCTCCATGTATCTTCCCAAAACATACCTTGAACAGAGGATTATTTTTTTTTTCAAATAGTAATTGCTTAAGTCTTCTCCCCAAATTAGTTTTGTCCATTGTACATTGAACACAAGTTAATGTAGAGTGCTAAGAAGTTAATGTAGCGTGCTAAGCTTCAAGTCTGACCTGGCTGTCAAAAAATGCATTTGATATGAAATTCTCCCTTTATCACACATGAAGTTGCTAGATAAGTTTAGGCAAGCGAACAGACAGACACAAACCCATACAAAACATGGAGAAACAAACATGCTATTGCATCACCTCACCCTCTACCAGACCTTGGTAGGACTGTTTGTTCTCCTGCTGGACACATGCTGCCCACAGACAGATGAAGGCCTGCCAGTAGACACAGAAAAGCAAATAGGTGAACAAATGATAAATGGGCGAGTTTCAGCGCTCTCTCTCTAAGAGCAGTTGGACTATGGCCTGAGATCCAATCTGAATGCAGAGCTGACATCCTGGAGGATAAGTAGCAGCAGGGGCCACTTATCTATAGAGGGAAAGCATTTCACAGGACTTGGATGAAAGATGGGAGTGTGAAAGCTGGCCCCTATGAGGGCTCCTTCCTTTTTCAGCGGAGACAGTGTGAGGGTGCTGTGTTTTGCGACCCTCTAACACAATCCCCTGAAAGAAGCCCTCCATACTCAACTCCAGAACAGCAGACAAGTTGTGCATGACATGAGCTGTGCATTACCAACTCCAGGAGACACCAGATCTCCCTCTGTTTTGTTATTGGGATGACCAGTCAGTCTTGCGTATTGAACCCATTTTCCGTACCTTTCACAAGACAAGGCTGCTAAGCTGCTCATTGAGTTTTGTTCAAAAAGATAAGCTATTTGCTTACAGAGCAGAGAGCGCCACTTACCAGTTTTCCTTCATCTGCATTTTAAAAACAAGCTAGAAACAAGCACATCCTCTTCCTTGCAAGTTCTGTCTTCAAAAAGGAGTCCTGATCTGTGGCTCCTTCTCACCTGGAGTGAGGCACAAAGCCAGCTGGGCCACAGCTTGCTCCCAGTATTTCCTAGTGAGCTCATTAGCTCCAGGTGATGCCACACTGAACACGGTGACTGCAGGCGGCTCCCTTCTCAGGACACCAGGTAATATGTCCACACCCCACAAGCTCTTTCTCACTTTCATCTCCCCTATAAATGCACCAGGGTATTTCCATCCCTGTGGCATATTGTTTCTGGAGCATTTGCTAGGATCTAAGATATATATGGCCATGCACACAAATTATCTGCTCCAAAATGAAGCCTGATGCTTCTGCACTGTGCCTTGTATCATCACCCGAAGCAAGTGAACATGTTTCCCTGCCAGGCTGGTACAATTCACAAGTGAAAACAAACATGCACAGTGCTGGGCAAGAGCGTCAGACTTCATGGTACACAACAGAGAAGAATAAGCCATCCTGCTTGTACCCACACCTTTAGTTGGGTGCATGCCCAGAAAACAGAAGGAATATGTGGCTGGAGTGGCTTGCGTTTCTCTCCAGGAAATGCCAGCATGTATTTTTTTAACCATAACTGTTGATATACTAGTGTCTTGTCAGATCTGGTTCCCCCTCAACCACTCTATTCTTCTTGGGAAGGTGAGGAAGGGTGTGTTGACTCAGGTGCACACAATTTGAATTTCTGAGACTTTCCTCCTTTTTTTTTCTTTAGTGAAAACAAAACAAAAAAACCAGGCAGTTTTGTCAGCCCAGACAATGAAAGCTCTCCTTCAACGACAACAAAGTCCAGTGCTCCTCTGCCAGTAACATACTGTCATTGCTTTTACATTGCCCAAATATTTTCTTGTCCAACCATGAGGCCCTGACAGCTGCACTTACCTCCTCCAGGCTCTAGTCTTACCAGATAACCCCTCCACACCCGTGCCCCTGGCTCCCTAGTACACCTAAAGGCAAAGAGGAAGAAAAGGTTTCCAGCTGGAGTGTCAGATCAAGAACAATCTTTGCTCCATATTGCATGTTAATACATTTAAGACTAGACTCTTTTGTAAGATGGGTATATTTATAGTGTGGAGAAAAAAACTTTTCACTTCCTAATATCTTAACATCAAGAATCAGTTTTTAGTGCCTTGTCTAAATAAATTATAATATTTGATTATCACAAGTCTTATCAAAGGTTGAGATTTCCTCCAGAAACTGTCTCTGGTTTTGGAATTCTAGGTCTTTAAAGCTATTTTTTAAAATCTGGATTAGCTAGATTTTCAAAATGGCAAGCAAGGACTGATATGTGCTCCCAAGAGCCCACACTTAGAAATAAGATATCTTGACAGTGTTTAATCGACAAATCCACTGTCATACTAAAATATACTTTTTGCCAATTAAGCAGCACAGCTACAAACAGGTGGAATGCTGGATTATACAAAGTTTAAACTTGAAGTCAAGACAATTCAGGGATGGTGTGTCTCTGAAATTAAGCTAGAGTTCCCATCACCTTTCAGTATTTCCTTTTCATTCCCTTTCCTTTCCCCGTCCCTTTCAGTACTTCAAAGACTGTAGCTTCTGGAAGTGCTATAGATGAGTTTATAGTGCAGGGAGGAGTTATGAAGTTACAGCTAAGGAAGAGTATTTCTAAGCAATATTCAGAAACAGAAATAACACCACAATCAAGAAGAGAGATCTTTCCTATGTCAAAACATAAAATAATCCCTTCACTCTCCTCCTCCCCAGACTTGCTCACCTTCCCCCACACCCTTTTCATATCACTATGGAGCATTCTTCGCAGCACTTAGCCCTTCAGTGGCTAACTGGAAAGGGCAGTGTTGCCCTCTTCCTCCTTTCCACACGGATAGAAAGCTGTTCACATTCTGGAAAGGGTTAGAGACTGCAGGAGGGATAAGGCTTTTGTTACAGTCTACGTATTACTGCCCACTAACTTAAACTTGGCTCTTCTAAATACCAGACTTGTCGTCACTTGCAATTTATATTAGATTTGGATCTATACAGCCAACAAGAGAAAAAAAAGGAGGGTTAACACTGGCCTGTTTTAAGCTGTGTCATAATTCCTGTAAAACCCTGTTTAGATTGTAAATGAATCACATGTTGGATCTAGTTAAAACTGTTAGCATAAGGTTTGAAATTTCCTGCCCAGTGCAACACTATTGCCCTTAAGTAATTGAGTGCTTTGACAGACCGTGGGGAGCCTGTTTGATGTTTCATCTTCTTGCAGGAGCACTGCAGGGAAGGTGGTTTGGGGGACGCCCAGGTGAACAGCAGGCAGACTGTGCTTGCTTCCCGGGGCTGTGCTTGCTCCTCTGCCGCAAGGTACCATCCATCCATCACACAGCCCAAGCTGAGGAGGGTGGCTGGTCCGGTCACCCCAACAGGGGAGGTGGGGGAAAATAACATTGTGAGAAATAACAAATGAGACAGCCGAGGAAAAAAGACAGAAACTATTCAAATCCCAACTAAACGCATAGTAAGAAGGCAAATCGCTGTGGCAGACAACCCCTTGATCGAAGGGCCAGAGGTAGGACTGTTACAAACCAAGAGTTGAGATGGAGAGAGATTTGCTATGGCTCTCCCAAACAACCCCTGCTGGCTTTTTCTCTGTGAGCTCTCTCCTTCCCTAACAGTGAAAATGAATGCTTAACAAGACACAACTGCTCATGGGCTTCATCACCTTCTTGACTTAGTGCTCCTGAGCAGTAGTGTAAGGACCTGAATTCTTTTACATATATATATATATATGACATGACATACAATGTGTAAATACTGACAGATCCAGTCCATCCCAACAGATGGGCGTGCAGAAAGCCAGCCTCAGAGCTGGAGGAACAGCTCTGCAGCAGCCCTCTCACCAAGATGGGGCAAGAGCCATGGGCTTACTGAAGCGAGCAGATGAGCAACTTCCCTCCCAGCTCTGCCTGCACTGGTGCAAGGCTGGTACAAGTCCCCAGGGCCACAGAGCAATGACATTTACACTGGTTTCACCAAGGCAAGAACGGGCCAATGACTTCACAGGATTTATTCAAAACAGGAGAAGAAAAAGCTTTCTTTACAGATATCATTAAACACATCAGTATGGAAGAGGACGGGGAAGGTGTTCTCAACTGACATACAGAGATTGCAGAGCTACTACTTCCACCATGCTGCTACAGGAGAGTCCCCTTGAGCAGGGAAAAGCTGCCCTCCTCAATTCTGCCTGTGTTTCAGCATGAGAAGCACGGCACACTCTCCCTCCCCACCGCTCATGAAGCACAGGGGCAATGCATCTGCTCCCCACCTATTCAGAAAGCACACAGCAACTGAGAGATCACCTCAGTTAGCTTGCAGGAGCTGGAACTCATCTGGCCAGCAGCTACATGGCATTTCTGTTACCAGAAATGAGCCAGCAAGTAATTTGCCAATAATTGCAAAGGTAGACCAGCAGAGAGCTGGAAAGAGGTACCGACTTCCAGTGAGTTCTCCCATTTGTGCCTTGGAGCATCTTCCCCAAAACATTTTTGAAATAAGGCTTCTTCTGTACCAAGCACAGCACTGTACTGGAGAAGTAAACGTTCACTAAAATTTATTTTAAGCGATTTAAAAAAAAGTAAAAAGATTAAAAAGGCTTGCAAGAATCACTGAATTGTGAATTGCCTCCCTCTTCCTTTGCCAAAAATGTCACCTGAATGATTTCAGAAGTCTTACAATTTGAAAGGAAGTTGCCATGGTTATTTTACAAACTTTTTACAAAATCAGATATTTTGGTCTAAGAGTTTAGCTTATCAGTACACAGCTTTGACAGTGTTTCCATAAATCAGCCCTGCTCCAAAGAGCTCCTAGGATTATGGGAACAAGTTTTAAATTATTTTTCTTGTTTCTCAATGGACCAGGTTTTTGGCTGTCAAAACCCCTTTGAAGCAAACCAAACTATATTCAGCATTTGATCCTGACTTGTGCAATCTCTGCTTAGAAAGCATCTCCTGCACCTCCCATACACCATCATTGGCTGAGATGAAGACAGAGATATCCACCTGCTGCATGAGCCTGGCTCCACCAGGACTAAATTTATTGCAGTGGCTCATGCAGATACCATGTGGATGTACCGCAAAGTATTAACACTGCCTTACACTGGGAGAAGTTAGGCAACAAAGTCCTAAGAGCAAGTGTTACAACATGGAAGAGCTGTCAAAACACACCAGTGCTTAGACCTAACAAATCTGACAACCCTGATTTAAAAAGTGCTTTGACAGTCAAGAAAAATTCCTAAACATGCTAAAAATCAATCTGCTAGCAATGCACGTTTCGAAAGCCAGGCAAAGTAACTTTCCCGTGAGTATAGATGTCCTCGTCTGTGCCCTGGTTTATTTGCTTCACCAAGTTTTTCTCAAACAGGAGGGGGTGGTAAGCTCCCATGGTACAGGCACGGTCATGAAACTTCTGGTAATAGTGGCAAATGTCCGTCTGCCGTTTGGAAGGGAGAAATTCGTACACGTCCACTTCATCACAGACTGTCATCATGATCACGATGCCTAAGGAGGGAAAGAAAGCAGACATCCCCATGTCAAACCAGAGAACCAATTAAATGTTCCAGCAAGACAGTCAGTCAGCAAGGAGCATCCAGCTCCAAGGGGAAGGGTTTCCTTTTTGAACGTTCAGACGAGAGGGGGAGAAAACAAGTCTGGCCAGACGGGGCTGTTTTCTGAAGCCCTCTCTTGCAAAGCATATGATCAACTTGATTACAGCAGATTGTTTACAGCTACAGCCATGCCAAAAGGCCAATTTTTAAGAGTGCTACCATTCTCCACAACCTTCGTGCAAATTTGGGCATCTCCCAACCGTGCACTACAATTAGCTGATCCCAACAGCCCATCTCAAACCTGCTTGGGTAAGCAGCGATGAGACCTCCACCTTTTCCCCACCTGCCTCTTGTGAATGCAAGGGATATGAAAGCGACTGTGCTTGGAGATGGCTCACCGAGACTGAGCAACCTCTGCTCTTCAGGCTCCCCCAGCTCCCCCGCAGAAGAGCAGTGCTGCCCTCCTGTGTCTTCTCACAGGCACATGAACCACATTGGTTCAAGCACATTGAGGACACTCACACCAGTGCTGGGCACAGACCTGTCAACTTTCTGGCCAGATCATAAGTAAGCCATAGTTATTGGCTACTTTTATTCCAAGTGCAAGAAATAGCAAGAATATAGTAGGGAAATAGAACCAATGTATAATATCACAGAGAATTCATGCAGTGTCTGAGACATCAGGGACCATGCACGATCAGAGGAACGTAGTTTACAAGACATTAGAAGAACCCATCCGGGAAACCATTTGTTTAACTAAGGTGCATGTTAACCTCGTTTTCATCCACCTTTTCAAATGACAATTTTCATTCATGCTTAGGCCTTCCAGGAAACCCAGAGCTGCAAACTGGAACTCATCTGTGCCCCTGAGTCTGGTGAGGTGACTTGTTTTACAAAGCAGGTAACTTGGCCCAAAGTTAAGCCACAGAGGAATTTGCTGTCTGACGTGGCCCGGTGCCTGCCTTCAAGCCCCTAACTCCAGTTAACAACAATTTTGCTGCTGAAGTCATTGACTATGCTGTTATGCAGCTGATCTGCACATATCCCAGCAATGATGTAATAGGTGCTGGGCAAGAGCAAGGTTGTAGAAGAAAACTAGACATTTGACCGGCAAAAATAACAAGTGACTCTGTTTACACAGAGGTAGAAGGGTGCCTGTGCCCCAGCAGCAATGGGAGCAGAGACAGGAGCAGAGGAGGGGCTGAAGCACAGCAGTTGGACATCCACGTGGCAAACAAGACCATACGTCTATGCTGTGATTTCAAATACATGTGAACTTCCTGAGAAGTTCACTCCTTTTTCTTCAACTGGTCATGAGATCTGCTCTCCAACAAGAAGGAAAAGCTTTGCAACAGCAGAATGTAAAATGAGCCCCTTCGCTGAGAGGCTGGATTTAGCATGCTGACAAACAAGACGTTAGCATGCTGAATAAGGGGGAATATCACTGAACGTTTCAGGGCAACTATTCAGTCTGACCATCCCCAGCCCCCCAGTTAAGTCTTTAGCTATATATATTTTTCCATATATATGTTTTTTTTCCCCATATTTATATATGGAAAGCATAAACAGGCAAGCACTTAGATTTCATCTGCAGCAACCAGATTTATTTGTCTGACAAGATCTGAGCCCACAGGAGCCATATCTTCCTCTTGCACTCCGTGGGAACTGCTCTGGCACTAGAAGCTAGAAATCCTAGAGACCATCTCAATGTTGCAATCTGCTCTCCTGTTTCCACCTGGAACCAGGCCATGTTTGTAACTGCTGTTTCAGAGGGGTGCTGCAAACCACTTTAACACAACTCAGCTACTGCTTTAAAGACAGGAAGCTTAAATTTTGGCATAAGACAAACACTAGAAGCAACTCTGATTAGGACCATAAATCTGTAGCTGTCTAGGATAAAAGGCATCCTGGAGAGTTCTTGCAAACTGAATGAGAAGTTTAGAGGGCAGTTATCTTACCAAGCATTCCTGACGACGGTGGATTAGGCTGAATATGCTCCAGGGAATTCTCCTGCAGAATATCCCAGAGTTGCCACTGCATTTTTGGATTCAGGATATAGAAGGGCTGCTCTGGATGTGTAGTACGATACAACTTATAGCTTTCAAAAAAGTTGTAGTCTGGTTTTCTGTACCACTGGGAAACAGAAACAAGGAGTCAGACTCTTTTTATTTCTAGCCCACTCTTTCCCATAACCAACAGGAAATGAGGATGAGTGAATCTGCTGCTGCCAGGGGGAAAAGGTCCTGCTATACCTACACACGCTCACCCTCTGTCCCCGACCACCTCATCTGTCCCTTTGGGTTGCTGTGGTGACTTGATTCAGTGAACAGAGCAGGAAAAAACCCAAATCTCCTCTCTTTGGCAGTGAAGGACCATTAAATGAGATCAGCCATCTTGTATAACTTCATTCTGCACCCCAATAGCAGATGATGTTGAGAAGTCTGCCTTAAATGTTACAGACCCCAACCCCTCTGCATGCTGGAGTATAAAGCATCCTATTCTGTAGCCAAGTGTCCTCAGCACAGCCTCCTAAAACAGGCTGAGCTGATTTGCATCCTAAAACATCCCCTTTCAGTAAAAACACTTAGGAAGGGTTTATGTTTTCTTAAAGTCATTTTGCAATTTTTGCTATGCTAAAAATATCCCATCCTGGTTTTACTGACTCTTAAACATGCTGTAAATACACCCTCATGTCTCCTGGAGGTGTGGGACTACACACAAGAATAAACATCAGTGAGAAAATAGGAAATGCAGTCCAGACAAAGGAATGCAAAGACCTCTCAGTTACAGACAGAGTTTAAAATAAAAGTAAAAAATGGACTATTCACTCCTACCTGCTTTCACCCTGAGCCTTCAAAGCTTATCACTTATCAAATAATGCCCTTTTGTACTCAAAATGAAAAGTGAATGCTAGAGGGATTGCAACACCCACAAGTGAAAGTCTAGCTGACACAGAGAGGATACATTTAAGATCTTCAGAGAGTTTCCCAATCCGTTCATAATGCATCAAGTATATCTCATGTCTGACTGGTGCTTGAAATATCCATCAGCAAATCTTACAACAACTGCCAGGAAGAGGAGATCATCCTCTGACGAGATGACAACTGCTGCAGCCAGTAGTGACCTCGTCCCTGCAGCATCAGCCCATGGGAAAGTAAAGGTGGTGACCCATTACACTTGGTCTGAGGCCCTTCACAGGGATCAGGAACAGGCAAGTGTTTCCCTAGGAGCACCCATGTATGGGATACTCTCAGAAGTACATACGGATATATCCATAATGAAGAGGTAAACAAGAATGGCCTTAAAATGAGTGATGGCCCACATTAGGAGGAAGCAGGTTAACAGGTGCACTCCAAAGCATATGAATCTGATTTTATTTACAGAAAACTCAGCCTTACCTCATGAATTTCTGCATGATATGGTGCTGGATCCCAGACAATTAAGATTCCAGTGTTATATAGTGCTTCCCTCAGGAACTGCTGCTCCTCAACAGTTACAAGCTTGAATAACAACAACAGATACATTAATATACAGTATGCTGTCCGAATTAGCAGGCAGGCAAGCAGTAAAACATACCCGAATACAGCCACAGCCACCCCACTGTCGGTTATTGAGCATGCCCCACTGCATGCAGGCAAGGACACAACCCCCAGTGATGCCCTTCCAACACCCACTCCAGTCCTATCTAATAGCACAGGATTTCGTGGAGAGTCACAAGAAAAATTGCCATGACGCCTTACGACGTTTTCTCTATCCATCTTCAATAATAAAATAAGGACAGGACCTGCAGAGTGACCCAGCTTGTATGATAGATACCATCACTACCACTACCAGAAGCAGGTGGGAACATCAGTTGCTGCCACCAGTTGCCAGGACAGTCCAGGAAGAGCCTAATGCAAACACACTGTTGGCTTTATCAAGAACCTTCATTTGAACCAAAAAAAGTCTGCACATGGGTGGTTTCTCCTGAGCAGCACAAACTCAGGCAGCCAGGGCTCAGTGCTGAGCCAACTTGCCGCAAGAACACTGGTGCAAGAGACAAGAGACCACGGCATCCCAGCTGACCCTTGCACTGAGTCCCACCTTGCCTCTCCAGAGCAGGGTGATGCAACTCCGGCAAGGGAGGTTTGAATCTTGTGAGAGCAGCAATGAGAAGGAAAGCACCACAACAGCAAAGCACACGGGCTAGAGACACTATCAGTGGAGAGAGACTGCTCCACCAGAGTCTGTCCCAAACGAACAAAACTAAGTGGTTCAAACAGAGAAGTTGCCCTGTACAGTCTGGACACAACCATCACAGCTTGTGACACCCGAGGGCAACCCAAGTCTGCAGCAAAAAGCAAACAGTTAGAATCAAACAAGACAGGGACTGATTTCCCGCCTTCCCCACCCAAAGGCATAACCCGTACAAGCACACAGCTTGTAAACATCTGCTGAAGAAAAGCATCACCATAAAAATCAGCTCCCATTTTTCCTTATTTTCTCCACAGATCTAATTCAGACCTAGTCAACTTATCTTTGACTATCCCAGCTGCCCCCAGCAGCAGACTGCCTTCTCAGCTGTCCCCACAACCAGAGCACAAGGGCACCCTGGCCAGCCCAGATGCAAATTATTCCAAAAGCAAAAAGGGTTTCCTTGCATCTGTTTTTAACTCTGCGGGATTAGGCTTTGGCCTTGACCACGTGTACTGCCTGGTTTCATTCCCTTACAGTAGCTAAAATATCTAGGCCACTTGTTAGCTGGAGCGTGCAACACTGCAGGTGTGAGCTTCTGCCCCCGGTCCGTGGACATGTGTATTGGGTTTGTGTGGCAAGGTTTTGGTAGCAGGGGGCCTACAGGGGCAGGGCTTCTGTGAGAAGCTGCTAGAAGCCTCCCCTATGTCCGACAGAGCCAATGCCAACTGGCTCCAAGATGGACCCGCCGCTGGCCAAGGCTGAGCCCACCAGCGACGGTGGTAGTGCCTCTGTGATAAGTATTTAAGAAGGGGGGGAAAACTGTGCAATTGCAGCTGGAGAGAGGGGTGAGAACATGTGAGAGAAACAACTCTGCAGACACCAAGGTCAGTGAAGAAGGAGGGGGAGGAGGTGCTCCAGGCACCAGAGCAGATTCCCCTGCAGCCCGTGGTGAAGGCCATGGTGAGGCAGGCTGTCCCCCTGCAGCCCATGGAGGTCCACGGTGGAGCAGATATCCACCTGCAGCCCATGGAGGTCCACAGTGGAGCAGATATCCACCTGCAGCCCATGGAGGACCCCATGCCGGAGCAGGTGGATGCCCAAAGGAGGCTGTGACCCTGTGGGAAACCCGCACTGGAGCAGGCTCCTGGCAGAACCTGTGGAGAGAGGAGCCCACACTGGAGCATGTTGCTGGCAGGACTTGTGACCTGTGGGGGACCCACACTGAAGCAGTCTGTTCCTGAAGGACTGCACTCCATGGAAGGGACCCACGCTGGAGCAGTTCATGAGGAACTGCAGCCCGTGGGAAGGACTCACTGGAGAAGTTCGTGGAGGACTGTCTCCTGTGGGAGGGACCCCATGCTGGAGCAGGGGAAGAGTGTGAGGAGTCCTCCCCCTGAGGAGGAAGGAGTGGCAGAGACAACGTGTGATGAACTGACCGCAACCCCCATTCCCCGTCCCTCTGCGCTGCTCGGGGGGAGGAGGTAGAGTACTCGGGAGTAAAGTTAAGCCCAGGAAGAAGGGAGGGGTGGGGGGAAGGTGTTTTTAAGATTTAGCTTTTATTTCTCATTATCCTACTCTGATTTGATTGGTAATAAATTAAATTAATTTTTTTTCCAAGTCGAGCCTGTTTTGCCTGTAACGGTAATTGGTGAGTGATCTCTCCCTGTCCTTATCTCGACCCACGAGCCTTTCATTGTATTTTCTCTCCCCTGTCCAGCTGAGGAGGGGAGTGATAGAGAGGATTTGGTGGGCACCTGGTGTCCAGACAGGGTCAACCCACCACAACACCAAAGGCAGAGGCAAGGAGAGGGCACGGCAGCTGGCACCAGCCATCCCCTTAGCCAGGTACGAGTGGGATGGAGCACCGCAACAGGACAGGAATAGGGCAGGGAACACAGGCGCTTTATTTTCATTTCATTATTTCTATTTAAAGGCTAGAAATCTTTCAGGAACTTTTCTGATGTGAAACACGTGAAAGGAGGATCTGAGAGAGACTGAGCATCAGAGAAAGCAAAGGTCAGCCACATAAAGCCATGCGAGTTGGCAGAGGCACACAAACCCCTAGAGGGCTGTGACAGGCACAAAAGCAAAGGGATAAGAAATGAGGGGGGAGCACCTCCCTCCACAGCCACAAAGTGTTTGCTGTTTCCTTCCCTTCACCACAGAGCTGGTCCTTGGCACTACTAGGTATTTATCAGTCACATAACCCGTTTGCTGGAGGAATCTGGCTCCCCAGATACCTTTAGTGCCTAATTGTTCTGTTTAACAGTGACTGATTCTTTCCAAGTAGTTAAATTCATTTAAATTGCTACATGACTTATTTGTCTTGCCCAGCTTTTTGATCCTAATTAGTTAACTGATCTATTGATTTCCTAGTTAATTTGGTCTTTAGCCAATTCACTATTTAGCAAGTATCTTGCTAATAGAGCCCCTACCCTCCTGGTACATTTATTGACCGTATCAAAAGGAGTTCCTTCTCTCCAGCTACCGCAGTCAATGCCCTGTAATCTAAACATGCTCCCCCTTTCCCATCACAATCTTACTCATCACAATCTCACCATTCCACTGGTGAGATATCTCCTTTCTCTTCCTCCCTGCAGACTTGTTAGTGCCAGTAACAGCAAAAGCAGCCACAGCAGAGAGTGCTCTCCATGACAGCGAGAAGCCAGCCAGGGAGAACTGTAAACAAGGGCTGGGAGGAACAAGGTACTCTGGTCTTCAGTCAGCTCTGCAGAAAGCAGTTGTGTCCTACAGAACGACATTGGCACTCCCCCCGCACACTCTTCAGCCCTTATTTTTGCAAGATAGGAGCGCTTTCCCAGGGCAAATTGATGTCTTGCATAAGACTGCAGGAAAACGCGCCATTAAAGGAAGTGGTACTGATGAACCAGTGAAGGTCTAAGAAAATAAGCAAGCCAATGTTAAAGAATGTATTTCTTTAGAACAACTACCAAGCTTGTGGACCTACAAGCCTATCCTCAGATATGAGGATCCCAAATTTCTAACCCCCTGCCAGTATCAATCTATCAATCTTCCCCTATGCACACAGATGTACAAGATACAAGACTCTACTGTTAAAACCACCCACCCCTAGATACGTGCTAGAGACTGGTCAGCAAATTACAGAAAAATATCTTCAAATAGTTATTCAGCAACTTAGGGCCACTGGCCACACATGCCAAAGGGATACTACTTCAATACAGACTAGTTCTGACAGATTAGATTCAGGAGATCCCATTTCCTTCTTTGGAGAATAGGCCACGAATTGATCAATAGTAAGAGCCAAAATAAGAGCAGCCAAGCCACAATGCCGTCCCTGCTCCCAGTGACAACTTACAACATAAGAAAAGCCAAACCCTGAACAAATTACAGCATGTCCAGCCAGCACCTGATGCCTGCAAGCAGCTGAAAACAAAATGCAATCAGGCAACCCCACTAACAAGAAGGTTAAAATGATGTCACCATGACTAGAACAGCACTGAAGCATTAAATGTGCAAATAAAAACACAGGAGAAAACCAGGCTCCCAATCCAGTTATCCCTGAAGATAACAGGGACTGCAGTTAGAGCTGTTTGGCTTAGAAACTCCAGAAAAGAGACTCCTGCACTATCCACATGGAGAGCATCTTTTGCCCTGTTCTGCAGCTAGATCAATGCTGCATTTTGAGTTCACTTTAGCCTCAAAAACAGCAACAATTTTGCTCTCCCCATAATTGAAGTTTTCTAAGCTGGTGTCTCCCTTCAGAGGGGATGGTGGCAGATGGAAAGTGTCACCCACGGCTGCAGGCTGATCTGCATGAAGAACAGAAGCACTGTAACAACATGGCTGTAACTACACTTAGTCCAAAGTAAGAGCATCCACACAGAGAGTTATTACTGCTATATTACAGCTGTACAATCATACTGTTACCCTCCTCCCTGTGCAGATAACCCTGGTATGACACAGGTCACATACATGGTTTTGCTGGTAAATGACTTCATATCACAGTAAATTTGGCAAGGAGCACATCCTCCAGAGAAAGTTTTCTTAAGTGATAACACCTATCTGACATCATAAAAATACACACAGAAGGGAAAGATTAAAAAATTGAGAGGTCAAACAGGGCAGAAGAAGAAGGATGTCAGCAGCCAGATATGTCTGCTAAAAACAGATTGGTTCAGAAAGGACAAACTGTCCCACATCTGACTGGTAGTTTAATGCAGGGGAATCGAGATGCAGCAAGCAGCAGAACAGAGCACACGGCAGCAAGGGGAGAAGGCGAGACCCAAGAGCAGAAAGAGGTAGTGACTGCTTTCACACAAGAAGCAAGAACACACTTCAAAAGACATACAAAATGAACTAGGGAAACTTGTTAAAAGCTTGCTCCGCATACCACTTTTGAAAAGGATGACCAAGCTCCTGCTGCTGCTTTTAGAAACTTCAAACCTTGTTACATGGCAGCACCCATGGACTCCTCACACAGGAGGAGATGAGAAAACTTCAGGCCTATAAATCTCAGCTTTGGGGTGAGGAAAGGAAACTGCCTTTTGGGTTCTGGAGTACAAAAGCTACGCTTCCGTCACCCATCTCGCTCCCACTCACCCCCTCAGTCTTCATGTGCCTACACCCTCCTCCCCCTCTTCCTGGGTGAGGAGACGCTCATGCTCTGCGCTGCAATGCCGCACCAGCTCTTTCATCCAATGACTCTTGGCCTATTTGGTATTTTACTGTCCCTCTTCATTCTCTCACCAGCACATGCCACTATGATCTCCTCTTCTCCCTGCACGTCTACACTTGAAAATTTCTCCCCCCGCCAATGGGCAAGCATGAAGTAACAGTTATACAGAAGCAAGGTGCAAACACTCTCAGAGATCTTCCTAGAGCAGCGACAGTCTCTGTTGTGGGTCTCACTGCTCCTGAATGGGTGGCTTACTAATCCTGCTAATGTATTGCTAGACATGGTTCCTAACCACTGAGGGTCTGCTTCAAAGTCTATTGAAGTCCAGAGAAAATTAGCAGAGGGACAGCCTCATACCCAGAAAGAGCTCTCAAACAGTCAAGGAAAATTGAACTCATTAAATGATGGCTTTGCATTAAAAGGCACTTTCTGCCATGCTCTGCAATGAGGTCCTGCACCCTCTGACTCACCCACAAGAGTCCATACCCTCTCCTGGCTGCATGCAGGCTACAGCTTTAAAGGTGGGTCCTTTGCCAATTGTCTTTAGCCAGTTAACAGCCCTGGTTAGTATGTTATCTAGAGGTCTGCAACATCACTGGGCAGAAAAGAAGCATTGTTCTTTTATTAAAAACTAAATAAACTTCCCTCATTCTTCATACCCATCTCTGGGGCAGGCACAACCCACCTCTTGACACACCTCAGTTTGCTGAGCAGCATTAGCTGAGCTGTGGTTCCATTCCTGCTCCATGCTCCCAAAGCACAGCAGCAAGCATGCAGCTGGCCTTCCTGCACGCAGAAAGAGGCTTCGAGCCAAGCCAAAAATCAAATTACCTTGCACTTGCCGTAAATCGCAAGCAGGCTACTGCAGGGTCGCTAGCACATGCTAATTTACTGCAGTAACCTGAGATTTGCCAACTGTCCCCCATTACAAGGAAGGATGTCCCCATCCTACAGCAATCTGCTAGGGACAGGAGAAATCGGATGGAAAGCCTTATTCTCCCAAAATTCATTTTAAAGACCTCCCAGCAGCAGATGAGCCCAGAAACCCTGTGTAAGTCGTTATTTCAGGCTGCCGTTCAGCTCCCAGGCAGGCACAGGGAAGGTACGCAGCTCTGCCACGCTTGGCCCATTTGGCACACGTTTGTCAGACCTACCTGGGAGTTCACAAGACGAATTGTTGTCTTTTGCCCCACATCTTCTTGAAACCCCTTGGTAGGAGCCCCATTGAATCGCAAGATGGCATCGTGGCTGTCTGAAAGCAAAACAGAGTGAAAACAAGTGAGCTAACAACTGGTTTTTGAGTGACAGAAGAGATGTGTAATAGGTTATCCACTTGCATTTCTAATACAGTCTGGCTAGTCCCTGGAGACTTTCCACGTAACAACTAGAAGTAGCAAGCCAGGTTCTGCAGAAGAAGTTGTCAGTCTAACTTCATGATCAATACACTTTTAAAAATCCACTTTTCAAAACTATCATAGAATCATTAAGGTTGGAAAAGACCTCTAGGATCATCTAGTCCAACCACCAACCCAACACCTCCATACCTACTAAACCATGTCCTGAAGTGCCACATCTACACATTTTTTGAACTCCTCCAGGGATGGTGACTCTACCACCTCTTTGGGCAGCCTGTGCCAATGCTTGACCACCCTTTCAGTATTTTTCCTAATATCCAGTCTAAACCTCTCCTGACACAACTTGAGGCCATTTCCTCTCATCCTATCACTAGTTACTTGGGAGAAGAGACCAACACCCACCTCACTACAACCTCCTTTCAGGTAGTTGTAGAGAGTGATAAGTCTCCCCTGAGCCTCCAGTTCTACAGACTAAACAATCCCAGTTCCCTCAGCTGCTCAGCCTATGATCTGCTGGTCAGCTGAGAGCGCAGCCCTAGCATTTGCTCTGCACAGAGGAGCGTGGCATCTCCCTCCCTCTCCTTCTTCTTCCTTCCAAACACTTTACCAGGAGATAGATTGATAATACAATTAATTTACCATGTGGCTGGCTGCAAGCTAAGGAATTCAGAAATAATTGCAAGCTAGCGTCCTCTCTTGCAGCCTGGAGGTTGACCAGCCTGAGAAATGTATAACAACCACAGTGGAAAATGAAACTGGCTTCAGCCTGCCAGCGTACCTCTCACGGTACAGAAATAAAACCACTGCTGTGGATTTAACAGGCACGGCTTGTTACATGCCTTGGGCTGTGTCACTGCATTTTCCTCTGCTGGCATCATCTCTTAAGATAGCACAGCATCCTCCAGCACTCTCCTCTGCCTCGGCGCAGCTGGCCACACTGCCGTAATGCCACGGAGCCAGGCTGCTGCTGTGGCACAGAGGGTGTACGTGCCCGTCACCCTAGCATCCCGGCTTCTCCATTCCTACTGACTAGATTTGGATAGGAAACCTTTTATGTGATCAGAGGTGTTCAGCTGCGGGAGCAGGACCAGCTTCTCTGCCTTCATGCTGAGGCCACACGACCACCGCTCACACCAGCTGCAGCTGTGGTCTATGGGGAATTGCTGAGTCCCCAGCCACGGCTGAAGGGCTCGCTGGTCCAGAACCAGGTCTTTTCTTGAAAACAGGGGTGTTCTCACAAGCAATGCTGGAGAATCAGTAATCACTCACAGCAGAGACTAGTTTCTCAGCTATTTTATTCTCCTAGACAAGTGGATCTTGTTTAGAGCCCTTCCAAAGCAACACAGGAAACCCAGAAAGGTGATGTTTCCAAAAAAAACCCATGTTCACGCTGGGAAGAAGCTCTGTAGTTACCATTACAGACCCTTAAACTCCACATCCTACCTTGCATCAATGGAGTACAATGTTATAATTTCCCCATGTACCTTCAGCCAGACACCAAGCATTTATTACGCCTTAAATTTGCATTTAAAAATGGAGTTTAATGACTGCACAGGCAGGATAGCTGGGGCTCTGAAGCAGTCTGTCTCCAGGTGGTTGTGCTGCACCCAGTATTTCCCATGTCAGATTTTTCACTGGCAATTCATAACCTCCAATAACACCAAGAGCCAGTAAGAAACACAGCGCTTGTTTACAAGCTTCTCCCCGTTCTGCTCTGTCAGCCTCCCTTACATTGACTAATTGCTCATGTAGCATCTTAATGCGATTATACAGAACAAATATTTTCTGGCCATTGAAGGAATAATAATTCAGCAATCCATCATGCTTATCTAAGCAAATGCTTCATTTCAAGCCTGTCAGACGTAGTACCTTTTTGGCACCTTCCTCCAACAAAACCATGGCTTTTCCTACATGGAAATATGTCAGGTCAAAACTGGGAAAAAACCGTACATAAATACATTGAATACTCCTGAATCCTTTGACATTCACCCTGTCCAGCTGAAGGCTGGAAGTGCCCAAAACTGCAGAATCACTAGCAGAGACAATTGCTTGAGCAGAAAGGTTAAAGTCTGTGATCCAGGTGCAAGGAACGCAAGCCAGGGACACCAGCAGGGGTTAGTGGCATTCACCTCAGGCACATTACACAGTGACCTTTCTAGTACCCATCCTTTGTGATCTGGAACAAACTGGTGCTTCAGTTTTGGGAACAGGCTCAGAGACTGGCCCTAGGAACAATGAAATAGCTTTCCACGTCTGACGTCTTCTCAGCTGTGCCACTGCCGGAGCACAGCCCATTGCACTTCTCAGCTGCTCTGACACAAAATCCAGTGCTTGCATGGACTGCATTACAACACACCGTAAACACCATCCTCAGCTCTTGAGAGGGTCTTCTTATGGAGAAGCGAGCAGTTTTATTAGTGTGCTGGAGTCTAACAAAGTTACCCTTGGGCACAAGCCAGCTGTGTCAGAGGAGAGCGTTCAACAGAAGGTCACTTCTGTGGAAACCTTTAGCTATTGAACTTCAAGAGGCACCTAAATACAAAGAAAAAGTCAGAACTGGCTTCCCAAGTCTTGACCTACCTGGCCTCAAACACTTGTAAGAGGCGGAAACAATTACATCAACCAACCTCCACCTGTAATTTTTACCAGGAGGCAACGCTATCCTGGTTAGTACCACCACTACCTTTTTCATCACATCTTTCAGAGCATTTTAACAGACTTCAGACTGTTCATCTTCATTCTAGCACCTGCCCACCTGCTCTGTGGAGCACACACGAGTTTGGGGGTGAACTTTTGAGGAATTACCAGAAGAAAACCCTGACATTCCCACAAGCATCTGGGGACTATGATTCTGAACACTTTGCCCAGGTTGTTCACGAATGAAGTATTAAAGGGCTATCTACCTGTTTCACAGAATGAAGGCTACTTCCAGCTCAGTGCAGCCCAAAGGGACCTGATCCAACAGACAAATTACAGACACACTGAAGTCTGCAAACAATTTCCACTGGAGAGAACACCCATAGGCTTTAAAATTTCAGCAGTGAAGCTGCACTTCAGCAAAGTGTGAATCTTAACTGAGCCTCAAACAACAATTAATGAAGAAAGCTGAGGGAACTGCAGGCATAGGAGAATTTTCTGCCAGGCACAAAATCCTGACTTGACGGCTGGAGAGTTGGTTTGCCCTGCATACTGCTTTCTTAAAGACAAAAAATGCTTTGGTATCAAAACATGCTGCTTTATAATCCACAGTACAAGACCCACGTTTCAGCATTTATTAATTAATGCATTAACCTCAGATAAATATGGCCAGATAAGACTTTCCAAAGCATCGCCAAACTTTGTCTAAAGAAGAGATAAAATAAAGCCCTGTAAAGTATTTTCATGGTCTTCTGGGCCATTCAAACTCAGCCACAGCCCTATGGTTCAGAATGAAGCAGTGCCACTTTTGGAAAGCCATGAGCAAGAATTACAGCATCATTGAGGTTGGAAGGGACCTCTGAAGACTGTCTGCGTCCAGCCCCTCTGCTCAACGCTGGGTAACTAGAGCAGATTGCTCAGGGCTGTGTCTAGTGGTGTTTTTTTCCCTTTAGTGTTTTCTTTTACTTCTTCGCTGAAGAAGTCTTTCTAAATGAAAAAGTTCTGACTGTTGACTGTGGAATGAGCACATTGGCATTATTCAAGCCATTGTGAGTCCTCTCAAGAAACAAACAGTTGAGGAACCAAGACCTCTCCCTGGTATCCAACATTAGTGCGACCCTCTGGTGATGCCAACACAATCACAAAAATTGGAAGGACTAGCTGGAATAGAACTACTGGCACATAAGTCATGCCCTCTCAGCTCAACCCAACCCCTTCCACTCCCTTGGGGCTTGCCCATTTTGGTCTGTCCAAGGTCTAAGGCTCACAGGCACTGTGATGTAGGGCATCGTAAGGCAGCCTACACTGTGTGGTGTGTACACTCAGAGAGGACGGGAGTGTCTGATCATTACTCCCATCTCCTCGTAGGCTGTAATGTTCACTAACTTTAGAAGAAGTTGAGGATAATATTTCAGCTTATTTTAAAGACCTTTGTGACCACAGCAGAGACTTACTGGTAACAGTGTGACAGTAGGTTACTTCTATTCAGCATAAGTTATAAAACAATGTTATTTGAATTTATGTGAATAGAAAGATACCAACCTATCTCTTGTCCCAAGTGAGATGATTTCAGAGACCCTGCTGAGGACACAACAGCACAGCGACCCAGGCGGCCCACTGTTTCATTGAGGCTTTTCCCTGGTAGGTATTGCTGCCATTCAGAGGTACCAAAAGGACCATCCGATCCCTGTATCATGGTCACGTTCACCCTGTCCCGTAGCTGGCAGAGCAGCTTCTCTGGGCTGAGTTTAGCAGCATTCCTCTTTCCGTTGTAAGTCACATTGTACTTGTTCATGGACAAGTAGTTTTTTCTGACCTTCTGCAGTCTGGGTATGAGATTTCTGGATGAACTGTCCTCATCCCATACCTTCACAGAGTCTGCTGCTTTCTTGGACTTTTCGGCTGTTCCAGAGGTGCTGCCTTTTACTTTGTTTAGGTTACTAAACCAAGTTTTGGGTATCTGACCCAATTCACTGGCTGCTTCAGGGAAGAGGCTCTGTGATTTAAGTGGGTTCCATTTTTCCAAAGTCCTGTGAACCTGCAAATCATCGCTCTCGGTCTTGAAAGGAACGTAGTAGCTTCTTTTTGTCTCTCTCCACAGGCAAACCATCAGAGCTACCAGTATCACCACAAGAACAAACAGGAGTTTTTTCAACACATTGATGTGAACCATAGTGTACGTTGCATCCAAATGGGACACTGAACACTGGGCAGGAAGCTGGTCCTGGGGGAGAGGAACACATCTCAGTCAGGGCTGCATGCACAGGCATGCATATATATAAATATCAGTGTGTGGGCAATGGGAGGGGAGAGAGAGAAGAGAGGGGCAATTTTAAAATTTCAGGTCATTTAAAGATCTCATTTCAAAGTCCACCATCTCAAACATCAAATGGATAGCTTGAGCTGGCTATTAGCCATTGCATACCATGTAACAGTGACCTGAGGCCACTCAAACCATTCTTCTATTCCCTTCCACAAGCGACAGTCAAGTTTAACACAGCCAGTATCATACCAGCGGTAGGGTAAGTCTCCACTTTGTTTTCCTTCACCTCCCACCTCAGCCAGCCAATATCCAAATCCCACCACTAGCATTTCCAGAACTGAGCTTCTATTTGACCATAGGCATGAACACTAACAAAGCACATAATAAGGCATATAACTGTGGAAAAAAAAAAAAGCTGTGAGTTCATGAACACCAGGAGCTTCACCAGCCTGGTACTGACACACTTGGTGACTTCATAGGAAACTTCTGCAAGCCTGCAGTGGGCTGAGTGCACTCCCAACATGAAACCTCACTAAACAGCTGCTGGGAGCCAATTAATCCACAGTAGGGTTTGAGGCATGTTTGGGCTCATAAATGCACTCTGATAAACATTACTCAAGGTATGTCACCCCTGGAGAAAGCAAAGCCAGAACCTGTTGTACAGCATTGCCTGCCCTTTTTTGTGCTACCTCGTATTAGCAGACACCTCCAGCTCCCATCATGTTATAAACAGGGGCAATTCAATAGCAGAAGTGCCCAAAGGGCAGCTCAACCTAGGCAGCGCAAGGGGCTGCTGGAGGAAACATATGCTGAGGCATAACTGCCTCGTGATCAACACACAGGACAACAGAAGACAGGAGGGTAGCTGCTCATTTCCTATGTGGCTGCTCCAGGATGCATCCAAGAACATGGGAGTGGTATAGAGACAGCAGGTGGCCCAGTGCTCCTCAGGAGACAAACACATGCAGATCACTATCCATCCTAGAGAGGCACTAGTGACAACTCCCTCCCTGAGCAACTTGCTGAAAGCAAGCAGTGCTAAGCTGTGGTATTGAGAAGTTACTGAGCTACCAACACACTACCTGTGGATAAAGCAGCAGTTCTCCAACTCAAGTCATTTTTGCTGTTGGCGGATTTTCTTCCAAGGGTTTAAGCAGGATATCCCAAACCAAAACAATTTTGTGATGCACTGAAGAGTTCAAGAAACATCTGCAAAAAAAGAGGGAAATAAAAAAAACCCTATTATGGAAGAACTTCGCGGTTCTGGGGATGAGCAAGTATTTCCTCAGATAAGCCCTGCGGTGCCAGAAAAAGCTGTTACCCAGGCATAGAAGGGCCAGCAGCGAACACATTAACACCACATAAGCCTTTCAGACGCTTAAATGCCCACTCAAAATGGGCATTTTCCTTCTTAGTCTGAAATCTACTCTCAGCTAAAGCAGGAACCGGTTCGCAGGCTGCCTGCTCTATGCTCCCACCAGACCAACAGCCTTCTCTGTGGAGAAGGCTCTGAGCAGTGAATACACCCGTAATACAGTGAAGGAAAAATCCCAATGCTGATGCTTAACACAATGAACAGGGGAGAGGAAAGAAAAAGCTAACTTTTCCTAGGGAAATATCTTACTGACTATTCTTGGGCAATTCATGCACTCTTCCTCAAATGCAGTAGCAGAGAAGACTCCCTGCTTTTTTGGAGCAAGTGAGTCACATGAAAAGTTGCTTATAACATATATCTTAATCCACAGGTCTTCACAAAATAGACAAATATATTTTAGACTTTACAGCTTCACTCTACCACGGAAATGCAGCAAGAGAAAGGGAGATTTCACAGTATTATACAATTCAAGAAGTAGCTTGCTTTTGCAGGAACTCTGAGTCGGTACAATGCTACATAAGCTAAATTACAAATGCTACCCTTCAGAGGATTAAATACTAAATTATTAAAGCATCCTGATGCTGACTACTTATATTTTCTTTTAACTCTCTTAAGGAATTCAACTTGATTCCTTACAGAGCACCCCACAATTAAAAAGCAAACGTTGTTCTACCTCCAGTTCTTAACAAAAAAAAGATTCAAGAAGCACAAGTAATTCTAGCTTTTATTGAAATAATTTCCCCTGCCTTGACAGACCATCTCACTTTTCATTTGCTTGAGAAGCAAGTGCTAGAAAGGCACGCTGAAGTCTTTTTGGCCCATATGGTTTCAGATGCAGAGGTACAGCAGGCTGGGGAAAGGGGGGGGTGCCAGGAGGGGATGCAGGACATCACTGTGCTCTCTTCTGTAAGTAGTTAATGCAAGGTTCCCCATGCTGTTTACAGTTCCTCTTCTGCTGTGGTCTCTGCAAGACACTCTCACCCCTGCCTCTCCCCTGTCTCCTCCACAGCTGGAGACCGTGGTGGGCCAGCCCGTTCAGTGTCTGCCTGGTGCCCTCGGGAACAGAAAGAGCCACATGAAGGCAGGAGACTGCAAAAGCCATTTGCTAAAGGGGATAGCACCGCTGAGTCAGCCTCCACACTGTCAGAGGCTCTGTGAGCAAACCACACTTGGACAGCAATGTTTTCCAAATCGAGAGAGAGAGAAACGCCAAAATAGAGTTGTCCAGTGTTAGCTTAGCACAAAACTCTGAGACACCTCCTTCCAACCACGCTTTGTGCAGCTCCCAACCTGACTTTATCCATGCTGTACTTCTTTACACAAGATGAGGGTCTGGCTTCCAGGAAACTCAACCAAGATCTTCTGCGCAGGCAGGACAGAGCTTTCACGCCACAGGAGGTGCCCCAGCTGCCCCGCTGCCGTGCAGAGCGGAGCTCTTCGCTCCAGCCCCTGGAGGGCTCTGCCATGCTTTTCACTTCAGAAGCCTCTCCTGAGGGGTTTCCAGGTGTAGGTGATAGCAGGCACATCTCAGTACCATCAGCTTTTGTTTCCTGTGGCTAGGATAATCTAGAGGAGTGGCAGATTCATCACAGTAGAACAACCTTACAGCTCATTGTAAGTTCCTGCTAGGACACTCCTCCTGATGCCACAAAGTAGAGGATGCCCAACAAGACAGAACACCTCCTCTCCTCCCCGGGCCACACAAAGGAACCTGGAAAACTCACCTTCAGCACTCAGCACGTGATCCCCGCCTTTGAGGACTGCGCACGCTGCTGCAACGTGAACAGTTATTTTGCTTTGATTTTTAAGTTGGCAAAGTAGGTTCTGCAAGCAAGTACGTTTTAGCAGAGCCACAACGTTTCAAGGTACCTTTTGCTCACCATGGATTCACTGCGGTTCAGTTTAATTATTACAATTACTTCACATGATATGATTTTATTTTATTTGCACAAGTAGTGTCCTAGCATGAGGTCCCTCTCAAGCATTCTGCCACCAAACCTCTTCTGTGGAACGGGAAGGCAGTTGCTCTTCCAGGCAAGGTCGGATAGCCCACAAGTGGTGCTCTCTTTCCACACCTTTACATAAGTTGCTTGTGTGCGCTTCTGTATTGCAGCAGTTAGTACAAATGTGCTCTTCTGGAGGTGATGGAAACTTATCCCCTACACAAAGCACAAGGTGTCAGCTATGAGTACTAAGAAAGAAAGGACAAAAAAATCCCCCAAACCTATAAAAATACTTAAACAAATAGTTGCTGGCTTCTTGAAACCTAGAGCCTGACATGGCTGAGGGGTGCAGCACTGCCTGGCAGGCTGGCAGGCAGGCTAAGCCCACACAGCAAGTCCTCTGGGGGTAAATTAATCCTGTGCAGAGAACAAGTGAGTGATGCAGTATCTTCAAGGTGGTCAGGGAATTATATCCTGTCCACACACTCTTATACTTAACTTTTATTGTCCAAGTATCTCACTGGACTCAGGTCTTAATCATCAAAGTACAGAAGAGTGTGAAAGTACAGAAGAGTGTCTGCCGCCTCTCGCGTCCCAGACGCTGCTATCCACCCAGGGAGCTGCAGCCAGCAGTGTCCTGGTGAGGAACACCAGGCAATCCCCATTTCCACAGCCCACAGCAGATTTACCCTAAAACTGCTAACAGTGTCTTCACCTCATTAAACAAAAAGTCTATCAAGCCCTCATCTGTCTCCTATAGTGACTGACAGCAGATACACAGAGAAACCATGTAAGTACAGACAAACATATGAATATATTTCTCTTCCAGTAAATGCACACAGCTTCCAAAAAGCTGTGTCATCAGCTGTACCAATGCCCATCTTCTGCACATTTAATTGCTTCTTGAAACCACTCACATTTCCCAAACAGCCTGAGGCAATGAATTCTGCAATCGCGCACCATGTAGAGACAACCCCTCCTCTCTCCGCTTCACACCGGCAAACCCGATCACACTGACAGTAATCCTTCTGCCTTCATTTTCTGCACATTGTTCATGGTTGCACCACCTCTCCTAACACCCTCCTTTCCCCACTCGCTGCTTTTGCAGGCTAAATCCCACTTGTTCCAATCCCTCCTTGCACAGCAGCTTTTCCATACCTCTGACTCTCTTGGTCAACTTCCCTGGCACCGTCGGCAGCCAGTGAACATCCCTTGAGGAAGGCACACCGGGACGTCCCAGCTGCACATGCTCAGGCCATGTGGTTTGGCAGCAACATAAAAACAGGGCTGCTTTGTTCTCCTTCCAAAACTTCCTCCACCTCTATTTCCCTTCCTGACCATTTCCAAGCCCTGAGCTCTAGGCTGTTGGTAATGACTTCAGGATATTTTGCAAACAGCACTGACTCGCTAAGAATTGTCCCCAGCACAGGGCCAAGGGCAGGAATAAAATACTACTGAAGAGCATTATCTTATCCCTGCTAGCACAGGCTTCCTTTGCCGTTGCGCTGCCCAGCCACCCAGGATCACCAGATCCCTCTACGGCTGCTCGGTGTTTTCTCTGGTCCTGGCAGCCCTCTGAAGACAAAGCCAGCCAGGCCCATAACTTAGCCCTTCCTCCTCTCCTGTGCAGATCTGTTATCGCTGCTCAGCAGTGGAGATCTCAGAGCAAATCCCTGTGGGACTTCTGTGACGTTGTGAAACCTGACTGCTCGGTTTCCTACCTGCTAGTCAGTCACTAATCCAGGACAGGAACTTTCTTATCCCACAACAGCTTAGGTTTTTCTTTTTTTTCCTGAAGCTCTTCCTGAGCAGTCTCACCAAAACCTTGAAAATTCAAGCGTGCTGTTTCCCTCTCTCCAGGTTCACTAACTTCTGAAAGTGAGAGAAGGAGGAAGCAGGCAGATAGATTTGAAATGACTCTTCTGCAAACAGATGAGACTTCTCCATTAATTCTTACATACTCTACAGGTGTTAGTTATTTTTATGTTTACTGGTCTGAAGCAATGGATCCCACCAGAGTCTCTCTGAAATGCAACCATGTCAAATAACACCTTTAATTTAATTTAAATGACAATTTGAGAGATGCAACCCCTGGAGACAGGCACATGCAGGGATCACATCCACCTATTCTATAATGCCTGCCTTATTATGCCTATAAAGTGGAGAATGAGATATTTCTACGTGGAGAATGAGGAAAAGAAGCTTTTTAAGTGAGGAACATGGTTAAATTTCAGATGATGCATTGAGGAGCTATACAAGTCACTTGCTAATGAAATAAATCATTCCATTAGTCCTGCCTGCATTAAAAATTTCTGCATGTGCCAGAAAAAATATGCTGCTGTCACAGCTGAAAAAAATCCTCCAGGAGAACAAAAAAGGCAGATTCTGGGGGGAGGCACAGGGGAAAGTTTAAGCATGTGTTTCATTTTGGTTTTATGTGTCAACAAACATTGGGATTTAATAAAGGCAGAAGCCTTCATTTCTGGCTGTGTCAGCCCTTTATTCTCCCTTTTTTCTGAGGTCCTGTGTTGTTTTTGGAGGGTGGCTCTGCGTAGCAGCACATTGCCTCCCCTTCTGCCCTAATTAAACAGCAGTAGTTTTGCCTTCACTCACCACAGATGCTTCGCCAGGCACCTGCAGAACCACACAGTCACCATTGGCCACAGACCCAAGGCAAGAGGTGACCAGTGCTTCTGTGGCTTCCCATCTCTAGCTGCCGCCATCCTGGCAGGATGCCTGCACAGCTCTGGCCCCAGGACAGCCCATACCAAGGCACGGTCTTAAATGAAGTGCATGCTTGGAGCTGTTGGAGCTCAGCTCTGATAAACCACTTTACGTTAGCAAGTATGACATACGCAACGACAAATCCGCTCCAGGGCATCTGAACCAGGTAACCCATGCAGTTAAGGACATGCCAGCGGTTATGGCTGCAGCAAGAAGCAGTATACCCAGCAGCACCCACAGGGCTGAGAAGCAGCTTTCCCAAGAAGTGAGCCTCTGTTTGCTGTTGTGCTCCTGTCCAGACTAGGAGTGGACACAAACACGCACGTGCAGGGACCATCTTCAACACCAATGTACCAAGAGAGGAAGGGAGGGATTCAACAGTGTTACAGCACTGCCATGCTGCTCTAACAGCTGGTGACTGTAAAAGGGACGGTCCTCCTGTCCCTTTGCCTACCTGTTCAGAGACTGGCATCCATAGAGGGATGACCTTCAGGTCCGACAAGTGTATCACATTACCACCCTTCACTCCAACACTGTCAGGAAAGCAGTTAACATCAAAAAGCGTATCTTCTTCTGCAAAGCCACAAGCTCTAACCATCGCCCTAGACCAGCAGTAACAGTCCCTAACCCTGCTGGCTAAGGGAGAAATGGGATACTGCAGGCTCCTTTGCAGGCACATGAAGATGGAAGGACAATTTAACTCTTAGGACAGGAAAAAATAACTATCAAGGGATGCCACTGATAATCGAAGACTGGAGAATACCATATATGTGTTTCTTGCTTGGTGGGTTACTCGCCCAGAGGGACTGTGCGTTTATGAGCTCTGGAAGAGGACCAAGCTCTCGGCTGGTAGGACCGGCACCTCTCCATTACAAAACCCCACTTCCTACCCCACCGACAGACACCTGCCAAATATTCCTTGTTAACAGTAATGGACAGGAAAGAGACCTCACCTCTGTGGGGTACCAGAGTGCCACAGGCGAGCCCTGGGCTCTGGCAGCATGGTCCTGCTCGGATGCGGTCAGACAGCCACCACAGGAGCTTTCAGAGTGCAATTCAATACAGAAGCCATTTCATGATGGGCACATGCCCATGAGAGCCTCACTCAGTGAGATATTTGGAGACCTCTGCTGGTAACAAACCTTTTCAATTTCTAAAATTGCCAGTTTCATGTTCAAATTGAAGAAAGAGAAAGAAAGTGCATCATACCATGCATGAACAGCACCAGTTCCCAAAAGCACTGCTTCTCCTCCCATACCCAGGATCCTCCAGGGTCATGACTTTACAAGTGAGGTTTTCATTACCAGTCAGCTTTATAATAACCGTTCCCACACTGAAGTCAACAGTAAAAATCTCCCCACCCCAGCTTTAAAGACCAGGGTGGACTATTTAGGACCATTTAGGACTATTTACTTTACATGGAACATTACACCTTCAAATCAAACAAATCACTTCCTCATTCCCCCCAATCATGTGTTTCTCTATGACATTTATCTTTCAAAATGAGAGGGAAATTAGCAGTATGTGGCAGGTCAACACTTAATGCCTCTGCAAATATTACTGCACGCCAAGACATGTAATTGGTATGCCATGGCCCAAGACAATAAATACACTTTGTGCCAGCTGCAGCTACGCTACCTTTCAGGATAATATTTCTCTTACATCAGCCTTTTGCAGGTGGGTGTGATGTCTTTCTGTCTCCTCAAGGACAATGCAATAACCCTTTACGACTTGCTCAGAGAAGAATCTAATTCAATTTAACCTAAGACAGTGAAATAAACTTGCAGAGCTGTGCATCCACCATTGCTAGTTTTCAGTCCAGCAGCACCACTGAGATTTGGTTTTCTTCTTCATACCCAGAGCTCATCCCTGTGGGGGATGGCAGGGCTGGCACTCAACAGCAGCGCTCCACCATGCCAACTTCACTGGAAGACAGAAATAAAATGGGAATTCTGCCCATTGACTTCAGAAAGCACTATTCAAACCCCTCTATGTTAAGCAAAACACTTCTTGCATTACATTTAAAATAAATTGGTTTTCACTAAGAAATGCATACTTTATAATGTAAGAGAGACATACAGACGTCCAGAGTGTTCATCAAAAAGTATCATGTGCTGAGAAAAAAGGCACGTCCCAATGGCAATAAAGAGAATATTAGAATGGACACCCATTAGAGCCCATCAAAGCAAATAACTTTCAGAGAAATTGTAAGAAAACTTATTTAACAAGCATTTCAATTACAATCTGGCAAAAATCAAAATAGTTCTTTTCTATGCAAGGAATGTGAGGCATGGAAGACAAATGGAAACATCAAAATTACAGTTAACTATTTTGTCTCTGACAGAAAAGGAGGCGGAAAAAACACACATTACAATAATCAGATGTTTTTCCACAAGCCAAAAATGCTTGCTTTCACTCTCCATAGTCACAGTGTTAGGTAAGCTAAATTGATACCACTTCTACCACGCATCATCAGTTCCACCGGTTAAACCGAGACTCAAATGACCAGAGGAAAGCTGGGTATAGCTTAACACAAGCTGTCGAGGAAACTCTGGTCCAAGTTCAGTGTCAGCCTGCAGCAGAGCAGCCAAGGTAGCAGGTACAGAGGAATCCATATACCCCAAAGTTCTGGATATCGCTCACTGTTGAAGCAGCAACCAGGTTCTCAGAAGTCAAAATATTTGCAGTAGCAGATGTCAAATACACATTTTGCCAAGGCATGTCAGCAAGTCACATCCTCGGGCAGGGAGCTCATGGCATGGCTGGACTTCAGACGTTAATAACAGCAAGTTCTGCTCTATTTTTTAAACACAAGTCTGATTTATTAATCTGGTAACACTATCGCCTTGTAGCATCATTTCAAATGTATCTACCGTCAGTAAGCCCACAAGAACACTGCCAGGGAAGTAACCTTGCCTGAATAAAATTCAATTTTATAAATCATAGGCAATATAAACGTATAGCACAAATCTGGGCACCTAGATATATTTAAAGAGCTTAAGACACTCCTTCCCCCTCAAAGTTTCACATATGTATTTACAAAACCAGAAAACATTAATGAAACTTTCCCGATAAAGCCTTCATTTAAAACCTCCTTGCTATTTTCTTCCCTCAGCATCCCCCCAGACATGTAGGAAAGAAAAACAGGTTCAATGGTACCTCCTACCCAAACCTAAGACTATGTCCTCTGCTTAAGGATCCAGCATGGAGAATGCTTTGCAGGAGCAAACAGGTGCCTCTCAAAACGGCGTACAACACCTACCCTTTGGTGGGATGGAGGACCTGGCACAGCCTAGCACCAGCTCCAGCTATAAGCTCCCAAACAGAGCGTGCCATGCATCTGGCAGCTTCATGGTGCCAGGTACAACCTATCCAAAGAACTCCCTTTTTCTTCCCCACTTACACACCCTGACAGCATCCCAATGATGGATCTGTGTGGTTATGGGCATGATATCAAGTGATCTGAAGTGCAACAAATCTACACAGTTGCTGGAGGGAGAAAAACATGATGCTTGTAAAATCAAAATAGGGTTCAGAGAGGCCAAAAAGGCAATAAAGGCCATTTTAGTGTCTCTCCACTCTCTTTAGTATCTCCTACTCCAAGTTTTTAGCCTGCTTTTCCCCTCTATCAGAAAACGAGTTGTAAAGCCTGGAAAGCACTACCCAGCTTCTGTCCCCAAACACATCACTCGCTTGCTATGGTCGGCACTTCAGAAATAAGTCCAGCAGCAGAGCTTGCAGATGCCAACTAGATGGATCCACCATGGATCTGAACCACACACGTCCCCTTGAAGCAGGCTGCTGTCTCCCCTCTGCTATTTAAGGCCACAGAAATTTCATGCACACCGGAGCTTGTGCTTCCATTACAAAGGATGCCAACCCATTCTGCCAGCCCCGCAGCACTGCCTTACCGGCACAAGCAGACAGGAATAACTTTGTCACTACCCACAGCAGCAATGGTTCCTGAAGTCTGCAGGATATTGGTCTCCCAGGGTGTCACTAACAGTGGGCCATCTTCCTGGGTTTGCATAGTGCCAGGGGAGAAACACGGCCAGCCACCCTCCTGCTCGCTTGCGCCAGACACACCGGAGAGCGGCCTCTGAAGGCACTGCAGACACGCATGTGCACACAGCACAGGCTGAGAGTGCAAGCCTCGCACACAGCATGATGGCAGACCAGCTGAGTGTGCAGGGCTTGCTGCACAGCGCCAAAGCAGGTGCACGAAACAGAGAATGGGGTGACTGAGAAAGCAGAAAAAATGCGAGACAACCAATGAATCTCAGCACAAATGTGTTTTCATCAAAGTCAGGTAGCAACTCACAGCATGGAGGAAGAGATCTAGACAGACAATTCCAACAAAAACATAAGTTACTCCCTAAAGCAGTAAAGGAGGCCCCAGACATTTTTGTATCTCCTCCATTCAATATTGGCTCTTGTACTGTTTTTAGCACAACACATTTCAGCAGTCTTAGAGAGCTCTTGTATGACCTAAAAAAGCTCTCTGAGTCTCCCAGAGAAATGCAAGATTCCTGTCTCCCCCCAGGACCAGCCAGCACTTCGCTGGAAGAAGAGATGAGCTATTGGAGGAGGATGTTATTGCCAAGAGCTCGACTCCTGCACACAAGCACACAGCTCTCTTCCCATCTGCTCAGTGCCACCTGGCCACAAAGACACCAGACTTCTTCTTTCACAAAGGAAAGTCCCCCCAAACATAGAAGTCGGGCATCTGTCATGTCTAGGATGGATGGCTTCAGAAGAGGCCATTATCAACCACTGATAATTTCCATTACTAGTTACAATACCCTACTTCTCACCCCCACCTTGTTTTCTAAACATAACTGCTAAAAATGGATCCATTTCCTAGCACATAAGAGCTCGAGGGCCTTGAGAGGAGCACACACATAACAGCATTACTTTGCAGAGTTCATGCCCCAAGAGAAACCCAAGTTATCTGTACTGCAATATTTCTTTTTATAACATCACCAAATGGTTCCATTAAAGTATTGAAGTATGTCCAGCATTTTGCCATATCAGTCAGCTCTGTCCTCAGGTCAGCCATTTTATAGCACTGCCAATCCCGACTTCATCTTCTTCACCAAGTAAATCCTAAAGGAAAGCTCAAAAAAGCACATGTAAAAAATCAGGGCAGTGGGAGGGGGTGTTCCTTATGACCTGTTGGTGTCTTGCTGCTGGGAAATGCAGTAACCCAAGTAGCTAGTGCAACCACTAGATGTTAGACCATTCTTGGGAAATTTCTTTTTGTTGGGTTTCACCTGACTCCAACCCTCTTTGATCAGAAACTGCTTCCCAGTATGGATGGAAACACGGTACGTGTTGGGGCTATCAGCAGGTCAGCTTCGATGGCGCAATCCTGACCCAAAGTACATCACTGAAGCAGATGTCCTCAACCCCAATGTTAATCAAATCCATGCTGCACTGCTCTCACTCAGAAAGCCTAATCCCCAAATCCACCCAATTCTTTCAAATAACATCTCAACAGCCCAGACACAGAAGGCCGAAGTGCTTTGCTGGGGCTTCCCCCACCCCCAAAGAAGGTACCATGGTTTAACCCCAGCCAGCAACTAAGCACCACACAGCCGCTCGCTCGCGTCCCCCTGGCCAATGCCTGGCCGATGCCCCCTGGCCAGCTCCCCCCAGTTTCTATACTGAGCATGATGTCATATGGTATGGAATAGCCCTTGGCCAGTTTGGCTGTGCCCCCTCCCAGCTTCTTGCACGCCCGGCAGAGCATGGGAAGCTGAAAAGTCCTTGACTAGTGTAAGCACTGCTTAGCAACAACTAAAACATCAGTGTGTTGTCAACATTGTTCTCATCCTAAATCCAAAACACAGCACTGTATCAGCTACCAGAAAGAAAATTAACTCCATCCCAGCCAAAACCAGGAGAGTATCTACCCCTTATTCTATACCATCTACATCATGCCTAGGTTCTACCCTTTCTAATACATCCCAATTAATCACCACCACTTTCCCTGTCTTTTGATAGATACACACAGATATAATTCCCTTAGTCTACGGGCCATCCCTCTAAAATGTCCATTGAGTTCATTTAGTGCAGGACTTAGGGCTCCATCTGTCATAACAGTCCTTCAGGGCAGGAGAGATGGTGCGTGGTGTTGGATTGTTGCATGCTGAAGCCAGTTCTGGTTCCATCACCACTGCACTTTGCTTGGTTTCATCAAAGTTCATTCTTCATTAATCTGGGTGATTCTTACTGAAATACTGTTGATATGGCATATAGCAACCATAAAAGTTATGACATACAGTATTATATAGCAATTAACATCATAGCATTCAGTTCATTGGCTATTTTCACCCAAAATCAAATCCCCTTGAGGTACACATCAGACTTCCCCACCCTTTTGCATCACCCACCAAGTGCACTCAGGTCCTTGAGCAAAAGCAATCCCACAAATGGGTTTGCCTTTGCCCGAGGCAGGAGTAACCCAGACTGTCTCCCCCAGCATATTTTTATGTGCACTACAGGGACTTTATTCCCTTCTACAGTACGTAAAAGTTTTGATTGGGCAGGGCCAGCCCTATCGGCAGATTCCCTAGCATTGACTAACCAGGTGGCTTTTGCTAAATGTGTATCCCAATGTTTGAACGTCCCACCACCCATTGCTCGCAGTGTAGTCCTTAACAGTCCATTGTATCGTTCGATTTTCCCGGAGGCTGGTGCATGATAGGGGATGTGATATACCCACTCAATGCCATGGTCTTTGGCCCAGGTGTCTATGAGGTTGTTTTGGAAATGAGTCCCATTGTCTGACTCAATTCTTTCTGGGGTGCCACGTCACCATAAGACTTGCTTTTCAAGGCCCAGGATAGTGTTCTGGGTGGTGGCATGGAGCACAGGATATGTTTCCAGCCATCCAGTGGTTACTTCCACCATTGTAAGCACATGGTGCTTGCCTTGGCAAGTTTGTGGGAGTGTGATATAATCGATCTGCCAGGCCTCCCCATATTTATATTTCAGCCATTGCCCTCCATAAAACAGAGGCTTTAACCACTTGGCTTGTTTTATTGCAGCGCATGTTTCACATTCATGGATAACCTGTGCAATAGTGTCCATGGTCAAGTCCACCTCTCGATCACGAGCCCATCTATATGTTGCATCTCTTCCTTGATGGCCTGAGGCGTCATGGGCCTACCGAGCTATAAATAATTCACCCTTATGTTGCCAGTCCAGATCCACCTGAGCCACTCCAGTCTTAGCAGCCTGATCCACCTGCTGGTTGTTTTGATGTTCTTCAGTGGCCTGACCCTTGCGTATGTGAGCATCTACGTGACGTACTTTTACAGCCAGGTTCTCTACCTGGGCAGCAATATCTTGCCACAATGCGGCAGCCTGGATGGGTTTGCCTCTGCGCTGCCAGTTGCTCTGCTTTCATTGCTGCAACCACCTCCACAGGGCATTTGCCACCATCTGCGAGTCAGTATAAAGCACTGGCCACTTTTCTCGACCAGCAATGTTTAAAGCCTGCTGGACGGCATTCACTTCTACAAGCTGGTTTGATTCACCTTCTCCATCAGCAGTTTCTACAACTTGTCGTATAGGACTCCATACAGCAGCTTTCCATCTCCGATGCTTTCCTGCAATATGACAGGACCCATCAGTGAACAGGGCATACTGCTTCTCATTGTCTGGCAGTTTATTATACAGTGGGGCCTCTTCAGCATGTGTCACCTCCTCCTCTGGTGATATTCCGAAATCTTTGCCTTCTGGCCAGTCCATGATCACTACCAAGATTCCTGGGTGACTGGGGTTTCCTATTTGAGCCCACTGTGTGATCAGTGCAACCCACTTACTCCACATAGCATCAGTTGCATGATGTCTAGAGGCAACCCTCCCTTTGAACATCCAGCCCAGCACCAGCAGTCGGGGTGCCAGAAGGAGCTCTGCTTCAGTACCAACCACTTCTGAAGCAGCTCGAACCCCTTCACATGCTACCAATATCTCTTTTTCAGTTGGAGTATAGCGAGTCTCAGATCCTCTGTATCCCCGACTCCGAAACCCTAGGGGTCGACCTCGAGTCTCCCCTGGTGCTTTCTGCCAGAGACTCGAGGTAGGGCCATTCTCCCCGGCTGCAGAGTAGAGCAGATTTTCTACATCTTGCCCTGCCCGGACTGGCCCAAGGGCTACTGCATGAACTATCTCCTGTATAATTTGTTCAGAGGCTTGTCATTGCTCAGGGCCCCATTTGAAATCATTCTTCTTCTGGGTCACTTGACAGAGAGGGCTTACAAATCAGACCAGTTTGGAATATGCATTCTCCAAAAACCCACAATGCCTAAGAAAGCTTGTGTTTCCTTTTTGCTAGTTTGTGGAGTCATGGCTGTTATTTTGTTAATCACATTTGGGATCTGATGATGTCCATCTTGCCATTTTATTCCTAAAAACTGGATCTCCTGTGCAGGTCCCTTGACCTTACTTTGTTTTATGGCAAAACCAGGTTTCAGGAGGATTTAGACTATTTTCTTCCCTTTCTCAAAAACCTATTCTGCTGTATTGCCCCACACAATGATGTCATCAATGTATTGCAGATGTTCTGGAGCTTCACCCTGTCCAAGTGCAGTCTGGATCGGTCCATGGCAAATGGTGGGGCTGCGTTTCCACCCCTGGGGCAGTCGATTCCAGGTATACTGAACGCCCCTCCAAGTGAAAGCAAACTGTGGCCTGCACTCTGCTGCCCAAGGGATTGAGAAGAAGGCAGTAGCAATATCAGTTGTGGCATACCACTTGGCTGCCTTTGACTCCAGTTCGTATTGAAGTTCCAGCATGTCCAGCACAGCAGCACTCAGCAGTGGTGTGACTTCATTCCGGCCATGATAGTCTACCGTTAGTCTCCACTCCCCATTAGACTTTCGCACTGACCACATGGGACTGTTAAAGGGTGAGCAAGTGTTGCTGATCACTCCTAGGCTCTCCAGTTGACGAATCAACTTATGGATGGGAATCCGGGAGTCTTGGTTGGTGTGATATTGCCATCAGTGCACTGTTGTGGTGGCGATTGGCACCTGTTGTTCTTTGACCCTCAGCAACCCCACAACAGAAGGGTCCTCTGAAAGACCAGGCAAGGTGGATAGCTGTTTAATTTCCTCTGTCTCCAAGGCAGCTATACCAAAAGCCCACCGGTACCCTTCTGGGTCCTTGAAATACCCCCTCCTGAGGTAGTCTATGCCAAGGATGCACAGAGCCCCTGGGCCAGTCACAATGGGGTGCTTTTGCCACTCATTCCCAGTTAGGCTTACTTCGGCCTCCAATACAGTTAGCTGTTGGGATGCCCCTGTCACTCCAGAAATACGGATGGGTTCTGCCCCTATATAGCTTGATGGCATTAGGGTACACTGTGCACTGGTGTCTGCTAGAGCCTTATACTCCTGTGGGTCTGATGTGCCAGGCCATCAAATCCACAGAGTCCAATAAACGTGGTTGCCCCTTTCCTCCACCTGGTTGGAGGCAGGGCCCCCCCTAGTCCTGGTCATAGTATTTGCTACTCACTTCTTGTACATAGGAGTCAGGAGCTCCTTCATTAAAATCAGGAGTAAGATCAGCCCATCTACTCTGTCTGGGGAACTATCCACTGGAAACCGCAGCAGCAATTTTCCTCAAAGAACCCCTTTATGTGGGGTTGTTTTTCCTTGCAACTCACATACCCATCCCTCTAGGGTTGATGCAGATTTTCCACTTCACTTCCTCATATCCTCCCCGTGGTCACGCAGGTAAAACCATAGGGAGCCCCATGGTGTGTACCCTCTATATCCTCTCTCTTGAGCAGAAGAATGTTGACTACTAAGAGACCTTCTCTTCCCCTTGAGGGTACTGAATAGTGTTGAACAGGGCTTGGCAGGCATGGGCCAGGCCCCAGCACACTGCAGTGATTTGTATCTCCCTAGAATTGCCAGGGTGACAGCATACTTTTTCCAAATATTCTACTAATTTTTCAGGATTCTGCACTTGTTCAGGGGTGAAGTTCCAAAACACTGGAGGCGTCCACCATCCTAGGCATTTGCTCATGCTATCACACACATGCTGCCACTCATAACTATACAGCCTTGGGGCAGATCTCTGGATGATATTACTAAATTGCATATTAACCTTAGACAAAACCGAAACAATATTCCCAAGAAACACCAGTAGAAGTACCTTAACTACCCAAGGATGTTTAAGATACTGAAAAGTTATTGTAATGAAGGAAGAAACATCATAGAAGAAGGTAGAGAAGGTGCCATTCTGTATTTCCTCCATAAAAAACCTCTCAGAGGAAGAAGTATAATTGCTAATCGTCTCCATGAGGTGGTACCCTAAGTACAGTAATGGCTTCAGTATAAAACCCAAATACCAGGTTAAGCTCAAGGACAGTGTTTTAATAACAAATCTCCCAGGCAAAACATCACTAATCCTGCAGAACACAGCAAGCTGCAAAAACCAACACTGATCTTTAACATGTACAGCAAAAAAATTAGCATGGTGCAGATCAGATAAACTAATAGAGAACAGATGAATCAATAGTGACCCACAACTGTTAAAAGATATAAATTCCTTAACACACTCTGGTTAATCTGTTATTATCTCAAACCCTTCATGCCCCACCTTGGGCACCAAAAAGGACTGTCATGGTTTAACTCCAGCCAGCAACTAAGCACACACAGCCGCTGACTCACTCACCCCCCACCGGCTGACGCCCAGCCCGTCCCCAAGCAGCGATCACTGCCCCCCAGCCAGGTCCCCCCAGTTTATATACCGAGCATGACATCCCATAGTATGGAATGGCCTTTTGGCCAGTTTGGCTGTGCCCCCTCCCTGCTTCTTGTACACCTGGCAGAGCATGGGAAGCTGAAAAGTCCTTGACTAGTGTAAGCATTACATAGCAACAACTAAAACATCAGTGTGTTATCAACATTATTCTCATCCTAAATCCAAAACACAGCCCTATATCAGCTACTAGAAAGAAAATTAACTGCATCCCAGCCAAAACCAGGACAGAAGGAAACTGCTCGGCAGCATAAAGCACTTGACATTTGGTTGAAACAAACCTTTACAAACCAGGGAGAAGGTGCAGAATACTGCAAAACTTGTCTCCGAGATGAGGCTGTGCAGGTAACACTATTTACAGTCATCTCTTACAATAACATGCCTCAATGGACTGCACGGATAAGTCCAAGTGCCAAAACCATCCACAACCCAGCAGCAGATACACTTCTGTGCAGACAAGGAACCTGGCAAAATCCAGCCGAGATGTTCCACGTGCGCGGTGGTGGCTGCCAGCTGCTGGGGGTGTCTCACAGGACACCCTGGGGGGGACACCATGCCTAACCGCTTTAGAGCAAGAAGGGGGTGTTTCCACACAGCAGCGATCTCACATGACGTAACATCCCACATGGTGCTGAAGACTGCAAGGGTCATCTCATGCCACCTCTAGCACATGCCCAATTTATCTGAGACAAGGCCATTTCATCCTGCTGCTGAATGCACCTGATCCAAGCTCAAAGTGGAAAAGCACTGGGCTTAAAGTTCACTGAACTTTAAACAGGGCTGACTTTTGATCTGGCTTTTGGTTAGAAGATACTCATTAATTTTATTTAAACAAATCTGTCTACTTTTACTCCAGTACACTTTTAAGGGACAAGTTTTTAAGTTTTTTATTTGGGAATACCACCATAGCCTCATGGGAGCTGATTCTAGGTGACCCTTCATCTCCACTTTCCTCCCTCTTCTTGTTGAAGGGGTCCTTACCAGCAGTGTACCTCACTTTCTGTTCCATGATCTCCCCCTCCAGCTTCTCAGGATGGGAGCTCAGCTGCTACCACACCATGCTTTAAGCTTGCACAGACATCTGAAGGCATGCAGCCCTGGCCATCCTGGGGTCTCCTGACAGGAGGCACAGAGTTTCTTTTCCATCCTTGGGCCATCACACCAGTAGCCCCTGAGGCAAAACTGGCAGAGAACCTCCAAGCCCTGGCTATGCTGGTTAGAGTATCTCCTCTCATGTAGAAGGAGCTGCAACACTCCACTATCAAAGCAAAGAAAAAAAACACAGAAGCCTAGCAAAGCCTTCTCACACTATTTTGGGATTATTAATTTGCATTTCATTAGACTTTTGGTTTGGGTTTTTTTTTTTATTTTCAGGAATCAGCTAAGGTTCTTCTGCTTCTGCTAAAATGTGTATCTATCTCTCTCAAATATATAACAAATACATATACGTATGTACTTATATACCTATTCCCACCTATTTTTGAATTAGGTAATAATGCATTCAGGATACAATAAGAAATTGATATTGCTGAAATGAAAGCTTTTTCATAAACTGTCCAACATGCATATAGGTCAGAGTTGTATGTTGTCAAGGGAAATTACATTTACAAGTCATCTTCTCTGAACTTTTCTTCCTCGTTCTGAAGTTATTAAATATAGAAATCACTAGTTAAAAAAATGCATCAGTCTGACGAATATTTTCTGAGGTCTGTTAGGAACAATAATTTTAATTTTTTTTCCCCAAAGTACAGGGATAAAAATTATAAGCCTGCCCCAGTTTTTAAGGTTCCTCTCACTTTGGGTTGTGTGTAAAGCCTTATCTTTGCCTGGATCACCATAAGGCTTTATCTGCAGCCATCTCAAATAGGATGGAGCATCACTGCTTCAGAAACGAGCACACTTGCAGCCAACCTCCCATGCCCTTTTTGGGAGGTCTTTACAAGCTGACCAAACATCAGAGCTCTTTCAGAGATCTCAGCAGATTACAGCCCAAAGAGGTGAAAACCCATCTGCATGAGAGCAGGGAAGCCAAGTGAAAATTTCCCACGCGCTTGTCTAGAGGCGCCGGCTCCACTGAACCCTTTGACTTTGCCAGGGCGCTGCTACTGCCAGGAGAGATCAAAGTGCTGTACTCTGCACTGTCTGATCAAATGCTCGTGCAGCAGCTCTGGTGGTTAGCGCTTGGCAAAACAACTCCTCTGAATGCACCGGTACTTAAAAGAGCTATTTTTAAGAGACCAAAGTTGCAGAGCACTGCGTGGAGGCGGGGAGGAGGGCTGGAGATGGATATACATGCTACTCATGAGGACTGGGTGCCTTCCTACTGTGTCTGCATCTCCAGGTCTCTCCTCCTCCTCCTGGGAAATCCTCCCTAAGGCCCTTCACACCCCTTCCAGCATCGGCACCGCACGAGGGGATGCTGTAATTTCCGTGCCCTTTCCCCACAGTGCAGTGGCAGGCAACTGCCCTCCTGCCTTGGTGAGATCCGTATAACCACCTCCAGCCCTCCTCCCTCCCTCCCTCCCTTGATGGAAGTCCTTTCCTTATCTGCATTTTTGATCAGCTTTTCTCCCATCTCTCCCGGATCCCCTGCGTGCAGTGCCTGTTCTGGTCTTCTGTCCTCTGCTCACCAAGGTGTATCAGAGCTGATGCATGAGTCCTATAGGATACTTCAAGTGCGAAGCAATGTCTGAGATGGGTGTCTTCTGCCATAGTGTAACACAGCATAGACCTCATGCATATAAGAAAGACAGTAGAAGCCTTGAATATACAGAAGCAGGCTGACACCAGAGGGCCGCAGAGCCACACACACCAACAGCTAACTCCTGATAGCAAAAGCTGCCCCAAACTGATAGTCCTGGTGGAGCCACCTCTAAAGCACATGCAAAACTTCAGTGAAAACAAGCAGGTGGGCTGGCACCACACTTCAGCATGAAGTACGCAGAACTAATTACTCTGTTGATCTTACACAATATGATTACATATACATCATCCTGTTATCATTAAAGGAAACTGTATATGTGGTCCAAGGTTCTGCTGAGCATGCTCCACTGGTCTGAACACCCACCTTGGAGAACCATTGCTAAACCTGAACGCAACACACCGAAGCACATCCCTGTCCTTCTCTCCTCCACCTTCGACTACCTAGACCCAACACATCAACAGTCCCTCTTCTCAAACGGGCAGGCTCTGCTCAGCCACAAGCCACTTTCTAAAGGAGCAGGGGTCAGAGGCTCCCACACAGCTATATGGAGCACCAGGGTGCGAAGGGAGTGTGTGTGCCTATTTTTGGTTTTACTTCCCTATTTCAGATGTGCCCAAAGGAGGAAAGAGAGAAGGCCCTTTGCCATTTCAGCTATTAACATATTAAACAGCGTAACTGCTGACAAGAGGGCTGGGCAGACTGAGAGATACAGACACTACAGACCAAATATATCACTTTCTGGTTTTCAGATATTCGACTCCCCCAGCCGCCTTTGTATATTACAAGCCAGGCCTAACCAGGCTGCCTAGTCTGAAACTGTATTTAGTAACAGGGGATTGGGTTTGCATTCAACAGGAAGACTTCTGAGCATTTCAAAAGGGACTAAAGATTTTGTCGTGGCACAAATGGAAGGTAACTCTTCAGTTCAGTGTTACCAAAGCATGTTAAGAGAAGGAATATCTCAGCACTAAAAGTGAACCTGTGCTTGAGAGGTTGGCTTGGCCTTAGATTTCAGCTGTCCTGAAGACTGGCACCCAACCAAGGTCAAAATAATAGTAATCAGTCACTGCTGCATATCTGTACTTTGCACATGCACACAGAGCTGCCCTGTGCTCCCACACCTCCTGAGAGAGGATGACTCCCATATATACACGAAATTAAAAAAAAAAAAGAGAAGTTTTACAGGGGTGGAGCTTCACAGCTGACCTGCTTTTTTGATCCTCTATTCTATACCCCAAATCGCACCTAACCAGAAATCAAGCTCTCTCCAGCTTAGTTTCCTTCTTTCCCCGTGAAAAGAGCAGCTGAAAAGATGCCCAAGGCAACATGCCATGCTCTTTCTTCTCCACTCACCCACCTCCGGCAGTGTGTTGCCACTCCTACCAACACTCCCCAGGCCCCATACTGCTCCATCGTAACATCCATGCAAATTCTGCCTCCTCTCTGCCCTCTTTGGGGATGGAAATCCAACAGCCTCCAGGCAGGCAGGCTGCTGGAGCTCCACCACCCCAGCCCAAGCATTTCAGTTTGCAATGCTAAAGGTAATACAACACTGGGAGGGAGAAGCATTCCCTGGCCAGAAAGGAAAAAAGGGTGGTGAATCTTTCTGTATTAAAGATTCAGGATTTAAGCAGAGGAGAGGAGATTAGCATGTTACCAGCAGAAGAGGAAGCGAGGAGGAACATCTGGTACTCTTGATAACAGCAAGTTAAGGATTTAAAGAAACAGCTATACAATGAGGTCCTCCCAAACCTTCTTCACACATGAAAACAGGCATAAACCCAATACTTGTATTTGCAGTCACCTCCAAAAATGCCCCCTACCAAGTTAGCTTTCTCATGCACAAGAGAAAAGGCGGGGTCCCAGCATCACCGCCTTCCCCAGCCACTGTGATGGCTCAGGCTGCCCAAGAGTCTTGCTTTGCATGATCAAAACCTTACAGTGTACACTAATTGTATGCCAAAGGGTAGCAGCATTCACACAGTTATTGGACTAATCAGGCCCAAAGCTGAAGCACAGAGCTCTAGGAATATTCAATATGTGATATGGATCTTTTGGACTAGCTTGTCATCCCGGGAGGCAGCTGCCAAAGGCTTGCAGCACTGCGTTAAGGGGCAGGATGCTGGTGGGGAAGAGTGACAGAAAGGAAAAGTAGTGGCAACAACAATAAAAGCACTTCAGGCATGTTCAGCAGAGGTCAGCTGTGAAAGCAGCCGGCTAATTACTCTAACCTAGCACCAACGGCAATATCCCCAGAGGGTTTCTTGGGAAAGCCCTAATCGAAATGAGCCCCAGCACATATCTTATACTAATTTTATGCAAGTCAGAATAATCACTGGATCTTAGACACGTATCTTTGGAGCATAACCAATACATATCAACATCTACAAGGGCTCCCACAAGAAGCAGAATAAATGTTTTATTTTGCTTTAAAGAAGAAATATAGGATAGTTGCAAGGGGAATGGCAGAAAACTCTTCCTGTTTTCTTCACTGTCCTCCCAACTCCGCAGGCAACACGAGACAGACCCAGTGCAAACAGCAGTGCCTCTGAATGTATGTGGCCTCATCATGCCAACAGCAGCTGTGCTCTTGCTGCAGGCATGTGAAAGGGAAAAGAAGGGCAGGGAAAAGAAGAGGAAGAGCCATGGTCATCACCTTCATCTCCAGGTTCCTTCGCTGTCCACAGCAGTTCCTATCAAACCCTTCCAGGCAGAAGTAGATTGCCAGGTAAGGTCTGTAGGAGATGCCACCACAGGGAGCACATCCGTGCTCTGCACGCAATTCTTCATGCTCCCATCTCCCTTTTAATCGAGTTCTCTAGCCTAGGAAAGAAATTAAGGGGAAGATGTTAGACAGTCACATCAGACTGATCAGAAACTACCGGACTGGGGACTACAACCACCAGCCGGGACTACACAGCAAGTCAGCAGTGACACAGAAACGCCCATAGCCTACAGATGCTGCTGCACCCACACCACAGGCAAGGGTGTCCTGAGTGAGGCCAACAACCGAGCCACCAACACCTTTAAACATAACTTGTGCTCGAGTAAAACAGCACACAGAGCCTTATTCTGAAGGCAAAATATGCTGGTGAAGACCCGCTGATTGCAGAACTCCCCAGAGTCTAATGCCAGGAGCCAGAGTCAGGGAGAGCTGGTAATGCCAAGATCAGGGCAGAAGAACTCACCCTCAGCACTGGAGTTCTGGGTCCCTAAGGAGATCTCAGCAACGCAGCCTGTATAAACGCATGCGCAAAGCCCCTCTTGCAGATCCCTCTCCCACTGAACCATTAATAACAAAACCCACTGCCTACGCTGATGCAACAGAGCAGTGATGCAGTGCACTTATCTGACGACCCTCGCTGGAAACACAAAACAGCCTTTACAGAGTTTATTTTTCTAACCTCTCCCCTACTTCTAGAAGAAGCTCAGTGTAACTGCAGCACGTGTCCTAAAATCCTCTTAAATAAGATATTAATCACAAGACTGTTCAGCAAGTGAGAGCACATGGTCCGCTCGAAAAATGCCATGTCCCATAATTATCCTGCCCTGGGCAAGTTTCCAGTGTATATGCATGGCCTGGCATATGTTTCACCCCCAAGTCCAGGAGATCAGCTTTCTGCTCTCAGCAGGGAACCCAAGCGCTCACAGGTTAAGGAGAGGTCTTGATATGCTGATATCCCAAATTACTGCCAGCTTGAACTATCTGGCAGTGGGTTGTGGCAGTCTGGTAGTGGGTTGGAGGACCCCAACCCACTGCAGCACACCACTGCAGGGGAGGGAAAGCAGCGGGGAAAAAGTTTAGGCTTTACAAAGTTTGTGTGATGAGGAAAGGGAGAAGATAGAAAAAAAAGAGAGGTAAAAAGCAAGAAAGGAGGAAGATAGAAAAAAGAAGAGGGGTACTGCTCGGTGCAAAGAGACACCGACATGCAATGCCTTACCATGAGCGCTGCGGTCCCATCAGCGCCGGCTGGTGCAGGTTCTCGCTGGGTGAGAAATAATGAAACTAAAACGACACTTGAGGGTTACGTCAAAGGTGAGGAAAACAGAAAGAGCTGGCTGCTAGACTGAAAAATACACTCCTAGCATCTCCCAGCCAGCAGTGTACCTCGGCATAGCAGCACCTTTGAGAGCCACCTCACCCAGCAAGGGGTCAGCCATCACAGCAAGCAATTGGAGCAAGCCACCCTCACGCGAGGAAATTTGGACAGGCAGACTACAGGACAGCTGTAACGCAGTACCGGAAGGCTGGATAAGTAATGGTGAGCCTGAGCCCCAGCACATTTACATGCCAGGCTAGGAAATCTCCAGCCAGCGAGCTCAGCAGAGCAGCAAGATCCCCTTGCTGCAGACTGTGCTCATACCAGGCTTTGTGGCCTGCAGTAAGGGCACGTTTAAGTTAGAGAAACAATGCAAACAGGAGAGAAAAGGGATGCAGAAAAACACAGGCGGTACACAGCAAGCCCTGCACACTGGTTGTCCAGCCACACAGCAGTTCTTCAGGGACATCACTTAAAAGTGTACAACAATCCACCTCTGGCTTCCCACTCCCTGCCCAAGTCTGCCTTTATACACGACTGAAAAGTGAACCCAGAGATACCATCGGAGGCATACATCTTCTGCCGTGGCAGCGCCTGGGGCAGCCGCAGAGCTGGGAGAGGAAGCACAACGGCCAGGCTGGGGCCGAGGGAGCTGCTCAGCTGTCTGCCTGCTCCCTCCCACTAACAGGGCACGATGCTCAGAAATATTCACCAGCATCTCCAGGAGGTAAGAGGATCGAGGGGACGTGCACGCCTCAACATAGCAGGACAGCGAGTTTGCCTGCTCAGGAGCAGCTCTGGTGGCCCAGCCCCTTCTAGATGTGCACAGAGCCCGTGCTGGGAATCACCAGCTGCAGGATGGGCAGCTCGAATTCTCAGCACTTGTCCTACAAGCCATGAGCATGAGAGTGATCAGGCCTGCCTGCCTTCTGGTCAAGCTTGAGTTTGACAAATTCATCAACACAGCATTTCTAGAGGGCAAGCCTTTGCATCACCAGGAATACTAGCAGAGAGTTACTGGAAGAGAAGATACCTTGGAAGATGCCAAGGTTAAGTAAGGACCCAAAATTACCCCCTCACACACAACAATGTTGTAAAAAATTATCATTAATTTATCATTAATTCTTCTTCCCTCCTCAGACAGAGGATCTTTATGGAAAGATAGTAGAGGATGCTGAAGGTCTAGTACCAGCCCAGGTGAGTTTATCTGCCTGAAGGGAATTAATATCCTAGTAACATCCAGGCTCCAGTGTGACAGCTATGTGCACTAACAGTCAGTGATCATGGATAGTGGGACCAGGAGGCAAGAGGAGGCAGCAAGCCTCTGCTGTCGTTCAGCATCCCTCCCACTGGCAGCTGGCAGAGACTTACAGCTTATCTTCTTTCTACGGGTGAGAAATTATTTCTCCTTCCCACCTTACCCAGCTGCAGCATAACCAATTGCCTGATGGCTGCTTTGGCAGAGGAAAACATCCTGCTGTCTGTGTTCTTGTAAAAGAAATTGTATTTCCTATCAGCAAAGCATCCTGCTCACCCATAGTCCATAGAGAAGACCATTTCATTGCTACCATCTGCTGATCACTCAAGTGGCAGAAGTCTGTGTGGTGGGCTGAGGAGCCCAGCCCCTGGTAGAACAGCCTTCTCTTCTCCCCACACATCACAAAACATTAAAACAAAACAAAACAAAACAAGACATTATAATCCTGCACCTCATTTTGTCACAGCATACTTCCTTCATGCAGCAGAAGTGCTCTCTGAATGACAGCACTGAAGCAAGGTTCTGCCTGGGGTTTTTTCCACTAAGTTAAAAAAAAAAAAAAAGAAGTGTTGTAAATAAGGCACAAAGGCCAGATAAAGTGCCATGACAGAGGCAAATCAAAGCTTCCAGAGAGAAGTGATTCCTGCCTTGCTTCTGTTAGAGCTGCTATGAAACCAAACAAACATCTTAAAATAAACTTTTCACATCCTTTATTGCCAGACCCTTGCAGAAGGTCAGGCCCATGATCAAGTCTGCACATGGGCTGAGTTCTCCACACCAGAACTGCATTTCATGGACATCAGAAATTATGAAGAGGAGTGAAGTCCTGGCAAACTCCCAAAATTGGCTAGGTACCCTGTGCATGCCTCAGGTCCCCATCTATACAGAGTTGCCTTCCAACAAATGCATTGCGAAGTGTAGCTGCTCAGACATTTACGAGGAGCACCACAGACAAGCATACTGGAGAACTTAGGTTTCTGTCTTTGGGTCAGGGTTTAAGTGCACAACAAGTAAAGCACAGTCTCAAGCAGCAAAAAGAAAAAAAAACAGAAGCAAAACCAACAACAAATACACATTCATTGTGCAAAATGAGCAAGGCAGCATCACGCTGAGAAGAAGCTGTCAAACCATGTAATCAGAAGCTGTAGCACACACACAAGTCAAATTTGGGCTGTATAAGTAACTTAAATGCTATCCTGCTTTCTGAGAGCCTGGCTTTGCAACCCTTTCCTCCTGCTATTGAGGCCCAGGTTAACAGCTTAACAATTCCACAAGGACACAATAATGCTTGATAGATCTGCCATTTCTACAATGTAAACTGTTGCATTCATATATAAATTTTTGGCATAGCTGATGCTACTAGAACACACCTCTGCTACAAAATGGAACCTTCTTATAAATAAAGTATAATAAAAAAATAAAATCAAAGGCATGAACGTAGTGTGAACTACAGGAATTCCATGAGTTGCATTCATTTTGATGGGATGTAGCTTTGCTTGGTTTTGATGCCTTCAGCCTAACAAGCTATTGTTGACCCTTACTCAATTCAATTGCTTCACGATACTGCAGGAGAAAGACTTCAGACACCAACCACTGCTGAAGCTAGAGGAGCAGAAGGCAGCAGTTTCCAGGGGAAATACAAAAGTCCTTCCACTTTAATAAAGCCACATTTCCCTTTATTAAAGCAACTTCTAGGACAAGCCTAGGGCTACTGCAGACTGCTGCAATTAATTCTAGGTACACACATAAATTGGCCAGTTTCTGCTTAGGTGGCCCAACGTCACCTCAGAGCAACAGGTCTTTGCAAACACTGGACTTTGCAAATGCCATCCCTTCTGCAGAAGAGGGGCACGGCGGCCAAGAAAGCAGAGAACTGTGACAGCACTAAGGCGGTACCTTTGCCGGGGATTTGGGGATGATGCGATTGCTGCTGCCAGACCTCAACCTCTGCTACCAAGGAACAGGGCTACTGCTCTCAAGGGCAGGAATTGAAAATTCAGTTACTGATTACTATCTTGGCCATATGCCTGGGGAAACGCATGCCCAAGTTGTGACATTATCAGGATATGCTAGCGAAGAAATCCCCTGCTATCACACCGCTGTCATGGTTTAACCCCGGTTGGCAACTAAGCACCACACAGCCACTCACTCGCCCTCCCCGCCCCCGGTGGGATGGGGGAGAGAATTGGGGGAAAAAAGTAAAACCCGTGGGTTGAGATAAAGACTGTTTAATAGGACAGCAGAGGAAGAGAAAATAATAATAATAGAAGAATGTACAAAACAAGTGATGCACAGTGTAATTGCTCACCACCTGCTGACCAATGCCCAGCCTGTACCCAAGCAGCGATCGCTGCCCCCTGGCCAACTCCCCCCACTTTCTATACTGAGCATGACGGCATATGGTATGGAATAGCCCTTTGGCCAGTCTGGGTCAGCTGTCCTGGCTGTGCCCCCTCCCAGCTTCTTGTGCACCTGGCAGAGCATGAGAAGCTGAAAAGTCCTTGACTAGTGTAAGCACTGCTTAGCAACAACTGAAACATCAGTGTGTTATCAACATTATTCTCATACTAAATCCAAAACACAGCACTATACTGGCTACTAGGAGGAAAATTAACTCTATCCCAGTCAAAATCAGGACACCGCCTTTCCAATGAACAGAGCTAGAAACTCATCTGTTGAAAGGCAAGTTCAAGGAGGACTTTGTTTCCCACACTTCACCAGGACACAGTGCAGTAACAGAAAGACAGCCAACCCACACAATAGACCTGGTTCAAGCAGGAACTACATCACGGTCATTGAAGAAAGATTACCTGTGCAAATTATGGCTAAACCTCTTCTGCCTAGCAGCAGCCTCAACCAGGCAACACCCCAACAGGATCCTTTTTCCACACCCACCAGCTTCGCAGAAATTTCTCCCTGCTTCCCCTCTGACAAGGTACTGCAAACACGAACATTTCATTTCAAACCCATCTTGCTTGAGATAAACTCAACTTCCTTGATCCTCCTCCCCACACCAGAGCTGAAGAACTGCTCTTTTTCCCCTGAGCAACACTAAAGTAGCTTCTCCCCAGGCTTTTTTTAAGGGGGTAGTTTTTGCAGCTCATCTGCTCTGAACCAGCACATCTAGTTTCTGACACAAACACACAGCTAGTAGTCTCCTGGTAATGTAACCAAATGTAACCAAAGTGATTAGTTTGTTCTTTTGTAACTAAGCAGCATGGAGGTAGGAGCAGGGCAGAAAATACTTTAATGCTGTGTTTGTACATCTATGGCTATGGATATGCCACTACGCCCAAAGACAATAGGACGAGGAGTAGTACGGACATGCTGCTATGCTCCCAGTACAGCCCCAGCCCATCTTGACAATGAGTTGAGGGGCAGTTAGAATAATTGGTTTGTGTTAGAATAGGAATAAGGGTGCCAAATCATTGTTGGGGACCATGTACCATGAAGAAGGGAAGCAAGTTACATAGGCAAGATGATATTGCGCATGCCCATAAGAAGGGGTCAACTAAAGGACACACCTGTACAACCACCAAGGACAACCAGAGACTGCCACGGAAGCCCCTCGGAGTTTAAGGATGCATGCGTAATGACCATGCAAATATGATAATTAGTTCTGGGAAACAGAATGAATATGCATGATTATTCTGGGAAATTTGATGCATATGTATGTAATTGGATAATATAAGCTTTGGTTGACGTAACCTGTGGTATGCACGCTAGGTGGAACGATCCCCCGTGCATCCGGCGCTGTAACAAAGAATGCCTGCTTCTTAATACTACATTGGTGTTAAGGAGTTTGATTCCCGATTTCGGTGACAGTATGTGGCTATAAAAAATTTCATTAGAACTACTGATAACACCAACAGCTAAATTCAGTTTGAGGAAAAATAGGAAGCGTAACTACAGAGAAGAGAGACAGAATGTATCTGGACATTTGGAGGGGTTTGGGTCCCGTCCCCCCCCAAGTTTTTTTTCATGAAGCCTAAGAGAAAGAAAGCAAAGGATGTGGGGGGCTCAAAGATGCTCAAGGACCAGAAGACACCCAAAGCTCTCTAGGAGATGGCTGCTTAGGAATCTGGCAGGAGCTGAGAGGTGCTAGAAGGAACAATATTGGAAGGAGGAGAAGGTTTCTTGGAGCATATGGTTAGCCCAGCATTCGGCCAAGGGAAAAGGTGTGCAAATTCAATATTCTGAGCATGCCTGCAAGGTGCTCTTTAGGCTGCTCGTCTATGAAATGCTTTAAAACAATTGCAAGATTGCGACACACAGCATTAGAACATGCAATGGCCTGTGGGGCAATCTCAGATGGGGAGAAGGACGTGATTACCTTCTTGCCCAGCCTGAGTGTTTTCACTTTAGAAAAGCAGCCAGCAGTGGAAAAAGCTAGCCACCAAAACCCCACCACCAGCACAGCCTGCAGTTATGAAATCCTGGCAGGTGAGCTTAGGGCAGAAAGGGTAGGCCAGGCTCTCCAAAAGTCGTTGTCACCATCCTGCAGCCCCTGGGTGCCAGCTGGCCGAGAATGGCACATGCTGGGGCTGCATGCTCAGGGGACGTGGGGGGCTGGCAACACGCTCGCAGCTGCTCCCTCTGCTTACTGGGAGCCCTGCGTAGTGTTTAATCACACCCCAGGTTTGTTTTCTTCCAGATTAGGGAGTTACAGCAACCAAGGGAGATCCACACAGGTGGAAGCTGGGAAGAAAGACCCAAGACTTCCTGACAGCAGCGATTGGTTTTATCAGCTCAGCCGCCAATTAGACCACTGCCGAGGTGCTGAGAAGGCTGAGTGCTGCCTGATAAGAGCTCTGACAGATGGGAGGTCTAAGACTCGGCTTAAAACCCTGTCGATGGTGGAGCCGAGCTGTGACCAGAAGCGGCTGTGGTACAGCCACCCCTTTCCGTCCCCTGCTTCTGCAACCTCAGAGGCAGCCACCCCACTGCCGCACCGACCTGCTTCGGTGCACACGTGGCAGGACATGACGTTCACGCCTGAGAACACTTCACAGATGTGAAATGTTGGCACCAGTGAAATGATGTTTAGGCAGAAAATTAAGCATTTGAAATATTACCTGCAGGGTTTTACATGCTGTCCTCACCCAGCATAAAATCTCAGCTCGGAGGTTGTGAAGGAATAGTGGGGTGAAAAAGGCACTTCTGCAATACGTCAAAAAAAGTCAGGCTTCCAGAGTGTTGTTTGCATGGAGACAGATGGCAAAAATGAAGCCAAATTAAAGGCAGGCATGAATTTTAAAAGTATGAGTTAATATGCATTAATGACCTTGGCACACCCTCATATCTGTAGCTACGGTAAGCTTAAATTTCCTTCATTTCCATTCACTTCCAGCATGAACTAAACTAAATCTAATTAAGAGTGTCCACGCTGAAACTTAACACTATTTCTGACATCAAATTTTACAACTAATCCTTAATTAACCTAAATTTTTCTCCTTAGATTGCAAGTATATGATGATCTATCCATCTAATTAAATTCATGAATATCTAATAAAATATTTATCCAATTGCACTCCCATAATAACTAGGAAAACTTCTCAACCTTAGAACATGTAGTTCATTGAAATGCATCGGTGTTGTCCATCTGAAAGAGACGGGTGTTTTGCAAAGTGGTTTATGAAGTGATAAGAAGTTTCCAAAATTGAGAGCAGAAAGGCCAAAGGGAGCTACGCCACAGTTGAAAATTAACTCGATTTCTACCCCAGGTGCAGAGTTGAAGGAGTTCCCCTCGATTTTTAAAAATGTACTTCTAACCACATTTGAAATTGCTGAGCCGCATCCACAGGACCTAAAATATTCCCAGTCCCCACCCACGCTACATTATAAAAGAATAAAATAGAAGACAGCAAGTAGTGACTGCTCTGAAAACCAGCAGATAAATCTAAATAAAATGAGATTCCTTCCGTGCAGCTCTCCCATCTCTCTGTGCTTTCCAGATCCCTGATACAAAGCAGTCTTGCTGTTGGCTCAGCACGGTCAGCACAGCAGCAGTCCATGTGCACAGCACGTGGGGCCACTGCTCAATGCCAGGTCTCCATCACCTTTTCAGACTCCTCAATACCTAGGTGAACTACTCATTTTGCCAGATTCAACGCAGCTGTTCTTGAAACACAGGTTAAACTAAATTTGAAGAGCATGAAAATGCCAATGATCTCTCAGTCCCCACTTTGTATTGTGGGCAGAAAGCCTGACTAACCCATCATGCAAGTCGTTCTTGAATTGAAGTGTCCTTCCAGCATTGCTCTTTTCCAGGTGGGCACTCTCACATCTCTCAAATTACCCTTTCCTGTTACAGGCAAAAGCAATATTTATTTCTGTCAATCCCATTTTTGTCTTCAGGAATCCCCCTGCCTCCAACACTAAAACACATCCTTGGGACTTATTTCCTTCAGCTCTGTTCCCAATTCATTCAACCTGAATCCCATCTCTGTTCCACTAAAACCTGCCCCTGCAGCATTTGTTGGAGGTAACTCACAGCATGTCACTTACTGGAGAGGAAATCCCTTTCCACAATGTGTTTTGTTCAGAGAGGCGCAAGGCAGCTTCCTAAGCAGAGTTACAGACTCCATAAAATACATGTCATCAAGCTCTGGAAGGAATTTGTTAAGGCGCAACTGGTTGCTCTTTTATGATCTTTCCAGGAAAGCTCCACTCTTTCATTGACATAAGCATTTGTGAAAAGTGAATTTTAATATTGCAAGAACAGCTGTTAATAAGAAACGAACTTCAAATTCACAGACACAATTATCTGGATGAGAGCAAAATCCATCCAGCACCTTCCAGACTCTCATAAAACATATGCAGTATTTCAGTCAGACTCGCCCGTGAAAAATCAGCACAGAGGAGCCAGAATACAACGTTTCCATCTCTGCGCCGTTTCTGCTAAGGGACCTCACTTACAAAGTGCCCGACTCTCCGACAATTCTTTATACTGAATCTCTGCTGGGGAAATAAGAGCTGGGCGGAGTATTAATATACATTTATATAAAAATGTAAACAAAACAAATATATAGTTTGATCCCAACAATTATAGTCTTGTACACCCAAATCTCTAATTTCCATAAGACCCCTTGCAAGCACAAAGGATGGCAGGATTACAGTTGGGTCATAGGGACAATCAAGAAACAACACAGTGATTATCCACCCCTGGACCAAAGTAAAATCTTTAAGTTATGCAGAACTATACCTTGGGGGAAGGAGAAAAACACCAAAACCCAACCAAATAAAGAAACATAACATCCCAACTTAGCTAACAAAGGATCATGCTCAAATTTTCAGTCTTGCTAGGCAATGCAACTCATAGCATGAAGGTATCTTCTGTGAGCAAGCAGAGAAGATTTTTATTGATTTAAAATACAAACTAATTGCTTTCAAGATGCTCTGTGCCTGAGCTGCTCTGTTCAGAAGGCACAGGGAGCTCTACACTACCCCTCCGCTTGCAGCATTTCCTGAGGATTCTGTCTTACAAACAAATTTAGAAAAAACAAAACCTCATTACTCTGGTACTGAGAGTTAAACGCCATTTCAAGATAAAAAGCAGCTCCTTGAGATTAGTCATCTGCAGGGGGAAACCATGACCCCGGATCTCTCTTAGTCCCCAGGAGATCAATTTTAAAAAGTAGCTATCACTGCTGCAGGATTGCCATGACAATTTCTATTGTCATCCCATTCCATTGAGTGTCAACACACTCTCCCCACAGGCAGGCGACTCCACTGACACACGCAGCAGCCAGGCTGATTTGAACCCCTTTGATTTTCTAATCAGTGAATGCTGCATTACAAAGATACAAAGGGCAAGCCATAATGCATATTAAAAAAATTAATCACTGCTGTCAACAACTTCTGTTTTTCTGCAAAATTTTACAGTTGAAAATGCAAACTGCTTCATCCATCGCAAGTGGGAAGGGATGCAATATTTATGAGGGGAGCATTAGCTTGTTTCCAGTTTCTCTCACCCCCAGGAATCCCAGACACAGGCCTGGGCTCCATGACACACACGCCTGCCAGTACCGCAGGAGCTGTTGAACGAAGATCAGTATGCAATGTACAGAGAGAGAGACTGGCATCCTGTGCTGGATGCCTTTAGGTTCTCTGCTTCCTCCAGCAGCACAGTACCAGCAAGCAGCTTTGCACAGTTGATTTTCAGTAACTGCCAGTTCACAGAGGAAACACACATCAGGAGCACACAGAAATGTTAGCACAGTCTGGCAAAGAGCTCTCTTCTTCTGCCTGTACAGACGTACCGTTCCCAGCAAAGGCATCTGGGGCACAGGAGTAAACGTGAAAAAGCAGAGGCCTTCCTGCCCTTCAGCATCCTGTTGGTAAAAGGGGGGATATTCTGTGCAATGTTTCTATTTTAAATAAAGATCTCACAAACAGACCTTTTTTGAGCTATGAGGATATAAGAATAAGCAAGATGCTGTGCTGCAGCTTTCTGTGCAACCTTTGAGAACAGAGGTTGTGATAACTGGTGAGCAACAGATCATGAGCAAATATTTAAGATCATCTGATGACTTGCTGGCAGAGTTTTAAGTTCAGAGACACCCCAAGCCAAGCATAAAGACAGAAACTCAGCAGGCAGCTTCCAAACACTGCTGAGGGACCGGCAAACCTGAGCTAAGCAAAGGCACCACTTGGGACCTGCTGAGACAAAAAACTAGAGGACAGACCTCCCGTGTTGTGCAGAGGTGCTCAATCACACAGCCCTGTTACTTCTTTTACAGATGAGCTCCTAGTAGCTCATAGGACCAAACTAGATTTCATACCCAAGATCTGCAGGTGAACATGCTGCCATACACACACTCCACTTGAAAGGACCTTTACCAACCCTGGCACCAGTGAACACACCAAGAAGCAGATGTGCAGTCAATTGGCACATGTTGGGAAACACACACACGCTTCGTACATGCACTTCTTGTTGCTTCCCAGGGTCCTTCAAACTAAGGGATCTATCCCTAGAGCTGAAATCATAACAACTGGTAGGAATGGGCTTAAGTGCTGCCTTAAAACAGGTAAGTGACTGCTTCGCAGACCCAATTCTGGATCCTCTTTTTTATCATCGTTCACCTTGTGAATCAGAAGGAAAACTCACCTGCGAGTGGAACAAGCAGACGTGCATTCGCATTGGTACCATCAGCAAACTTCAGGGAGGGATTTTATGGAGGAAGCTTGGGGTTCACATCTCACTAAAGGCTGAACTGCAGTGCACGTTTCAGAAAGGCAAGAAACCTTGATTTTTACCTATAAGCAAGTGGCTTAAATATGTAAGTACTTCCAAGGTTTTTAATCACACAAGTGATTAGAGCATCTGATAACAATGATTCCTGCTGGCTAGACATCTGAGAGCACTTTATACTGAAAGCATCTCATTTCATCTTCTAGTTTTTTAATCAGCATAATAATTCAAAGAACATTCAAAGGATTCACTTATATTTCACAATTCATAGACAAGTTACCAGTCAAGCAGCACAGACATTAAGCACATCTGAAGTCACCAGGAATTTTAGTCAATCTCTACGTAATCTCAGTGAAAATGTTCTCCAAACATAAAGATCTCTAGCACCTGGGCCATCTTACACTCAGAAACAAAGCCCGTCCTCAGCGAAGCAGTTATAGTGAAAGCTGTAATATGTAGGTCAGCAATCTAAGAAGGGCTATGGTTAAGACAAAGTATCAGATTGATTCATAATGCTCTTTGATTGCTAATCCTGTGCAGAATTGTGATTTATATCACTAGCAAAATCCAAGAGGTACGGAAAAGGTCCGTGCATTTTGTAAAAGAGCGTCAAAATGATTCTCTAAGATCTTTTATTGTGATCTTTATGAATGTCGAGTTGAGAACAGCAAAATGACATTTTCACTGAGGGCTGCATGCGCTGCTTAGCCTCTCCTGGGGAAAGGGAGGAGGACCATGACTCTGCTGCATCATTTCTGCCCTTTCAAAAGCTGGCAATGCAACAGATCAAGTGGGTCAGGAGAAGCACAGGAGGTGTAAGAACTAGAGTTCGAACACCTCCTCTGCGCCAGCCAGCCTGAGAGCAAAGGGCAGGACAACCTGACGTGGCCAACACATATTATCATCCTCTGCTTCCTCCAGCCTGGAGCAACACAGAAGCAGAGAGAGACGTGTGCTTCCCAAGTGCCTGTGGTTAAGGTACCTGCGTGGGCCGTGTCATGCATGCACTACCTTTGGCAAAGGGGTGCCCTTCAGCGGGCCATCCATCCTCTGACAGAGGCAGGCAGGGAAATAAGCCTCTGAATATACAGTAATCTGCTTCTGCAGCCGAGTTCCTCTTGCACCACAGTCTCAAGGACAGAGTTAAAGATACGAAACATTACCATCTGTGTCCGCTTTGCCATTCATTAGACCACCCTCAGCCATCTCATACTGGCACCTCTAATTCCTCCCATGCATTTCCAACTCCCGCAATAGAGGACTCTGACAACAATCACTTCAAATCAAGATTTAAGTACTTGCCTATTTTATTCCTAGAAAACTAGGTCTCAGTGAACAACGATGCACCTCCATTTCCGCAGTTTGGTTTTAACCAAGCTACAGAGTATTTGCAAACAAACAGTAGCCACTGAGCAAGCAGCCTGCTTATCAAAGCCTCATCAACAAATATTTGTTTGTGCAGGAATTAGGTAAAGATGATCATGTATTCGTCCTGTTTTCTGAAATTTAACCTTACATTTCCTGTCAGCGAGAGACACACACACGCCCAGCTGAGCACTGCAGCACCGCTGGATAACGTGGCAGCTCCCTGCGCGGGTTGTCCATCTCCTAAGGAGGATATTCAGGCCAGCCACTGCTTTTGCCAGAGGCACACATTTAGGCAGAGGACCCCACAATATACACACAAAGCTCACACTAAGTCACCATGGCTGCATATGAACACAGCCCAAAACAGAGATCCTTCCACAGTATTTTGCCTACCTAAGGGAAGCAACCATAAAATGAAGGAAAGAAAGCCAGTGGACAGACTTATCTGGAGCCAAGCTGCAGGCCCTCAAGCCTGTCCTGTCCCCAGCACCCACGGCAGCTGCACCGGAGCTCCCCGAGCACACACGCATCAGCACCATGGAGCTGCTTGTCTCTGCAGCACGATCACCTCCAGCAGCAGCAAACCAATTTATTAGCTAAACCAGAAGAAAACGGATGATTTGTCTAGACTCAGCACTTGCATCACCTCCAAAGCAGTGGCTTATGCCGAGGCAAGTAGATTGGCTACCCAGAGCAGAGGAGACCTGGAGGAAGGCCGCCTGCCCTCAGAGGTCCCCATGCCTGCTGACTCCAGCCCCCCAAGCCCTCACCCTCCAAACAGCAAAAGCTGCAGCTAATAGGAAAAGTTTGCCTCATTAGACACTCTTGGCCTCTGTCCCAGGGGCCTTCTGGGGAAGATTTTTCCTGGGAATATTCTTCCTCTCAGGGAACATTCAGCATCACTCATGTCTATACGAACTCCTCAGTTACTCAAAGCTTCACTTAAACCTTCCCTGATGCCGTGACCCAGGCAAAAGGACATGGTTATGGAGTGTGAGGGATGTGTGCTCATTACCTTATCTTGTCCTGGACTCTAGCCGATGAGGACAACTCTCCAAGACCCACGCAACCAAGGCCAATAACCACGTCTTGCAGCAAAAGCTGAGGCCAGAAAGCCACCCCTTTTCCCCCCTGGTAACACACTTTAGGTAAGCCTGCCCCACGCTGCTGGGATCTCCTTCCACTGACCCCCCTCTGAGTGCAGGAGGATGGCGCAGGCGTGCATCACAATGCTCCCACATATTTAAGGTTATCCTAGCTCAGGAAAACTATTCCACAATCCTTTGTGTAAGGAGGGTTATAAAATCCCATTAGGTTAGCTACCAACCTTTTAGGCAAGCGCAGTCCGGTGAGCGTGCCACTAAGGAGTCACACATTGCAAGTTATATTCATTCCTAGCACATTAATAGGCAGCTCTGGTTTCTCACTCCCTCACAGCCAAGCACATCTCCTGCTACATCCAGTTGCCCAGCAATGGCACCTTTTCCCTCCCAGATATTTTTGTTTTGACACTGTCAGTGATTAGATCCAGTTGCAGCAAGCAGTTATGAAAACAGCATGGAGCAGGAGCTGTTTCCATTCCTTTACCTCCCCAGGTTGCCTTCCACCGCCCCGATTTGCAGAGGGGCTAATAAATACAGCAAATGAGATTTGCCCCAAAAGAAAACACTAATGCATGGCAACACAGAAAACACGTTAAATATTATTTTTCCTCTCTGCAGTCTGACCTGCTGTGAACTATTAAAACCGAATCTAGCTACTTCTAAAATTACTTACAGCATATATCCCTTGCTACAACTCATAGGTCCGTGCGAAATGACCCACGCCAGCAGAGATCAGTTACATTCAGACGAGAATAAGTACAAATACGAGGAGAGGAAGGGGCTGGAGGCACAGGGTACGTTTTTCGTTAGCATTATCTGCCTCATCCCCCGCCCGACCTCCCTCGGTGCCGGCACTGGGGCAGGCTCCGCGGCCAGGATCGACTCGGTTTTCCGCTGGCAAAGCCCCGCCGAGCGGCACCGGGCCCGAGCACCGGGGAGAGGAGCCCGGGCAGCGGCCGGGGTGTCCGCCGAGGCAGGGGGGACGAGCAGCCTCGGCAGCTACGGCCACGAACAACTACCGCTTAAAAGTTTATACTGCTAGGATTATAAGAATAATAATAAAAACAAAATAATTATAAGAGGTATTAATAAAGTTACGCCGCAGCAGAGCTGGCACTTGTCAATCAAGGGAGCGCCCCGCGCCGCTCACTCGAGGCCGGTCGCGGGTCTCCCCCCGCGCCGGAACCGCCCCCCGGCCCGGCCACGCCGAGACCCCCGCGGGCCGTGGGGCTGGGCTGGGCTGGGCTGGGCCGGGGGCGGCGCGGCCCTTCCCGCCCTCCCGCGGCACCTGCGCGCCGGCCCCGGCCGCGGCCCCGCCGCCGCCCAGTCAGTCAGTCAGTCAGTCAGTCACTCACCGCCGCCCAGCGCCGCCGCCCGCCTTTGTTGCCGCCGCGGCCGAGGCATTTAACCGTCGCTCCCCCGCGCGGCGCGGCGCTGCGCCGAGGCGGGCGGGGCGGGGGCCGGGGCCGGGGCCGGGGCCGGGGCCGGGGCCGCCGCGCTGGGGGAGGCGCTGCCGCCAGCCCGGCTGCCTCCGGCGGGGACGGGGCAAAGCGGCCCCCGCCCCGCCGCCCACCGGCGGGCGCTGCCCGCAGCCGCCCCGGGTGAGGAGCGAGCTGAGGGATGTTAGGCGGCGAACGGTACCGGCCGGGTTGGCACCGGTAAAACCTGGTCAAACACTCGGGGCAGCTGCTTTCCTGGAAAGGACGAGTCATTCAGAGCAGGGCAGCGGCCCCACAGCATCCTCTTCCTTCTCCCGCCACGGCAGAGCTGCGGAGGAGAGAAACGGCTGCCCATGACCCGCAGACCCGAGCCTTCGCCCGGGGCGCCTCCTCACCCGCACCTACCTCCCCGCGCCCCGCGGTAACGGAGGTGTCCGCGCCCGGGAAGCCGTTAGCGAGGCTGAAGCGTGACCGGTGACACTGTTCTGACGGAGGAGTGCGCCAGGGGAGAGGGTCTTGCTCGGTGTTGTACTTGTCTGGGAGAAAGTTTCCCCATCCTCCTGCAGAAACCCTTCAGTGGTAGCGCACAACGCCCTTCCCTTCCTGCCCGCCTTTAGGGAGCTCTTTCTGGAAATAAACAAAAAGTCATCTTACCCCTATTATAACTACAGACAGAGACTAGCTCCGGCAACGCTGCCATCTATCTTGATTACTACAGCCTGATTTTGAATACACAAAGCAGACCAAGACACAGGCAGCTTCCCCCAGCACCTTATTTCACTGCCACCCCGGGGAGAGCCGGCTGGCCCATGGCTCCAGGGGGGCCAGCCCCAGCGCCCGTGTGTACCAGTGGCACAGGGTGCATGCCCAAGGGCTGCCTGCAGCCCAGAGCACAGAAAATGAGGCTCATGGCTACCTTCTGGCTTAAACTAGGTTCAGGCTTTCAGCCTCTTCTATTTCTGCATCGAACATACAAGCACGAGCAAGGACCAGTGTGAGCAAATACATTTTGCCAAGTTATGTACTAATTAGGATCCAGGCAAGTAACGTGATTAGTGTTATCATAAAAGCTTGAATTCTGGAACAGGAGAGACCCTGGCCACGCAAGCCAAAACAGGGTCCTGCTTAAATCAGTGCCATTCCCTGTTGGGGGGCAATTGGGGCTGCAGGACATGGTACACTGTACCTATCCTGGCTGCTGCGCTTCCACTGCTCAACTGGAAAGAGCAAGCAAACTGTTTCTGGGGTGTATCCATGTTTTTCCACCTTGAAAGGAGTCAGCTTCTGGTCTGGAGTCCTGTCCTACAAGTCTGTGCCCAAGCTTGGCATCTCGCTGTGCCTTACTCCCACCTTGGCAGCAGATGATGTTCCCCTGCACGCAGACCTCTCCACTCCCACCAGGTTGAGGTCATCCCAAGGGCTCTCCAGCGTCAGAGGAGATTAAATATCTGCAAGGACATACAAAGTATTTTGAAACAACCCCCCAGAAAAGAAATAACCCACAGGGCTATTGTGGAATGCAGGTTCACATTGCAACGCTGTGCTCTCCCCAGGTGCTCCTGTTACGGCCGATACCAGTCTGAGCCAGGCACCTGAGGGAGACGCAGCTTTCGTGCGCAGTGCAGCCGAGTCCTGGTGCCTCTCCGCGGCTGCAGAGGGGCCGAGTAGGGTGCTCCCCGCAAGCAGCTTGATGCATTGCCCAGGAGAAGCGGGGAGGCAGAGCCTGCTTGCCTGGGCGAGGCTGGGGTGCAGGGCTCAGGTCCTGGCCGGGTTTCTGTACGGCACCCCCCGTCCTTCAGGACCCTTGGCTGAGAGTGCTGTTCCTGGAGCACCAGCACCTGAGCTGGGGTTTCACAGCAGGCAGATGCTTTCCTGCATAGGCAAAATGGTTTAGGGCACTTCCCAGCATTTAAAAGCTGGTTAAACCTTACACTGAACCTGAAGGCAGGATGAGTTTGCACAGCTTTTGAGTAGGGACATAAGTGAGATGGGCAGCTGGCCAGCCCACATTTACCACTGGCCAGCCCACATTTACCACTAATTGTGGTGTGTTTATGTGGATGTTTGCTCAGAAAGGTCTTAGCCTGGGCTGAGATCCTTCACTGAGCATCTTCCCAGTCCTTTTGCACTTAGACTGCAAAGAGGTAGGCACCTGCTGTCAGTGCAAGGAGCTGGGAAAAGCCTCCTGCCCTCCCCCTCGGGGGCTCCAGGGCGGTAACGTATGGGCTCGCTTTCTGCCTCTCCCTCCACCCATTCCCCTCTCACAGAAGTCCCCTTCTCGCTGGTCCTCAGCTCCATCTCAGATTCCCCTTGTGCTGCACTGCTTGCAGAAAGGAGCATAACTTAACAAGTTCATCTGCCTGGCTGGTACAGCAAGCCCCAAACCACTGTAAGCACTCCCCCCTTGCCTCCTGACGCTGTTCATCCCTCCCCTCTTTCTGTACTGAGGTTTCAGACCATGATGGTGCCTGAAGAGGGACCACCCATGGTGAGGGAAACCTTCCCCTACCTTTGGAAACTCTTACAAAATCTGCAGATAACTGAAAACAATCTTTGCTGGAGCCCAGGAGCCTCTGTGGGGCGAACCTCACCCACTTGCCTTGCCATGCCCCCGGGCAGGCAGCAGAGGAGACCACAGGGGAAGAGAGGGAGAGCATCCAAATTCCAGAGGGATGTGCTGAGCTGTGCTGGCTTTTTCCAGCTCATGACTCCTACCTTCCGGCAGTGCTTCTTTCTGGGAAACAAAGCCGGCATCAGCATCTTCGTCCAAGTCATTTTCTCCTATGCTGCAGAAGAACAAGCAGTTACAGGGTAAGGGCTGGGAGTCATAGTCACTCCTCTCCATTTGTCACCCTAAGGAGACGGGCAGCCTTGAAAGAGGAACAGCGTAAAAAGAAGGCTTTTGTCCTAGCACACTCTTGCCCTGTCCCGGACACATCCCAGGCCAGTTCAAGGACTCTTGTACCACCCCCAGCATCAGCAGCTGCTGCTGCATGTCCCAGCGTTAACTGATCCTCCATCAGGTTCAGTTTCCAGTACCCTCGGTGGCTTTAGTGGAAAGAAGCAGGCAGGTCTGTAAGGTTGCTGGCTGACAGCTTTGCCCCCATGGCTATATTCATGCGACTTCTAGATATGACTGTCTCAGCAGGGAGGGGACACATTACCTGTGCATTGCTGGAAATGTTACAGACAAGCGCTCAGCTGCTCAATGAAGTGATTAATATTTATGCTGCGTGCCTGCTAATATTAGAAGTTCAGGAACAGTAGATAATACTTTTATGGGGCTGTTAGAAGGAATTTTTCTCAAAGACTCCTTTACTGAGAGCCCTATAAAGGTGGGTTTGAGTGGCTTCTACATGAACAAAAATATTTTATCACATCTTCAATCCCTTAACTCTCTGATTAAAGCTTTAATAACTTTATGACAATAAGTTGCTGCCTCCTCGGTTGCCTAACGTGACTGTCCTTGAATGGCAGGGAAGCCACGTGTGCTGAGCAGACCAGTTGCACAGAAGTCCCAGCACACTTGGGACATAAATGGATGCCTTCACCCCGTGCAACAGCAGAAATTTTCTCCTGAAGAAATTTTCTCTCATGAAGAGCTTTCACAGGCTCTGGTCTACCACTGTGTGGGGTTTCTTAGTGTTTGGTTCTATGGGGTTTTTTTTGGGGGGGGGAAGGCAACAGTCTTCTTTGTGAAGGTGAATTGCACAGCCCTGAAGTAGTAACACACCAGACCCTTTGCCTCTCCTCTCCGTACTATAAACCATCACGTGTCAAAGATAAAAACACATCAGGGCACCGTGACCCAGTCAGAAGTTTTGCAGGGTCTTTTTTTCTTTTCCAGAGGAATATTCCGAGTCAGAAACTGCTTTTACAGGCGAGTTTTAATTTTGTTCTCTTGTCCCCCGTGAAATGCAAACAAACCACAGGGCTCAAAAATCACATGAGCTTGGTCTGGGGCTGGCTGAGTCATCCTGTTTCATTGTCAGTCTGTAGTAATTAGACTGTGTGCACTAAACCGTTTCATTACAAGGCACTCCAGAATCAGACCCCTGAAAAAAGATCAGACACTTCAGCCAATCCTGTCAGCAGCTGCCATTAGTGATAATGTTTTAACAAAACCCAAGAACTCCAACAAGGAAAGCGCTCAATTTGAAGTGTTTTTCTTGATGGAATTTAGTAAAAATATTTTTCTTAAGTTTGTTAGGGAAAAAAAAACAAAAACACCTAGAAAAAAAACTTAGTTAACTGAAAAATAAATTCAACAAAACATTTTCAGGTAGTTCTCATCAGGGCATACAACTCAGCGCCCCTTCTCAGAGTCCCAGACAAATGCAAGGGGGCTCTATGTGAGCCTCCTCCTATAGAGGAGATGTTCCAGCTCAGAATTAAGAAACAGTGGATCCAGTGTAGCTACTTCATGCTCTACCTGGTGTATGTATGTGCAGCATTGAAGAATTAGGAGCTTACCTGAGCTGAACTCAATGCAGTAAATCTAATAAACCTTTAAAGAGACATCAAAACTCAGCACACACTGAACAGAGAAAGGTGGCCTCAGCAGAAACCACTGTTACCAGGTTCATCTGGACCACAGAGTGTTTTCGTACCCAGTGTGTGATCACAGTGTATAGGAGGAGCGCTTTGGGTTGGACTAGAGGTTTTGCCTCTGCTTACCAGAAGGCATCAGCTTTTCCCAGTTCATAGTCCATAGCAAAGAGAGCCAACGATGAGGGCATTGCACTGGCTTGCATACTTCTGCAGGGTGTTCTCATGCTGATTACTCGAGTTGTCTGACTCCCTATGCATGGCTGAAATTAAAGGATGTATTAGAAAAGTTTTAAGAAAGGAAATCATTGCTTACCTTCCTTTTTAGTGAACTCACGACAAGCCAACTGACCTTAAAAGGTCCAAAGGTATGCTGTTCCTGCCTGTTTCTGCAAACTCCATGTTACTGTATGACTGCTTCTTTCCTTTAAATCAAGAACGGTGCTTTGAATTTACTTCAGAAAGAAATTTTACACTTTTATAATCAGCTACAGGATGTTGTGCAATGCTGCACTGAAAAAGGTACGGCTCTTCCACTGTCCCTAGCAGGGAGGCAGCAGGATGTTTTCACTATGGGTCATTCACATTAAAATTTCCCCTTGGTTCTCCTGGGTCTGGTTTAATTATCATATGTGTACCTGCATCCTCAACACACTTTACACCTTAAGATCCTGAACTCATCTGCAAACTAATTAACTGCATTTTCAAGTTGCAAATGTGGAAGTTCAGGGACAGATTTTACAGCCCTTACGCACGTTGATCCACACTCATGCGTGCGAGAAGTTCAGCTGCAGTCACAGTGAGGTATTGCTCAACACAGCAACATCACAGATTCTGCATTTTTAAGATTTCCAGAGAACTCATGGGGTAGTGAGAGGTGTTCAGTCTCATTTTGTGGTGGTTCAATGGAAACACAAGTTTATTCCATTCTGATTCTGGAGCCTGCTGGTTGGGGGGGGTTAAGATCTACAAATAAAATTCTTTTATGTTCAGTATTGATGGTGGTTTCCTGAAGAAGTGCAAGAAGAGGTTGTTATAAGGGTGCTGGAAATGCTGATTACAGCATGTCCTGTGCCCATGCTATGCATAAGATGACAGGTACTTTGAATCCTTGGTTGACAAAGTACAGTAGGGAAAGCAAGGTATCCAACAGGACTCTACTATCCAGCATGCTGACTTTTTAATCTACATCCAAAACAGGATTAAAAAGCGGTCACACAGTGCCTACTCCAGCAATGCCTGGAAAGGCACTTTCCAGGAGTGCCGATGCTCATGGCACTTGGCTGCACTTGTAGCATCACAGTAGAATTTACTCCAAATGAGCCCCGATGTGACAAACCGGGGACTGGGACTGAGACCATGCTCACCCTGAGCCCTGCAACGTCATGATTTAATAAAATATCTAGATTTTTCTTCTACTAGAAGCACAGCATGGAGGTTGTCAGGACAGCTTGCCAGTCCATTACTGTAATTTAACATCAAGATGCACTTTTTCAGGGCTGATTTCCAAAATACTCCAAGGGGAAAAGTCTGTTGTCACTTCAGTGACTGACTCCTGCATCTCTGACAAGAAATGACACGCAGCTACAGACGCATTTGCTGCCCTAGCCCAGACATAGGAAACAAACCTAAGCACACAAACACCCTCCCAGCCACCGGTACCCACCTCTCCTGCAGGGTTCATTGCCTGCATGGTGCCAATTAAGAGTGCAAGACAAATGGCACTGGATTTACACAAGGCAGTAGCATTCCCCAAGCAGATCGCTGTTTATTTTCAGCCTCTACCAGCAGCAGCAGGGAATATAGGGTTTTTCTCAATACCATTTCAACATTGCAGCATCACCAGCCAATTTGGGTCTGGCACCTCCCCAGCCGGTACTGCAGGAGCAGCCAGGCCCTGCCGTTCTCTTACTTGCCTTACAAGAAAAGGCTCCTCTCTGCTGCAAGGGGCTGGCCCTCCTGCCCACCACTCTCAGAAAATTCCCTGGCGTAGCCCCTTATATGACAAGGATAATTAAAGTTTTCTCTCTTTAAAATTCACAGCATGCATGCTTTTTTAGAAAAATAGCAGTCCTTCACCATGCTTACAATGGACTCACCCAATAGCACTTGTTATTATGTGTCTGCTGGGTTTCTCAGAAAAAAATTGGGAAAGAGAAGGTGACAAAAACAGAGAAAAAAGAAGAGCAGCACATCCAGATAGATTTTTAATCCCCCTGTCAGAAGTGTGGCTCTGCTAACGCCATACAATTGGTGCAGCACGAACCCAGCAGATACCCAGTGCCTCCCTTTGAGACACCAGCAGGTTAGCTAATCAAAGTAACAGAAATAAAATATTTGAAATCTAGGTTATACTGGTTACATCTGGGGGCCAAGATCCAAAGAAAACCTTCCCTCTTCCCATCGCCCTGCAAACCACAGGCTGACGGCCGGTCCTCCCACATCCCTGCACACTTCCCTTCTTCCCGAAGGAGCTGAGGGAATGCCGCGGGGGGGTGATGAGGGGATCGGCTGCAGCCAGGTTGTCCTGGCACCGGGAGGGACCGTTCCCCATGGCAGTACAGGAGGATTCAAGGTGCATTCAAGGTGCAGAGGAGAGCTCTAGCAACTGGCTGTAGGGGAGTGCTGCTGAACGCTGCTGATGGCAAACCCTGCTCTGCGGGATGAGCACTAGCACCAGAGCACTTACGGTAAAGCACAGTATCCCTAAAAGCACCAGAATGACTCCAGGGACCCACAGCCCACTGCAAAGTGTGCAGCTGAGGCAAGAGATAAGTGATGTTTATGCTGCTGAAGGAAAACATACACGGGATTCTTCTCTGGCCTTGGGATCTCAGATAAACAAGGAGTCAGGACAAATAAAGATGTCACTGGTTGATAATATACGCACAGGAATTTCCAGGCAATGATTTATACCAGCTCTGGTGTATTTGCCAGTGTAAAAATACAGTCACAAGCAAAACATTTGGGACACAGCCCTCCCTCCTCCTAAACGCCTCACCGGAGCCATTTGCTCGTTTGCTTTAAAAGTGTTTAAGTGAGGGTCTGTGAATGCCTCCCAAGCAATCACACAGCGTCTTCTTAGCTGGTAGCCCTTAACGCCTCGCTGGCTTTGTGCGCAATGCTCAAGAAACTCAAGTACAACTTTGCAATGAGTATTCAGGTGCAGGAGAAACAGAATCCCAGTTATTCTGTTAGCGTGGTAGCAAAGGCAGGAGAGCAGAGTGCTGGTGTGACCAGTTAGGGTGCAAAGCTGCCTTTGCTTACAGGGAGGCTTTTGTAAGCTACCTTATTTATGGCTGGTGTGGGGTAAGCTGCTGGTGGTTATCTGTTCAAACTGCCTTGGTACAAAGAGTTTTCCAGCCCACAGCCTTGACTGTCCTTTGGCACGGAAGGTTATGTTCAAAGCACAACCTGGTTGCCACCCACCTTAGCTGTGCAGCACAACTACCTGTTTGCAGACGGCCATGCCTGCAAAGCAGTTGCACACCTTGGTTTGAAGCAACAACCCTTTGCTCTTCGTCCCCTCACTTGCAGCTGCCAGGTCAGCTCTGCCGGGCCCACGGCAGGGCAGGGCGAGGACGTGCCTTGCGTCCTCCTCAGCAGTTTTCATACAGAGAGGATGCGCCTCTTCATACAGAGGAGGGACCACCTGATGCAGAAAGTTTAAACACATTATGGAAAATCAAACAAAGATACCAGCTCCTCTTGGCGTTGACTTAAAACTATCGCCTCCTTTCCAACTCACTGAGCATTGCAGGAGCCTCCCACCCTGTACGTCTCTGTAATTATCACACTAGGAGCACCAGGTGATTGCTGCTGCTTTCACTGTAATCCCTCTTTGGAAGCTGAAAGAGGGATCTTTCTAAAGTTGAGGAGAACGGCAAACATCTTCAATTCCCTGCTTGTTTCCTACCCCGCTTCACTCCCCCGCTGCTGGAGCGTGAATAGTCCATCAGAGGAACTTCAGCCTGTTCTTAAAACAGTCTCTGTCTCACCCACTGTTTTCTGCAAGACTGGCCCCAGTTACTTTCACCTTAATTTTTCATAGTGCTAACAATAACCCTACCTCTCTACCATCATTTGGATGTGTAGGATCATACTTCTTCATGATTGCTGTACCTATTTTCTTTCACCAGTTTTTTGCTACTGCCTGCTTGGCCCATGCTTTCTTGATATATTTTATTTTTAATGCCATGTCGATGTTTGTCTTTCATGCATTTAACACCTTAATTGTCCCTATAGGTATTACAGCAGCCTTCTCCTCTCTCTTTTATCATATTTCCCACTTCCTCTAACAAGGGATGCTTCAGCCCCCATGCCCACACTGTCTTGCAAGATGCCTCTCTCATATCTCTGATGCTTGCTCTCTTCCTTTACTGTCTGGACTTGCTCACCATTAGTTTCTCAACCACCTGTGGCTTGAGCCTATCTCCATGCCCCATAACCTTTCTGCATGTTGTTTTTATGCCTGCCTTCTCACCAGCCCCTTCAGCTGTGAACTTTCTGTGCTTTCTGAAGCACTTTCCTGCAGCTCCTTGGCAATGCCTCCCCTGCCCTGTGCACCACGTTGCCTCTTGCCCATGCTCTCCTTGCCAGGCTGGCTTCACTGCTTGCTCGTGGCCCATTTCAACTTCAGAAGGGCCCCATTTCCATTTAGCCATGGGCAGAATCACTGTCACAACATTTCCCTCAATGACAGGCCAAATCCCCCTCTAGTGTGAAGTGGTGACTCTCTAGTGTGATGCTCCATCACGGCCAGCTCAGAAGCTCAGCATCCTCTGAGCTCCTCCTCTCCTCCCATTTCCCACAGCCATACACCCGATGCAGAGGTATGCATGCTTCAGGCCAAGTTCTCTCCTCCCACTCATGAGGGCAGGATGGCAGCAAAGGCAGCACACTCTTCCTGAGGGACATGCGTGGAGACAGCACCAAGGCAAGGAAGGAGATTGGACTGGTCCAATGTCAGCCTTCACCTTCCACGCTTGTGATCCCTGTAAGATCTGCGCAGCAGTTCATCCTGAGTTGGGGGCTGCCATTCGAAGGAGAATCTCCTGCCGGGGAGATGGCTTGTAAGTCCAAAAGGAGGAGGGAGGAGAGCACTGATGTGGATCCAAGTGCCGCAGGAGATGTCAGACGGTGCAATGCTCCTAGCGCCAAGCAGACGCTCCCCACCAACCCTCCCAGCACGTCTGCACAGGCACAGGACCCCCAGGGATGAGGTTTCCCCTCAAAAGGTAGTGCTGTGACTAACTTTGTAATTAGAAGAGAGGGGCAGATTTGCCCTTGCAGGCTGCCCGGCCCAGAGCACATGGAACACAGCCCTCCCTTGTCCTGCATCCTCCACCACCTTTAGTTGCTTAGAAATCCCCCAGACCAGAGAAGAAGAAAACATGCACGCTTCTGAACACTTAACAAGAGAAAAGCTCAGACCAAGCCTGGTTACTCCAGTCTGCAAGGATATCCTTAAGGGTGTCCTTCCACCTGCAAAGCCCGCAGACCTGCTGCAGGAGCTGTCTGTCTCAGTGGTCTGTTATTCTGGGTGCACAACACCCGCTCCCTTGATGCCAGCACACTGAGGTGTGCTGGCCCCAGCCCAGGCTCTGCCCTCAACATGTTAGTTGACGCAGATGAGACCGTTCATGTTAACTGTCCTCTCCACCTGTTCTGCAGCTTTATCCTTCCATCTGTTGCTGTACAGACACCAACTGCAAATCCACAAACACCACAGCTCTGAACAGGAGTTATCCCTGATCCCCCTCAGCCACATCTCCTGCACCTCTTCTTTTCCAAGACACGACTTCAAAATAGGATCTGACCTGAGAGCTGCTTCCATAAGGGTGTGCAAAGGGGAAACTGTGAATTGAAAAAAGATCTCAAGGAAATGAGGTTCATAAGATGATTTCTTCATTATCTACAATAACACAGGAAGCAAAAGACTCGCTATTAGGTATGAACAGCAGATAACTATTCATTTTTTCAAAAGTCAACTAAGCTGTAAAAAAAGATAGCTTTTTACCACTTCCTGTTTTCACGGCGGCAGGGTGCATCCCCAGCTGTCCTCTGCCAGGAGACTCAGCCCCTGGTTTGCTGCATGGAGTGATGAGCTAAATGTTACCAGGGGAAGATGTCTGGTCAGCAGCCTTCGCGTGCAGCAGTGGGACAAACACCAGAGCCCCCTTCACGTGCCCATTTGGAAAGAGGGACCTGGCCTTGACAGCACCTGCCTTGAAAGAAAAGTCAAGCTTTTCTCAAGTCTTCTTCGAATGTGTTGGCAAAAAGCCACCTGCAGTCATTGGCCTTATTCCCTCATGCATGTGTATTTACGCACAGGAGCCCGGCGAAAGGGCCAGAGCTAGCAGAGGTCCATATGTACGGATTTAAAGAAGGGGGCTGTTGTTTGCAGCCCCATCTGTGAGGGGTTTGGCTTGCAAACGCTGGAAGGCTCCAGCTGAAAGGTGGTTCGTGTCTAGAGCAGCTGTTCTTATTTTAGTGGCAGCAGCCTGAAAGAACCGTGTGAATCTTCCTCTATATTATATTAACGACTCATCTTGATCCCATTGCAAAGTCCTTCCTGGTGACCGTGATGCTGCACTGTACCAAAGGTGTGGGTCCAAACACAGAAAATGGAAACAGGTGGGAAAAGCAGAGGTGGCAGGTGCAGAATGTGGGAGACAGTAGCTATAAAATCTAATCTACCTCAGCCTCCCCAAAATATTTCTGACAGCTGGAAAAGATTCAAGCAAAAACTTCAGCTTTTCAAAGAGGCAGATGGAGCCTGAAAGGGAAGATGAATAAAAGCCACATTTTTTATTTAATACCTTTAAATCAGAGGCAGTAGGTCTGTTCAGAAGTTAAGTGGAGAACAGTAAGCAGGTTATTGTACTGTGCTACATGGATTTTAAAGATATTGCATTCATAGATTAAATTAAACTTTGAAAAATGTTGGATTTAAGAGGGAAAAAAAAGGGGCAGAAAACTTGTGCAGAAACTTTTATACACAGTGCAGAGGCAGCCAAATTAAATGTGCTCTTCTAGAGGACAGGGGAATCCTTCACTCAAGTTGTAATGGGCTCAGAAATCTAAAAGGGAGGAAGACATTGCCAGAATATTCCTCCCTGAATACAGAAAACCGCAGCTGGAATGGGGCAGCATCCACAGCACGTGAATGAGAGGGGCTGCAAGGCTGTGTAGGAAAGCAGGGAGATATTGCAGCAGGCTGGTACAGAAACCACAGGAACATGCTGAAAGAGGGCAGAAATAGGAGCTCTGAGGAAATGCTTCTTGCAAAATCCACACCAAGCGAAAAGGCAGAAATTGTCAGAAGGAGCACGCAGATGGTGGGAATAAAGACAGGCCAGGGCAGAGCCTACCTGTGGGCAGAGCTGCCACGTTTGCAAGTGGCGAGGCTGATTTGCAGAGACGTGAAACGAAACAAAGAATTTTGCTGTGGAGAAATAAATCGCACGTACATAGTGCACAGGGAAGAGTCTGGTAGCGCTCTGCATGGGGAGCGATGAATGGGTAGAGGGGTATCACCAACAGCAAGAGATTTCCTTATGAGATTTGCTCAAAGGATGGTTGCCTCCTTTGACTAGGTCTCTGCCCTGAGCAATGCACAGCACGAATATGTCAAGGGGAGGGGAGAAAATGCCAAGGTAGGACAGCCGCTACTCAGCCATCCTTAGACTACGTGGAGGGGAGATAGCTCCTGCTGATACCTACTGAGTTAGAGTCAAAGGGAGCTCCCGAACAGGGAGCCTGACGCTGAGGAGATGCTGTAGCCCCGCTGACATCCCCCCGCTTGGTGCGCGCTGTCCAAGGCAATCGGTGCAGGTGCCACTTCTCAGGTCTCCTTAGTGACAGGAGGAGGTTGTGAGACCCTAACCAGCCTGCCCGATACGCACTGCCCTGAGCACGCACCCTCTCTGGTGCCTAGACGGAATGATTGAAGTGCACAGCTCAAAGAAAAGTCCGAGAGACAACAGAGTAGGTTCTTTTTCTATGGAAAATAAAAGGATGGCATCCTTTGCCTATGTTCAGAGCTAAACAAGTATGCAAAACAGACACATTTCCCCATGCTTAGAATAAGAGGTATCTCTGGTGATGGGGCAAGTGCCAAAGCATTTTCCACGCTGGAGGCTTCAGCTGACTTGCAAGGGTAAAAACAACCAACCTCACCCCAGCTGAGCTCTCTGCACTCTTAGGAAGGCATTGCTCTAGGAAACAGCCATTTGGACCATATCCTGTGCCCAAACCAATTCACAGGTGGCTACACTGGACACCAAAAGCCTTAAGGTTCATATAAGTGATATACTGAAGTGGCAATAAGCAATAAAAGGACATAACCAAAACTTCATCAGGTTTATGAAAGACTGCTTCTAGTTTATAACCCATCAGCAGCATTTTAACAACCTTCTTAGAGGGCAGAGTAACTGAGCGGTGACTGCGGGTAAATTCCCACCTATTGCAAGGAGTTAGCAATAGGCCTCCACCTTCAAAACCAGATTCACTGGGAACACAAAGTTTTGCCGTGAAATGAAACATCTCCAGTCTCTGCTGCAACTGTTAACTCACTGGCTTCCCCGCATAAAAAGGAGAGGATGTCACAGGGGACGCTCTTGGGAAAGCAGGTTCCCAAGTTCAGGAGCAAGAGAGGCTGCGGAGGAGCCAGTAGGTCAGACAGCCCAAACGGAGAGGATGGAGCTGAGCAATACCAAAACCAAAATACAGCAAAGGCTTCCACGCTCTGCAGCTGACTCACTGGCTGACTGGAGAGGTCGCTGAACCCCCAGGTTTCACAGCCTACCTCTGTAGGGGAAAAAGCAGGAGGTTTTCTGTACCCGAGGCTGGACCACCACGCAGCAGCCTCGGGATGCACTGATGTACAGGAGCTGCAGCTGAGACGGGTTCCTACCCATGCTCTTCTACCACCTCTTGTCACCAGTGTTTCCTAACCCACCTGTGTGCTGGTTTTGGCTGGGCTACAGTTAATTTTCTTCACAGTAGCTAGTATGGGGCTATGTTTTGGATTTGTGCTGGAAACAGTGTTGATAACACAGGGATGTTTTAGTCACTGCTGAGCAGTGCTTACACAGAGCCAAGGCCTTTTCTGCTCCTCACCCCACCCCACCAGCGAGGAGGCTGGGGGTGCAAAAGAAGTTGGGAGGGGACACGGCTGGGACAGCTGACCCCAACTGACCAAAGGGCTATTCCATACCATATGATGTCATGCTCAGCATATAAAGCTGGGGAAGAAGAAGGAAGGGGGGGACGTTCGGAGTGATGGCGTTTGTCTTCCCAAGTAACCATCACATGTGATGGAGCCCTGCTTTCCTGGAGATGGCTGAACACCTGCCTGCCCATGGGAAGGAGCGAATGAATTCCTTGTTTTGCTGTGCTTGTGTGCGTGGCTTTTGCTTTCCCTATTAAACTCTCTTTATCTCAACCCACGAGTTGTCTCACTTTTCCAATTCTCTCCCCCATCTCACCAAGGGAGGAGTGAGTGAGTGGCTGTGTGGTGCTTAGTTGCCAGCTGGGGTTAAACCACAACAACCTGTTACTAAAATCTCATCATATGTAAGGTCTCGACCACAGCCCTGTCATTAGCTACAAGGGCTAATTGGTGCTGCCCTCCAACACCTGCAGTGGAAAATACGATTCCGATGTTGCTGGGTTCATGTTCTGCTCAGGAACAACTGCAAATAACAAACTGAATATGCAGAAGGTGGGGGTGTTGTCTCACAAGCGGAGTTCGTTACCCAGTGTGCAACACCCAATACACACACAGAGCTGACATATCAGTTTATTTCAAGTTTTGTGCAAGACCGGGTGCTAGGTGGTAGCTCCACAAAGCTAGCACGCTGCTCGTTCATACCCGTGCAGTATTTATACAGTCTAGTTATACATATGCATAAGTAATTATGCAAAGCAGTTTTCTGTTGGTCTACATTTTCTTGTCTTACTCTTAAAGCTACAGTACTACTTTAATATTCTGCACATGCCCAAAGGTGAGGGGTCTCTGCTTGGGCCAGGATCTCCAGCTCAAGGGGTGTGACTTTTAGTATTATAATGAGGATAGTTTGCATAAGGGTGCTCCTTATCACACTTCTGCTAGCGGTTTCAGATTGTCCCAAAACATCTTAATTAGCTTACACATTTCTCCAGGAGGTACTTTACTCCCAAGGACAGTAATTCTTGATTAGACGTTCCATGTTCCAGTCTGAATCCCCCTTATCAACTTTACGTATGGCTCAGCTTTCCATTATCTTTAGAGCACTCATCATAGCTAAGTGCTTAAGTCAGATCGATCTTCCATATGCACTTGCATATTGCTGAATTTGATTGACTACAGGGGGGAAAACAAATATCAGGTGAACAGTGTAGGAGACAGCAAGAAGAGTAATGAACAAATTCAGAGAAGCTGGGTAAAATAAACAGGACAGAGAAAGAACATTTCTTTAGGGCGATGCAACACGGTCAATGCTTCTCTTTGATAAGTGTGTACGAAACCTCCCTGCAGGTGACAGGGCTGCTGTGGGAAGCAGGAGAGCCAGGGCCCATGGACCCACACCGCCAAGGGGACCCGAGTGTCCTGCGTGAGGTGGTAGGGGTCTGTTGAGGGAAGAGAGAAGAGAAGCCACTATGATTAACTTCATTGTGTTTATTCCACTTCAAAAAGCAGGTAATCTTAGTCTTAGAGAAATGCTTAGCTGGAGGAATGGCCTTGGGGCTACTCTTTCTCTCCATTTCAGAGAGTCAGAAACACTCTGCATTTTGGAGTCAATACAATGCAGCCTGAACACACTGTCCCAAAGGGAAAGGCTGTTATAATACTTTGCACTCGCAAACTGGAAAAAGCTATCACGGTAGAAAAGGCTTTACTAGGATGGTGGCAGGATCTGCTGGGGAAACGTCATAACATTTTTAATTGAATCATAAAGACACACACTGCATGAGCAGCAATCACTGAGGAACACATGCAGAGATGCTGCTTTCCTGCATTGCAGAAAAAAATATAAAAAATGACCAAGATATGAAGTCAATTATTTTCAGAGGTATCAGAAAAGGCACCACACACCAAAGGGAAGGTGGGAGATAAAGCAAGCCCAGAAACAAAAGCAAGAGAGTGAGAGATGACAAGGCTACTGAGCACAAAAGTGCCCTGATTATCTCTGGCAAACACATGCTGTAAGCAATTATTTGTGGTTCAGCCGGATGAAAATATTTGTGGAGAGCAAGCCAAGAGACAACAAACAAACAAGTCATGGGGCTCGGGGGCCGGATTCGGCCCCATGCCGCTGCACAAGCCAGCAGAAACCTGGTGGGGACAGCGATGGCACTGGCATCACCTGCCCACACTGGTGCCCGCTTGGGCAAGTGAAACCTTCATTTTTGGAAGGTGGGGTAACGCTGCGCAGCCACGCGGTGCAGGTGATGTCTCAGCCCCCAAGTGCCACCAGCAGTCCCCTCTGAAGCTACTGATGGGAAGCCTGCTCAAGGGTTTCCATGCCGAGAGAGCCAGCGGGCTGGGAAAGAGCCTGGGGTCAGCAAGCACCAGTGCTCTGCCCTGCCTTGGGAAAAGGAGGCAATGCCTCAAGTCAGCAGTCTTGATCAGGCACAGGAATGGCTTTTGCCATGATAGGAATTAAATTACACTTTCTAGCTGGACCACTTGTAAGGTCAGTATAGGCCCATTGCAGTCCCAGATGGCAGGTATTGAGGTGTTTCCCATGATGAATACCTATATCATCCCTCATTTTTGTTCTTTGAATTTCCTTAATCTTTCCTCTTTGGCTGTGGGGAAGAAAAAGCCCCTTTCTCGCTCCTCTCCTCCTGTCAAAGAGACTCTCTCTGATGTCCCCATCTCCATCACTGAGCCAGCAGCGTGCTTCACAGGCAGATCCTCAAGGGTGCAAGCACATGAAAAGTAAAAAACTGAAGTATTGTGGGGAATTTTCCATGAGGTGGATACATGAAGCTGTCTGGAAAAAAAAAGAAACAGCTTACATCCTTTTTGTTTTCTCTCTTTGCTATTCAGAGAACCTCTGGGTCATCTGAGAAGAGACACAGCGGGGAGCTGGTACTTGCTTTGCCAAAGCAACGAGAAGGAACAGGCTCTGTTAAAGACACCACCCTCATAGGGATTATAAATACAAAAGGACATGAATTTATCCAGTTGAACCTAATCCACGGAAAACACTGCAGCGAGGAGCAGGAGGAAGGGGAGCACCTGGCTGTGGGCGATGGGCCAGGCGGGGACATACAAATCACGTCAAAAACCTATAAAGGAGCACCAGAAAATGTGGTTTAATATAGAAGCACTTTCACTCCCACCTGCCTGTCTAGCTCCACAGCTTTTGCTGGAGGAGACTCTCATGCTGCCAAGGTGGCAGGATCTCAGCCCAGCATGCCGGAGCACCCCGAGGCTCATGGACGGGGCGCCCGTCCTGCCAGGGGAGGCAGCTGTGGGGACATGGCAGGAGCAGGAGACTGTGTGCGATAGCAGGAGGGTTCAGGACATCTGGTTTGCCTGTGGATTTGGTGTCTAAGGGCCCAGTCCCGCAGGATTTCTGTGTGGGCATGTGTACTTGGCTGTCTCAAGCCCAGATGAGCAGCACTAAGGGTCTCATGGCTGTGAACCTGGAGCGGAGGGTCCCTGGCATCCAGCCGCGACCGAGCGCCAGCTCAGGGGCACCGGCACAAACCACTCTATGTTTTGCATGTGCATTTGTAAAGCTTTTTTAAAACATCAGGTCTGCAACAGAAGGAAGTGTTTCCTCTGCCCAGGCTGAGTTGCAAGCATGCGGGAGGAAGCTCTAACCAGGGCTGCTGACCACAGCCCACCGCAGCGAATGTGATGCTTTGAATACATCCTCCAAAGTTCCTCGGCACGTCTGCAGCGACAGCGTGTTGAGGCCCCTGCTCCGCTCTCGGCTGCCAGATCTGCTTCTCCGGCTCGCATGTAAACACCCTGGCAGACACGAGGCAAAGTGCTGCAGCCCAAGTGTGAACGAAGGCTGCTGGGTCAGCCGGCTGCCTCCCAGGCTGCCAGACAGAAAGGCGCTTTCCAAAGCAAGAAACATATAAAATGTTGTGATAGCTGAGAGTGAACTGGCATTGTCTTTCATATGGAAGAAAGGCAAAGTCTGCAGCGGAGGCAAAGTGATTTGATTCCAGAAAAAAAAACAATTTACTGCTAAAACCAGTCAACAGCGTGGTTTTGGCTGTTCAGGTCAGGAGAACAAGCACTTATAAAAATGAATAATTGAAGACATCATAAGTCTTCTATTAGCCCTACAGCAACTATAAACGCCTTCTGCTAAGCACAAAGAAATGCCCTACCGAAAGTGTCACGCATGTATCATTCTCTACAACTTCCCAAAGAGCGCTTTGTGATGATTTATACCATGAAATGCCCAAAGTAAAAACATATAGTAATCATCTTTTATCAGATTTACAGTTTCGTGGTGAAATATGCATCACTCAGATTCCACAATACTATTTCGTTTTATAGATAATGCAAGATTCATAATGACTTTAATTAATCATGTCCTCATTTCTAAGTGATTAGATTTTGTAAATGATGGGAGAAACAAGCAAACTGTTATCCCCTAGCACCTCACCGGTGTTTTGAAGCAAAGATTATTGAGCTTGAGCGCAGACTGTCCACAAGGCACACAGGGACCGGTCTCCTGCCCCGAGAATGCAGTGACTCAGTCTCATTGGCAGTTAAATGACAATCCAGGAGGGTCCTGCACAGGGAAAACAGCTCCAAAATCCAGCGGGCCAGCGCCCAACATGCCTGCCCCACCACCCTGCCATCACATCCATCACGCTGCAAAAAGCAGGGAGTCAGCTAATGCACGGCAGAGGTTACCGGAGCTGGTGGCTCTGGATCGATACCCAGTGAATGCAAAAACCATTACGGCCAAAAATTATTCTTGTGCATTTACATAACGCAAAGAAAAGTGTGATGGGAGGGTGTTGTCTCACTCACAGCCTTGTGACTTCCACCCTGGTGGTGGGGTGGACGTGCATGTGGGTGGTGCTGGGCTGTCACCAGGCAGTGCTTTCAAACACAGCAGACGAGGGCTGTGGGTTATGGAGCCAAGAGGAGCCCTGCCTGTGCCCTGCCTGCACCCTGCCTGCCTGGGGCCATGTTTGGAGGAGCCGAGTGCACCAGCACCCACATGCCTGCCTGCAGTGAGAGCAACTGTCCTGTTTGCAATAGGATAAAAGGAGGGAGGGGACAGAGAGATGGAAAGAAAACTCCCTTGTGAGGAGTCCTAAATCCCAACAGGCTGCTGTGGGGAGAGCTGGGGGTCACCCTGAAACCCCAGCAGCAGCAGCAGGAGCCCCAGCATCCTGTGGCCCCTTGCTGCCTGCACCATGCCCCAGCATGGAACCACTTGCCCCCACACAGCCTGTGCCAAACCGCTCGGGGTTACGGGTCTCCGCATGCCCCCTCCCCTTTCCCTTCAGACCCAGACCAAATGCACTCTTCTGGGTTGTGCGGCTCCTCCAGACACCCCAGCAACACTGTTACCCCAAATTGAGAGCAGCAAGTACAGGGTCTGAAAGAAGAGACATTTCCAGTGGTGGGGAGTGGTGACCGGGGGGGGATGATTGCCCCTCAGCAACCAAAAGTGATAAAAAATAGGGGATGGGGGGGCAAACACTCCTTTAAAAAGGCTGGAAGAGTGATGTGGACCGGGGAGCCCATGGTAGTTGAGCTGGGATTACCTCCACCACATTGCACAAATACCACAAAGCCCCGAACAGACCCCGAAGTTTTTCTCTTCGTTCTGTTGTCAGCTGGCTGGGGTCGCGGCTCCCTTCCGCCCCACAGCCCCCACACTGGCGGGGGAAAGGGCCTGGCTGGGCCGAGCGGATGGGGATCGCAGGAGCATCTCTGCCGACAGTGCCGCCAAGAGCAGGCGCTGCGCTGCCTGTCCCAGGCGCCCGGAGGAAGCCCCGCCGCCTCGTCCCGCTGCTCTCCACCGCAGCGGAGCGGCGGCTCTTCGGGGGCATCACCGCAGACCAGCGCCCAGCCCCCCGGCCTCGGCCGCGCTCGGCCAGGCTCGCAGTGCCGGGGCGGTTAGCACCACCTGTTGTCCAAACCTCACCGCCGAGCGGCCCGGCGGACTTGGATAATGAGGAGATTCATGTGTGCAAAGGAAACTGCTCTTCTCTGTGCCTGAATTATGCAGAAATGCTCTCCCAATAAATAATTTATCTACTTTGTAAAAATGCGTTTTCGATGAACGCGAGTAGGCTTCAGGGGGCTGCGTGATTATCAGCTGCAAGCGCTCCTTCCTCGCCTGCATTGAGGTGTTCATTTTAATGGGCAAGTAGAAATCTCATTAAATAGCTCATTAATAGCTCAGCCTGCGGAGCAAGGCTGAAGGGGAGAGCTGGGCGGAGGTACACTCTCAGGTGCCTCATCGGAAAGATGCGATCACTGCTGGGAGCGGAATCTGGGGAGGACGTTTTGGCAGGAGATGTTGCAGGGGAGTGCTCCGCATACCAGATCACTGAGGTTGTTATTCTGTTCCCTGCCCGGCCTCTTCCCAGCCCAGAATGAGCCCCAAAACAAGACCACCCTGTGCTAAAAGAAGCCAGTACCTGGCTCAGCTGCAAGTTGGCGTGAGAGTGGAGGGGAGCTGGGCAGAGTCGTGCATAACCCCCTACGTGGGCCCTTGGCTGCCTTTCCCTGGCGCAGCCCAGCGAGGCCAACGTGGCACCCCGAACTGCCAGTGCAGAAATGAGTGCCCTGGGAACAGCTATAACGTTAATAAAAGGAGCTTTGAGCAGTATTTACAGGGCCGTGTTTCCTTAACAAATGTGTCTCAATGTCCCTTTCGGCATGGGAAACCCTGCTGCGCCAAGATCCCTTGCCGGGAGCCAAGGGGGGATCCCCTGAGGCTGGGGAAGTTTATTTGCGATCACCGAGAAGAGAAACACGCTGTTGCTCAAGCCTGGCAAGGAGCTGGTCTGCCCGAGCTGCCCATTGCAGGGAAGAGAAGAGCCTGTTTGTCTGTGTGAAATGGGCCAAAAAATCGGTAACCCTGCTGCCGAGAAGCAGACCAGATTCATCCAGCAAAGGCAAAGGTGTCAGGCGGGTCCCGTGGTCCTGCAGCCGGGGGAAGGCCAGGGCTCCCCCCACCCGGCCGAGCAGGGCACGTCCCCTCCTCGCTGCTGGCTTCTGCTAGCCCCCAAATGCTGGCTAAGCCTCCCCACCGTGGCGTGCACCCGTGGGGCTCCCATCCCCTCCACCACCCGACCCGCGCTACCATCGCCTTGGGTAAGCAACCCACCATGCACAGCCCAGCTAGGCTTCCACGTGGCCCCGTAAAGCCCTTGTCCCTTCCTGCGGGCTGACCCGACCTGCACCCGCACAGCCCTCCTTGGCCACTGCTGCCACGTCTGCCTGTCCCTGGACCTAAGCTGCCTCCCCGCGCTTATGTAGGAAAATCCAGTGGGAACATCAGGGTCCATGAGCTTGTAACAGGCATGGCTGCACCACGTGCCGTGCCATCGGGGCCCTCGTGCCTCCCTGGTGGCACCGTGGGGGACGTGAATGGCCGCAGCAGCTCAATGCCATGCCGCACAAGGTGCGCCCACCGGCACAGCGGATCCCGTGGGAGCCAGGCTGCCGGAGACGGGGCTGAGCAGCCGCCCAGGGCACGCAGGACCAGGCTGACACCCTCCAGCCTGCCCGCAGGGAGAGAGCTCCTCTTCCCATTAATAATTAGCCACTAGAGGGAAGTGTGATGCTCTACAGGGAAGGGCTGGGAGCACAGCGATGCATGGGATCACAGAAAATTGCAATTTGTGGCTAGGATCCTTGCTGACCGTGGCACCGGTGCTAAAGGCCATTTTCCTGCTTTTTCTTCGGAGTTGCCTCCTCAGCACTTGCCGCCGTCTTGCACCCGATGCGGGTGCCCAAGGGGCAACAGCGGGGACGGGCACGGGGTCTGTCTGGCCGCACGAGCAGGCTCGGCCAGGCTGCCGTGGAGGGGTGAGCTGGCTTGGCCAGGGGTGCCGATGGCCGGGGACGGAGCCAGCAGCACCCCTGGCATGGAGGCTGTGGTCCCTCCGCTGCGCACAGCCTTGGGCAGCACCAAAATAGCATGTAACAGCCTGTCAGCCAGCCTGCTAAATGGCGTAAACAGTTTTTGCCGTTTTTAGCGAAGTGGGGAATGTGTGTTGTTGCTGGGACGTGCGGTATCCAGGGCCAGCAGAAAGACAAGGGACGGGCCAGGCGTCCTGGAGGGACAGCAAGCCGGGGCAGGGCAGGGGACAGCTCCCGGCGGAGGGGCCCCGGCCCCGGGGCCGCGGGGGCACAGCAGCCTCAGGAAGGGCCGACGAGGAGGACAAGGGATCAGGAAGGGACGACGAGGAGGATGAGGGATCGGGAAGGGACGACGAGGAGGATGAGGGATCGGGAAGGGATGACCAGGAGGACGAGCGATCAGGAAGGGATGACGAGGAGGACAAGGGAGGGATCCCATGGGCTGGGCTCCACGGTGGTGCTGGCTCGACCCTGCTCGGGGAGGACAACGGTAGGCAGCTGTGGGCACTGCAGGTCCAGTCCGCATTTGGTGGCAGGTTTTGCTTGTCACCAGGCAGAGCAAAGGGCATTTTAAATGTTTTCCTATCACACAGCCAGAAGTAGCTCAGTGGATTGTACAATATCTCCCTCTGCAGTGGGAACGGGAGCCAGCACCAACCCGCAAACCAAGCGTGTTAGACAACATAACTGCAAGCGAGTGCCTTGGGGGTTGTATCAGCTGGTTGTACCCCCAGAGGTAAACTGCCACCCCTCTTCTGGGAGGCAGGGATAACGTTCGGGAGGCTGTTTGAGGGACCACTGAAAGATTTATCTCTGTGGTATTTTCCTAACAAGTGAATTGACAGGCCATGAGGTAATCGCAGCAGTACTTATTAAACACATCGGGTCCAATTTTCAAATCCTGGCAGCCTAATAAATACCCCAATCATGCATTTTGGGGTTCAAGCCGAGAGTTGGCAGGGAAACCAGCCTTGTCTTGCTCACACCCTGGGCAGAGGCAGCCGAAAACCTCTCGTCTCCACTGAAAAAAAGTTCCTATTTCAGTTCCAAGATCCTGCTCCTCCATTCACTGCTCAGGAGACGAGACTTCGACAGAAACGTTGGCATCACATGCACACAAACACACACATGGCTCTAGCAAATCACATTTATAAGAAAACAACAGATCCAACTAGATCTCTGTCATATTTTACTGGGGTTGCATGAGGGATTGTTTTAAGTCTCAACATTGCATGGAAAAACCACTATCCAGAAAAAAATAAAAATAAAATTCTTCAGATGCTGGACTAAGGGCTTGACCAAAATAAGGCAGGCAGCGAGCAGCCGTCCTGTGGCTCCTCCCTTCTGCACCCTTCTCCTCAGGACTTCAAAATTCACCCTTGCTGACTCCCAGCTCTACATATAAGAAATTATTTATGTGTTCATTTATACATCCTTTTAGTCCTTCCAGATAGCCAGGTCTTTACAACAACTCAATAATTCTGGATACTGTCCTGCTGGCATTCATTTGGATGAGTTTCCCCTCTCCCAAGGACACCAGCTCCCTGACACTGGCTCCCCATGCCTGGTTGCAACAACACGCATCACGCTATTTTTTCCTGGTCCGATTTTGTGAGCCCAGGTTTGCCAAGGTCCCGCCTAGCTAACCTTGAACTGCCCCAGAGCGGCTGGAGAGGAAAGCCTCCGCTCTCTGAGGTTCAACCTCCGTTTTGGAAGGAGAGAGAGACAGGGAAAAGACAACTTTGTTTTGACCTAAAGCCAAAATGTGTGATAGGTTGAAAGCCATCCATAGGGCTGAAATTACTCTGATGATTTACAATAGCGCTGGCATGCGCTTGGCTGGCTTAAGACGAAACTCTTCCCCCGGTGCTGCCCTTCCCCTCGGGCAGCTTTGCCCTTCTTTGGTGCGGCAGCAGCCTCCAGGCAGGAATGGCTCTTGCCGTTAAAAGGAGAAGCCAAAACTTCCCACACAATAATTCATTTACTAACACATTGAAAAAAAAAACATTTGAGTGTGTTAACGCAAGGCTGTAGACACACTTTCTCCATCAGCTGCTAACAGCATTTCCCAATTTACATGGAGCAGCAGCTTGTGCTGTACAAGCCCGCCCCTGGACGAGCAGGCTTTCACATGGGCTTCTCCAGCAAACCATTGCTTCTTCAGTTCCTATCCAATTCCCAAACCCATCTTTTCCCCGTTAAGGCTATCTTCGCAAGCTATCCCAGTGTGACTGGCTTATATAAGTGGTCCAAAACATAAGTGATGGCCAGGAAAAATTAATGGGAAAACCCAACTTTTAGGTCAGCATGCGCAATAGCAAATGGAAAATGCAGTGTCTGAGCTGACAGCTCCCCGTGCCCTTAGGGATAGCGATGTGGTAGCCGGACTTCATTTGTAAAGAGACTGCAGCAAGCCAACTAGGACTCAAAGCGGCTGGTAAGCATGATTTTTTTTTTCCCTCTTACTCAGTTCAGGATTTTCTCTTCTTTTGTGCTGAATCAGACAGACAGACTTTTCTGTTCGCAAGAAGTTTCCTTTCTTAGAGTTATTCTCGGAATAGCCAGCGAGTATTTTAAACCAAGAATAGCCGATCTCCCTTAGATTCATACTCCTGTTTTTGGAAACACTATTTAGAGATCAAAACTCCTAAATCAAAAGTAGTCAGGAACAACAGTGAAAAACCACATGGCTATAACAGCGAGTACTGCACTGGCACCTTTCAATTCACCTCTTTCCTCGAAGACTCCCGGGAAGATTGGGTTTGCCCCAAATCTCCCAGAGTCGTATCAGCTCCTTGCCAGAAACCTGCACCACCCAGATTTAAGGTGCAAGCTCCCTGGAGCAAGTCACCGCTGGAACTTCAGCAAAAACTATGCTACAGGCAATTGCAAAAAGAAAAAAAGATCAACATAAGCCAAACCCCTGGTTAATACCCTTTGAAGAAAATACTGGAGTTGAAAAACAGATGGATTTTTTAATGCGTTTTTTTTTAAATTTTATTTTTTATATATATAAAAATACATAATATTTATATAGAGTTGTGTAAAATTTAAATTCTGAATCATGATCTGAATCACTATGTAGCACTTATGAATGGCATTGTTCTTATGGATAATATGCTGATTTCTGCTGTTAAATGAATAAGCTTCACATAATGCATATGAGCTTTTATTCCCTTGGCAGCTACTGTATTAACTGAAAGCCACCAAGAGTACTTAGTTCATCTATTACTTGTCCGAAATGTACAACTGACATTTAAATTTAGCAGATTATTTCGCGTTACACTGCTGGGCAACAGATGGAAAGACAAAAAGAAATGGGAAAGATATAGTAAAGGGATATCATACCTAAACCAGAGTTTAAACTCAGACCTAGCAGACATAGCTTAAACCTTTCCCTTCGTAAGACATACTTATGCCAGAGAACTGCTTTGATTCTCAGACAAGCAAACCACTTGTGGTTGAGTCAAACTGTAGCCATAGAAGTAGTTTTCTGTTTGCATATCACAACACTTTTCTTATGAGAAAGGAGAAAACTAGATTGTGTAACACATCCGCAGTGAAGAGCCACCCAGGGATGCTGTGGGACAGGCATTGCTTCGAGCCCTTCAGAGCAAGCTGGACAGGCGTCTGCCAGGAAAGCTCCCTGCAGCCCTGCTTCGGGCTGCCTGAAATTTGCACCACTTTTGACCTTAAAGGAGGGTTTTCTTTTGCACCAGCAGAAGACCTGGCTCTGGGGCACACGTCACCAAAATTTTAATGATATTTGAGTTCCAGGCAGCATATGAGAAAGCAGAACTAACCCCATCAAAATCACCAAAACACAGCTCAAGAAATGCAATGTTGAGGCAGATCGTTATTGAACGCTAGCATGTTTTCATGCAGTTAGATGTCCCCAGACATCCTGTGGTGATTTTGGAGGGGTGCATGCACGTAGTCTAGCTGGAGGGGACCCAGGCGGGGGGAGAGGGGTCCCTCTGCTTAGTGCCATCCACTGGGGCATGGCAAAGTGGCCATGTCGCAGTGTGCCCAAATATGCACACCCTCGCTTGCCAAACCAAGCCACTTTTAGGATTTATAGATATCTGTTTCACTTCTCCGCCCTGGTTCACGGACCGTCGCTACATCCCTTGTTGCAAAGGGGCATTTTGCTTCCCAAAGCGCAGAGATGCAGGAACACTGCCTAAGGTTCAGGTTGTGGTCGCTGGACCCCATAGCACCCTCAGCCCCAAAGATGCCTCCGAGCCAGGGCCATGGCCCCATCGCAGGGTGCCACGTGGCTGCTGGAGTGCCAGAGCCCAGCAGGGCGGGCACAGTTTTAGGAGTTCCCTGATTTTATGCATTAGGTACTGCCCACCAAAGTCATTAAGCAGAGCTTTAAAGTTTTCTTCAAAGCCCCCCCCCATATCCTGCAAAACTGAAATCATGGTAACCTCTTTGTTATTTAGCTTCCTTTGAAGCAATTACATGAGAGCTAATAAGACATTATTTAAAATATGACATTTAAATAGCTTGCCTAGGAAAATCAGCCCTGCAAAGGAATTGCTCTGAAATACTATTTTTCTTGGAAACTATAGAGCTAAGGGATTCTAATGGCCATGCTGTTATTCACTTTTTATTGCCTATTATGCCACTTACAATCCTCATAACAGGATACCTTTATTGTATAATCTCTGCCCGGGGAGCAGCATCACACAGCAATAGTAATTTTAAAATATCTGTTTCCTAAAAGCCTGACCCAAAGCCCACCAAGATCCCACTGATTTCTGGGAGCATTGGAACAAAGCCCCAGGCTGGCCGTAGGGTGTCACCACCGACCTGGTTCTGGGGAGCCGCACTAATTGCTCTGACTAGCAAAGCAACTAGATTAAAGAAGAATATGATGCTAGTGTGCCTAAACACTGTGCAGCTTGTCTTCCATAATCAAAAAACATAATTTGGGTGGAAAAAAACAGTATCATAGTTTCACACGGTCGCTCAGAGGAGATGGAAAGCCTGGCTGTGGTTTCTCTTCACACTAGATAGACTCAGGTTAGTGGGCTGTACGCGCAGCGATAAGCTGAGCAGGTGGTTTAAAGACTTCTGAGGTTTTGAGACAGGCTCTGCCAGACCTGTACTTCCAATCAGCTGCTCACTCAGCCAGGCTGAAGTTAGAGCATATCATGGCTAATTGAGCAGAGCTTTGCAAAGAAATCGGCCACGGATACCCAGGCATCTGCTGTGCTCAGTCCAGAGCTACATCTGTGCCTGTGCAAAGAGACGCGAGTGCTGGGGGAGTAACTCTGGCGTTTGCTCCTCTCCGTGCTGGATGCGCTCCCAGGCTGCAGCCCACACTGCTCCCAGGAGCCCCATTCCAGCTTGGCTCATGGAGCTCACGCCAGCACCATGCTGGATGTGGAGGGGCCCTTGGGACAAGCAGAATTGCTTTCCTTTGGACACGTTGATTCAAACTTTAGTCTTCTAGGCCTCTCCATTGTTCAAGGGTAGGGTTTTTCTTCACTTTTTTTTCTTTTTCCTGTTAACCTTTAAAGCTAACGAAGCCATCGTCCACATCAGGAACCGATGATGAGGGGCCCAGCAGGCTTCCTCCTTTGCTTGCTGCTGCTGATGGCCCCCCATTGCACAGAGGTGGCCGCCCAGGAGGTCCAGACCGACCCCAAAATGCCATGTGCCAACTGGATGGGAGGAGCGCCCGGCTACCCCGGCCACAATGGGCTCCCAGGCCGGGACGGGAAAGATGGAAAAGATGGACAAAAGGGAGAGAAAGGAGAGGAAGGTTGGTGAGGGGCAAGGGGTACGTCGGTGCTAGAGCCCGTGGGCAGCCCCAGCCCTCAGGGCCAGCCCCGGCAGGTCTCTCACATCTGGTAGGTCCATGCCCAACCTTTGTCCAGATGGCTTTTGAATATCTCCAGGGATGGACATTCCACAACCCAAATCAAAGAGTTTGGTCTGGTGGTTGTTTTTCCAATGAATGATGTTTTTTCAGGCATGCTGCTCTCGGCAGCTCTGCACACAGCCAGGGGGGTGAGTGGGCTTTCCACTCGCTGATTCAGCTCATGGGGGGTGTTGAGGTCATCCAGCCTTTCCTCAGGGAACACCTCTTGCTCCACACTGCTGAGCAGACCCTCATGCCACAGACCCCTCTGCGTTTCGGGCCGGTGGGTAGTGGCTGCTGGCACAGTGCAAACAATTCCCCGTCCCCACTCTGTCCCCCAGGTTTGCAAGGCCCCAAAGGTGACCAAGGCGAAATAGGAGTCCTGGGGCGGGAAGGGCCGAGAGGATTTCCTGGCTACCCAGGGCAGAAGGGGGAGAAGGGCGAAGGCGCCTTCGTCTACCGCTCTGCCTTCAGCGTGGGGCTGACGGAGCGAGCCCCCCACCCCAACGTCCCCATCCGCTTCAGCAAGATCTTCTACAATGAGCAGAGCCACTATGACGCCAGCACCGGCAAGTTCCTCTGCAACATCCCCGGCATGTACTACTTCGCCTACCACCTGACAGTCTACCTGACAGATGTCAAGGTCAGCCTCTACAAGAAGGACAAGGCAGTGATCTTCACCTACGACCAGTTCCAGAAGAATAACGTTGACCAAGCGAGTGGCTCCGTCTTGCTGCACCTCAGCGCTGGAGATGAGGTCTGGCTTCAGGTGTACGGGGAAGGGGACAACAATGGCGTCTATGCTGACAACATCAACGATTCCACTTTCATGGGCTTCCTCCTGTACCCAGACCTGGACGTCCATTAAAGGAGGGGGTGCTACATGGGAGAGGACAAGGTGGCCTAACCCCAGACAGCGTCCTGGGGCACTGGCACTATAGGTATACTGTATTTACCAGAAAATTGCCTTTTGCAGGGGCAACAATTGCCAAGGGTGGACTGTATCTCCTGCGAAATCAGTGAGGTTATACATCAGTGACTTCCATGGGGCCAAGAGTTCACTTCTACGTCTGCTCTTGCTCTCCTTGTAGAAACCTGGGCCCAAAGTCAAACATCACTCCTGCCATGAAACAGTAACTCTCAAGATGGGCTAAGCTTTTTTTACATTTAAAGCTGATAAGAGAAAAATTGCTTACATTTAAATATCACATTCTAAATTTCCCTTTTTTAGCTACCTAAATTCATTTAAACCAATGGTAAATGTTTTAGCTAGCATTTTAAAATTTGAGTAGAAGAGGGAGAAGACCATTCACAAAAGCTACCTCTGCTCTTGTTTTCAGCTGGAACAGATGGGTCTGTTTTTTCCATTGTAACTCCCTGTCTTATTAGGGCCTTTGACTTCCACCCACGGTTTGTTGTCTCCCTTCTTTAGCCCAGATCTTTGAATATATTCAGATTATTAACTTTCATTGATTTTAATCCTTTGATTTTCCTTTTATGTTTATCCCCTATCGTTATCTCTAACGTAGACAGCACGCTTGTTTAGGGCAGGGATCTTCTCTTTTGATTTATCTGAAAAGCCTTATGAATATCAGTGAGGCTACATGACAAAAGCAGCCCATTGAACGTGTGGCTTTGGGGTTCCCGAGGTGGTCACAGGTGTGTTGGCTGCACAGTTGAGATGCTCAGAAATGACAGTAGCTCCCCTGCAAACACCGTGTCTGACCAGGGAGCAGAAGGTCCCTGAAGGCTCCTGGGCAGAGGGGACCTCAGGGTGGAGGTGTCCCTTCCCAAAGCACTCATCTGGCACTAGAAGCAATGGCACGAGTAATGTTCAGCCCAGAGACCACCAGCATGGGGCACACGAGCAGCACCTTACAGTTTCCATCTGCAAGCTGGCAGGATCCTGTCCCATCTCCCCTCTTAATAGCTCCCAAGCACAGTCAGAAGTTGAGAACTAGCAACCATGATTTTATTTTTCCATGCCATAAGTGTGCCAACAGCACTGCTTGGCACGCCAGCTGGGCAGAGCTTCAGGTGGTGCAACCTCCCATGTTGAGTGGGCTCCTGGGATGAACACCCCCAGGACCTGCCCCAGCTCTTGGCAAGGTTACCTTAATGGGGGAAGAGTATTAAGGCTGGGATTAGTAGCAATCCCATCAAACTGCTCTCCAAGGAGCTTGCTTGACTTTTAGCTAAAAGAGGATTTGATGGTTTCTCAGATACATTCAAAGATGACTCCCATTAAGCTTCAGAACAAGCTAACACAAATCAGAGCTAATGCATTATTACAAGCACAAAACAGCATTAAGAGCTTCAACTGAAATTACTTCCAACAGCAGCTGCATTTTCTACACTCCAGTGCATTACCACATTACAAATAATAACAACAATAAAAAAACCGCTCTGAATGAGAATGCTCCTGCTTTTTTGTACGTGTCGTTGGGAAGGGTTTGAAGAAAGGGACGTTCTTCTAGCCTCACCAGGCATCCCAGGAAAAAATACATATATTTTGCCAGCAAGGTGGGGGCACCCTGGGCTGGCACACACAGGCACGCCCTCCTTTTGCTTTCCCAAGAAACTCCCCACCCTATAGCTTTCATGGAGGCTTCAGCATCTCACCATGTCGTGCTGTATTGCCTCCTTTTTGGATAAGATGAGCTCTGGTTTCCAGACTGTTTCACCAAAACCACTGTGCCTGAATCCACCCTGACTGGCCAGCAGGAGAGAGGGGCTCCACTGGTTCAGAAGGCTTCAAGCATCCTAGATTTAGCAAGGGCCAAACTGATACTCAATCTGATTGTGCTGAATTCAGAGAGCTAGGAAAAACCCTGCTCCTGTTGTGTGAGTTAATGGGAAGGGAACAGGGAAAAGGAAAAAAACAAAAAACACAAACTCAAAAAACTAATCCACAAACAAAAGGAGATTTAAAAATGCAGCAGTTGCTGGATCGAATGGCATAAGAGGCTTAAATTGAAAGGAGCAAGTCAGAGCTTTCGCAGTATTTTTTTCAAATATTTTCAGATTAATTTTCTGAAGGCAGGGAAAATTGAAACAACCAAAGTGCTAAGAGGCATTTGGGATAAACACTAGGAGGAAATACTAATTTAAAGACTAGTTCCCAAGAGGCAGCCAAAACAAATTACTCCTTTCCTTGCTGCCATGCTGCAGGAGCAAATATGCTTACAGTTTTATCCCATACACCAGGACTCAGAGGCTTAGACATGGCTTTTCACACTGCCACACACATCTGATGCCGTGGTGCTTTAGGCCAGGGCAGAGCCCAGGATTTCTTACCAGCCCCTCCAACGGCCCCATCACCAGCGCGACCCATATTGATACGGCTTCCACCCAGGCAAACAGCATCTCCCACCTCAAGTCACCATGGCTGTAGTGCGAGAAATGAGGCAGGTATTAGAAACTTGGGTCACGCGGGCCCTCATGGGAAAGTTTCATTGAACCCCATGTGGTTGCTAGCCCTCTGCATCATCCCGCACCACAATTCACCCCATTCGGGATGCTTGCAGGTACCATCAGACTTTGTGGCGGATGACCAGCACCCCAGGAGAGGGCCAGGGTCACCACTGACTCCTGGTCAGCCTCCTGGCCACGGTGGCAGTGGGATGGCAGAGGGCTACATGAAGGACCAAAACAAGCCCTGCAGCAGAGACCCAGCCTGGAAGTCCCTGTTTCAGAAGCCTGGCTCTGGTTTTGGTCCTGGGTCTTCCCCTGTCCCACCTGTCAGGGTGGGGGTGCTCAGGGCTGTGTATCCAGAAAGAGAAGTTTCACCTAATATTGCAGTCACTGCTATATTCACATATGAGCAGAATATGTCTTACGTGTACACATATGCACATCAGCACAGACCATGACATAACAAAACTCCACAAGAACGCCGTATACATGAAGTCTTTTATCTTATTCAATCATTAAACCTGTAGCCTCTTTATCACCCTTTAAATGGCTTTTCCAAACTCCCCTACGAGCGGCAGCCTCATGCGCCGGCACCTGCCTCCTTGCATGCTGCGTGGGAACGTCGAAACCAGGGTCATGGCGGCTTGCAGTGCTCTGCTCCTCGGGAGCATCGAGCAGGGGTTCAGCACCGGAGGTATGTGGGGACTCTGGCTCCAGCCCGGGGAGCTGCAGGGCTGACACCTCACTGTCAGGGCAGGAGTCAGGCTGCTTGCTGAATGGCGTATTTGCTTCACCAAAAATAGATACAGAAAAACAGGAACGTGGCTCCCCTCGAAATCTCCCCAGTTGTTCCTCAGTCGCTGGGCTGACGAGCCACCCCACGCTCTCCCGCTGCAGGGGCTGGTACAGGGACCTCATTTCAGTTCCTCCCACTAGTGCGCGACACAGCACCTGGTCTTCGACTTGCACGGGTCTCTCACGTAAATACGTTGAGCAAGCTATCTCTCCCAAACCCTCCCCAGTACTCCAAACACAACCAGGTCAAGTAACGTGCCAAATGTATGCTATGGCGAGCAGAAGTACTGTTGCCTCTGTAAGCCGCGAGGATGCATAAAGGAGTGGGCAGCCTGGTTCATGCAGGACCTGCCTTTAAGAGTATTTGCCCATGCAGGGCTGGGCTGTGACGGGACAGGAGGGCAGCAGAGCAGCTCTGGCTCAAGCCTCCTCTCAGCTCTTCTCTGCCCAAAGCACAGTGGGGACTTGTGTCCTTTACAGGACGTTTTCAAACACACTTTAATGGGTTAAACCTCAGGGTTTGAATCCCAGGCTAAAATCCTGATCAAACAGAGATTTCCTGCTTGAGAATAGCACACCCTTTCTATGCTGTGTGTTTTATCAAGAAAAAAAAACCCTGTAAACACAATAAGACAAAGCAGTTGGGAAGTTTTAAAGAAAACTATTAAAGCTTTCTGCATACTGGCTTTTCCCTCTTGTCACAGTCATAAATACTGAAATGCAGCTTCACCAGGATACTCACCCTCTGGAATGTGAGCACAGACACTGTCTTCCTCCCAGCTCCCCAGTCAGGACAAGGATGCTCCATGCAGTGTACCTGCATCTCTCATGCATGTCCCAGCCAGGCACCTCAAAAACCAGCCGACGACAGATCACCCCCCCCCAGTTAGTGCAGCCCAGGCAGCAGGTTGTGAACAAGGCAAGCCCCTGCTGCAGGGAAATAGGGGCCAAAGCCCTCCCTTTGGGGTTTTGGACTATTTTATGACATCTTTCACCCCAAATCTTTGTAAGACTCTTGCTCTATAGAGCTCGGCTAAAGAGAGACACACACTTAAATCCCTAGCAGGCACCAAATCCCAGTTTAAGCCACCACCCAGAAAGCCACTTTGCACCCCCAGGAGCAGCAATCAGCCCCCTCCCAGCTCTCCCCTAGGGCAAATGCTCCCAACAGAGGCTCACCCCATCAGCAAAGCAAGCACAGCCACGGGGCAGGGCAAGCAAAGAAACCCCCCCCTCTCAGCAAATACACCTCTGCCCCACTGCAGCCAGGGTCGAGCCCTGAAGCTGTTCTTAGCACCTCTGCTACTGCCTCCTGAGGCTGCCCAGCCCCTGCAGGCGTCTGCATGTGGGGTCTCAACAAGCCAAAAACGTGCTGACAAGCTTCAGGAGCAGCAGCTGAGCATGGCCAGCAATTATCCCACCATGGCTATGCCATGCCAGGGGCACACATCCAGGCTGACCGCGGTAGCCCAAGGGCAGGGAGCGGCAGGGCACCATGCTGGCCCTATGCTGCTTTTAGGGGAGAGCTGCAAATAGGGCACAGGAGGGTAATGAGGTCCTGGGGCATGAGCTCAGGGGAGTTCCTAATGAATCCAGCCTTTTTCCATTACTGAGTTGCTGTGGTTTTACTCTCCCTCCATGCTTCATAAACCTGTGGGATGGGAAAACCTGGCCAAAAGAGGCACATACCCAAGGCCTGGGCTAGTTCCAGAGAATTGCACAGTGCTTTGAACCTATGATTATCTTGTAAAGAAGGAGCCAAGAATGACACTGGCATGCTGAACGGGCACACAATCACCTGCTCTCCAACAAATTTAAATGTTTTGGGGTTGGCTTTTTTTTTTTTTTAAAAAATCAATCCTGACAATAGATGGCTAGTACAAAGTTAGGTCTTGCTATTTACTGCCTCTCTAGCTGTGGCAGGTTTAAATGGCTGGTTTTCCCTTTAGAAATTAATGTACTGCTGCAGGCACACAAATGGGATGCCTCTGGGCATAAACAGTACCAGCAGCTCCTATCAGATAGCAACCAATATGATGAAGACACCAAGAACGAGGTCACCACTTTGTCATTAGGGCAGGTTATAAAGAGAGCACTCAACTCCTTTGATCTTGACAACTGTGTTTGACTCTTCCCTCCCTGTATTGCTGCTCAGAGAAAGACAGCAGAAAGGCAGCACACGCTCTTGAAGGCAGAAAGCAAGAACACCCACCTAATGAAAGATTTAAGTCACTGCACTAACAATTAGGGAGAAATAACGTGGTTACAGCTGGAGAGACTGGCCAGTCTCATCCAGCAGGGAAACCATCTGTGAAAGCATCCATGGCCCTTTTAAACACAATTATAGGCTGAGCCTAATTGTGCCTCAACCCCATGTAATCACTTGTGCCAGTAATTAATTGGAATACAAATAGCAGCTGCACTAAACCATGAAGAGCTACAAGAAAGAGATAAATTGCTTGCAAGACTTGTATTGTATTTTTTTGTGAAGTATAAACTTGTTAGAGGCTTTTTGGCATGGAAGAAGGCAGAGGGATTAGGATAAAGCCCTACATTTAGCTAATCAGCCATTGTACTTCCATGCAGGAAACGCCATCAGATTTAAAGTTTACCCTTTGAAATACTCTGGAGGAAGCCAACCCTGAGCACACCCAGGCTGGGAGCAAGGCTGCCACATGTTTTTATGACATTTGTATTAGATGTAGGTACATGATGAAAAGACTCAAGTCTGCCATGGGATTGTAAATCAGCAAACCCACCCTCAGCTCATCCTTAGACTCATTACAGGAGACCAGACCAGCATAACACCATTGCTCTTTGAGAACAGTGGTGTGACCTCCTTACATGCAGGTGCAGTTTGTTACTCCCCAGCCACTCCGAGGGGAAGGAAAGCTTTATTCCCAATGAAATGGAAGCATTAAACTTCAACATCTATTCCTGTGTGGCCTACCAGTGGATTCCCACCCACAAGGCAGTCTGTGGGATCCCTCCCATAAAGCAGGACAGCTTTATGGAGAGGCATCAGGGAGGGAGGCAGAGCAGGAGATCACACTTGAAGCCCCTCCCCGAATCCCTCACAGAGTCAGGCAGGGAAGGACAGGGGTTATGAACAAACACACCCAGCTCCCTCCAATCCTCTGGGCATCCGTGAAAACACAGTGCTCTGCCCAAAGGAGTCAGGACAGCACAGCTTCTCCGTTGCCTTGACAGGGATTTCTAGAGAAGTCATTCTACTTCTGTAACATGTTTTGGTTAGTGTTTTAAGGCCAAGGTGGATCTGTCATGCCAGATGAGGTAGAACACAAGAAGAATTCCCACGCCACAGTACCTGTATCCCAGCGATGCAGAGGCAACTTCAAAGCAGCAGGAGACTGAAAGAACAAAGCAGCACATTGCTCAGCAGGCTTTATTGGGAGCCATGAGAGGGCACACTTTGACTAGGAAGCTCTCCAACAGGACAGAGTCACTGTCAGATGACAGGAGTCCCCTCTGCAAGTGTCCTTGCCGAAGCATCCTCAGCTGGGCCAGGGGGCCTCTGAGACTCCCCTGGTGGGGGCAGCTCCTGTCTGTACCAGGGATGCTTTGTCACAGTCCCTTGTTGATATGTATTCCCTTGCTCAGTCACCCAACTCGTACATGACACTCTCAGCTGTACGTCTGTTTATTCACAACAATACACAAAATAGGATCTTTTCCCTCAAGAGGTTATAAGTTTATGTGAGTTCACACAGGACTATATAAGGTTGGTATATACATGTCGCATCTGCAGACCAGGTGCTGCGAACACAGCTAAAGTTAGAGCTGACAAAACTTGCTACATGCAAACTGACTTTTCCACAAATAAGAAAGAAAGTATACACCAAAAAGGCTCTATTTGCAATTTTAAAAGCTTTAGAAGGCTCTGCTCCTTGCTCCCTCGGCTCTGAACTCCTTGCTTGAGAAAAAGATTATAATTTGGATTAGCATTCTGACCCTGCTGCTTGGCAAAGACCAACTGGAGCAAACAAAAGGCAAACTGAAAAAAAATAATCTGGAAGTAAAAACATGGAAGCAAATCCTTGTCCTTAAAGCCATCCCTGCTGCCAAGGACTGACTTGCATTGTGCTAGTGCTTTTCCAAGAGCCTTGATGTGACACTCACATTCCAGCCCCATCACTGAGAGGGGGACTCACAGAGAACAGGGCTGCACTGTCATCTGCCCAGCATGTTTTCATGTGCTGAACAACTGCACATTGAGAGCAGGAAGATGCCTGCCAGCTTCCCAACACCCTGGGGAAGCAGGAAGAACTCTTATTTATTCATCTAAATCAATTCCTTCTTTATTGATAAAAATACCTTCCACTTCAATTATTGAAGTAAAATATTGAAAGGAAAACCTTTAATTTTAGTTCCCTAGAAGTTAACTAACAAAAAAAAAACCCAAACCCACAAAACAACCAAGGAAAACCCACTAGGTCCAAGCTTGCATGTTCTTGCTCACGTGAAGAGCAGTGGAGCACTTGATTCTCCTGCTAACCTGGTAGCCAGCTCAGAAAAGGCACTGCAGAAATATTATGCACAGATGACAGCCAGCTTCCTTTAGCATGGTGACTTTCCCTCACAGTGACTTCATTATTTTCAGCTCAGAATAGATCACACATTCTTAATTCCCAAGAATATACTGTGACAGCTAGCAGTTTCCTGCTAATGGAGAATTGGCCTTGTGAGAGTATCGAAGGGAATAGGCTGATATTTAAGTGTTTTGAAGCCATTCCTTTTCATCTGTGCTGCACAACTGGCTGCACCCCTTCTAAAGCATTTTAGCACTTGGGACCTCACCCTGCCAAGGTTCAGGCAGAAGGTCAGCTTTATACATCGCCAGCTGCCCCACTGAAGTCAGTGGGACAATTCATTATACCTCAGTACCTCCATAAATCTATTCAGACTAGAGACTTTATTTGGACATTGAAATACTTAGCAGTACCCAACAGCTTATAAAGTAATATACATCAGTCTAAACGTGTGCAAAATGCTGCTAGAACAGGCTAATTCTTTCACTCAGAAACACCTATTATGAGCGGTGTCAATCTCCACAAAAGGTACAGGCATCAAAGCTCAGTAAATTAAATGGCCAAGGCAGGGAAATGCCCTTTAAATCAATTTTTATTAGAGATTTTGACATCTTGTGATTGTTTCCTGACAACAGGCTGACGGCCTGTAGACTAATTAGACTGAAAGTCTTGACAAATGATAACACAGAAACCATTTGAAGCTGAAGGGCACTTTGTTCTTCAGATTAGCCTTTCCATATTAATACTGTCCCAAAAGGGAACAAAACAAATTACAGTTCATGATGAAAGTTCTTACACACTGACAACCCTCTTTAAAAAGATGAAGCTATATACACACTCCTCACCCAATCTCATTGTGAAGGAGAGAACTTCATACTCCAGACAGCTACAACATACCTACCTTCAGCATCATCCCATTCCAACTCTGAAGAACTTTCCTTTCATTTCACTTCATCCCAAGAGAACAAACCCACACCAGGTATCAGATTTAAGTACAAGCTTAGCAGCTGGAAAATAATACCAAAGAACCACCTAGTACTCACAGTAGCTACAGCCAGAGTAGCATCAGCTGCACACCAAGGCATTCATGAAATTCAGCAGCTTTCTTCATAAGGAATTTTACTAACCCTAACACTTCTACACACCGCACAGAGTAAGTTCCTTCCCTACAGACAGGCATATCACACTTCCCAGGCACCAGCAGTACTATTTATGCTGCTTTTTAACATGAAACATTGAGATTCTGGAAAGCTTCACAAAAAGCAGTTAGCTACACCTACCTTCAATGGGTAGCTATATCCTAGCCAGGATGAAAACTCTTGACTTTTAGGCTGTGCTGGACCCATAAGTGTTATTCGCCCTCTACCCAGTTTCATGAAAACAGGTTCCATGTTTTGATCAAGCGAGATGACATTACAAAACTAGAACTATTCACCATTAGCACCTTCAAACCAATGCTTCACTGAGGTTTTGAACATCTGTAAAAAGAAGGTGGAAGGGACTGGAACACCATTCATAGTGAAGAGCAACTGTTCAAGATGGATTTGTGTCATAGAATATACTCCTGCTGTGATCAAACTTAAGGCTCAAGTTTCTTACAGCTTAAAGCAGGCAAACGAAAAACAAAGGAGAAATCTGTACAAAACAAGGACAGGGAAGCATTCCAAAACCAAGGTGCCCATCTTGAGAAATCTGGGCATCAGTAAAAGAAAGTAGCTAAAAAAGCAGAAGCAGCAAGGGTTGCTTCTTAAATCTATTTCATCTTTTGCATCTGCCCAGAATGCAGCCTCATTTCTCAAAATCTAGTTTGGAGAAAGCACAGCACCAAAGCTAGAAACAGGCCAAACACAGCTGCTACCACTCAGTCAAAATGTTTACCATAGTTTCAATGAGGAAAACTTGAAGTCCATTCCTCTTTAAGCAAAGCGAGCACTAAAAAGGAAAAGGAGACTGCCTCAGCAAAACTGTTCCTTCAGGGACACGCTGTAATGTCAGACACTAAGCAGAGTAAACTTCAGAATGCTGATTTAATGTACACTGCATGATGAAACAGAGACTGTTGAGAAATCCACAGGAACACAATAAAAAGACACCTAGTCCTACTGTTTTCATTGTGCTTACATTTTTAAGTTCAGGGGCCCAGCATACTTACCATTACATTTAAGATCTCCTTTTTTAAGACAAAACCTAGCAAAAACATGTGAAAGAAGGATGGGAGGAAAGGGTTTCACTCCAGGCAAAATTTAAGTAGTGCGAAGTCTTTTAAAAAAGATCAGTCACGGTATTGTTTTTGTGGTCAATGTATGAAATACAGACTGCACTTAAGATTAGACAGGATTAAATTCTTGACTCTGAAATAATATTCTAAAAACTCACCTGTTCCTTTCATTCAGAGATTCACTTTGGTCACTGAGAAGGGTGCAAAATCAAATATTTCTAAAAACGATCTGAAAACTTGTGTCAAAATCTGAATTAATATCTAACAGACTGATTCATATACACTGTACATATAAGTATGAATAGTTACATTACATGCTGCAGGAGAAGAGAATCCTAAAATTAGTTTCTTTCTACACAGTACAGTTTCAAGAATTAAACTAGATTTTTAAATTCAAGCATTCCCATGACCCAGGGCCAGAATGTTTCTCTGCTTAAAATATCAAGACAAAAATTACTACTTTTTATTCCTGTGCTTCCTAGATTAAAAGCTAAGTATTGATGGTAGCTAAATATCTCTCTTGAAACAGGGGAAAACACACACTCTTCTTAGTGCAACTGGCAAATGAGAGTCAGACTATTTGGAAAAAAACAACTGTCTTAGCCCTAGATAATCCTATATTGTGGGATGAACAAAACTTTTGTAGGCAGCAATATGCCCTGCCATGGATCTTTATATAATATCCAAAAGTAACAGTGAATGATTTAATAAAAAAGTCATTCTCTAAGGGAGCTCGAAACACAGCAATATCTACTTTCAAAGAATATCCCAGAGAGAGTTTTTGTTAGTATTTTATTGAATGAGCACATCAGCAAGTAAAATTTTAAGAAAAATCTACACACAGCTTCCTAGAAATAACAGTCCACAATTCCCTCCTTAGTTATCTTTAAACACCTGGTTTTCATATTCCCCAAGCAGCTTATACAGGTTTTCCCCCCCTCTGTGATTTTCCTGTTTTGATTATTTTAATAAATAATGGACACCACAGGTGATCTTAGAGAAAAATCCACATCTCAGCACTGCATAGCTGGACAGCTAAGTTCACTGGATGTCATCATCATCAAAGAGATCTTCAAAATCTAGTCAGAAAAATAAGATAAGGTAAAGTTAACCTTAAAAGTTTCAACTGTTATATATGCACATACTCCACAAGTACAGTTTTTAATTATTTGGATTAAATACAGAAATAAAGATGAATTAAGTGAATGAGAGTTACTGTACCATCAGTTACTAGAAGTGTAATATCAGGGTGGGAAGAGAGAGAGGAAAGAAAGGCAGCCCCAAGTATATGTTCTCTACCATACACAAATTAAACTGCTTCACTTGTACAAAGCAAGCTTTGCAATTAAATTCATGAAAGCAAAGTAAACCTTCAAAGGATGGGCTTTTATAAATGCATTAAGTAGCCATCACATTCAGAGTGGATCAACCATGATTCCCAGACTCCAGAACTAAACAAGTACTAGCTTTATGCATGCAGCAAGTCTCAGATGTAGACACTCCTGCAGAATTCTGGCTTTAGGTCACAGTATTCAGGCACACACTTATAAATTTTGCAGATTGACATTCGCATTTGTGATTTGCTGTTAAAAATACCTTCCTTAAAAAACATTTCATTGCTGTGAAGGTGCTAATAACATTTCTCCCTCAGAAAACTCGTCTCACTCAGACTAGTGAAATGTGGCTGGCTAATCACAGCTGTTATAGTCATCTTTGGGAAGTACTCTTAACTACTGGGCTTTGTATCTTGTATATTGAGCATAAACTAACAACATAACTGAAACCACGTTTTTATTCTTACAGAAGGAATGTACAAGTGCCACACAATAAACTGAGCATTAATCCTCAGTTACAAGAGGATGGTCCTAAGCTACCAATGGAATATTGTACCACAACCTGATGGTAGAACTTTATGGAAATACTTACTCCTGCATATGCTCGCTCCAACAAAGAGCTAGGTCCCTCACAACTGTTGAGAGTATAGCAAAGCTGAACTTCCTTTTTTCTTTCTGTATTCTAAGTCTTGAGCAACATGAGAAACCTACTTTATTTCAGAATTAATACCAATTTGTGACATCAACACCACCACAGCAACCAGATTTAATAACATATCTGAAATTCACCGTTGACACGTCTAAATATACTTCTTAAGCAGCATAAAAAACCACCACCTTAGTAACCAAGTGTAAGGTGTTGTATATTCTACCCCTAAGTGGCCAGATACATAGCTGTTCTCCTCTCTAAAAGCAGCTGTATATACTTATACACATACAGTTGACTTTCAAATGCAGAAAGCATATAAAACCCAAAGTTTTATTTTGCTTTGGATACATATGCATGCATACCTTAAGAGATTAAAGAATTATCTATAAATTAGTAACACCCAGAGACAATCTGTAAAGATCTGTCCACGTTTTTATATGTATTTGCACTGTTTAATATAAGCTATTTGTTATGCAAACAGATCAAGGCATTTTTCCTTGTAGTGATTAACACGCTAAATCGCCTAAAACCTCCAGGAGCCGAGAAACACAGGCACTGTATCAATCCCACCCGCATCATTGGAACACTGAAGCGCTCTTATGATAGCGCTCGCTAGAAGTGTGGTTAGCGAGAACTTTAGCGACTACCAGGCACCAAAGACGTGAGATTAGAGAAAAACAAAGCGAGATTTGTTCTGATAACCTTCAGCTTCTGAAGCTGTTACCTGGCAGGCCCAAGGCATTACCATCCCCGCCGGGCGGGCAGGAGCCGCGGTGACCCCCCCCTAATTCCCCCACCTCCGGAACGCGACGGCCCTTACCATTAAAGAAGTCAGCGTGCACCGCTTTCTCGTTGGCGGCCAGGTCCATCAGCAGCCCCGTGCTTCCCCCTGCCTGGGAAAGCAGGCGCTGAGCGCCTCCGGGCCGCGGCCGGGCAGCACGGCCCCGCCACCACCCGCCACGCCTAGGAGCCCCGCCGCCCCCATCCTCGCAGGCAGCTCCCCCAACACCTCCTCACCTCATCGAGATCCACGTAAGGACCAGCTCCCTCAGGAAACATCTCGTCCACCGCCGGCTTCATGGCAGCGCCTCCACACCACCGCTTCCGGCCGCACGGATGCCTACTTCCGCTATCAGGCCGGCCAGCGGGGTGCCGCTCTGCGCGCTTGGCGGTGTCGCCTCTCACTGGTTGCCCGCCATTTTGCTCACCCCGCCCTCCTCGCCATGGCAACGGCGGGGCCCGTCCCCAGGGCTGAGGTGAGGAAAATGGCGTTGAGTTAGACAAGGGACTGCTCAGAGGGCACCATTACCCTGCAAGGGATGTGGCTGTGAATTATACTGGTGGTCCTTCCAGCCACCAAACTGGGTGGACTGGTATTTAACTGCTATACACACAGAGATCAGTTTCCTGAGTCAAGGCTGTAAGCGTTACATGTAAAAAAAAAAGTCCCAAAACCTCGCAACACCATCAAGGAGTTTATTGATTTCGCACAACAGCATAAATTGTAAAAAAGAAAAGACTAATTTAAAGCATGAAATGCTATGCGTGACTGCTCTGAGTATTAATAAGCCGCTGAGGGGCAGTTCAGGTGCGCTCGCTGGCAGCCATGTTTTCGCTTAAACATCTCAGCACCAGCTTTAGCAAAAATGAGCGAAGCAGTTAGTGCTCGTGGTTGGGCACATGATAGCCAAGGTGTCTCCCAAAAGGGAACTGAGCAAAGAAGGCTCTGGCCATTTCTTCGATCCTGTTGTAGGCTCCCAGGGTCCGGAAATACTCCACGTAGGACCAGAAATCGTTGGATGAGAAGGGCCAGTATGGCAAGGCTACAGATCCCTGGTAGAGATCTAAAATTAAAAACAAATTGCAGATTACTATAATATGAAGAATTTTTGTTGAAAGCTTGGGCCTGGGAGCCAACATGGTTTGGGGTCCTACATCCCCTTGGGGGGCTTGTGGGCTCCTCTGGCAGGAGAGAGGCAGGCAGAGCCATTGAGCCCTCTGTGCCCCGCTCCGCAGAAGATGGCTGTTCACCTGATGGAGCCACTGCCCTCTGCTCCAGCTGCACCAGGAACGATGGAATGGGACAAGACAGAGAGCAGGAATGAAGGGACACGATCAGCATTTGGGACAATTCAAGAATCCCCTGGGCTGCTTTAATTTCTAGAAGGCAGATGGGTATTTAAAAGCAAGAAGCAATTGCAATTTAAAGCCATATTTCCCCATTCCTCCTCCACGCCATTTCCTCAGCCCAACGTAAGGAATAAGGCGCTGTCATCTATGCTGTGCCCCTGCAGCTGCCTGCTCCACCAGGGAGAAGAGCCGGCAGTTGTTCCCCACCACCTCAGCACAAAGGCAGGCCGGCTGAATACAGCAGAAGCTGGGGGTGCAGCATCCGCCCTGGGCTCCTGGGGACTGGGTCTGTGCTGTCCCTGGGACAGCAGAGTCGTGCCTCTTCTCAGTGGGCTGTAGGAAACAGGCTAAGGAAATGGAGAGGAAAGGCATTGCCACTTGGAAGACAACTGCATTTGTGCCTGCTCTAGGAATATCTGAGAAAATGTGAGATACTTGTTGAAACAAGAGTTCTAATTCAGCAGGAAAACAAAAGCAATTCTGAAAACGCTTGGGCCCAAATCTGGGCAAACACAGAAGCATATATAAAATGTAAACACTTGCTGAGACCACATAGTTACAAATGTCTTTCTGTGCAGCAAAGCTAAACCCAGTATTTTGATTTCATTTAAAGCCCATTTAAATAAATGGGAGCCATTCCACTCAGCAGGCTTAGCTTGGGACCAGGGGTCTTTAGTGGGAATTAAGAGCCTTCAACAATCCTATTGTCAGACATTAATTTTACGGAGTAAAGTTTGAAGCGTGCAGGCACAGATGGCGTATAACAAATCAAATGAACCAGCCAAATGCTGTCTGCAGAGGAGAATTTACTATTTATACCAGCTGACCTTACATTTACTTTGCAGTCTGCTGCTTGGCCCAGTGTGAAAGAGCGCCATAATTGTTGGTAATGAGAGCAACAGGATACTGCCTGAACAAGGTTTTGTTTTTAAACTGACACACGCTCTCCTGACTGTCTAAGAGGTTGCCGCAGAAATATTTCCTGTGCAAAAATACAGTAGCGCCCTTAAATTTGTGAAAACACAGGTGATGCATTCAAAAGATTTTAGAGCCATAACGAAATATAATGGAGCATAGGGAAAACCATTTTGAATTAAAAGCAATCATATTAGCCCTTATCCCGTATATATATTTCTGCTTTCTGTATCTGTTATGATACTCTCCCTGCATATTTGTATCTGTGCGCTCAGGATGCTGCTGGTTATACTAGCTGAGATGTACACCAGCAATAGCAGTACCTTGTTATGGCAGATACTTCTATGAAACTTCATTTTCGGAAAGAATTCTGTCTGAAAACACCAGAGAGGTTAACTAATATAATCATCAGTAAGCCAGTATAAACATCATTAGGATGTTGAGGGGTTTTTTAATCAAAGGCAAACACTAATCCAGTGGGCTAATCACGCAAAGTGACACGAACCACAGGGTAGCTGTGCTAAGGGATTTATTCCAACATTTCTTTAATTGGATTTGTGGCAATTTGTAAATTTTAAGCTTTTTGTCGTGGAAATCACTGTTTCTTGCTAATAACTAGACACACATATCATATTGCCGTTCAGGACAGACAAAATTCTCAGATGTCTAGTATGTTTATAAGTCTGGTGCTTTCCAGTTATGATTTTGTACAACAGAATTAGTGACTTGACCATAACCCCTTTTCGTTTTAAGACTGCAAGTATATTAGCTCTATTATTAGACATTAATATGTCAGCTTTTAATAAATTTTAAAGACATTTCTAAAAATTCACTCTTCTTTCTCCACCAGAACTAGGTGAAAGCACTTCCACAGCCCACTGAGGTTAGTAAGCGCTCCTGCCAAAATCACTGCTGGGGTTCAGGTCTGGGAGTTACAAATGACTCTTCTAATTGTTAGTGATACAAAGGAAAGAAAACATTAAGAATTACCATCTCCATCCTGGATTGATCGGGCATCTGTAGATAAAGAGGAAACTTATCAGTACCAGCTCCCGCACAGAGGGACTTTCTGTTAGTAAAAGGGTTGCTGTGTAGCCAGAAGCTGACAAGTTCTTGAATGCACACGTTAGACCCTCTGTGCAGCCAAATGTTTTTTATTTCTTGAACAGCTGAATAAGGAATTCCGCGTTTGCAGTCACTCAGTGCTACAAACCAAATACTCTTAACTAACAGCCAGAGCAGTTGTGATTAATGAATGAGCAATATCTGATACTAAACAGAAGATGCTGTATTAGTAACAAAATATTTGACTGCTTGAAAAAATAAACGAGAATAAATTCAGCAGTAATCTTACCTGTTAGGATGTTCATCAGCATACAGAAGAAAAGTAAGCCAATAAATGTCATCTTTTCTGCAAGATACTGCTCGTGTTTCTGAAAAATAATCTGTACAGCTGGGGATTATTACAAGAGATTAATAATTATGCAAAGTCTATTATTTCTTTTGTTATTAGACAAATATGTTCCAAAACAGATTCTAATTATTAATTTAGGCATAACAAGATCCAATTACATTTCCTTGCAGTTTCTGAACTGCAACACAAAGTATTAAAAGAACCACAATCCTGAAGTATGTACTGATATTTTATTTTTAGGTGGCATAAATCCAAAAGGCTTGTCTGAACTGACATGAAATTAAGTGTCTTTGGAAATGTTTTATTTTGTGGTTAAATTAATTTCACTTTAGAAATTACCTTTCTCTCTCCCCTTTTCTTCTTCTTGCAGTAGTAAAGGTCTGTAACTCCAAGTCAGCTACAAAATTCCAAAAGGATTTCTTTTGCCGTAAAATAGCAGCACTGTTTAAGGAAGGGTGGGGGGAAAAGGAGATAAACGTCACTGTGTTACTACACCAATCTGATTTTGTTGCCTTCACATAGAGGTTTTTTAACTGCTCACATTTGCATTATATTTCAGCACTGTCCATGGAAGAGACAGTGGAGTTTCAGAGAGGGAATCGGGAACTTTGGCAATAACACTTCTGTATTTTGAAGACAGAGGGAGAAAATACAGAAGCAAATTCAGCAATTACTACCTTTGCTGCCCTCCTGATTTTCTTTTTTCCACCCCTTCAGAAAAATAGATTTTAAGAAATGTTATTTGAGCAAATTGCTAAGAGGATATTGAATTCCCTTTCCAGCTGAGTCACAAAAACCACAAACAGTTGACACTGATTTAGTTCTTACTTCGGATCCTTAAAATCTAGATCTTAAAGTGTACACAGGCACCAAGTACCCACTGAAATCGATTGCCTTACATTAAGCAAAGCAGTAGGTCCCCAATGACCTCAGCCATGGTGATGGTGCAGGTACTGCAGCCTTCGAAGAGGGTCGATAAGGTGCATTGAAATCCACTTTCACATTATGCTTTCACATTATGCACTACCTGGAAAGATTCCTCTCCCAATGCCAAGCAGGTGCTTTGGGCTCCAGTCTGTGTAGGGTGCTGAATCGATCCAGCACTTCGAGAAGGCTGGAGGGGAGACACAGTTTGGAGAATATTAAATCGACATGTACATCTTGATTGATTTTCTTTTAGCACAAAACTCCTGATGGCAGCAGGTGTGGTGAGGGACTAAGGTGTAGCAGAAGGAGCTCTGCGACTCATGGGGCGATGTGGGGATTTCCATGCTCCTAGAAGATGTGGCTGGTCAGGTTGTGTTGCCAAACCTGGCAGCTGTTTCCAGATAGCTCCACTCTGGAAAGGAGCTACTGAAATGCCAGTGCAGAGCTCGCTGCTCACATTTCAAGCTGCAATGATCTGATCATACGGTTGCTGATCTGATCCGCCCCCTCTTGGCTGGGAGTTTTCAGTTGCCTTTATGGTCTACGAAATAATTTATCTATCTCGATTCTAGACACCTGCATTTCCCAACTCTGTGTGTGGGTCCTGATGTTGGTGCCTCTACCACATCCACTTGTCTGCCACAGGAGTATCACACAGGGAAAGTCTGCGCACTCATGCAAAGTCCAGGAGCGGAGAGACCCAAGTGAGTGGCCTTGCAGGAGGCCCCAGCTTTGCTGGAGTTCATTCCTATCTACACGCAGAGTTAGGTAGTCCTGCCAAGAATTAATTAAAGATGTTCTGAGCAAGGGGAAAAAAAAGAGTTCTTTGTAGCGCACCAAGCCATGCCAACTCTTGTGGAGGCTGAAAAGAAAAATATTATGAAAGCAGAACCTGTTCCATCTTTGAAAGGCTTTAATCCTCCTGTTTAATATTTCCTAGGCCTGCAGGAGGGTTCCTGCATCAGCCACGTACTGCCAGCACCTCTGCCCCACTCGCCTGGGTTACAGCAGCTGCAGGTGGGAGCAGGCACTTCCCTTGCTTGGTGGAGTCCTTTGGTGCAGCCATGCACTGGGGTCCACCCACCAGCACTGCCTGCAAAGCCAAACAGCACTTTGCCTTTCAGTGCCTAATCTGTATATCCTATTCAAATAAACCATGAGAGCCACTGACATATGCTAGTACACAAAACAGTCATTAGCTGTAATTAAATAATTAGCATAAAGCTACTTCTGTGCACATCCATCAGTAGCTTTTTGTTTTGGCAGTCGATAAGGGAGGTGTAGTTCCAAGTGGGAGGTGAGATAACATGTTTTGGATTATGACAAAGGAAAATAAAGGTGTTCCTAACACAGCCACATCCTGCAGCTCTCCCCTTGAGGAATTAATGGTGCTGTAGGAGGATGACAAAGGCATGGAGGTTATCAGGTTCAGGGTCACTCAGGTCACAATGCGGTCTGCTACAACACTGGACGATTTTAGGAGAATTCATGTAACTATTGAGGCTCATGCTGACGTACACCTTTACACCTACCTCCTTTACAGTTTCTTGTTCTGTCTTTTGATGCTTGGAGTTACCCACTTCCAGAGCTAGGAGGATCAAAGGTGTGACAGTCTTCTAACAATTACAGGCTTTCAGTTTAATTTATATCAAAGTTTTCCATTTGCTAAAGCACCGATTGGAGATGGAAATAAATTCTCAGGGTTTCCATGCTAAGGGAGGCCTAGGAAATCATAAAAAGAGGATGAGAATTAGCATTTAAAACAGTTGTATCAGGGGATACAGCCAAGAGATACAGTTGTTTTAAATGTTAATTTTAATCTCTTTTCTACCAAGGCTTTTGTTGCTGTACATGAGTGCTTCCCCCCACTGGGTCTGTCTGTTTTAAACAAAGCATTGGACTGCAGAAGAACCGGTGAGTCGGATCTGGCATCATAATTCAGAAGCCGTTAAACAGGAGAGCACTACTCCAGTTGCTCCAAGGACTGTGCATGGTGGGTCCAGTGTGCCAAGCAGCGTCACATCTTCTGGGACCAACCAGAAAGCAAGCTGCACTGACTTGCAGCATTTGTAATACGCCGCAAGCACGTTCATTCCATATCCCCTTTCCTTTTTGTGCTAGGACCCCTTTCCTTTTTTCAGACTCCACGCAGAAGGCAGTTGAAGTAACAACACTCAATGCCCAGCGCAAGTGCTGGTATGGATCAGTTAGCAGAGCCCTCCACTAATAGTTGCATGCCCTGCAGGCTTCTTCACCGCTGAACAGTAACTGGAGATGCCATGGTGCCCACAAATGCAAATTTGGCTCAGCAGCAACCACGTTTCAGTAGATACTATAGCACTTAACAGGGCAGCTGCTGAAAGAGTCCCCAGTATTTTAGTTTCTACTAATTTTGGAAATAAATTCACTGTTTTACTCTTTTTCAGGAAGGCTCATTAGTACAAAACGCAGTTATGTTTTCTGGCAGCAAGTTTTTCAGGTACCTTATTCCAAAGTTTGCATGAAGTTTTTTAGGTAAGGCCACTGACTCATAAAAGCTTTGCTACATTATAGAAGGAGCTGATGGTAATGAGCTTATCCCACCCACCTATCCCAAGAGGATCCAATCAATATGTACTTTTTGTGGATGGTTCTCAAAGCCAGAATATCCCACATGCATCAGTCAGCTCTGTCAGAGACAGAAATCAATTGGAACATTGAAGATGTTCCCTTGGGAATAGGGGAATGCGGTTTGGGCAGCACAGTTGTTTGTGTGATGGGGAACAGTCCTGGAGCTGCCAGCCCTGCAAGCCTGCCTTCGGGTGGGCCCATTGCTAATGGGCTGTTTTACGCAGAGCCAACCCCTGTGGAGCAATTCAGCTCTCCTTGTTGATTAACTAGAAACAAAGATAAAGGAATACAAAAAAGTGAGTTTATGGATGCCTTTGTTTTCTCAATAGCTGTATTAGACTGGTATTACACACACAAAAAAATTTCTATAATCCTCCAGGCACTGAGAAAAACCTGTACATTTTTTAAAAGAAACAGAATATTTCCTATTTAATCAATAGGCAAAAGCACATGCATGCAGAGCTCTGTAAGAACTTATTTAAAAACTAAGTGGCACTTACAGCTGCATCTGAAGTTCTTTGCCCTTGGCTTGGGCAGGCAAAAATGTTCTCTGTAGGGCTGCAACACTTTTGCACATCATATATCACACCAATGGCAGTGATAGATAGACCATCCCTGGGAAACACAAATGTTTGATTATTTCCTCCAGCAATTTGGTCCAAATAGTACGGGTCAAAAGGAGATTCATGTGACTAGAATATCCTTTACTCAGACAGGTGTGAATTGCTCTAGATCTTTCAGGCATTCATAGCTTCATTTTGTTTCCTTCAAGTTCTGCATCACTTTTTGTTAATACAGAAGCTCCACAATTTTCTGGTGATGCTGGGTTGCCCAGGATAGTAAGGCCCAGGGCAGACAAGGAAGAATCAGGTGAGGACCTCACAGTACCAAGCAGCTGAATAACAAAATGGCCAACAAAAGTAAATGTAAAATAAGGTACCTGGGTAAATATCTCCAACTTTAAAGGCCGATGGTATCTGACCATTCACACTCAGAAACTAGATTTGGGGCTACAATAAATAGTTCTAGTAAAATGTTGTTCAATGCTCAGTCACAGACAAAAAGGCAAATCAAATAGGAAGAGAGGAAAAAACCACAAGACATTGCTATGCCATTGTGCCACAGTTGCCAGTTGTGTCCCAGGCTGACCCAGTCTGTTTTACTGAAATATTGCATATTCCCAGTTCTAGCGGACAGACATTTTTCCTGCCCGCAACTGGTTTGTTCATCCTGGTTACAGTAGTCCCTGGAGCCAATTGAAGATAGACACAGCAGATGGATTTGGATAGTTACAAAACAGTTAACAGAATAACCATAGTGCACTTAGAGATAACCAAGTTAAGATGAACTGCTTTCACATGTACTAGAGCTAACTGTCAAGGTAAAGGTCAGATTTACAAACCATACAGTTAAGGAATAGCTCTACACTTAAATAAATCAGACTTGAGAACAAACAAGGGAGTGTATCTGCCCACATTTATTTCAACTTATTTTAACCTCTATTTGAAGAAAGGTTATATTTGTAGATGCAAATGAATTTCCAGGTGTTCACAGATAGCAGGCAGTGCTGTCTGCAGCAGCAGGTAGTGAAACCAAAGCAAGGGAGCAGTTCCACTGGCAGCACAACTAGTGCAGCTTGGCTCCTGATGAGATGCTCCTGCCAGATATCACAGTGCCGCTCCTCAGGAACTCCCTGGTGTCCTCAGCTCCTGCAAGGGGCTCTAGCTCTCTCCCACTGTCCCTTTCCCTCCCAGGGCAGCACTGACAGCTCCAAGTGTTATCCCACAAGCGGGAGGTTGTTTACCTGGTGTGTGAGACGCCAATATACACACAGGGCAGAGGTATTTTATTTCATGTCTGCGCAGAGATGGGTGCTAGGTGGTAGCTCCACAAAGCTAGCACAAAGTTGGGTCATGCAGGTCATACAGTCTAGTTATACATATGCATAAGTAATTACACCAAGCAGTTTTCTATTGGTCTACATTTCTCTTATTTCAACTTAAAGCTACAGTGCTACTTTAATATTCTGCACATGCTCAAAGGTGAGGGGTCTCTGCTTGGGCCAGGATCTCCAGCTCAGGGGGTGTGACTTTTAGTATTATAATGAGGATAGTTCATGTGAGGTTGCTTCTTCTGACACTTCTACTAGTAGTTTCAGATTGTTCCCAAAACATCTTAATTAGCTTACACATTTCTCCAGGATGTGCTTTACTCCCAAGGACAGTAATTCTTGATTTAGACGTTCCACGTTCCAGTCTGAATCCCCCTTATCAACTTTACATAAGTCCCAGCCTTCCACCAGCTCCTGATAGACTACACAAGCACCAGGTTTGGCTATCTCAAGGGTCCATGCAAGGCTGCTTGCACAGCACTGGAGGCTGATCCACCTGCTCACCAGTCAAGCAGCTGCTCCTGGTCCAGCAAAGAACAGCTACAAGCCAAATTCTCCCCTCCTATCACCACTGACACCAACAAATTTTCTCCACTGTCAATCTGCAAATTTTCACATGAATTGCAGGAACCTCACATCTAGGCTGCCACTAAAGTGGCTTAGAATTTGCTAATGGTTTCAAACTATTTTTGCTATAGGCAAAATGGAATATTAGATCCAACAAGTCCACTTGGTTGCCTACACCTTGTTTCCTCAGGAGACAAGGCTGTCAATGCCTGTTAGCACCACAGAAGGTGCATTGCAGTGAGGAGTGTTTGCTTCCAAGGGGTTCTGCTGCAGGGAGAATGAGAGGCAGCAGCACCCCGATTCTGGTAGCAGAGCATCCAGGACTTGTCCTCTCCCTTCCTGCACCCACATTAGGCCTAAGTTTGTTTCCAAGGCACCTTTTTTGATAAATTGGTCAGTTCTTTGCCTTAGCCATACTCAGCTATTCAGCACAGCCACAGATGACTCTGAACTTGGCAGGGAATCTAACAAACTGGTCACTGAGCCCTTTCACAGCTCTCAAGAGAGGATATATTTTTCCCGTTACCTTTATGGTTGGATGTATCATAGCAATACCCTCCACCATTTTGAAATATACTCACAATAAATTGCTTTTCAGATTGATTGAATGCCCCAGCTACACTTAAGCTATTAAGCCATCAGCAGCTGTTTATTGTTTTCATTTCACTGAGATGTTTCTTTAAATAAAATGCATTAAATGTTTTGTTACTAAACAACATTAAGATTTTAGTAGGATGAACAGAAGCTTCTTTATATCCACGGTCTCTTCTTCCCTTTGATTCATGTTCCAAGGCTGCTTCAATATCACCAGAGCTATATCTGCCCTATGGACAATAAAATTGATTAAACCAGATTGATGAAGAGATGGGCTTGATTACAAAAGATCCATCAAGGAAATCTGAGGAAGTTGCTAGTATATTTGATACCAGCAATCAATGAGACCACATTAAGGGCTGTATCATTGTAGCAGTTGCCAGACCAAAAGCCACATGTGAAGGGAGCAAAGGCTGCCCAGTGCCCTGCCATGCTGGCAGGGACCTGGCTACCCAGGAACAGGGCATTAGCCCAGGGAGACCATCCAGCTATCAAGAGATTGTTTCAGCTGCAAATTGGGATGTCTACATTTGAAAGAGACTTCTACCGAGGAGGCAGCTTCTATCAAGTTCAATATATTGATCTGGAGAATATGACTGAAGAGTGCAGTCACCCTGTGTGCTCACTGCTGGAGTTGCTGCTCAGCACTATAGCAGCACCCACATCTTACCTCCCCTCAGCCTTCCAGCATTTGGCAAAACAAGATCATTTTGTAAAGGTTTAATGAGCGCATTAATGCGCTGGGGAAGAACTGCCTGCCAGCGTAGGAAGCAGTGGTACCAGGGAGGACAGTGCCCCTCATGCTGCTCCAGGACAAGGCTCAGACATTTGTGTTCTCTGTGTTCTTCTTGGTCCTGCAAGAGAGGGAAAGAAGTCTTCAGTGAAGGCTGTAGTAGGGTCAGGATGTTGCCACAGCTTTGAACAGTCACCCTGCCTGGTCAGCGGGAGGAAAAACCCCAAGAACTGCAAGAGTCCCAGTTTGGCTCAGCATGTAGCCTCATCTCTCATGGGTCAGCCAGCACCATGGGTTCCACAAACACCATGCTGCCCTTGCTGTAGCTTTGTACCCACTCTGCCATGGGGAGAGCTGGGCTGTAACTCACCTGCAAGTGCCATTTAGCTGGAAACTTGTAGTCTGCTGGGTATTGAGGAATAAACCTGAAGGGCACAGAGGAAGAGTCACATCTGCAGTCAGGGGTGTGACCATAGAGCTGTGGCCATGATTTCTCTTTGCACACCCATTACTCACCACAGGCCATCTATGCCAGTCCCATGGAAAGGACAGCACATGGCTTAGCATCCCCAGCAGAGGAGCAGGAAGCATTTGGGAACACTCTTGTCTTCTATGTTACCTCAAGGTTAGCAAAACAACCAAGGAGGGTCATGTGCCTGTCAGGAAGGAATAATTTTGTTCTCCATCTTACAAAGGTTTGCTGTTTTAAAGACTGAAAGGGTGAGGACTATCAGCCACTGTCCCAAAATGAAACAGCAGTTATCTTCTCACCCAGTTTTATCTGGGTAACAGTGATCAGCACTAATACTGTGGTTGGAGGGGAAAAGCAAACCCTGCACAGCTCTAGGAGCTTATAAATTGTGGTGAGCCAGGTAGCTACTGCCTTATACATTGGAGGCTGAGCTTAGCCTTATAGCTAGCCTATTTTGAGGCATTATTTATTCTGATCAGGCATTTAGCCTTCTAAGTTAGTAGCCTTACCAAGTTGTACAAGCTACTTTGCAGAGAAGGGTTATTAGAGGTTTAAGGTTCTAGTTTGGACTGATGTGCTAAACTCCAGTGAGGTTGAACAAGACTGAACCTAGTACAAAAGGTCACCAAATGGAATAACTTAATCTTTAAAACAGCTTTGTTGACCTTGACACTCAAATTCCTTGATGCTTACAGTTAAACACAGGGAAAGCAGTTCTTGCCTGTAGCACTTATTGCTATGTCGTTCATCATTTGATGATCGTGCCCTGTAGCCCATGTTTGACACATTGCCTTCCAGTCAGTTTGCATCTGAACTTGACTGACAGCCCTGACTATGACATGACTCAATATTCAGTTTAAGGATGCTTTTTGTCAGTATTGACTGAAGTTAAGCCACATACATCTGCAAGACAGCTTTACCAGAGCCCTGGTATGGAAGTTCATGTCATTCACGTGGAGCAAGACAGTCCGCATGAAGTAGAGGGAGTTGCATTTGCTGGCGATGTGTTTTCTGCCGGGGACCTTCCCGGTTCCCCGGGAGCCTCCCGGGCAGGACCCAGCCCAGCTCGGGGCTGCTGCCGCGGGGCTCCGGCTCCCTCTGCTGTCCACGGCGCGGGGATCCCCGCTCTGCAGCGCGGCCGACTCGGAAGCACAGGATGTGCCCACGCTTCCAGGTATTCAGACTTTTCTTGGATTTGGCATTTTGTTGGTCACGCACTTAATTTGAGTAGAGTCAGGGCAAAGCTTAAGCTACATCAGGAGATCAACAAAAAGCAGGACCAAAATCACAATGGTGATAACCCCATCTCAGAAGGGAGGGGAAGATGTTACCTCAAGAAACTTTGTTTTATAGCATCGTTTGCTCAGCAGAAGGGGAGTCCTCAAATATTTTTGCGGGGGTGTGGGAGTATCGGGTCAATGCTCTATTTAAAGCTCTAATTAACCAATAAAAGCCAGTCCCTATTTCTAGTCTGTCCAGTACAGCTCAGTGTCAGCATCACCATTAAGATGCTCAGTCATACTGTCAAAGATGGGATGCACTACAGATTCAAGAGGTTGATTTAGGCAGTTCCTTTCTACAGGTTTGAGTCTCTCATCTCTCAGTCACTGCAAATTAATTCTGTTGCTTCAACAATCAAAAGCTCATATTTCCATCAAACAAGGTAAAAATACTACAGAAGGACTGACACCTTGGGTGGGATACTCCAGACAGATAAGCACCAAATGCAGGACCACTCAGCATGAATAAGGCTGGCGAATCCAGCCCAGTATTAACTGAAAGGAACATTTAGCTCCCTGCTCTGCCCCCGCTCCAGTAGAAACTTCACAGGGTATTCTGAATGCTAAACCAGACCAGATACATTAAAATAATCTGAAACAGCATGAAGAATACCCTCCATTGCAAGTTTCATCCCATGGAAAGAACACTATGACCCCTTTGTCCTCCCTCTCCCACTCAGGTTCCAGAAGCCAAGTTCTGCAGTCAGGCGTGAGCACCCCCTTTCCAGGGGATGTTCTACTGCACACTCACATTCACACCTCCTTTTTGGCCCAGGGAGCGGAAACGCCACCAGAAGAGCATCACAGCTTTGACACTATTTGCAGGCACAAGCACTTAGCCCATAACACGTCATGATCCAGGGCACGCACCTAGGGAGGCAGCTGTGGGATGCCACGTGCACAGGAGGGAGCTGCACCCCAGCTCCCTCTTTCCTGGGCACCAGCACCACAGTGCTGCACAGGAGCAGGGCCATCGTTGCTGGGGGAGAGCAGTCATCACCACACTGCATGCACACAGCCTGGCAAACAGAGAAATCACACAGATGCCAAGAATATTATCCACAGCACACCTTCTCAGTATTGAGGTGCCTACTTAGGCAAAGGTGTCACTGGGAATACGTGGAAAGCTGAGGTTAAAGTGCTAGGGACAGGATAAAAATCAAGCCAAAAGTAATCAATGGAGCTCAGGTCCCAGCAGGTTTGGGGCAGGTACTCCACCATCACCGTTTCAGCTCCACCTACACTCTCCCTCCTGCCTGGTTGGGGATCCCTGTCTGCATCCTCCTTCCGTTGCCTCTAGGACCTCTCTGCCCCAGGCCCTGTATGTAGGGTAAAGGCCCAGGAGACCTCATCAGCAAGGACCAAGACAGAAAAAGTCCAAGCATCCCCATTTTACTATATCCACCATCACTAAAACACCCCCCTCATTTCAGGGCTGGCCCCACACCTTCTTTGTGGACTCTTCTGCTGTTCATGCAGTTGTGGAAGAGCTTCTTGTCATCCTTGAAACCCCTTGCCAGTTTGCAGACCAAATGAGCTTTGACTTTCCCAACACCATCCCTACGCACCCAGGCAGGGTTTCCCTAGTCTATAATCATCTGTTTTTCCCTGCAGCCTCTTTCTGCACGCCACCTTTTTGCTGTCAAACTCAGCCATGAGCTCTCTGCTCTGCCTAACCAAGCCAGTTTCCCGAGACATATTTTACCAAGTATTTCAGCAGACTGCTTTTATGATTGAAGGAAATAGCACAGTTTCCTCCTACCCAAAAAGAAACCAGGAGCACCTTACGTCTTCTGTGCAGACACTGTTTACCTTTATGGCAACAAGAGGGCAGCAAACCCACTACGACTTTCCCAGACCCCCTGCTCCCCCAAGCTGTGCTCCATCAGCCATTATAGGAAGGCAGTGCTGAGCAGTGACTCACTTGAGCCCACTGTGGGTCAGGGTGCCAAACATATAGGCGGGACCCATGGAGCAGGCACAGGCATGACTGTGGCTGAGCTAGAGAACAGCAGTCCAACAGAGCTCAGACTAGGATTTACAGCCCTGGAACTGAGCTTAAACAGGCTCCTGGGCCCATGGGCAGGATGAAACCTCCATGTGGGTGGGTAAAACCTCCAGGAGAAGATGCTCAGGGCCTTTAAGGTCTATTAGTGCTCTCGGGGCCCTGACAACATGTCTGTCTGTCAAAGGGAAAAGAAACAAACTCGACTTTTTCCAAAGAAAGCAATGGGCGAGCTGGGAGAGGAAGGCTGAGGGTTCTGGCAAAGCCCCAAAGCACCCCTCAGCAAACACAAGTTCAGCTCCTGGCATTGCTAATGTCTTCCCATGGGATCCTGGAAAATCAACAAGGTGCTTACACATCTATTGATATGTTCAATCTAAAATCATGCTCACATCTATCTTTAGCCCTTTAAAACATTATGAACTTTAGTCCCCCCCCCGACTTGTGGCTCTTCTAGTGTTTGTGAGATCTCAGGACAGGAGCAACGACTAAACACGCTGCCTGGAGGCTGAATCAAGACAATTTCTCTTTGTGGCCCAAGCTTTCTGTGCTTGTGTTCCCTGCTGTAAGCTTTCCAAGGCAAATGCCTGTGAACCACACTAGCAGGCAAACGGTACAAAATACTGACCGGCAGTGCTGTCCGCCTGGCCTGTGCCCTTCACGTTCAGCATCAGCCTTTGCGGGGCCATCAGTGGCGCTGGACCAGGTCCCACGGCTGCAGGCACGTAGCAGCTTGTCTCACCCAGTGCTAGAGCTGTGCAGCATTTAGGGACAGCCACCAGAAGCCAGGCAGGCGCTGTCAGATGTTGCTGGGAGAAAAGGGCAGGAGTTTTCCCTCTCTTGCTGAATTCTTGCCAGCGCTTTGATTTCCCTGGTCTGGGCAGTGCATCCTGAACCTCCCTTCCCAAGGGCACCGTCTTCTCCCGCTTTGTGGAAGGCAGCTGGTGCCCGAGTGCTCTGCTCTCCTTCTTCAGTAAAGGGGGAGCCCTGATAAAGGTGACTCCTGTACAAGCACATGCAAAACACAGCTCTTTGAGTATTTCCAGCTTAGACAATTTGTATAGTATAGTATGACTATTTGTATAGTATAGTATGACAATTTGTAAGTATATGTAAAGGCACTGACCCACATGGTCCAGATACAACTTCTCTCTGAGCAGGGCTTCACCTGCACCGTGCTGTCACCTGCCTCCACATGTCACTGTGCCATCCCAGCAGCTCCTTGGTGGCCTGTCCTGTGCGGTGGTCCCCATCCACAACCCACCTGAGCCCACCCTGCCCCCAACACGGGGGAGCGGGCATGCACTGACACTCCTGTGCTCCCCCCAGCAGCACCCCAAGATGGGGACTGGTAACAAGTGGTGCTTACTTGTTTTTGCAGGCTGGCCATGCTCAAGATCCAGCAGAGAGAGGGTCTTTTGGGCAAAAAAAAGGGACGGGGGAACCCTTTCCTCACCCTACTCTTAATAATTGGGGGCACCTGTCAAGATCTCTATTGGTTAGGCTTGTTTCCTGATTTCTAGCCCAAGGCATGGGCTCCTCTGTAAACTGTGTGCTTCCCAGTGTTTTTACAGCCCGGTCCGTGTCTCCAGTCCTTTCACCACTTCCAGCCTGGAGGAAGGCTGACCACCAGCAAGTATTGCAAGGATTACCCTAAACCACAATCCTCTCTTTTTCAGTTTAGCTGACCTGCTATATTAGTTTCTGACTCCCACTGAACAAGCTGCCAGAATATCCCTCACCTTTCATATAAAATGTCCCTGCTCAACTACGCAGCTTTCCTTTCGCTTAGCCTAGAGGCCAAAATCCTGTGTTTTCCTCTGCAGTCCCCAGTGTCCTTCCTCCCTTCATTAGCCGAAATGCAAGTATGGGATAGAGTCCCATCACCTCCCCAGTGCCGGAGCCAGCACAATTCCTAATCCCTCTGAAGCTGCCAGGGAAGCTGGAGCCTGACACATGTAATCCGCTCCCGGCCTCGCCAAAACACTGCAGAGATGATTGACTATCCCCACCATGCACACCTCCCTTCCCCACCCCTCCGGTCCAGCTATGCAAATGCCTCTCACTCCTGTACCTTTGCCATCATCTCGTTAATGTAAGCCCACCCTCACGTCAGTACTTTTTCCCTTTGCTTTGAGTTAGACCCACCTCTCTCCCTTTATCTTGTTCTCACATACTTCTTAATGCTTTTGTCATCACGCTGATGCTAAAATACCCATTTTCGTCTGCATGAAACAGGGGGACCCTGAAATACAGACTATAAATTCTTCAGCATAAAGTATTTTTCACTCTGTGTGTGTGTGAGCTTGTTTGCATATTTTTTCATTCCCATCTGGAAGGGACACAGCTGTTATTTTTATATCAACTCTGAAGCAGCTAATATTTTAAATATTGCTTGTTAAAAAAAAAAGCAAGTGCGGGTACATCAAATCTGTGGACGCTCACATGGTTACACTTTAAGGTTTACATACAGCTCTGTGTGTAAACATATGCCTCTGATACAGCACTGCCTTTTTTCTGAAGACCTCAAGGTGTCCTAGAGATATAAAGGGCTCAGCCTGCAACATGCTGCCTCCTTTGACCCTGCTCCAGCGCAGCACTTACGGACATGCTTAATTTTAAATGTAGGCAGAGGGACCCGGCGAAACTGGTGGGCCGGCTTGCACGCCTGGCGAGAAACACACACTTTAAGTGCTCTGCTGGATTGGGGCCAGAGAGCCCAGTGCGCGTGAGGATGGAGCCGTAATTAATTCAGGCTCTCAATGCCCCTTTGAGGTACGTATTGCTGTGAGAGCTACTCAAAATGTGGAAATGCCATTCCATGGGAAATTTTGTTATTTGAATTTTTTTTGCTAAGGGCAAAGTGAATGCGGGCTTTAAATAAAATAAAAGCCTTGTTTAAACTTTAAAATAGAAATTATTTCAATGCGCTCCCCCTCCTTCCAGTTCCCCACCTTCTTCTCTTTGCCCTTAACAAAAGATTAAAAAGAAATAATGGTGGTTGTTACAATGGAAATAAAACGGGTGTAATGTAAAATCCTTGACCATCCTTAACCATTCTGAAGCTGTAAAAGAAAACTAAGATTTTGTCAACTTATTTTCCCTTTCAGGTCCAAAACACATTATAAACACAAGTCTTGGATTTACAACACAGAGAACTTAGAGGATGATTTATGGAAAATAAGGAGAAAAAAAGATGGGAGTTTGTGGTTTTTACATTCAAATCTTTTTTATCCCAGGACACTGGCCTTGCTAAGAGCAGGTGAGACCTTTTGGAAAGCACACGAGTGTGTAGGGCGGGCGGCAGCGAGGGGATAATGCCCAGGCTTACAGACCCAGGCGGTGAGGGGGGCACGGCTGCCAGAACTGGGAGAGGATGCAGCCAGCACAGCCAGGACTGTGTCTTCCCGTTGCAGTGTGGCCGTAAATCTTCATTTCTTCTGGAAACAACACCACAGTGGTCCAAAGCCAGGCAGAAAGTGTGCGGAGTATTTAGCTTTAGGTAGCAGGGCAACCAACAGCTATTTCTGACAACACTGCAAAGAAAGTAAGTTAAACACACATTCACATTCCTTATTGACCAGGGATGGGATAAGTTGGATGTTTTAATTAATTACATGCTTTAATGTCTACTGAATCATGGCTTCTGCCAGGATTTAAGCCAGAAACGACTGAAGTCTTTAGATTTCCACTGTCTTCACCCTGTGTGACATCGAGTAACTTATCTGGATGGTTGGTTTTAAGCCTTCCAACAACTCCATTCACTTCACTTGGATTGCTCCTGTGTGCCAGCTGCTTGCAGTCAGCTGCGTCAAGTTTCAGCTAGGGAGGCTGGTAAAGATGGCACTAAGAAGAAAAAAAAAAAAAAATTCAAATGAGACCCAGGAGAGCCAGGCTGTATTTAGAGTTCTGCGACGGCATTCCTGGGTAACCACAGGCAATGCATGCTATTGCTCTAGGCATTAGATCTGCATCGGTGTAAGTGCTGCAAGATGATTAGCATGGCAGAAGAGCCAGGAGTTATTATTAATAACGCAAGGCAAGGACAGAGCCAGCAGGAACCAAGGATGTGTGGAATGTCTCTAGTTCTCATTCTGACGTGGAGGTATGGTAGACTCAGCAGTCTGTGCTAGTCTGCAGCAACCACACAAGATTATTTTTAAGGTATTTTTGTATTGCTTTAGGTCAGAGGTTGACGATGTACTGAGAGGAGTTTCTCTAAAGTTCCTCAAGGGCAAGGGAAAGCAAGCATGAACGTGATAAAAGGCCAGAGAAGGACTAAGCCCCTTGCTGGCTTCAAACATAAACGTGTCCTTATAAAAATAAGGCCATTTCCTTGTAACTGGAGTGTGCAGGAAGTTTGTTTTTATAAGTAGAAAATAGAACCTGTTCTTAATGAGGAACACTTGTCCATGGTCAAACATCTTGTCAACAATGATAATTCTTTCGAGCTCCTCTGCGGCTGTGACATCCCAAAAGAATTATCTTCTAAGAAATATGATCAAAAAGTCCATAAAACTCAAACAAGGAATTTACTGGACAAGATTCTAAGAGCAGGAAATTGGAAAAATGAAAGCACAGTTAAAAAGGAAACCTACCATAAACGCTGCTGAGCCATAGCAGCAAAAAGTGGCGTATTGATGCTGACATCAGTTACTTAGGGAAGGCTGGGAAAACCTTCACAATGGGAATACATATGCCTTTCATTATTTGGTTCAACCATTGGAGAAGATTGAACACCCCTGTGATTGCTTGTGTCCTCCCGATGCTGGTGTGACCGAATTCGGGAAATCTGGAAAACCAGTCAGAATGGGCATCTAGTGTCAAAGACAGAGAGGAACAGTCAGACCTTCTGGACAGCTTTAGGACCTGTAGCTTTTCATCCTAAAAAGTTGCACGCTGGAAGTTCACAGAAGTACAAACAGGAACTTAAGGCAAACAAGGGGTGCAGGGCAGAGACCCCAGTCTGTGCTGTCATCCCTGCTCTCTTTGTCCCCTCGGGGGATTATGCAGCCCTTCTGCCGTGCCACCTGAGTAACGCATAGGTGCAGGGCAGGGAACATTTGTAGCTTGCTGCCTGCATTGTCTGCATCAGTGACATAAATCACAGGGCATTTTCTAAGGTCTGTGATTTCATGGGTGCTGGCTATAGACCAAAAAAAAAGAATGTTGTCATCACATGTGCGGGTGAAATTGGTAATGGACAGAGTACTTTCGGAAATAATTGATATGATTTATTCTGAAGATTCAACATATAATCAACCCCTTTTCAGACCTTAACTCTGCATAAGCCCTGCAGAAAAAGGGTAAACTTATGGTGCAAAACAAGTGGCTATGTGACAGTCTCAAGTTTGCTGCCACTGTGTAACCAATTACATTTGGGGACTGTGCACTCAGGACTTAGCACCTTATTATTTTTGTTACTACCTCCTATCTCATTCTCCAGAACGACAGACAGAAAGCCTGATCGTACTGCAGTCAAAAGGAGATTTGCCATTAACTTTGCTGAGGCCAGGATTTCATCTTCTGTATGGGTTCAGTGCTTAATTCCATACGTGTGCAACCTGGCTAATGCTCCAAGGTACACTTTTATCAACAGAAGCACCACCAGTGTCATCGCTGTTTCCTGAAGTAGTTTAGATTAACTCCATAATGCAATTCAGAGTGGGAAAGGTAATACAGGTTTAAAGTTGCAGCAACTTGATTCAACTCAGCTACAAAAATGGCAAATAGCACCATCTGACTTGGAACTATATGAAAAGTGCAGTTCCTTGTGTATTACACTGAAACAGCTTCATTATTATTTCATGAGCTAGCTGGTCACAGTGTCAACGTGGATAAACAAACATGGGAAAATCACTCCGGCCACTTCTCAGAATCTTAAACTGCGAAGCATTTGTGAATGTAAATATTAAGGGTGGGAAAACCTCAAAAGTCTCTGACCCTTATTTCCAAGAACTGGGATCTTGTGAGATTTGGTTACATAGTGAGAAATTTGAAACTTTGACAACTTGGCTTCAAAAATACTTTTTTAATATACATCATTTTCCTGTTACTAAGTAGAAGAGAGACAAGCCTCTTCTCCAAAGCACAGATCAGGATAAAAAAGCACCTCTCTGTAACCACAGGAAATTGTAGACCAAAAAGCTGCTTTGATTTAAATACTAATAACTGTAATATTAAAACATAGAATAGACATTTCTATCTTTAGCCATCTCCCTAGATCTAGGATGGGGCTCTTTCCTGCCAATGTATTTAATGCAGAACTGAGACTGATTTCCCTGGTTTCACCTAAATTGTTGCATTCTGCTTCTCTTTCTTTACATCTTTATGCTTCGTGTTCTTATTCAACTGCTTGGGGATGTGAAAAATATATATCTCTGAATAAAAATCAAATCTATTGCAGCTTTGATTCTGCTTAAACAAAAAAACTGAGAGCAACAGAAAGTTATAGGTTTCATCAGCAACTGGCTATTTGCCCCAGACCTCACTCAATTTGGAGCATGTGTCCATGCGGTCGGACCCTACTGGAAAGGACACTTGTCTGGGCTGTAGCAGTGAGTTGCTCTGTACGCTTCCCTTCTTGGGAAAAGCACTTTTTAACCTGGCCTGTCATCACGGCAAGTAGCATTTGCCACAATCGTAGATTCCAATCTTGAGACACTTTTTGAAAGTTTCTAAAATGTGCTGCATTTCCTTGCTTTCCACTGATGGTCCTAGGCGTGCCCTGCCTATGTGGGACACTAGACCTGAAGGTCATATCTGTAGGAAAGCATTTCCTATCATCAGTTATAATCTGATTGAAAGAAAGAAAGGAAGAAAGAAAGAAAGAGAAAGGGAGGAAGGAAGGAAGGAAGGAAGGAAGGAAGGAAGGAAGGAAGGAAAAATAGATTTTTACACACTTCAAAAACAAATTCGTAGAAGTATACACAATGAATAAGTCTTTGCAGAATGGAGACCATTTGGGGGGATGCACTTCTGAGCATTTCTTCTGATCTGCTGAGGATTTTGGCGTGATACAGCACAGTAATTTAGAGACTCTTCCAGATGGCTTAAGGCTGTTCATTGAAGAAGACGACAGATAGCATGTAAATATATAGCTATTGGCCTCTCCAGCTTCCAGATCTACTGAACTCATGTGGGATGAGCCGGGGAGAAAAGTGGAAGCTCTACAGCAGCATAATGCTGAACAGCTGTGACCAGAGCCTGTAACTATCTAACTATGTTGAGAAAATGGTCAGGTACTGTCTATCACCTAAGCTGTTCTCCTGCTCAGGAATATTTTGCAGATGACAATATTCAGGAGTAAATTGAGCCCATACGGGAGAATAGCAGTGCACATGCTTTTGTTGTTTCAGTCTGTATGTGCTTTGGGTATGAATGAGCTTCCAATAACGCAGGAAAGGTCAGGTAGGGCAGGCACTGTTTCATGTTGCTCCAGCACTATACAATGTGTTATCTTAATTATGTCATACACAGCAATCCATGTAGGCAACATGTTTTAAATACAAGCTGGAGGCATGAGGCTTGAGTTTCCTCTCACATACGTTGGCTCCATGCTAGCATTGCTTCATCATTTTCAGTGCAAATTCACACTGGTTTAGATCAGCAGGAATGAGATTGGAGAATGATTATATTCACCAGATGCGTATAGTCCCCTTTCTCCTAAATGCATGTCAGGCAACCAGCTTTTCCCCTGAGCCTCAGAAAATGCCCGTTTTCCAAAGCAGTGCATGGTAGCCAAGGCATGTGCGGCCACAGGAGCACAGCAGGGTGCCAGAGCAGACACTTGGGGGTTTCCATTCCCCTTCAGGGAGGCAAACACGGGGATGGACAGGGGTTAAAGTTGCTGCTCCGCTGATGGCAAAGAAGGAGTCGTGCACTGCAAAGCCCCTTGTGAGTCACTGCCTGCGACCATTGCCCCAGGAAGGAGCGGCGTTTCCACCTTCTGCAGATTTCCCCTTGTGTTCCTGCAGAGACATTTGTAGCCCTGGCGCCTGCCAGGTATGCTCTGCACTGAGGACGCTTTTAAAGGGTCACGGCTTTGCTTTTCTGTTCACCTGCCTTTCCAGAATGTGGTGGGTGTCTGGAACAGCCTTACTGGGCTCACCATGCCCAACGTTTGCTCTCGTTGAACTCAAGCTGGGGGTGAAATATTTTCACCTTCTACTTTCAGGCAAAAGGCTCACTGTGATCCAGTTCCCTGCCTGGGAAATGGGCATAACGAGTGCTCTGTTTGTCAGTATGGACAGCAAATAGCCTTTGAAGCAGGAGCTGTCTTTCTGGCTGTAATTGACACAACAGGGTCCAGGCCTTGGTTGTAATAATTCTCCCCAATCAAATTCAGAGGCTGGATGAATGCAGTTAAAGAACTGAACTATGATTTTGGCTCCATTGACACAGCAAGAATATCAAGATGCCCTACAGATCATCTGAAACCTGTAAATATTGCATAATCTGGAAGTGACACATTTTTATCTATCAGTATCTCAGAAATACACATTTCTGCGAGAAAGGGGCTCAGCATTTCTGTCCTCTGCTCTGTTAATCACAACCAATTGCTGGTATCCAAATAAAACAGCAGATCTCCCACAGGATAAAGCTGACCTATGAGAATTTGAATTCGGCTGACCTGGAAATATCTCAGTCATGGTTTTCACAAGCTGCATTGTCAGAATAGGGCAGAGATAATTGCAGCTCGGGCTAAAGGGCAAGGGGGACGGGAAACCATGAGGTGGTGAGCATGAAAATAAATAGCCCTCTGTTACAAGAACAGCCCCATTGAGGGATGCTGATTTTGAGCAGGAGAAAGAAATCAGTGTGGGAGGAGCCTGGATATGTATATGTATCTGTTCCCCTCTTCTCATGACCCTCAGAGCTGCTCTCTGGGAAACCTCCTGCTCCCTGGCCCCCTGGCCCCCCAGCCATCCCCGGCTGGGGTTCAGGAAGCCCCAAGGGCAGCCCTTTGCTGCCCTGAGCGGAGCAAACCCCGTGGCACATCCCTCCAGCCTCTGCCTCTGGCACTGGAGGTGAGACTTGGAGGGCACATGGTTGGGCACCCTTGGAGAGGGTGGGAAGCATGAAGCTGTGTGAACTGCAGTGGTCTGTGCCCTGGGGCTGCCCCTGGCCAGCTCCGGTGCCAGTGGGGTGCCAGGACACTGAAGCCCCCCTCGCCCCTCCACAGCATGGTACAGCTGACAACACTGAGGTTATTTGGGTGATCCAGTCTTGCCTGCTTCCCCTGTAGCAGGCTGAGAACTGAGGCATGTGGTGACCATGGCTGTCAGGCCCCTGGATTGTGCTGAGCCATGGGTCAGCTCAAAGCAATGGACCCCCCTCTCTGGTCCTTGTTTTGGGACTGTTAATATCTTTGGTTTTGCATTTACTAAGTCCTCACTAGGACACTGGCTAAGGGGCAGGTGTTGCTTCAGGTGCAGCTACCTCAGGTGTCTCCATTTCCCCACTAATTAACACTGATTGCCTCCCAAGGGCTGCTGGGAACACAAGCCCTTAAAAGCAAGAGTAGGGCAAAAGGGTCTGATTCTACTCTTGGGACCTTCATCTGTGTTGTGTGAGTACTGGAGAGGGGTTTTCCTGAAAGAAAGCCTTTAAACCCTGAAGGGCCAAAAGCTTTAATTATTCCTGTCTCATGGCTTTGAGACAGATTATTACTGTCTCCTGCCTGCATGGGGTGCAGGCAGGTATCTCCCACATGTTGGAATTACTGGGGTGAGCAGAAGGAAAGGAGGGATTTGCCTGTTATTTGGGAGTGTTTCAAGGAAGGAAGGTTTCTGCATGTGATATTTTTCAGACTTTTCTGTTGAAGCCTTGTTTTTTTTAAAAAAAAATATGCTAGATGAGTATTGCTGCTCCTCGTGGTAACTTCTGTCTCTGTTTTGTAAGTCAGTTATACTGAGAAACCAGGGAGACTATTCATATGACTTTGAAGTGCACTGTTCAGTATGATTATCCTGAAGATGTAGTTACCTTCAATATGTTCAGGGCAGCTGGCTTCAGTTCCTGCTGGAGAAAGCTGGCTAAGAGGAGCTGGAGCCAGGGAGGTCAGGAGGAAAGAGGGAAGTGGTCACTTAGCATAGGTGTACATGTAAGCTTGCAGTTCTGGGGAGGCACTGTATTTTAGGCAGGTGGTCGTAGGCAGGACTGTTCCCCAGAGTTAACTGACTGATGCTTCCAAATTAAAATTCTGTGGTTATATTAATTAAATTAAGCTTTTGTTTGTGGAAATCCCCTTCCTCTAAGAGGTGGACAAAGTAGTTCTTTTAACATCATGTGCTTTCAAACAGGGGCAAAGTAGAAGTATGAAGGAAAACTTCTGGATGAAGAAGGGAAGGTGAGGCTGCAGAAACTTTTACTAGGCACAGACCTTTTTGGAGACAAATGCTTTTGAGGAGAAATTATGTTCATTGTGAACTGTGTCCTAAAATGATTTCTGTGTATTTTAGAGGTCTAAGAGTAGCAAGTACAGGCATGTTTACTGTTCCTCACAGAACTAAGTCCTGTTGACCCAATGGGCAACTTACTTGATTGTGAAGTCAGGCATCTGTCTAACTGTTTGCAGCACCATGTGAACAAAGTCAGGGTTGCTCTTTGGGAGGGCCAGTAACTCTGGGTCCTCTCAAAAGGACTACATCTGGGTCTGTGCAAATGCACTATTGCTTTAAGTATCTCTAATGAAAGACAAGGGATGTGTTTGCAATTAAATTGTATTTGTAAGAGTTTTTTCAGTTGATGACTTTCAATGCCTGACACCTTTTTGTTTAGACATATGAGAGTTAATACAAACCTCATGTACCACCTACTTGCATTCCAGCCTGGCTTGATTTCCAGGGTGTGAGAGGGCTCCCTCAGATGTTGTTAAGTTGAGGGACCTAAGTATACAGACAGAAATATTGGTGGAGACTAATGGAGTGACTCTTATTGCAGAAGTCTGCAGTGAAAACATGGGAGGTCTGGCATTTTGCATTCCTGGATTTTGGCAGTAACTCTCATTCCAATATTTTAACCCTTCACCAAGCTGCAGCCTCCTGCAACTTCACCATGTTTGTTAAGTATTCTTTAATAAATATCTCTGGCTGTATTCATCAAGGAGGGTGGTCCTAAATCATGCAGTGATGGCTGGTTTCTAAGATGAGAAGGAGCAAAGGTGGTCCTCCATCAGGGTCTCTGAAATGGCAGATCCTCCTGCCAGGGCAGTGCCACAACACAGCTGCCCAGTTTGCTGGAGTTGGTGGTGGCTGACACTTGCATCCCTTCAGCAGGGATGTTCCTTGCCTATCTCCTTGCCATCTCATTACGAGGTGTGGCTTTCACTTTTGTTCTTATTTTTCCTTTAATTTCCCTCGGTGAGTGGTATGGTGAGCTGAAGGGAGGGAGGGCTGGGCTAAAGGTTGGCAGACTTCAGCCATATGTCACCTGATGAAGATTCAACTGTTTAAGTTTTCTCAAGGTCTGGCTTGTAAAAGCAATTTGTCCTTGAGGAGATGCCCTGCTGTGCTGCCCCTGGCCTGGTGGGAGTGCAGGGGCTACCATGTTCCTGTCAGCGGGGCAGGCCCTCTGACTTTTTCAGGTCTAGGGCTTGGAGAGAGGTTCACAGCCTGAGCTCTGTATTTGAATGTACTGAGGCTTTCTCCATTTTTTGGTATTATATATATATTCTGACTTAGAGGGATGGTATTTAAAAGATGCTTCCTTAAATTGTTTATTTCAGTTTTGTGCTTGGGTATCTGCAGGCCCAAGCGTGGGGGTTAGCCCTCTGCTCCACGTGTGCCAGGGGAGTTCAGCTGTGCAAAATGAGGAGCCTGGCCGTGCTCCTGCTTTGCAGCCTACTGTATCCCCAAACTGGCATTTCTTTCAGAGGAGCTGTGGGGTATGAGAAAAGCCAGCTATTCTGGCCAAAGGGAAGGTGGGGTGGCAGGTGTGACCGGGGAAGCAAAGGCTGGGGACTAGCTGTGTTAACCCCCATTTCACTATAGCCTGTTAAGCTGGAGAACTGATAAGGTGCATTTGTCTTAGGAAGAAAAAAAAAATGACTCCACAAGGCACTAGTTAGTGTGAAAAGCATCTAGGACTGAGCCTGGATTATAAAAAACAAGTTACAAATGGAGAGCCCCCCTAAAAGCTTGTCCTGTGTGCAGTTCCCCATGGCATCGTTCCTTCTCTTGTCCCTGGTGCAGACTCCTTGGAAGCAGGGGCTATTTTCCCTGAAGCGTACTGGCAGGGCAAGGTGATCTTTTGGGGGGCAAGGTTGTAATGGCTACACCTGAGAAGAAGGTGGGTTTGGAAAGAAATGCTGCTAAAGCAATTTAGTGGGGATATGAGGAGGTGGTCAAGCTGTAAAATGTTTTAAGCTCCTGTTTTCACTGTCTACCATCTTCTGTTTTTACAGCACAGCACTTGCCCAGAGGGATCCTGGGCCCAGGCTAAGCCCCTGGAGATGATGGTGAGGCATGGCGTCACAGCTAAGCCTGAGGGAAATGTGAGCAGCAGCTCTGGGCTGGGCCATGGAGGATCTGGGCCTGTCCTGTGTGCTCAGACAGTGCTTCAGAGGAAGAGGTGTAGATAAATGCTGGGCATAAAGCATGCATAAGAGTATTTTCTCTTTATAAGCTTGATGACTGGAAGCTGATTTAGGTGTGCAACAAGAATTTATTTCAAAACTTGCTTTGTAACTTTCAAATAGACCTGTGTAACCTAGCCTGTGGTGGCCTATGTGGCTGTTAATCATATCAGTGCCTCAAATCAGTGAAGCTTGCTATTGTGACAGCAGCTTGGCCTTGGTTCCAATGAATCATGGGTTCCCTGAAATACAGTTCTGCTAATTTTGAATTTGCCATGTTTCACATCATGACTTTTTGTTAATGAACACATTTGAAGTAAAATTTGTGCTAGTGATCTAGATTAATAGTCCTTTATTTCAACAACTATGCAAGAGAGGTCTCAAAATTCTGACTTGGAGTGAAGTCTTGCTTCCAATTGCTTGTGTAGGTGTGGATATAAGAATATTCAGTTGGGGAGCTAATGTGTAATTAATGTCCATATAATTCATACTGAAGGGACCAATAAGTAGGCCAGTTCTAAAATTCTGCTAGCTTAAAAATAAAGAACTGGAGATACATGTATCTGTTTGAAATTGGCTTTCCTTTATAGGCAGAAGGCAATATGCTTTGATATAAACACCAATATCATGTATCTATAAGCTCCTTCTGTGTCTTTCAGACCAGGATTTTGCCAGTGTTGATCAGCTGTTCATACATGAATATACAGTGAAATCTTGATACTTGAATTATGTAGGTTGGAAAAGACCTTTAAGATCAAGTCCACCACTAAACCATGTCCCTAAGCACCACATCTACATGTCTTCTGAGTACCTCCAGGGATGGTGACTCCACCACTTCCCTGGGCGGCCTGTTCCAATGCTTGACAACCCTTTTCAGTGAAGAAGTTTTTCCTAATATCCAATCTAAACCTCCTCTGGTGCAACTTGAGGCCATTTCCTCTTGTCCTATTGCTTGTTACTTGGGAGAAGAGACTGACACCCACCTCTCTACACCCTCCTTTCAGGGAGTTGTAGAGAGCAATAAGGTCTCCCCTGAGCCTCCTTTTCTCCAGGCTAAACAACCCCAGTTCCCTCAGCCACTCCTCATAAGACTTATGCTCTAGAACCTTCACCAGCTTTGGACATGGTCCAGCACCTCAATGTCTTTCTTGTAGTGAGGGGCCCAAAACTGGACACAGTATTTGAGGTGCGGCCTCACCAGAGCTGAGTACAGGGGGATGATCACTTCCCTAGTCCTGCTGGCCACACTGTTCCTGATACAAGCCAGGATGCTATTGGCCTTCTTGGCCACCTGGGCACACTGCTGGCTTGTATTCAGCTGGCTATTGACCAACACTCCCAGGTGCTTTTCTGCCAGGCAGCCTTCCAGCCACTCTTCCCCAAGCCTGTAGCATTGCAAGGGGTTGTTGTGATGCAAGTGCAGGACCTGGCACTTGGCCATGTTGAGCCTCATAGAATTGGCCTTGGCCCATTGATCCAGCCTGTCCAGATCCCTCTGCAGAGCCTTCTTCCCCTCAAGCAGATCAACACTCCTGCCCAACTTGGTGTCATCTGCAAACTCACTGAGGGTGCACTCGATCCCCTCATCCAGATGAAGATGTTAAACGGAACTGGCCCCAATACAGAGCCCTGGGGAACACCAGCTGTGACTGGCCATGAACTGGATTTACCTCCCTTCACCACAACTCTTTGGGCCTGGCCATCCAGCCAGTGTTTTACCCAGTGAAGTGTATGTCTGCCCAAGCCGTGAGCAGCCAGTTTCTCCAGGAGAATGCTGTGGGAAACGGTGTCAAAGGCTTTACTGAAGCCTAGGTAGACAACATGCCCAGCCTTTCCCTCACCCACTAAGCGGGTCACCTTGTCATAGAAGGCGATCAGGTTAGTCAAGCAGGACCTGCCTTTCATAAACCCCTGCTGGCTGGGCCTGATCACCTGGTTGTCCTGTATGTGCTGCGTGATGGCACTTGGGATGATCTGCTCCATAACCTTCCCCAGTACCGAGGTCAGGCTGGCAGGCCTGTAGTTCCCCAGGTCCTCCTTCTGGCCCTTCTTGTAGATGGGTGTCACATCTGCTAACCTCCAGTCAGCTGGGACCTCCCTGCTTAGCCAGGACTGCTGGTAAAGGATGGCAAGTGGCTTGGTGAGCTCTTCTGCCAGCTCTCTCAGTACCCTTGGGTGGATCCCCTCAGGCCCCATAGACTTGTGTGTGTCTAAGTGGTGTTGCAGGTGGCTAACCATTTCTCCTTGGATTATGGGGCCTTCATTCTGCTTGCTGTCCTCTTCTGTACAGGCTTTCAGCTGGAGAATGATTGTATGGGGTAACATGTACGTTTTCTGTTTTTACATCTTATGACTTGCAGCTACCTGTCCTAAAAATATTTAGCTGGTTCAGAGGTTTAACTCCCACTTCTGGGAAAAATTTTCCAGCTGAAACATCTCTCTTTCTAAGGTAGGTTCAGAGAAAATTTTCTGGGTGTTGGGGACTTTATTCACATGACTCTTTGGTTGAGAGTTCTAAAATAATTGAAAGGCTTGTTTCTAATCAGAAATGTTTCACAGAAGTATTTCAGTTTCCTTTTTATGAGGCTAAAAAGTTTGTAACCAAAATTAAATTATCTGTTCCTCGGGGGAGCAAGAAGCTTTTGTTTTCCCAAAAATGTTAATTTAAGGAAATCTCCACCAAGAAAAAAAGCAAAACCAGTTATTCCGTCAGTACCTTATGCTCATCTGATGTAAAACTATCTTTTCTAGTGTATGGTTTAACCAGTTTCCACCCAGTCCTGAAGATACGCTCTAGGCTGAAGTACCTTGCTTGTCAGTATCTAGCCAGGATTTACCAGGTCGTGTCACCGTTAGTGCCAGGAGAGGGCACCAGACAGCACTGACAAACCCCGTGCTCAGTGCCACGCTCTGGCACTGCAGAGGCAGCAACCCCTCTCAGGTACCTCTGCAGGTGAAGAATAACCTTCCCTTTTACAGCAGCCTTTCGTGGAGAGTGACTGTACATGTAAGCAGAAAATGTTTGTGCTTATGCATTATTGTTTAAGTTACAGTCCCTGGAGACTGGATGATCTGATTTATGTGGACTTCAGGAATCAGTATTTGTGTATGAAGGGATGATACAAGTGCTGGATAACTTAAGTCTGAGACTTTCAAAGAAATTTAGAGATGTTAGGAGCTGAACTCTGCCGGTAGCGAACTGTGTCCCATAAGCCCCTGTGGAAATCCCAGGCTGAGATGCAGTGTTGTATCAGCGTAGTGATGCTCATGTGAAACCTCACCCATGTATAGAGCCAACGCATGGGCAGAAAGTGGGGGAATCCCCAGAGGACAGGTACAGGTGACCCAGGACATGTACCTGCAGAACCTGGCCCAGGGAGCCATCCCTGCCAGGACCAGGGTGTCCACTGCCACTGCTAGTGCTCTCCTGCCTTCCTTTCCCTCCTCCATCCTGAGCCTGCCCTTCATGACTCTTGCTTTGCCTTATTAAGGTACATGGAAGCTTGGTGGACTTTTCCTGTAATCCAGTCAATGACTTTTTGAATAAAATAGAGTATCTCTTTAGAACCCTATGAATAATTAAACTACAAATCTGATCCTCTATTAATGGAAAATAAATGCCTACAGAGACATGTCACAACAGAGGTTTAATTATTCTATCTAGAGAATACTTAAAACTGTCTGATTTTTTTTTTTCCCCCACCTATTTAGAAACACATGAACAATATTTAGGCTGAAATACAGAATTTTACTGCATCTAGTTTCCTCTAATTCTTTGGAATGAACTGTTAGCTCCTATTATTTGCTCTCCTTCTACTCCTCAGAAGCATTAACTAGCTGAATGTATCAGGATTTCATAGCATCGGAATTGTCCATTTGCCTAATATACTCTGATCCTGTGCCTTTACGGATGCTTTGACTCTCCTTGACTTCACTGGGAATTAAGGATAGCCAGCTCTTCAAAGAGTTGGCTTCACAGTTAATTTGCATGCTGAAATTGGCATTTATATTAAATTACAAAAAAGGCAGTCTTGGCGAGACCTGTAAAAGTTTCTACATCATGAGCAGAGCTCTGAATCAGCTGTAGGACTGAGGTCTGACTTTAAGAGCTGATGTTAAAAAGTGTAAAAATTTATTTATGTAGACCCTATTATTCAGAGATGTCAAACTCTAAAACTGATTGCCAGCTGCCAAACTGCTTTTCTGGACATGTTTTTCTATTTCTGAATATTTTGTTTGAATTTCTAGTTTAAGCAATATATTGCCCTTTTCATGACCTTGGGGGTAACCTGTGTTTTAGCTGCTTGTTTTGCTTCCTGGGTAGCACCTTCCAGCCAGGCGTCTCAAAATGGTCTGAGTACTTAAACTTCCAGAAAGTGGTTAGTCATCCCCTCAGGGGTGGACAAAGTCACGAGCTCCCTGAACAAAAGATCCACCATATAAAACCAAGTCTAGGGAGCAGCCCAGCAGAGGCTGAAGCGTGGCTTGGAAAACATATATTTACTCTCTCTGTTCTTGAGCAGGTGTGTAAATGGGATAGGTGTGTAGGTGTTTGGAGAAGCCCCACTTCCAGCACCTGAAACTGGGCTGAGACCAGCCCCTGGTCAGCTTTCTGTGGCTGCAGAGGTCTTCTCCCCTGTCCTCAGAGTAAGACTATCTTTTGTGATATCTTTGCTTCAAGTAGTGGCACAACTTCTACTAATGCATTTCTCTAGTGGTTTTTACACCAGCAGAATTAATCTGATAGTCTTTGCTTTCTTTTCTTCCAAATTAGGTGAAGGAGTTTTCATGCTGCTGGATAATTATTCCCAAAACTGGAAGTAAATATCAGGCTTAGCTCTTATTCTTGAAAGCACTGAGGCAACTGGAAGGAAATTCCACCCCACAAACCCTGCTTTTCCTATCTTAAGGGTTAAAAGCAATGACACCATTGCCCCAACCCTTGCTGTGAGCATCCCTCTCAGTCTAAAATAAAAAGGACTGTGCACTTGCCTATCATCCTGATATATCAGAGCTGTCTCTGCTTTCTGTCCTTAAACTGGGAGGAACCCCCTTCCAGCTTCCCTCTTTTGTCCTGTCCCTTTCCCAGCCTCTTCTGTGATCTGGAATTTGTGCAGCAGCTCCAGCTAACCAAGGCTGAGCAACAGCACTTGCCATGAGTCCTCTTGCATGGAACTAATAAAATATTCCTGGCCACAAGTCACACGAAATACTGCAGAGCACCTGCAGAACAGAATTAAGTTAACCCCTCCTGAATTGTAGTTCTTCAATTAATCTTTACACTGGGCACATATATCAATAGCACATAGTTCATACAGGGTGACAGAAATGCTAAGAAATGAGAAGAAAATTAGGACTGGAGCTGGACTGAATTTTTATAAAGAGGAGTAAAGCCAGGCATTAATATTTACTTGTTTTCTTTTGTATTGTGCCTGACCTTGGCCCAAGCCTTGAATGTCTGCATGAGACCCGAGATTATCTTGACAAACCCAAACCTCAGCTTTTTCTGAAGAGCTTGAGAAGGATTTTAGTTCCCTGTCACCTGTGTCTCAATTTTCTGAAGCAGCTCCTGGTTTCTTCCATGACATTTTCCTGGCCTTTATTAGCCACAAGATCCTAAAGGCATCAAATGCTAATCCTGACTCTGGACCTAGTCTTTAACTATTGCAGGGGTAAAGCACTGCAGGAGGTACAAATGTGCAGTACTGTAGGCTCTGGGGGGTCTCGACTGCAGTGTAAAACTAATAGAGTCAGGAACTGTGGTGTTTACTGGATACTTCTTATGTTGCTGGATACAAGAGGGAAAAGGCATACTGTCTGTGTTCAGCAAAGGCTTTGCACTCCCTGCTCAGAGTGCCAAAATGAAGAATCTTTCACCTGGCTGTTTTCCTTACTGTAGCTGTCAGGCAAGAGCCCTGTCTGTCCAGTGAGGGTAAGGATGACAACGGGTCGTGCTACTGGAAAGGAGACAGACATCCCTGGGATGCCACCCTTATTCAGTGACGACTGAGACAGATGTCCTGAATCAAGCAGCCTCACTCATAAGTGTAAGGGCTCTGGGTTGATTTTGTTGCCTAGCCTACGTGCTGCTGAAGGACGTGCACAGCTTTAGCTGGGTCTGCTGTGTAGAGTAAGTTTTGTCTTGACTTTTGGGCAGGTTTTAACCTGAAATATTCAAAGTATATTACCTTATGCAAACTGCTGCTTCAGGGTGGTAATAGGGTTACGCTGAGTAGTTGGGAGGAAGGTAATCTGCAGGATTACCAGGTCTCCCTCTGGAGAGAGGGAGTTCCTTCCCTGTTTGTGTTTCCAGGTTGTCTAAGCCCACCTCACATACTTGGCTCTATTGCTGTTTTAGGGGCTATAGGGTCAGAACAAGTTCATTATCCCACTCCTTAACCTTCTTGCACCAACCGAATGTGGAGTTACCAGTAAAGAGCCCGGCAGTTTCTTGTAGGTTAACAGCCTGAGCACACAGGGCAAATGCAGTACTTGTGGTCACGAACACCAAACCAAAATAGATGCAACCTGAACTGTGAAGGCTAAGGGTCTAGTCCCAGTGCAGTTGACTGCAGCCTTAGCATGAAATGATGTTGTGCCTTCTGCATGTTAGTTTTTGAAGAACATATATAACTCATTGGGGTTTGTCTATCCCTTTAAATAAACTTTCTCGCCTTTCAGGCTGTGTGGCAGAATTCATTCCTCATTGACCTCATGAAAGCTTCATTCTCAAACTGGCCATATGTTGTCTGATTATCCAGACCACCTATGTAACTCCCACATGCTTTTACCCAGCCTGATTGCTTATTACTGTTCCCTCTGCTAGCCTAATGATGCCATCCTTAATGCCTCCATTAATCCTTTTTCCTCCACAAGTGTCAGTGTTCCTATTCTCTCACTTTTTTTCATGTGAGATGCCCCATTAAGTCTTTCCCTTTGCCATCAAAATCCTTTCTCAACCACTTGATTTTTGCCAGTAATGCTGAATCCCTCTTCCCCATGCATGCATGTGTGCAGGTGGGATGGCACATGTGTCATTTCGAAGCATGAGAACTGACTCCCCTGCTCGTGGCTGTCCTCAGCCGGGCTGTTCCTAGTGCTGCATTCTTACTATGAGCTTCCTCACGTAGCTTCTCTCTGTTTGCCTGTTTCATGTACAGCAAGAACTGGATTTGACCTTGTCTGATGTGAGGCTTGTGGCACTCGCCCTGTGCTCCCCAGAACAGCAACAGCCCTAGGAAGAAGTAGGGTCACTGATTTCAGTGGGTTGTGTCACTGGAGTGCAAGTGGCGTAAAGTAACCGCAGAGCAAGAGGGCTTCCGTTGTGTGGTTTGGTGTCAAAGTCTCTTGTTTTGACACCAGGAGAAAATCTGAAACTGGAGGTTTTGATAAAGTGAGGGGAAAGTGGGGAATGGCTGGTAAAAAGACAAATGTGCAAAGCTGATGGCTGATGAATTTCGTGCTGCTTCACTGACACTTGAAAATTTTCTCTTCTCTGCTTCAAAAAGATCTGGAGATCCTGTCTGCTTCTTATATGGGGATGAGGTATCCTCCATGACAGGCCACAAGCTGCCCAGGGGAAGCTGTGACTGAGAAGAGTTAAATTAACAATCCCCGAGCACTGTCCTGGTTAACCAGCGCCCATGTTTTACCTTGTCTTCATGTGATTGCCATTAGCCCAGCACTGCTGTGTGCCAGGAGGGGCTGTGCTCCCCTCTGCTAGTGCATGGTGAGTTACTGGGCAGCAGCAAATCCAGGGATAGCTATCTGAAGGCAGGGTTGTGGTGAGGGGGACCTGGGGCTATTTTCAGAGAAATATTGTCTGCAGTGTCACTTTTGTCCTTGAGAGGCTGACTGGGAAGCCAGCTTTTTCCGCAGTTGGTTGAAAATCACATTGCATCAAACAAATAAATGTTCTGGCTGTGCTTAGTGCTATCCTGGCGGGAGGAAAGTCAATTAGGCAGCAATAAAATAAATGTGGAATACTTCAACCAATCTGGCATGAAATAAGAGCTACCAAAAGTATGTCCAAGAGTGTCTTGCTAGCAATGTTATAACAACATGTGGTGCTGGAAGCATTGGCATTCGAGGTGGGGAAGGACGGGCTAATGCTGGGGTCTGTCCTCACCCAAAAGCAGACTCCAGGTCCAACACAGGGGAGGCTGCTTTGCGAATCCCATTCAGACAGTAGTCCTGCAGCATGCATGCAGGCTGTCTGCAGGCTCACTGTAAGAGTATTTTAAGTATGTTGCCCTTGGTTTTAGTTTCATGGATAATTTTAGAAAGCATATGCTTGGGTCTCTAATTTCTACATTACTGCTGCTGTTCCATGTGTCAGACAGTATCTGCTCTTTCCTGACAAAACTTTCACATCATTGCCACTGACACTCAATACTTTTGCTCCGACGTTGCTACTTTTAGTTCATGGGAAAGTTGCAGAGCTTGCTATGCTGACTGATGTGCATGTGGGAAGGGAGGTGCTCTTGCATGTTTGTCACTTTTTGCCTATTTCATTGCAGAACAGCCATATCCACACTTCAGCACAGGATACTAAAGGGTTTTTTGAAACATTAAAAGTGTTGAATTCAAACTTAATAGTTTGCAAGTGCATTTTTAGATGCATAGTAGACAAATGCAACCTGTGAGATATCAGTGCTCTTGACTTTAACATCTGCACATGGATTGTGAGCAGATAATTTGAACTCGTTGGTCTCCCTTTCAGGCCCTCTTTCATCATAGTGCTGACATCACCAATGTTTCCATAGCAACCAGGACAGGTCTGTATGTGCAGCCCAACTGCACCCAGCTGACAGCTGGGAGGAGCTCTCGGCAGTGTGGGACCCTGGGGCTGACCCCTCAGCCAGCAGCAGGCCTTCCCGGGAAGCCCCGCTTTCACTTGTTCATACTTCAGTGGTTTAAAGAAGCTTCTTAAAACCAATTATCTGCATAGTTACAGGTGGAGCTGGAGCAACAGGCAAACATTATCAGACTTCAAGTACCATGGACTAAAACTTTCCAGTTTGCGTATCTGCATCAGGCTGGATGTTTTTGGGAAGCTTCAGCAAGAATGGCACATGTGTTTATAAAGGTACCGTTATGTTGATTTTTATTAATTTTACTTTGTAAAGGTCTTAAGACTACTGGGCTATGGACTAAACTTTACAATATAGAGTGTTTTGGTTTAATGGGATGGCCTCCGCTCCTTTGAGGAAGAGCCATCCAAACCTGACCAAGTGAGAGGTCTTTACATGCTCTCCAGTCTTGCAGGTTCTGAAATGATTTGGTTTGGTAGCTGCTTCCCAGTTCATCCTGGGTATGCCTTCTGGGGTACATCAGCATTTCCCCAAAAGTCTGCTGGAAAAGTAGATACATACTGGGAGCAGAGACTCTCCTGTGTGCTTTCCACATCATTTTCTGGTGGCCATGTGGCACCCAGGAGCTGGGGGATGAATGTGGCTGGCTGGCCTGAAGAAAGGTTAAAAGATAAATGGGGAGATGAGAAAAGAAAACCAGGAGTGAAGAGGATGAAGACTTGGATATGGAAGAATAATTTTAAAACAGGCAAGCCTAGGAAGCTGCACACAAACGGATGAAACGCTGAGGTCTCAAAGGAGAAGGTGGTGTGTGGCATGATGGGACAAAGGCTGCCCAGGGAGCCTTTGACCCTTTGAGTACAGGATCAGGGGGTACCATTTTCAATGGAGTCTTCACCCCTTCCCTGCACTCGGTTACGCTCAGGGAGTGGCTGGTCCTTCTGCTACAAGAACTGCTTTGCACCTGAACCTCCCTGTGGGCGTGCTGTAAGGGGAGTCCCAGGAGAATTTGAGAACCACAGGGAGAACAGGCAAGCTTTGTCGAAGGGGAGTTTAAGCCTTGCCTTTCAAACGTGTTTATCTGTGTCCACCATGGGGTCCTGTGGAAAGGAGTCTTTCACCAGCATCTGCTATTTTCATATTCATTATTTTGGAGTCAGTTTTGCTCAGTGCCAGAGTCCCAAACAGCTGCTTAAGCCAGTTTTGGGTATGTCAAGAATGAAATATAATGTAAAGAGTTTTGACAATTGGTCTTAGCTGGCCGAGATTAAGGTCTGGAGTGCCTTATCTTAGGTGCAGAGTCTGTTTTGTGTACACATAGTAAAAGTACCTCATCTTCCTGTCTTACTGTGAAAGGATATTCACTGATGTTTGAAGTGCTTGGATGCAAGAGTGCTGAGCACTGGAAGAGGCCATAAAGAAATATTTTTCTGTAGTGCACATTTTGAGCAGTGTGCAGTAAATAGGATCATAGGGGTAGGTACCGGTCACAGAAGATGAAACATAATATTGTCATTTATTCTGTGTCTTGAATGAGATGGGGAACCTCTGGAGAAAGATAGGATGTGATCGTGTAATTAGACTGTGTCATAATACAGGCTTTTCAGGAAGCAACACAAAGGCTCAACAGAGATCTCTGAACTATTTAACACCTGGCTTCGCAACCTTGCTAAAGTTCTTTTAATATAGATGGGCATAGTATAATACCTTATACTGAAATAGCTCTAGTTGCTAGGTTTGACCTTTTCATTACTTGTTCAGCATCCCTGCACCAGTTAAATGTGTTACTTCTATAGAAAGATTAAAATAGAGTGAAGAAGCAATTTCCAGAAGGATTTTAAGGACTTTTTGATAGGGACTGTCAATCCTTCAGTGCTTCTGAAAAATCCTAGTCTAAATACTTTGTCTCTCATTTGCAAATACCATGAAGTTTTGGCATTATAGGCCAATTGCAGTAACCTACAGTGCAATAATTTAAGAACCTGATGTAAGCCCACACTCATACAAAAGTTTGCTGGAAACTTTTCACGTAATGTGTTGTGGTGAGATATATGAAAAAAGCTGTGGAGTGTGAGGTATCCCAGCATGAGCTCTGCTGTTCAGCTGTGCTGATTAGAAGAGGGCTTATGGATGTTTTGTGGTTGAGCCCTCTGCTTCGGTATCAATTATGGATGCTGTAGGAACTTCCTGAGATGGAGTAGAAGGAAGGGGTGGTCTGAGTTGAGAAATCAGGGTCACAGGAATGTCTAATGTACAATATATAGCAATGGGTCCCTCATTGGGGAAGAAGGGACAGTCAATTAGTTGAGGACTGTATCTCTCCAGTAACAGCTCTAAGGGAAGGAAATGTTTGATTCATTGTGACCTTGCTTGAATAGTCACTATGGTTTGGGGTTGTGAAAACCCTAAAGCATGCTTGAAGGAAGCTTGTTGCAATATGAAGTTTCCACTTTGATTTTTTTTTTTTAACTTTAGAAGTATATTGAAAGTAGGTTTTAAAAATGTCTTTGGTGCCTACATATGTGTGCACGTGCGCTCCTGATCATTACAGGGAAAAGCTTGTAGTTTTTCAAAGAAATAACACCAGAGGCTGACAATGTTATAATTGCAAGAAACCCATTATTTTCAATGTTTTCACCTGCTCCCTTTGAAATTGTATCTCATGTTGCAATCTAATGCAGGTCTCACTTTCATAGTGTGTTCACCGTTTTCAGAGACTCCACACTCTTTCCTTACCTATGTATCTCACTGTTGTTCTTGAGCCATAATTAGCATCCTGTCATATGCAGTAATGGGATGAGTCATGTCACCTACCCTTTAGTGCTCAATGACACCATCCCTCAGGGTTGTGTTTCTGGTTTGCTATGTTCTCCAAGGTGCTGCTGTGTTACCTTGAAATAATTGTCTGATTGTAAATGAGGTTGCAGTTGTGTAGGTCAGGGTTAATTTTGTGGAAGGCTGGAATGCAAAACTATGGCAAGTAAACGGGCATCGTGGTGCTTGTATACCCTTACAGCTGCAAGAGGTGCCCTGGGCAGAGTGGGCAGTTGTGCTGCCAGCTCAGCTCTTCTCTCTCCTCCTGTCAGGTGGAGGGCACGGGAGGCTCCAGCCTCTTGCATGCCCAGTCCCATCTGCTAAGAGAGGAAGGACATCTAATGGAGACTGGGAGATTAGGATATTACCTGTATCAAGAGTGGGGACTGGAGAAAAAGGTCTTGATGTGTTATCCAAAAACTGACAAGGACCAGTGAGAATTAAACTTAACAAAATAGCAAAATGTGTCTGTCACCCCTAGAAAGGTCTGCAAAGGAGCTGAGAGAGTTCAGAAACAGTTATCCTCTTCCACGGACTGTATGGTTGCCCCCTCTTGGGGAACAGCAGTGGTCCAGCCCTGACAGCTCCTGGGGTTTTCCTGATCTCTTGGAGGACTGTGGGTCTAGGTGCAGGTACTCTGGCCTTACCCGAGTGAGGACAATAGGACTCAACTGTTGAACTTTGCTGCTGCTATGCAAGCTTGCAGTTCTCTAGATCCTAGATTTGTGATAATGGCTTTACTACACAAAGAAGCTGATCTGTTTGCAATTCCTCGTTAACTTGGGTTTACGAAGACAAATCTTGTGTAAGGGAATTTTTGTTTTATGTGGCTATAAATAGTGCTTGGCATTGTAGCTGGCATAGCAAGGATGTTGCAGCAGAGAAGATGTAACGGTGGTTTATCTGCTAAGATGTGATTTTTTTAGGAAAAACAGCAGGAACAGAACATTCAACAGCCCTTAATTGTGACTTTAAAAAGTGCAGATGTTGGGAAGAGCTTTTGGAGGAATGTTCTTTGTAATAGTTCTGCACAGTACGTGCTGCAGATGAGCTGCATCTGAACTACTGAAAACCTTGTGAGCTTGTTTTGTAATCTAGACTCCGTTCTGCATCTGTTACTGCCACCAACTAGATTTTGATGTCAGTTTGGCACATTTGAAAGTCTTTCAGACCTCCATTTGAAAACCTGAGTGTGATGTGCAGTGGACATGCCCAAAAAATCTCACAAGGCTGGATTTTCACAGTTGGTTGACAGAAGAGGAAACCTGGGGGAATGAGAGAAGAATTGGGGAACCCTTACCCCAGTGGTTCCTTTTTCCAGGGTGAAAAAGCTGAAAAGGGCTTCCTGGAGCCTTGTGGTTGGTTCAAAGGTTTCTTCCAGCTGAGGCTCTGCATAGGCACCCATAGTCTGAGATTCCTCTCAGAAATCCTGGGGTTACAGAGGAAGTAGGGGTGTTGTCAGACCTGCTGATCATACCCTTCTTCATGAAGTGGATAGTGAGGCTGCTGTGGCCATCAGGGTTACCTTGGCCACCCATGGGGTTTTGTGGTAGGTAGGGGCTGGAAGGGTGCAGAGGTGACAAACCAGCATGAGCTCCTTCAGAGCTCAGTGCCCCTCCTGAGGTTTCGGTGCAGTATCTCCCCAGCGAGACTGAATTGGAACAGGGAGGAGGGGATTTTTTTAAAGCCTAGCAGGAATATATGATATAACAGATTAGAGCTGGGGCTTACAGATTTTACCATTTACTGGCTAAGAACATTGCTGGCTGTTTGAGGGAAGTTACATAGGTCACTGAAAACACCGTTTTTTTGGTGCTTGTTTTCTTTGCTGCTACTAATATTTGAAGTTCTGGAATTCAAAACCAGATTGTTCCTTGGTATGAAATTGTCTGGGTGGTGTGAAGCTGACCGCCTGGAGTGCAAGAAATCCAGTGCATCAGCAGAAAGAGGGATTTCTTTTTTCAGTGTAATGAATATTTACCAGTCAGCATGTCTGACAGGCTTTTAGCAGTAAATATCACTTGAAACCAACTGCTGGAATCCCTGACTGTAATAACAGAAAGGAATGAATGGAAAAGGGAATTCGCATTCCAAATCCTTCCAGAATAAGTTATTAAAAATAACAGAGTTGGAGTAGGGCTGGGAACAGGCTTATCAGCACCTGGAGAATGATGAATTTCATGATTGCTAAAAGCTGTTTGTGCTGTTGTAATTAAGGTTGGTATCTGGCACATGCTGACCTTGGAAGTGGTCAGTGGTCCCAATAATTATTTATTGGGAGGAAGCTGACTCAGTTCCTTGGATGTGTAAACCTGGGAATCTCAGCTCTGAACAGTTTTGACAGTTATCGTAGGCTGCCTCCTCTAACTTTACTCCCAACTGTCTTATTTTTCTTCCTTCTTCTGTCAACCTTATATGTGGAAATTTATGTGCAGAAATGCTGACAGATAATTTCTACAGTTTTTCTATGGAAAAGTCACAGATCCTATTGGAGAGAAGAAAGACAGGTCTGACTGAAGGACTGGCTGGGAGGCAGAACTTGAGTTCAGCCCTGGGCTCAGCTAAGGGCTTTTTGAATAGTCTAGAGGCAAACTGTTTAATCTGTCTGTTCCCCACCTATAAGCTCAGGGTAATAATGCTTCCTCTAGACGTACAGCATCAGGGATCTGGAGGCCTTGATTTTAACTTGGAAAGCCACTGTACTAACTTGTACAGGAAAAACAGCAAGACAAGATTAACAGATGGAGCATCTTGTTTCTCGGAGTTTGACAGGGCAAAGCTTTAGTCTGTTTGGGGGACAGGAGGAATGAAGGCAAGAGCAAATGCACTCACATAATCTCCTTTTTTAGCTCTGCTCAATTGGGGCATCAACTGTATCTGCTTAACCTTTGCAGCTGAGGGCTCCTGCTTGAGCTGAGACAAGTCCTGCTGTTTTATCACAGAGGAGTTCTTTGAAGTTCATCTTGTGTCTGTGTGTCAAGGTGATTACACTGAAGTGCAGCCAGCTGAAATAGGCTTCAGGGACCAAAAAAGTGTGTGAATAACCACTTTACTGCCTGTATCTGGTCTTGGCCAGTATATGCTCCAGTTACTGTTCAGCATTCTGCAGCTACAGCTTTTCAATAAGTTGGAGCCAACCTGGACCATGCCTCAAAAAGTCAGATGCACAGTTTTTAAATACATAATTCCAAAACCTAGAAGCTTAACTTTAGGCTGTGGCTTACTGCACTGCCTTGGTGTACAGCAGAATGAAAGAGGAGTCCTGCCCCAGGACTCTTGCATGCCTTACCAGATTTGATCCCTGTAGGTTAGAGATGCAGCATATGATTATGCATTTATATTTTGATAGTGCTAAAGGCCCATCTGTTTAGTGTTCTCTTGTGCTTGGTGCTGTATAAACATATTGAAAGTGATGATCTCTGCATAAAGAGCTTTTAGTCTCAAGACAAGTCATAACAAGAGAATAAAATAGGCAACAAAACAGAAATTAGGTGACAGGGAAAAAAAATTAAGGAAAATTTCTTATTTAGTTGAGATCAGTTACTGCAATCTATTTGGAAATGACACAGGTTTCCAACCTTCCTTCCCCCCCCCCGCCCCTTGAAAAACAGTCTGCTTCCTGTAGCAAAACAATAACAAGTATTTGATGCAATCTCATGCTGCTGTGGATTAGGCATGTCTACATTGCGAAGACAAAATAATTTATACTTAACCAAGCAAGCTTTATGTGAGCTCCTTTGGAGGCTGTTAGCAAGCAGGTGAGGACACACTGCAGGCTGCAGATGGCTCTCCGCTTCTAGGGAGATGTGTGAGGTTTCTGCCCATCCTGAGCCTTGTGCTGCTGTGTGAGATGCAGCATAGACAAGCGCTGCTCTTTTATCTTCTTGCACTGTGAGCAGAATCTAGCCCAAAGGAGTGATGCTGTTTGTACAGCAGTGATAAAGCATCTGGCCCACCACAGATGGGTTGGGTTATCGCTGCAGCAACCTTAGGGTGAAGGGAGTTTGGGGAAGCTAAAGAGGTGCTTCTGAGATAGTCAAGGGAGTGTTTCTTATGCAAAGACAATTAGAGAGGAAATCTGAGGCATGCAAAACGTTGGGGAGGGAACTTGGGAAGAGCACTGAGATGAATTGAGGATAGAGACTGGTGAGCTGGGGAAGCTGTGACTCAAGCTTTCCTTGATGCTGTATGTGGGGGGTCACTGTCAATATTTGAAAAGGGACACAACAGTCCTGTGGCTTTCCTAAGGGGAACCAGATCCTCTTAATGCTTCCTTGCACTGGAAAACACGTGGAAGATCAGGCATTGCTACCAACTGAGTTTTTCAGAGTTGTGCTTGTGGAATATAATAGCAAGACTCCTCCTAGTTAAGATAAAAGTGGGTGTCTGAGAATCACTTTAATCCTCACATCCCTTAGTTCTCAGATTGTCTGTGCTTCCTTTGTGTCAATTGACACTCGTTATGTCACCAGTGCAAATTGCCACAGCATGTTTTCTTAAGTTTGATGTAATGAGGAAAGAATTCAGATAGCATCAATACCTCATCATTTTGCACTGATTGTTAGTGGGAACCAACAAAATCAGATACAGCCTTTCTGTATTAAGTGTACAAACAATCCATGAGATCAAAACCGCTGACTTCAGTCGTGTCAGATTTTCATGATTAAGTCCATGTTTCTAGGACAAAAGGCGAATGCAGTCGAGCGTCTTGGACAACCCTCTGTTCTAAAGGGGCACTGCCACAGTGTGAGGTCTCTGGTCCTGAATGGAGTGGGGCATACCGGTTTGGAAAGGGTTGTGGTGCGGTGGGCACTGCCTTGGTGAGCCTCTTATATTAAGCCACTGTTTCTCCACATTTGAGTTGTTTGACTGTTTCCCCACCCTGTTTTGTAGGGAGTTGTGTACTAGGAATTTATTGAGACCTGATCTTGTCTGCAGGGAGCCAGTACTTTCCCTGAAAGATATTTACCCGCAATGGCTGGGGAGCACATTCTCCAAACACACATAGGGAAAGGCATGTGGAGGGCAGCTCTGGCTGCAAGCAATGGGCCTGAGCTCTGCAGGGACTCTGTGACTTTGTGGGAATCGCTTCTGCGGTGGTCTCCTGTTAACAGATCTCCTCTTGTTAATCTGCTAGCCGTATGCTAAAAACGTATTTGCTGTATGATAGAAAGTGTAAGGGAAACCTCTTGCAGTCCTACAAGATATTGCTTAGTTCAAAAGAACTGAAATAGAAACAAAGCACTTATTTGAATAATAGTCCTGTGTAATACTAACAGGAGTCACGAGATGGGGCTATTTTAGCTAAATCTCCCCAATTCTGTGTCACTGGCTGTAGGGGCAGTTAGATGGGAAATCCCCATGCATGTAAAGATGCGCTTGGCTCGAAGGTGAGCCCAGGACCAGCGAGGTGCGTGTACCATTGTCTCGGCAATCCTTTGTTCATTTGTGCAGATACAGGTCTGATAGAGGCTTTTCCCGATGCACAAGCCCAAAACGGTGTGTGTAAGCTCGAGATCGGGGTTTTCCTTCTCTCTCACTGCCCCTTTGCCCAGTGTGCCTAAGGACACTGATTGCATCGTTAGCCCTGTACGTAGGGCAGATGAGTGTTCCTAGTGGAAGTCTGCTGGTTCATTTGGCAGAGATTCCTCTCCACGCTGCCAGGAAAGGGGTTAAAAGCACACTGTTTGCTGTTCAACATCTTCAAGCAGTCATCTCTTCTCTTTAAAATGTATAAAATGTAGCTTTAAATGAATCCTCATTCTTCTACACTGCATGTTGCTAGATGCAAACAAGCAGAACTGTCTCCCCAGGTATTGTGTGTGTCTCAAAAAAAGGCTGAAATAAGATATTTCTGTGACCTGAAACACCTGATTTAGGCTCTGTGGGACTCTGCTGTCCAATAAGCTCTTTGCTCCAGAGCTCAGAAATAATTTTTTTAAATTGAATTAAAATAGCAGATGTTAAAAATATGCAGCTTGGGAGAGGGAAAGCTCCCCTCCCCCCTCCCAAAGGCACAGAATAATAGATAACATTAATATATGACATCTGAGTCTGTGCCTTCGTGCAGTTGAACATTTTATGGTATCTGGACTAAGTGATGATAAAGAAACCAAACTGAATGTGGCTTGGAAGATTTTTGTCTACATCTGTCATTCACCTCCAGCTTTCTTTTTCACTGAGGGAAGAAGAGCAGCAAGTGCTGTAACAAAAGCACCAAGTGCTACAGGTTGGATTTAGCCCTAGTGTAAGCTAGCACGGATCCTCTAAGGTCAGAGGAGTTGCATGGTTGCGTGCCTGCTGAGAATGTGTCCCCGGTCCCTGTTACGTGTAGATTAACAGCCAATTATGCTAATTGCGTTCCCAGTTGAAGTACAGAATCAGCCAATGCTGTTTGTAACTTTGAATATCAACTCATTGAAACAAAAGAAATGGGTGATATCTGTGAGGCATGTGCAGAGATTTTTAGAGGATACTCGTAAATTGCTAATACTTGATCCCTGGAAGTGTTCAAGGCCGGGCTGGATGGGACTTTGAGCAATCTGGTCTAGTGGAAGGTGTCCCTGCCCATGGCACGGAGGTTGGAACTAGGTGATCTTTAAGTCCCTTCCAACCCAAACCATTCTATGATTCTATGATGCATCATGTTCTTTGCCTTGCAGAATTCCTTGCACAAGGTATGAGCTAACACTAAGCTTACTGCAGGCTTGATGGCCAGGAATAGTAGATGTCAAGATATTAGCAGAGCTGCTGTGGGTTTTTTATATATATGTATGTAAATAATTCCTCTAAACCATGGTGCTTCACAAACAAGTTGGGGTGACCTTGTTGCTTTGGGTTGTCTTGAAGTATGGTCATTAATCCATATGAGCTAGGCAGCCACAATTTCTCCTCTGTCTATAAAAAGCAGAAGAAGAGGACAAGGCTATCTCTAAAACTTTTGGAATGTAAAATACTATATAGAAGGGAGGTTTGGGTGAGAGGAAATGCTGGATTGAAAACAGGAGGAGACTGTGGAAACTGGATAACTTGCTGTCTTGGCTTATAACTTGGGACACGGGAATTCCAGGCTCCTGTCATGGGCATGAGTCATACTTAAGTATGTGTGGTTACAGCAGAAAAAAGATGCAGACGGCTGCAGAAAATAATGTTTATACAATGCTCACTTAGAAATGCGTTCTTTCCAATTGTTAAATTGCTTGAAGCATGTAGGGCTGAGAAACCTTAACATTCTTCAGGGTTTCTCCACAAATATGTATTGATGGCTCCAGATAAACCCAAGGTCTGTGGGTTTTTTGCAGTTAGCTACTCTGACAGGAAGCTTGATTGCTGTGTTTCTGAGGAAAAGACTGCAGGGAAGAACAGATTCCTTCTGCTGTGCCAGTCCAGTCCCACTGAAGCCAATACAGTCATGCCAGTGTAAATGAAGGAAGAATTCAACCTGTGGTTCTTTATAATGCATCTCAGGACACAGTATGTGGCAAAATATGGACATGTTGTATGGATGCACGTATGCCAGTTGTATACCAGTATCCAGTGTACTTCTCTGATTTTGTGTTGTAGCACCTAGTAGCTTCTTGAAATACATTACTTAGCATGTTTGGAATAGTGGTTTGGGTTAACCTGGTAACTCAGAAGTACAATATTTTCATTGTACTAATCTAATTTTCCTCTTAAAATATTAACAAGTGGAATGTTGTGCTTGTACAACATTGAAGCACTAGATGGCTTCTGAAGTTTCCATCTGACTCTAATTGCACTGTCAGGTGTAAAATAGCTATCATATAAATTTTTGGAAGAAGCCCATTTTAATCCTTCTTCACCAAGTGCACGCACATTTGTCCACAGCTCCTATTGGTAACTTCTAAATGAAAGGAAAACAGACGCATTTGTGCTGGAAGTCTGGGCTGCTCTTGTGGGGTGCATGCTAAGGATCAGATGTGTAACATCTGGGTTTTTTTGAAAGATGGCTTCTCAGTGAAGTAGTGCATAGTTCATCTTTTAGTGTCAACTTTGTAATGACAGGGGTTAATGTCCTACATTGCAGGAAGAAATTTCATCTCTGAGCTGAGGGAAGAGCAAGGTAGGAATAAAGGCAGTGTTGGTGACTCGAAGAAGAACTGGTTGCATATGCCAAGTAGCTGCCTTCTGTCGTTCGCAGCATGTAGGCACTATCATCTGAGTTTAGGTTTTATAGCCATAACACTCTACAGTGCTTTCACTAGCTTGGTTAAGAAGATTAAGTTTTAGAAGGCATATTGTAAGACCAAATGCTGATGTTTTGGGTGTGACATGCCCTTAGAGGGGAACCGATGCCTTCAGGTGCAGCTGCAACAAAAGGATGTGTTTCCCACTGGGGTGCATTTTACACTGAACAAAGGCCCAGCCCATGCGGGGGGGGTGAAAGCCTTGGGATGGAGATGCTGCTGTAATGTGGTAATAATGTACACTATGGAAATCGACCAACTGCAGATTATTCCTAGAAGCTATATTCAGGTTGAGTTAGCGAGTGATTAATTTTCAAGTTTGATCCATTTCCCATTTAAAAATAGTGTACCATTTGTGGTTTTGCCTGTAGTCACTGAAGGTGCCCAGTCTTGAACGGTCAGATCCTGAACAGCACAAACCTTGTGTCTCCCACAGGCGCTCATCCTTCGGAAACTGCTTGGGTAGATGTTTTGGCACAATGCATGTGAAAAGCATAAAGATGAGGTGCTTTATAGATTGCCCCTTTGTAGCAGGGCACAGTCATGATGGACTGACACTGGTGAAATCAGAGGACAACTAACTCCGCAGCTTAACCCAGCCTGTCCTTTAGTATGCAATGAAGAGCGATAGTGGCCTCAAATTGACTTTCTGGGATACTGAAATACCTACTCTGCTCTGATCTCTGAATCATGTAAATCTGAGAAAGCTAAATACTGTGTTGTGTTATCCTTTAAAATGAAGGTGAAGACAGTTCGTGTTTATAGTGCTCATAAAACGGTTGGCAAATGATCACTAAAACATGAGCTATCTTACCAGTTGCTGCTTTTTAATATAGTCACCATGGCAATTATTCATGGACACCTAGCTTAACCTGGCACAAAATACTGCATCTCATCACAGAGAAAAATTCTGCTACTTGCTCGTGTACAGTAATAAAGATTTAAAATCACCTTACCTTATAGTGTTATATATAGACTGTAGGCTGAGAAGTTATTTTAGTCCTTTAGTATTCTGGTTGTACAGAAAGCTATAGTTATGCAGTGAATTAAATGCAAAGAAGATCTTGTGAATGTGACAGTAAAATGACACTCGGGTCAAGAAACAAAAAGATTCGGGTTTTCATAGTGGCAGTTCTCTGCATTGCAGTTTATATACCAAGGCTGCCCCTGAGATGGGTCTGCTGTGCTGTAATTAGGACTGTAACAGAAGGTCTGCTCAATAAAGAACATAATTTAGGTAGCTTATACAAAAGAAAGGAAGCAAAATAACGTTGTTTTGCAAATCTTGCTCAATTTCAGAGAGTTTGACATCAAAGCATAATAACAAGGGTCTGAGTTGTTAGATGTTCCTTTCTTACTGAGCAATACTGGAGCCAGATTTCAAGTGCTCATCTCCTAGGGACATTTTAAGATGAACCTCTTGAGGGAAGTTTTCTCTGGGGTTTTAGCTAGAAATAAGAATAAATTTAGTGAATGATATAGAGCTGACTTTTTTTTTTTTTTTAACTTCAGTAGCAACTTAGCTTCTGTTTCTGTAAGCTCTTCCCTGATACACTGTAAGGAGTGATTCAGATGCTGGACCACCACTTCTTTATAAATTGCAATAAATCTCCTCTGTAGTTTCCAAAATATACCTTCAAGGGCAATAAAACAGTCCTGATGATAAAGCAAGCCCAGTGTGACCAGGACGGGTTACAGGGCAGGAATTAACTGTTTCAAAATCACTGACAATTTGTCCAGTTTACACTGGACAGAGACTAAAGTCCTTTTATGAAGCTTCCTGCTAAGCATGTTTTCGAAGAGGGAAAAAGCTATATAGTGGATGTTCCTCCGCCTTGTAATCAGCAGAGGAGGTTTGAACATACATGTTAGGCTTGATACCTCTGATACTAAATATCTCTGAATGTTTCATCTTTTTCTAATGCCAGAGTGTTTCTTAATATGATGGTCAGTGAGACTGAAGAGGCTAGATCTTTACAGCTTTTACTGTCTTAGCCTCCACGTGCATAATATGCAATACAGCCCTAGGTGAGCACTGAGGAACTCCTGTTTGTAAAGCCACATGTAAAAAATTTGTAACAAGAGTTAACTATGGAAAAATAATCTAAACAAATAAGGAAGTTCCAATCTGGTATGTTACCTATAAATGTTTCATTCTTCTGTTTTATCGTATACTCACTGTTAGCCAATGGAATAAGGGGGAGCTATCAGATGTTAGCTATGTAAGGCTTCCAGAAATAATAAGATAACATATATATTATAAGAAATATAATATATAATAATAAACATTTTTGCACTCAAGTCTTATTGAAGCATCTTCTAATTAGTACTGTGTGCAGGCTAAATTTTCTGAAGTTTTTATTGCCAATTATTTATGCAGTAAGTAGGGCAAAATGGTCTTAGGAAACTATCATCTTCTGCATCCTCTCTGTAGGCTTGCATTCTTGCCTCTTTGCTTTTTTTCTTCTTACTCCTAGAAACTGGAGGCATTTTCTGAGGCATCCAGCACAAATTTTAAAAAGTGAAGCAAGACTCCCCTAAGGAAAATTCCCACCCAGAGTTAGTCCAGCTGCACTTGCTTTAGAAACCCATCAGGACACTGTTTTTCTTAGGAAGGCAGGACAACGTTGCCAAGGATATTTTCAATCCTTAAAAAAGATTTACTGTGGCTCTAGTAAGCAAACACATGGTTACAGCATGGTTACATTTGCCTTAAGGCAAAACTAAGTAGAAGAGACTCTGCAAGCATAAAACCAAGAAATATAAAACTTGTTTCTGAAAATGAGTGGTAAAGTGAGGGCGAATAAGGTATAAATTACCAGACATAGAATAGCTTACACATTCCAGAGGATCTGCAATGAAGTGGAAGCTAAATACATACAAATGCAGAAGCTATTGTGTTTTACAGCAGGTGAGGAACTTGTCTTTATATCAAATTATTGTGCACTTCATATGACAGCAACCAAACAACATTAACCTTTAGGATGTTAATTGTTTCCTTTGATCTATGGGAGTTTTGTACTGTCAGGAATGTATTCCGTGACAGAGCTATTACCTTTTGCAGGTAGATACTTTGGCATCCCCACAGGAATCATAAAATATCATTTTAGAAACACTTCAATATTTGTTGCTTTATCAGTGTTGTCAGGGCACCAAAAGGGCTTACAGCACAACCAACCGTCAAAATGACCATTAATATTCCAGTTCAGAGAACACCTTCCTCTCTTCCCAGTTCCCTGCCTGCATGGAGGTATCTGTTCTGCTCTGGCACCTGTACTGTTGGCACCTGAGAACCTGCTGCTGCTAGGTGATTAACAAATGCACTTGCCTGAATAATATATGCAGCGAAGGAGACTTTTGATTGTTTTTATATGTCCACTCAGCTTCAACGTTTAGATATTAGACATAGAAGCTTACATGGTGCCTATAGCAGTTGAACCTTGGTGGCTGTGGTCTCCTGGAGAGCTGCTGGAGCCCATAGTTTGAAAGCAAGATTGTGCTGTAACTCCTGTACTCCCTTTGGCTGTAAATTCTCAAAAGTCAGGGGAGTTATCTCTTCAGAGACATCTGTAACCATGCACTGGGGCATAAATACACTGAAGAAAGTGGATTTACATAGAGTAAGTGAATAGTCTTGTCCTTTGTGTGGCTTGATGAATTCAACATGAGTTTCTGCATTACACTGGAGTCTTTAACAAACAGCTGCAATCTGGAATAGATGTGAAGCTTTATTGTTAGATGATGCCTCTAAGTTTTTAGCACAGCAGATAAACACCTAGCTGCTCCAGAATCTGAGTGCTTTATAAATAAAAATAGGTTTATCAAGAAAGGCTGAAGACGCTGCAACTGCTTCCCACTTCTGACTTGCTCTCCTTAGTCCTTTACTGTTGTTTTTGTGTCATGTTTTTATCTTTATTCTGATGGAGGTGCTTCCCTAATTTGATACCCTTCATGCCACACATCTACTGGCAGTTATCCAACCCTTACATTACCATCCACTCCTCTAGCGCTGAGGATGTTGTTGATACTCATATGTTAGAGGTCTGATATACCATCAGGAGAATCCAAGGATCTTCAGATTCAGATGGCAGAGGAAAATCTCTTCTGTCCTGAAGTGATAAATCGGTGTTTTGTAGTTTCTTAGCTTAAAGATCTGACTTGCAGACTTAGCTCTCTCACAGTATAGCACTGTCCTAAATCAAGATCCCACTGGGTCAAGTGGTCTCTGTAAGCCGGATCTGTTTCAGCTCTTCTGATTTCATTGATACAGCAACAAGCTCTTAATATTTGAGAGTTTTCAAAATGCAGTTCAAACATGCTCCTTTGATTTTTTTTTTTTTTTTTTTTTTTTTTTAATAGTGTGGCTTTTACTGGCCAGTCTTCTGAGATGAAAATACTGGGTTTCCTTTTTGTTCTGGGGGAGAAAAAGTATGTCTTCAAAAGTTACTGAGCAATTTGCTCTTGATACACCTTTCAAAACAATGTTATCTATCAACAGTGTGTTAAGTATTTATCTGATGATAATATCTACTTGAATGTGTGGGAAGTGTCTTAGACCTGTTACAAGACCAGGCTTAGGCATTCATTTTTAGGTAAATTATCACCATTAAAACACTTAAAAGGGTGGGGTGGGGAGTGGAACCCTGTTCTTCACAAACTTTGTGTAAGTTCAATTACGCTTCAGAATTAATTAAAAATTACTATGAGGTGGTTTTTGAAGGAAACGTGAAGGGTTTTGAGGATTCCACAAAGAACACCACTTGCTTTCAGTTTGATACCTTTGCTTTAAACCAACCTGGATGATAACAGGATGTAGGAATACCTTAACAAGTGGGCCTGAGCCCTTCTTGAAGCGGAAGTAGAAACAAGATGTCTTGTGCACATGTCAAGAAGTGAAACCATAACAAAACCAAACCCATAGAGGTCTACCAGCTCTAGCAGTGGGTTGGGTGGAAGTCCCAAGTTCTTATCTTGGCAGTCGTGTTGTAGTTCTTTGTGTCATGTCCAGTGCCCTGCTGCCAAATCTCTCCTTTGGCCTCATGGTGATCTGGGGGTCATGACTTTGGCCAAGCCCCTTGGAATGACAAGCCCTGGTGTTACTTTGAGCTTGCACTACGCAATCCCAATGCTGATCTTCCACACACTTAGGAAAATGCTTTCCCAGAAGTTGCTCTGGTGACAAGTTCACCAGATTTGTGACTAGAAATGTGTTTTGTTTTTAGAGATGAGGAAATTCTAATTTAATTGGATGATTCCTAGACCTGAAAAACTGGGAATAGACCTATATGGCTCTGGATTTTTCTTCAGAATCAGTTTATAAGTGTTTGGAGCAAGCCTTCTAATGTAAATATCAATCTCTTTCCTTGTCGCAATTTCTGTAGAGTGAATAAATTTTATCAGTATGAGGGAGAGTCTGAGACAATACTCTGCTGCAAGCTGAGCTGCTGTTTAATGTGTATGTTCTGTTTCCTGGTTATTGCTAGGCTTTCTCTGTGTGCTCCAAAAAGCAACAAATTCTACTGACAAAACATCATTGTTCCTTATATAATATCACAGGAGAAGCTGGCAAATAAACCTTTTACCAGCCCATTCAATGCAACCAGTGGGCAGTCCTGTTTATTGAGCAAAACTTATAAGCAAAATTGAGTTTCCCTATAATTTTTTTCTTTCTGTTTAATGTCTAAATTTAACAGATGCATTTCCTTTAAATGTGAAAGTTACCAGACAATAAAATCCTAGTTAAACTCTGAGGAGGTTTTTTTATTTTTAGTGTTCAGTTCCTCTAGATCAGTGGAAACAGCACAAATGAGAATGATGTATATCGCCCTCCAACATGTTCATCATCCTTATTCCCCCTCAATGGGAGTTGCTTCCTGTCACTTAGTTCAGTCATATATAAGAGCTCCTCACAGTATTCCTTTTTAATAATGAGTAGCCAAATTGTTGCAGGCAGTAGGTGTGTTGCAGATTCACTCACTGTTAATCTTCTCTGCCATCGCTTTTTGACCTTTTTTATTTTTTCATTAATCAGCTAAATCAGATTATCATATGGTTTTGCCTTACATACTAGGTCAAACCCTAGAACTTGCTCTGTAAAATCCATGGCTCCTGCACTGCTTTTTGTTGGGCTTTACCTGATCCTTCCTGGGCTGGTCCAGGCTTCATGACAGTATGAGGCCTCATACTCTGAAAGGCATCCCCAGTTACCTCTCTTGCGTCTGATTTCCTACATTGTTGTTGTTCCATCTTGTTTGATGAGTACTAAAGGTTAAGCTGCTAAATTAGGGATTTTTTTCCAGTAACTTTTTTGCTAATCTACATCATTTGATGTTAGACATAAATGTGTCAGTGTGGTAACTCCACACAGGTCATAGCTAGTCTCGCTTCATCTCAGAGCTGGAGGGGTCAGCTTTGGTGTCAATTCCTGACCTGACTATTGAGACTGCAAACATAATGCCTGCAAGCATCAGTTGTAAAGGTGTTGGTGGCATAGACACCTTCTCATTAAGAGCTGGACTGAGATCACTGCCTTATTTCCCAAAGGTGGCTGGAGTCATCACAAGTTAAGTTCAAATTTAATTTGGAAGGAGAATTAGAGCCCTCTTTGGGTGTTCTGTGAACTTCCCATTGCATCCCAGTTAATGACTTGTTATGATGAGACCCACATCAGGGGGAATAACTGTCAGTGCCCCCTTTCCCAGTTAATAGTAACTAAATATTTTTCTTTCAATTTGTTGTGGGCAGTGCCTCAGCTTCAGTAAAAGTCCAGAGAATTGAGTACCTGATTGCCCACCTATGGAGTTGCATATTTTGGTTCCTATTGAAGCATCTGATGAAATGCCTGTAATGAACACAAAGCTAGGTTTCTGTTGGTTTATTGTAGTGATTTTCTGTATAGCTTATAACTGTTGCTTCATCTGCAAAGGTATTTATTTGGGGTTTTTCCTTTTTTAAGATCTTTCCTTTTTTTAGTAATGAAGCGTATGCAAAGTAGAGAAACCAAAAAAATAAAACACAAATGTTTAGAAGCCTTAAGCATGATTGTTTAGTTTTCTAGTTATCTGTAACCTGTCCTTGACGGGCCTCTGTCTTAATTGGTCATTGACACTGAGATCTGAAGATTCCATTTTTAAGGTAGAGCTGGATTCCAATTTCTCACCTGCTGCCTTAGGATGAATCTTGATTTTTAACAGAGGAACTAGGTGTCTGCAGATGGTAATCTAGTGTAAGATCAGAGTCAAATCTGTCATCTTGCTGATACCTCAACCTAAAAACTGAGTGGATGATGAAAACTTGAAGCTTGTTTTAGAGCAGATGAGCAGCACAGAAGCCTGAATCATCTCTGCCATGTCAGGATGTTATAGGGAAATTTCATTAAAACAGGGTTTGTGGGAAAATTGTTATTGTAGGAAATGGATGGGAACCAGTGATAAATTTGGTATCAATTGTACAAAGAGGATTGAGCAGGCAGGTTGCAGATAGGTGCTTTAGCAGTCCGTATTAATGTGTGAAGAAGCCACATGTCACAGTGTTAGTTTTGCCAATTTTATTTCTTGCTTTTTTTATGTGATAAAATGGTTACCTGCTCCACTGTCCTTGTCCTGAGGATATTTCTAACCATTTATTCATTACGTGCTTGTTTGGTTTCTCTTCAAATAATCACTTTCGTTATCCATCAACAAGTTGTTCTCCCTATTTATATTTTCAGTGGTATTTTGCTCTGATTTATATCGATTGAGACATTTTGAACTGTGAATTTCTGTGAACTCACTATGCAACAACCTCTACCACAATGAGGCATTGTCCCCATCCAGTATCTAACCCATGTCCCATTAGTCAGCTGCTGACTTGGAGCCAATGCATGTAATGGGGGAAGGTAAGGAAACATATTCATAAAGTTATTGGAGCAGCTAAGTGTGCGTAAATTCCTATGAGGGATTTGCACAATTTAACAAAGGAGGCTGTTTTTCAGTGAGGCAAATCTTAGCTCATTCAGGTGGCTTTTGTAAAATCAATTCAGCATTTACCTGTATATTTAGGTATGTGAAATACCCTTGCAAATCCAGGCTTGATCGCTCTAGTTCCTAGAGGTATAAGTTTGACTTCCAGATCAAGAGGCATTCTGTTCAGTCTTTGCATATAACCTATATATATACATACACATATGTGTATATATGTGGATTCCAGACCTCAGTTATTACTACCCATACACTGAGTCCATTGCTGTAAGCTATTTACCCTTCATGTGTACATACATGCAGATTCCAGATCTCAGTTTTTATATATAAAAAGCCCTGTCTGTGTGTGTGTATATACACACATACAGAAAGCATTACCTTCAGATTACATCTGTGGCAAGCTGAATTTGACCATGACTTGGGGCAAGAAGGAGATTCTGAAAATTTTATTGATAGTATATAAACATTGTGTCCTTGATGTACATGAAATATAGATGTTGAGAAATATAAGTTAAATTGTGGCATTTGAACCTAGCTTGAACTGGATTATATGTTTTTGTTCTTTGTCAAATGTGTAGTTTCATTTTCGACTTGGAAGAAACGGGCAGTTTTTCTATCTGTGGCCAATGTAACCTTAGTCTTGTCTGACATACAAAGAAATTGCCATTTTTTTCCGTCTTGTGGCTCCATTGATTGTACTGGAATTGCACCCAAGATTAATGTCTATAGTTTTGGAAGTGTTTTGTTTTCTTAAATTGGACCACTGAACTTCTGGAAAATTTAAACTACTTCCAGCGTGGGAGCCAGCAAAACTATTAACCCATATGGTAACATTCAGATTGAGATCACTGACATGATCTCATCCTGCATGTAACTTTTGATGTTTGCATGTCAGCAAGAAACCCAAAGAATCAAAGAATAGATTCAGCATCAGAAAAGAGTTATTTTTCCTCTTGCTGAGGGTTTTTACAGTGTGAAGAACCCTTCAGCTCTTTCCTTTCCCAGTAAAGGCCATGTGCCACAAACGCCAAATGTGAATAAAGAAAAGCCTGTTCAGAATCCATCAGCTCATCCTGATATCAGTTGGCACAACTTGTGCCTGATAATCTGCCTAAGACTCATCAGCTGTGACATCTGGCTCCAAGAGTGTGTTTATTCTGTCTGATTAGTCACAAGAAAGGGAATTTGTGAGTACAGGACAAAGAGCAAATTGGAGTGTGTTGTTTTTCTGTTCATACTCAGTCTTACAGATCTGATCATGGCTACTTTTAAAAGACCTGTTTGCAGGCCTCAGCTTGGTAGTATGCTTTGCATTCAGAGATGAGCCTTGTTTCTTGGAAGTCATAAATTAGCCAGGATTGGCAGACAAGCAGGACAAAATCCTTCTTGCTAACTGAATGGCATTTTACTGCCTCCCATAGCTTCTTCCCCTGACCTGAGACTTCTGTTGATGGTTCTTAGCCTCTTCTCTCATTCTTCAGCCACTTTTCTTAGCTGTTCTTGGGGTCATTTTAGTCCCAAGTGTTTTTCCCTGTTAGTTGTCCCATGGATTCATGTCATGATTCCTGTGTGCACAGAGCATATGCAGATACCTTACTCGGTGTCTGGTTTCTGTATTAGCTGTTCATTGCTGTGGTTGCAGTCTGAGCAGTCATCTGTGTTGCTTGTTTGCTTTTAATTCTAGTTTTTGTTTTGTGAACCTCAGAAATGTAAGGATTAGGTGGTATTTGTGTCTGACTCTCCAGACTGACTTGTTACAGAGAGGCACAGGATGTTTTCCTGTGGGCTTTTCTTGTCGATGATGAAGCTTGCACTTGAGGCTGTGTATGTATCACAGAACTGTATGCTTTCTATGTGTTAAGGGCCTGTTTAATGTCCTTAAGTTACTCTGTCTTCTCATTCTTTCTGAGTGGGTGGTATTCATCACCTGTGGAAGAGATGGAATAAGATGCCCCATCCCCACAAGTGATCCTGCCAGAGCTGCGCTGTTTTTCAGCTGGGTCATGTCCATGTTGTAGAAAGGACTCTGGTGCTTGGAGGTCTTCATCTGGCACTCAGTACAGCTCCACTGTGCTCAAGCTGAGGAGCTAACCCTTACTTTTACCATCTGCCGAACTGCTAGAGCATAGCTGGTAGCTGTTAGAGCTGAATCCCTCTCTCACTTTTTTCTTTGGTTGTTAAATTTTATTTACATTAGTCCTACAGGAACAGCGATGAGACCGAGCTCATGGCATAGCAGCATCTGTTACCTCTGTATCTTGTCCACTGAAGATCAGATTCATTTGTCTCCCCCACCCCTCAAAATTGTACAATTTAAAGCTGGCTTGTGCTGTCAGCAGCTAATTAATAGTATCTTTCACTGAGACTAGCAGCAACCCATCTGGGTTGCAGGCCATGCAACCCTGTAGCTGAAGTATTGGGAAACTTTACAGCTAGCTTTACAAAGCTGCTTTCTAGCTATTTGGTAAAGAAATGGATAGTATTAGGGCTGCCAGGAAGAGGTTCCATTGCAAGGCATTTAAACTTCAACAGGTAGCAAAATAAGAGTTTTGAGTGATCAGTAACAGTCCTTGCCCATTCATACTGCTGCTACAGGTGGTACTTGGGGTAGGTGAAGTTTGTAGATGTATGCCCAAATTAGTCCAGCTGCTTCCATCAAAGGTAGAGGGTGTTTCACCAGAGGTTAGTGAGCAGCTTTTGAAGTTCAGGCTCTTGACACCAAGCTCCTCAAGTCAGCACAAAAGTGGCTCTGAATCCATATTTCACCCTGGCATGCTTGCCAAAACCAGGAGTCTGAAACTCTTAGTTACAGAGCCATGCCCTTGCTGCTTTTTCAGATGGGAAGTCCCCAGTGTCATTGAGTGCAACCATCCTGCTGTTGTGGCTACGTTGCAAGTATGTGCTCCCAAACTAGTTCTAAAACCAGCTTGTTCAGACCAGCCGTGATGCCGAGAGCTCAGGAGAGGCTAACCATGCAGGCTTTTACCAGATTCTTGCATGAGCTGCACCCAGGTGTTTGGGCCAAGCACTTCTGCTGTATTTCTACTGCCAGCCACATCCAGTCTAGTCAAGTTACAGAAAGTTCAACCTGACTTTGTAGTTTCGTGAGTTCTTGCTCAGCAGCAGGCATAAGGGACTTAGTCAGACACTAAATCCCAGAGCCATCCCATTTCCCTGTGTTCTCAGTGGTGTGCTATAACCAAGTGAGCCCTCAGTCATGCAGCAGACATCATAACAGTCAGAGGTTCTTGGAATATCAGTGCAGCAGGGTATCACAATGTGAACTGATAGCTGATCTGGATTGTGCACATCTGTAGATAATACATATGTGGTATAATCACATGCTGCCTTTGTCCTTTCTCTGCCATAATAAGGAGAAGTCATGTGAAGGAACCACCGAAATAAAAATTCGGTGATGCCAAGTGCTGAGTCATTAGAGAGCTACAGCTTTGAGCACAACTTCTCACTGTTGTGTGTGGCATTTCACCAAAATGCCTTAAATGCGGGATCAGTTGACAGAGCTGACTCATGAGGCTAGGTGTTTAAAACTGTCTGAACTGAAAAAAATTAAAAATATTGAAGATTTTGCACCTTTTCTCATAGAGGTTCTTCAGGTGATCAAGAAGGATGTTTTTGTGTGATGGTGACTTCCAATTTGTTTAAACTGCTCCTTACAGCAGGTTTTTGGGTACAGGCTAATCTTTACTGATGATGCATGTGGAGTTCTTGCCGCTTTCAGTGAGAAACTGCCTCGGTTCTGGCACGGAAGAATTAAGCTCAGGACCCTGATGCAGATGGATCTGGCCTCTTGCAGATCCTTGGAACCTGATTTTGGCTTAAGCCTGCTCTCATTAAAAAGAAAAAAAATCAATGGGAATGATACCACTTCAGTTACTAGAAGCAGAATAATGCAGATGCTGACTCTATCTTTATTTGCTCAGAGTTCAATTGTATGCCTGAGGACAAGAGTTGCTGAGGTTACAGGTCAGGGTAGGTCATCTGCATTTTGGGTTCTGAAGTAGAAGGGAACCTGGCATATAACATGCAAAAGAACTTGAAACACCTTCATTTACGGCAGTTTTGTATGTTAAGAGCTCAACTTCTGTGTTTGTATTAGAGCTTATTGTCCATGAAATGAAATTTCTTCTGGGGCCAATGAGTCTTGCAAAACAGCTTGTATTTGGACTCAGCTGCATACTGGGCCGTTCTGTGGTCACCTTCCCTGGTTTTCCACAATCTTCTCTAGTTAAGTGAAAGTCAGAATCCCTTTGGTAACTCACCACCTGCTGAACTTGCAGATTAATGGACCAGATATTAAGGAGATGTTATCCTTGGACACAAGTTTCCTGTCAAGAACCTAAACTTAAAAAAAAAAAAAGACAAAACAAACTTTAAAATAAACAAACCTTTCTACATTTGAAATATTAAAAAAATTCCTTTAGCCACTTATTCCACACTCTGTTTTTATCTGAAAGCAGGCTTTGCAAGGTATGATCTGGAACCGCTCTTGAGAGAGGAAACATATCTAGGTATTGGAGCAGGGAGAGAGCTGAGCCCATTTAAACAGTCCTGTCACTTTTACATCTAAATCTAAGACAACTCCATTTTAAGTATAGGCTATGCTGACATAAAAACAAAGTTGACTAGCATCTATCTCTAAATTGGGCCTTAAATTTTTCCCCTTTTTAGGTTACTTCCACTTTACCAGTTCAGCAGACCCTTAACCAAAAGCAAAGAGATTTTAGGCAGCTGCAGCACATCTTGCTTAGGAGGTGTTGAGTGACACTGGTGAGGACTGGAATATTGACAGATCAAAATTAAGCAATAGCAGCTAGGCAAAACGTTGGGGTGGGGAGGGAGGTGAAAATCTTAGTCTATATCTTATGCTTCTTCTCTGCAGGTGAATAGTTAAGTCCTGCAGAATGAGACCAAGCCTCAAGACTCATTGCATTCCTTAGTCATTTGTGCAGGGAAGAGGTTCTCCAAAGAAGCATACTGCCAGTGTTTTAACATGCATGCTATGTGTGTCCATGTTGATTTCTGCCACGCTTGTATGCAAATCATTTAGTCCATAAGAACATATAGCAAAGTGACCATCCAAAGTCTGCAGATCAGAGCACAGTTCTCTGACAACCTGCTGATGAAACGTGTTTCACATTAAATGCAGATAGCTTCAGGTGATGTTAAACGTGCGTGTGATGTTTGCTGGGAGCAGCCAGTGTTAAACGAAGGTGATTCCCAGTTCTGCTAGAATATTCTAAAGCTCAGCAAATACTAATAAAAACAGTGCTCCTCAGTGGTATTGGCATAATGGTTTTGAACAGCTTCTTTTGAACAAATTGCTCCACCTGTTAAACCCAGCTTCATAAGTCTTTCCCACATTGAAGTTAGTCCAAAAAAGGCTATCAATCTTGATCTCTCCACAGTCACAGGATACAAGGATGGCAAGCTCCCTGTGATCTCTATTGCTCTGTCTGTGTGTGTTCCCAAGAGCTGCACACTCACAGGGGGGTGAAAACCACCAGCACTGCTGCTCTGGGCATCACAAGGGCCTGTTTGGAAACATCTGTAAGTGGAATTAGGACCTATGAAAAGACCACTCTCTTGATCAAGGTGGCAAGAAATAAGTACTATATTATATGGAGGTCACATGGAGAAGCAATTCAAGTTTGTCTCAGTTCTTTCAGACAACCTCATAGAAATCCAATGCCCCCATTCTATATAAAGGGACCTTCTTCCCTTTTCATCTGTTGTGCTGTATTCTAATATAAAGCATTAATCTGAAAAGTAATAGCTTGAAGTTTCTGGGAACTCTTTAGACAACCTTTGAAATGGACTGAATGTCTCAAGAAATATGGCATTTCACCTTTCATTTGCATTGGAGTACCAGGGCTAAGCATCTTTCTCATACTAGATACTATACACTAAGTCAGACCCTTAACACAGAGAATGTGTGGTCTAAACAAAATAGGTGGGGGGGGGCTTGTAAAAGGAGGTATTTTTAGTCATATTTTATAAATGACTATGGAGACCTAGAGAGATCTTCAGGTCAGCCTGACAGTCTGTAGCGGGACTCAAAAGCAGGATGAACTTCAACCTGTCCCTACTCCTAAAGGTTTCAAGTCCTTTACACTTAATATGAGATATACATAGGAGATGTGTAGACCTGAGTGGCTGTCCTTGCAGATGCTCTTAGTGTGACACACGCTGTGAGCTCTGTCTAGTGCATTTCTCCAGGTACAGGTCAATCCTGATGAAGTGGGAGCAGTTCAACCCTAGAAGAAAGTTTGTAGTCAGGCTGCTGATACAATATGTTTTGCTTACAATAGGAAAGGAAGACAGAGTTCCCTAGGGCACAGTATCCAACACACTTCATTATGAGAACCAATTATAGATAATAAAACAATTTTTTTGTTTAAGTGAATCATTAGGACCAATAGTCCCATTAGAGTGACTAAATAATTCTCTTTGCATTTTGGGAAAAGGGAGGGTTGTTTTTAGCCTTTCTTGTACACAGCTACAGGCTTTTTAGAGGTTGCTTGTGTGGGGTATGTTACTGCTGCTTGTCTTGTGGATGTTATTGATGATCTCAGATGAGTTCAGAGCCCCTTTGTGTTAGGCATCGTACTCCTAGGGCTAGGAATGGAGCTTGTGCTGCAAAGCCTGGTGAGAAAAGAGCAGGGTGATAAGAACTGTTATCTGTCAATCCTATTTCACAAACAGACAAGAAGTCCCAAAAGGCTGAAGGTAGTGGTGATTTATCACACAAGCAGAAAAAGAGCTGGATTTCTATAACAACTAAAATTGCCATTAAGATCTCTATAGATTCGATTTAAAAGATTTAAACTTAAAAGATTTATTTTAATTGATACTCTTCTTCCTTTATCTGCTCCTTTATTACCTCTATCAAATAGGCCCACAAGTCTGTTGCTGTGCCACAAACTGAATGCAGATCACATGTGTTCCAGGCTTGGGCATTAGTTTTGGTACTTCAGTTTAGTGTCTGGGCAGATGAGACTGTAATATTCTTCAGTTGAAATAGTTGGCAGTGACTTCTAATGGTGATAATATCTGCTGATAAATTAGAGGAATTTCTACCAAATAGCAATTTTTTAAAAAGTGCATTTTTCCAGATTGTTGTAAGGCTTTTGTTTAGGCCGTATTCTAAAGTTACCTTGTTCATTTAGGATCTTCCTAGGATAAATTTCTGGATCAGTTTTCTCTTCTGAGCCACAGTTGGACTATGTTGACACTGCCTCTCCAGAGACTCTTCACTTAGACAAATGTATTTCTTTATTTTGGTCTTAAGCTACTGATTCTTTGCGGCTGAAATGAATTGCAGCTGATCTGCCTCCTTTCTGAAACTATTATCTGCCTTCCCTTCTGCTGTCATTCTAGTCAAGGAAATATTTAAACTGATGAGACTTGATTGTTTTATTATGCATCTGCAGCATTTTTATACTTGCCACATTTTACTATGGCCCAGCGTGAGGAAAAGCTTGGAGTCTTAAATTCAAAAAATGATGGGACAAGCTGTATTCCTTTCTTTTGGCTTCAGGCCCCTACCCTGCACTGCGGTTTTTGAGCACATCAACTAAGCAGCCATTTTAAGGACCTTCCAGTTATGACAGATTTAAGCATCTCTCTTTGCTAGCCCTATTCTTTCATCCTATAGCTTGTCATATGTCCATCCTAATTTTTGTGGTGGAAGGCAGTAAGTAACACAAGTGTGCTGAGAGCTATACCTGTCCTTCTGATAACTCTCCTTTGCTCTGCCTTCTCCTATGTCCTTTGACAAACCAAGCGCTTAAAATATCAGTCTCCAAAGGTAAATAAAGACCAAGACATCTTGCTAATTCTTCACTATCTGCCTGTACTGGGGAGGTGAGATTTCTGCAAGGGTTTTTACTTTGCTTCCTATGTGATTTCTTTTTTTTTCCCCCATGGTGAGTCTTAGATCAGCTGATCATGGGTGACTTTCAGCCCATAAAAACACAGCCTGGTGAGCAGAATGTACCCTGTTTGACTTTCAGCTCATATTTTTGCCCTCCCCACTGTGACACACACATCTTATTCTTTGCCAAGCAAAGAACAGTTTGCACTTAAGATGAAAATAAGTGAAATGGCAATGGCAGAATGCCAAAACTTGCTGTTTCTGCCTTTTGTGCAATAACAGTGCACAGTTGTGTTCTGGAGTCTGATGGGAACAATAGCACAGCTCTATGCAGGAGAAATGCATGTTGTTAAGTGATAAAAGAGGGGAAAGAAACTGATTATGTAAACCTGGAACAAAAATAAAGGGGATGCTTTTTACTATAAGGTCAAAGTAATTAAATGCTCAGTTAGAATAGCCTTTGTCATTCATTTAAGTAATACAGTTATTCTCACAGATTCATCTTCAATGTCCCCTCTGTCTGCTGCTTTAAGGTGACTTAAGAGCCATGAGGCATCTCTATTGAAGACATTATTGGAAAAGTCATTGTCACTAAGTCTTTCACCCACAGGTACTTCCAGCTGCATGTAGAAGACCTTGGTAGCTTCATCCCTGAAATGTAGAAAGCTGTGGGGTTAGAAGCCCTGGTGTGGTCCCCATTCACAAATGAGGACATGCAGGAGTCCCCTTCATTCATTCTGGGAGTCTTACATTGGAAAAATAGGGAAGTAAAATCTAAATGACAAAATGCAGTCATTGCATTCAGAGTGCTTTGCAGAGCTGTTACAGGGACATAGTGCAGTTTTATGCCATCAACTTAGCGTGGCAGGCATGGTGCAGAGGGCTAAGTGCAGTAGCATTACTGCTAGCACTCCTCTAGAAAACCTCTGCCTTCTTCATGAGAGGTGGGCTTTCCTCTCCGACTGAGCCCTAAGATGGGCAAAGGCTAGTCCTGAGGCAGGGACTGAATTAAATTGTGAGGAATATTGCTAGAAATGGGTGCTGCACTTGCATTTTAATCCTCTAGCATGCATGTGTATAGATATGCAGGTGGCCTTCATCTACCACTGCAGTGTATGGAACTGAACTTGTCTGGGGATGATGTAAAATTACCCATCCTTCTGTCCAAAAGTATCTTCAGTTGTTACTTCTGACTTGTACAGGAAAGAACAGATTATTTCCTTATCATTTCTGGAGAACTGGCACGAGCCTGTTAAGAAACTCAGTAGAATGATTTTGAGTTTGTCAGGGACTGGCCTCTACCAAAAGCCTAAAGATTGAACTGTACAGAGATGCGAACTGTCTTCCGACCTCTCTGAATAACTGAGAGCTGGGTTCACAGAATAATTTAGACAAAGGGACCTGGGGAGATCGCTTGGTCCAAACTTGGCTGCAAAGCATTCCTAACATGCTAGTTCAGGTTATTCAGGAGCATCCGTTGTGCAGTCTTTCTGGGATGTGGGATGATCACATCTTTGGTTCAGTTTATTTCTACCAATGTTTTTTGTGATTCAAAAATTAAGTACAATGAACTTCAAGTGCAGTCTCATTTTCAAGGTTCAAAATTAAAAAAAAAAAAAGAAAAGAATTTCTGATAAGCTTTTAACTGAAGATTGAAATATTTAGGAAATAATACAGAAAATAAGTGGGTTTGAACTGAAGACTTCATGAAACTTCATGTTCTGGTTTCTTCTGCAACCAAAACAATTTGCTAAGATTAGCAAAAGGCTTTGACCTAACTGTGTTAGCATTTTTCAGCAAAAGTTTAATCATTCAAAAGAAAAAAAACCTTACTCCACTGTAATCCTCTTCAGTGTTTATCTTGAACTTCATGAGAATCTTGCTACATGAAGCAGCAGTAAATCCAAGTTGCTTTTATCTTACATGACAAAACTAAACCACTATCTTAAAACTCCAATGCAATGATCTTCTACCAATATACCTTTCAACAGCTTTCTATTCAAAAAGATATGCTCAGGAAAATGATTCTTTGGGGCCTCTAGCAATTCCATGTGTTGATTTACTTGAGTTTGACTTCTAGCTTATTTTTCTTTGAAGTTATACCTTTGATTTTTTTACTCTTAGGTGTGATCATTCAGATACTTTCATGAAATTTCTACTCTTGATGACAAAGAGGAAGCTGTCAAAACTCCAGAAATACGACTCTGGGAAATTTGGATTTAATGAAGTTCTTTAGTTTGTCTGATATCCTACTGCTTTTTGACAGAATACCTCTGGCTTTGTACATTAAGAAGCTTTGGTGGTAATAGTGATAAAGAATGGTTTTATCCCTTTTGTAGAGATGAACGGGACTGAGTTTTCCTGGCATGCTCTAATTCTCCCAAGGGCATTACAATAATCCTCACATTTGTCACTTGTCTGTACTATAGTAGCCTCCTTTGGGGAACCATGACTCCATTATGCAGAGTGGTTTTCACGCAGAGGTAATGAATAGATAGCTATTCAGTTGGTGATCAGCATAAGTAGGAGACATAACAGGTGGCCCAGAGTTTGATATGAGGATGATGCTGATGGTAAAGAGCAGCATTTCCAGCCCACCTTCAGTGTAGCCAATGGAAACTATCTTGATATCATTAAAAAAAAAAAAAAGTGGTCTTGAAAGATGTTTTCTGATCTAAATCTTGCTCAAGGGAGAAGTTTTCTGATTACATTGGGTTACAGGTGGTATTAGTCTATAAAAGCAGGTACAAAGACCATGGTCAGTGCTGCCCTGAGTTGTCTGCTTTTCTTTAGTTAGATTAGTACAGAGAATGTAACAGATGTTAATTACCTGTACTTTCTTGCTTGTTGGTAATCCTGTAGTCTCTGTCCCTGGAGAGAATGCTATAGATGTTCACTGATTGAACATAGGCTGCATCTCTGCTGCACAGAGCCCTCTGATTATCCCACCTTGGAGTAATGCATGGTCCCAGGTTTGTGAGCTGAGCTGGCAGGGATGACCAGGTGTGGGAGGTGCTTTGTCTGCTCCCATCCTTATTTCTTTAACATGGAACTGTTGCAGGCAGCAGCACCATGACAGGCTGGCCCTCCTACTGAAGATCAGCTTAGTCTGGTGCCAGGATCTCTGAGGGTTGTAAGGACTTGACAAATATATATATATTTTTATATATATATATATATATAAAAACATGTGGGTGACTGCAGTTTATCTCCATCATGCCCTGAAAGCAAACCTTGCTGAAATCACAGGTGAAGTGGATTCCTAAAATTGGCTACTTTGTGCTTGGTGGCTTCATTGTTGGCTCCCTAAGGAACTACCGGACCTTGGAAAGGGCTTGCCCAGGGCAGGAATGTATGGGAGATCCGTGTCCTTCCATACACTGACCTCTGGGCTTGATCCTCTGGCTGTTTAGCCCCTGGCAGTGGGGGAGACAGGTGAGGGGCTCCCATGTACAGGAGGTGCCCAGGGCAGCAGCCAGCTTCAGCAGGACAGGAGCAGTGATTGGATGGATGAAGGCTAGGTTGTGCTGAGAGACACATGGGGGACATCTCCACAGCCCCTGCACCCACTTTGCTCTGCTCTGTAGTGGTGGTGACAAGGGCTACCCCAATGTACCCCAACTGTTTGCCAGTTTGTAACAACTTTAGTGTTAAAAATGAATTGCTTGAGTGTGTATGCCAAATTTTAGCCTGAAGCTCATTTTTACAGCCAAGCTATAAATCTTGAAAGTAAGGATTTGTAATAAAAACACTGGTACAATCTTGAAGCACAACAGCGCTAGTGGCAGTTGCTGCTGTGGTATGGTTTGAAAAAATAATACTGTGTGGAATAGCTTGTGTTAATTACTCTTAAACCTGTTAGTGTGTTATGCCTGGCAAACCCTGAGAAGCTCAGCTTTCTGTGACAGAGGAATGGTGTTTAGTTTGGGGTTTACTTTTTTATAAAATCCAAACAAAGAAAAGATTAGACACTATAATGATTTCATGGTTTAAAATCTCTGTGCTAGAAACAACCTAATTAAATTCCTGACATCATCAGTTTTGTTAGTAAATAGTAACCATGGATGCGGAAGAGTCTTGCATCTCATTACATTCAGCATAGGGTTTCAATACAAGAGCCATTAGCTGTGGTATGGAAGTGTAAAAACAAAGGGGAGGTATGGGACAGATTTTTTTTCTCTCCCATTGATCCAGAACACAGTCCTGGAAGAATATCTGTAATTAATTAGCAGGGCTTTAATGTAGGGCAGTAGGCCATAGGTTGTCTCTAGTGAATTTAGTAAATGGCAGCATATTGCACAAGATAGAGGAGACAGAATATACAAAAATTACTCAAACTCTAGGAAATAAGTAATTGTACAGTGTAGTGAAAAAAGCAAGTACATATTTTACACTGGCTCAGGGTATTTATATGTATGTATGCCTCTATCTCAGGAACAATGCAATCCAGCTGCATAAATCATTTACTACACCTGTCTTAATGTGGTTTAAAAAAAAAAAATCCAGATTTACTTGGATAAGTGGTGACAGCATTGCATGTTTAAGCAAGGGTGAATTAGCATGCAGACAGCAAACATGGGCAGAAGGGAAACAGACTTTCTCATAAAGGAACTGATTAGAATTACTCAATGCCACTCTTTCTTTAACAGGAGATGTACTAGTTAGCACTTCATTTCAATACAAACAACAAACAAATGATGTTCAGTTACCAGGGCTTGACATAAAACTGGTGTCTTCAAAGGAAGTGAGGCTGATTCAATGCAATTAGAACAGATTTTGCTTTGGACTTGTGAATAAATTGGTACAATGTGTCTGAAAGCCACTATGCGGTATACTTGTCCACTCTGTAGGCTCTGGTTCTGCAGCTGAGAGGATTTATGCTCAGCCTTGTAAGTAGTGATAGTGGTTTCAAAGCCAGTAACAGGGTCGTCAATGAGCATATATGCAGATGTCTGACAGATTTTAATTTTTACATTAATAAATGAACTCATGTTATCATTAAAGGTGCATTACAGATTGATTTTTAGCAAAGCTTCAAATGTATGTGACAATCACATGAAAAAATAACAATACAAAAACCATAATAAAACCCCATTCAGATAACAATGACTTACTGTGTGTCACCAGTTTCAAAAGGGAGATTTGCTTTAAAAACAGTGGCACAGTGCTGAACATCTGTTTCTTGCCATTTTTCCTAAAGGTTCTGTGGGAACAGGGTTCTTTCAGAAACTCAGGTAAGGTTCAGCAGGAGTCACAGGGGGACATACCCTTATTCTTTAGGAAAAGATGAATGCTAGGCAACTTTAAGTGGCAACCCCCAGTTGCCTTTCTTTTAAGGAAAATGGGATGATCTGGAGATTGTGGGACTTGGTAAAGAAATTCCCATGACTTTTAATGAGTGTTGGAACACATGCTGTTCTGTGATTCCTTGCACACAACCCAGTTTTCAAAAGACAGTGTTTAGGATTCTCCTGTTGTGTGCAATTTCTTTACTGGTGGATGGAGTCAGAGTACACTTCATGAGCAAGGATATCTTAGAAATCTATGAAGGTATAACCTTTTTAATATGAGAAAGGGTTTTCAGAAACTTCCTGTCATTGTTTAGAAATGTTTTAACTGTCAGTGAATGGAAGAAAAAGACAAACAGGACAAAAAAAAGTTTGTAGCTTTGATAGTGAAATATGTTGGGGATAAAGGGGCCTGTATTGGAAGCTGCTATCAATCAGAGTGTACCTAGGATATAATACTGCTCTGGAGACCTCTTAAATGTGGAACTTTGTGCAATAAATCCTTTTCTGCAACGTGTTTATTCCTTTGCTACATTTGTGGGAAGCAGAGATTTCATTGCATATTCTGTATAGTGATGCATAAAATCCATATTTATAATCTTGCTGTATATATGCCACATTTTTGATCAACAGTATATTAATTTGTTATATGGATTTATTCTTTGCAACTAGGCCCTCTTTTAATGAGAAATTTCAGTATCCCTGGAGAAATTATGAAAATAAGTATTTGGTAATTCCCCTTTTTTTTTTTTTTCCTGATTTATTTGTATATCATGTGTTTTATGTCATTTTGGTGCCCACAAAAGGACTTACTAGATCTAATGGGGAAATTACATAGCTATACTGTTAACCTAAAGCATTGTTAAGCAAATTTCTTGCAGAAATTAATGGTCATTACTTGAGAACTTTCTTTTTATTAGCAGAAATTCTGTCCTATTTCTAATGCAAAACTTGACTATATCAGAATGCCTTTCATCAACCAATTGGAATAACTCTTCTGAATGGAGGTGGCTTTTCTCATATATCATTTTCAGTTCATTAGGTACAGTTTTTTGTCATCTGGAGAAAAGGTCTGGCTTTTGAAAGGAAAGGTTTACTTTTTTGTAACTACAAAAAAGGTAAAAAGAAACAAATAGAAATCAGTGGTGTTCTCTAAATGGGAGATGCTCAAGAATTCATGCATAGCATTCAACTATGATACTGATACTGATATTTAGGTTTTTAAATATGGGGGAAAAAAAATAATTTCTTATTAAATGACTAAATAGCAGTGAAATACTATGTTTAAAATGTGAAGTTTATAGTACCAAGATCCTTGACTCTAGTCCAGTTCTGCTTCTGTTGATATAGACTCTATTATTTAGCTGGCAGTGAAGTGGATTGATAGCTGAGGCCAGACTGCTTACTGCATGGAGAAACTACCCTCCTAAAAAAATCTGATTCAAATGATTAGGTTAGTCAAGAAGTGTTAAGGAGTAAATGCATCCTTCTCCAGTTGCTAACATAATTGAAAGAGGATTGTGGTCCTTAGAAAGATCCACGTTTTTTTACAGCTTGAATCTTTCTGCAGATGAAATACTTTGAACTGGCTTTGCCTTTTAATAACAAGTTTTATGTTTCTATTTGAACTCTTACCCCTCCCCCCACCCCGGCCAGAGCTTTGCCCCAGCTTGCTGAAATCTTACATTTCATGTGGAATTCCTACCCTTTTTCAGGTGGAATTCTAAATTAGTGATAGTGCCTTTTTCTGCAGGGTGCTTCCTAACAGAGAGAGGCTTCCTCTGAAGAGGACAATTACCTGAAAACCAGAAGCAGCCCTTGTGTGCCTATTTCTGACAGCTAATTGCAATTCCACAGATGCCTGGCCCTATGCAAAAAGACGTCCAAGCTGTTTGTGCTCTACCAAAGCAGTTTTCTTTTCTTGCAGTCAGATAGTAATAAGGATGAGAGCTGGTTCTCTTGGCTCTGGCAGTTTCAGTAAACTCCTCTGTCCTTGTGCCAGGGGAAATGGGAACGCAGATTTATGATGGTATAGCAAGGGACACAGGAGGGAGTAATTTGTATGATTTCCCTGCTGCAGTGAACAGCTGTGGAAGTCCTGTCCTGATTGCAAATTTCTGTATACTTTCATCTTTCTCATAATGAAACAAGTACTAGAGGAAAAAGTCTTTCCAGAAAGGAAATAAAACTAGGAGAAATGATTCAGTGGAGGCAGCTTGACATAAAGAATACTCTTGTCCTGGAAAAAGTGCCGCTTTCATGCCTATTTTCTCATGTGTGAACTGACGTATCAATAGAGTTGAATTCTCCTATTAAAAGAAATTCTTCTATTAAAAGAATTTGGTGTGGGTATGATTGCAACTCACTGGAATTTTAGCCTGGGCATTAAAAAATACATTTAGATTTTTCAAGAGTTTCTTGGGGCTTGGGAGCCTGAACGGATCAGATATCAGGAGGACCTTAAATGTGCCTAGAAAGAGCATGTCTGCCATGAACATGAGTCAGCAATGTGGATTATCTTCCATTCTTGTTTCCAGCAAGATGTTTCCCTCGAGCACGTTTTCCGGATAGTTTTCTGGGCTGCTCTGATTCTTTATCTCTCCTATTTCCTATTGCTGTTCTCCTTTATTCAAAACCACTGGTGCTGAGAAAAAAAGAGCAAGTGCCCTACTGATGTATTTCACCTATGAGGAACAGAAAGGAGGATCCCTTTTGGCCATGAGCTTGACATGGTATTGAAGAGAGTGGGAAAAGTGGAAAGAAAAGGCATTTGTCAAGTTCTCGTAGCCAGCTGTGGGAAGGGTTTTCTGTAGAAGATTGTTGCATTAAGAAGAGAGTCTCTTTAAGTAAAATAGCAATCCCTGATGTGTTATTGCTACCAGATGCTCTTAGACACTGCCAAGTTGGGCAGGTTTCCCTCCTCTATCACCTCTGTGTAAGCATCTGCTCTCAGCTCTTCTGAATGAATTTACTGAATGAAGAAAGAAGTCCACAGGAAAATTCCTGGTGGTGAAGTGCAGTGTAACTTGAAATAACACTGCCCCTGGTAATAATAGGTCAACAAAAATAGGAAAAAAAACCCTTGTGTTCCTGTCTCCTGTAGTCCAGAGCTCATTCCTGTAAGGTGTATCGGATATTTTGCAGGTGGGGCTGTCTTTTGACTTCTGTGCTGAGCTATGAGAAATCATAACAGGCTTGCCAAAAAGACGTTTCGTTGTCACAGCTCACCTGTGGATCCCTGTATGCATGGTGGTAGTGATTCAGATCAGCTAATTTGATTATGAATTACTGTCTTGCTAAGGCAGCCCACACCCATTGCATAGCCACCTCGTGCTTTTGAGGAATCGCATCAGATTTTTGCATTTGCGTTCAGTTCGGAAGAGGAGTTGGGAACTGTCCCAGAGAGAAATCTCAACTCGCTTAGGGCTGTAACTGTCAAAGGTAGATTATCCAAAATGTTGGCCCTAAGACAAAGATGACAGCAGTCGTCTTTACTCAGGAGGAAATGAAATGTAACAGCCTGCATGAGTCATGCATTTTTAGTACATCAGCTTTCACTCTATTGCCAGAAAATGTACTAACTATATAGGATTTTGTCTGTCTTAAGTAAAGACATATTTGAAAGCTCTGGCAATGAAAGGACTAACATACCGGACTGTAGATGCTATTGTTCTCTGCAAGCACCTCACAATTTTTACTTTGTTCTTCCTCATGTCTGTTTTCTGCATTTCTCTCTCTTTTAGATGTTAGTAAGAAAGGGCCCCTGAACATCAGAAAATAGATGGTCAGCGCTTAGCTCTGGTTTCCCCATCTCACTCACCTTTAAAAGGGTGTTCCTTCTCTTTGCTTATCCTTATCTGAATGCCGCTCTGTACAAAAAGTCTGGCTACTTGCAACTCATCGAAGCATTTTCCCCTCTTTTGGTGATAAACCATTTTCTGTATAGCTTCTGTATCACATCTTCATGTCAATCTGTCCCTGCAGAGTTACAGGTAGCTAAGTTCTCATTCTGTGATAACCATTTCCAGATAAAATTTTCTGAGTACTAATGTGAGTTGGTGAGTGTGTAAAGGATAATTGAGAAAGGAGAGAACTGGTTGTATTGAACAACTTGGAAAATTCTCTTAGCAAAATAAAAACAAGAGGAAAGACTCATTTTGGGTAGCAAAACATTCCTAGTTGAAACTTGGATCAAACTTTTGCTTTTAACTAATATCTTTTTTGAGTCATTGTCTTTGTGTCATTTTAAATCCAAGCTGCCCTCCCACATTAGATGATACCAAGGAAATTACGAAAGGTCGATTTCACACTATAAACATGACCTTTTTTAAACACAATCCATGCAGACTCATAGCTGGATGATCAGATTGTTTCAAAGAATACTGCAAAAACAAATGATCACGCTGAATCATTGTAAATAATTCCAATAGTAAAGGTTCTGCACATGAAAAATGGCATGCTTTGTAAAAAAGATCATATACCAGAAGGAGTACTAGGGAAGATTTTCAAAGGCCCATTAGTCAACTAAGGCAACTCTCCTGTTTATTCCCACTTTGTGCCTTTGAAAATACCCCAAGGTGCAGTTTTTTCCTTCCAAAGCAGAGCTGTATTAGGTTAATTATTGCCTTGCAAGAGGCAAGTTAAGGTGGACATTGATGCAAATCAGCTGTCTGTGAATATTCTTTAACATGATGTACTTTGACTAGAATAGTTAGGTTTTTCTCCATGCATCACATTACTTATCTAAAAACAGTACATGAGGAATAAGTTTGAGCTCAGAATATTCTTTGTCTTTATAGGTGCAAAGAGTGTATAAAGCCTGATTAATAGTGGTTCTATACAGTCTTATGCTTCTTGCATCTAGTACAGATATCAGTGTGCAAAATCTGGCAGAGGGGGACATCAGATGGATTTGTAATGGTCTCTGAAGGGTCTTCGGCTCCATACGCCAGTTAATGGATTGCGTACAGCCATATGCAGCATTTCCATTTCTTATGGCTATAATGGAATAATAGTTTTCATTTAATAACCAACCCAAGTATAATTCAATACAAAGACATATTATATTCCATTTTAGCGAATGAAGCATGCTGCAGCTTAAGTGGCATATCAGAGCTAAAAAAAAAAAAAATCTCACTCTCTACCTTTTCCTTCATGAAGAAGCTCGCCACATATCAAGATCTTTAAGTGCAAATTCTGGTTGTGAGTATATACTAGGTCCTAGTATCTATTTTAGTTATGACTTTTAAGGCTTTGTTTGGCTAAATGATTTATTTCTTAAACTCATAATTTAAAAAGCTAAATTCTTGCATGCTGACTTCACACACAGTGCCACTGCAGTCAGTGAGGAGAGCTGTGGCTAATACATTGCTCGGTGGAAACCCCATCAAAATACCCCCAGCACCCCTAGCTTCAGGACGAGGTCCTCCTGGTGAGCTGGAGCTGCTGCCTTGGAGGCCAAAGGTTCCTGTAGATTTTTCCCCAAGGGGTCAGTCTGAAAACAGAGCAGAAACTGGGTGTCATCCTTGTGAGTTACAGCATGGCACGAGCCCTTGTCTCTGTATGGTCAGAGGTGAGACATGTACAGGAGCACCAGGCTACAGCAGACCTGTCCCAAAGCTCACTGGGGTCACAGGAGCTTTGCACTGTTTTTAAGGAGTCTTGGATCAGGCACATGGTTGCCACTAGGTAGACAAATCCTGATTCATTCAACTCTCCAACCATGTGAAGAACTTGAGGAGGGTGGGCGTCACATCTTAGGGCCCGCATTTGTTGCAGATTTACTGTGCAGGGCAGAAAACCACTTATAACCAGCCCTGGACTTGTTTCTGAAGGAAGAAAATGAGCTGGGTATAATAGGTAGCGCTATCACCACTGAGTAATCTGTACTTCAAAGTCAAACAAAGCTCACCTGTTACCTTGTGAAATACGGGTGGGATTTATGCTCAGTTTTGTCACTAAAAATTGCCTGTAAGAAATCCCAGCAGTCAGTGAGAATAGATAGCTGAGAATCAAGCTATGGCTCTACGGACCTGGAGTCCTCCAGGGACCATCACAAATCTCATGATGTCTCCCAAGTGCTTGATTTGTGCAGATGATGCTTTGATTTAGCAGGAAGATGCATATAAACTCATGTCGCCAGCAGCCTCTATTGGCGTCATAGATGCAGAGGCTCAAGAGAATACATTATTCTAGCAAATGTCAGTATTAATTTATACTTGCTCAGGGCTCATCTGCTTTTTCCTGCAGTCTCTTGGAGAAGAGAGATTAGTCATGTGCATGAAAAATTTAGTGTCTAGCAGATGAAGCCAGGACCTGCTCGGCTCGGCATCCTGGAGAGCGGTGTGCGCTGTGGGAGGAGGTGTGGTGAGGGAGGGGTGGCAGCAGACTGACCTCCAAGCAGAGGTGTTTTGTCATTGCTTGTTACACCCTCTGTTAATGGGAGCACCATGAAACTTGTATCACTAAGCAGCTGCAGAGGTGCCTGCCCAAATGAGTTGCAATTTAAACTGCCGATCCGCTGGCAAGAACCGCTAATATAGACCTGCTGCAACAGGGAAGAAAATTTTACTGAAATCAGTAGACTTTGATAAGAGTTGGTCCCACAGTAGGGCTGGAGCTAAGGGGTCAAATTCCCTTGTGTCACTTATGTGAAGAATTGCAGTGACTGATGTGGTACTCATGAACAAAACCAACAGGGAAAAGTTTACACAGATTTAACTAAGCCGTTGCATTCAAGTTCTCTCACTTTGAAAAACACTTTTCAGCTCCAGGATTTCTTCTTGCATTAGATCTACAAGTCACTTTATGGTGTAAGACAAAACAGCAAAAGATGACTTTCAGTATTTAACCAAAAGAAATCAGTTTTTAAAGATAGTTGTTAAAAAATGCAACGGTATGTCTAACATGTAATGTACATTAAAAAGTAGCCCAGTGTGCTTCCTTTTTATTTTTCTGATTCTGTATCACACTTGCTCAGTTTGCAAAGGCGTTGAGCATTTGCCTTAACAAAGATCTTGCAGGCCAATTCATGCAAGAGACCTGCCCAATTCCACCATTTCCAGCTCTTGCTCTGAGGGACACGTCTAGAAGTCCATTTGGAGTGAATGCATAGGGCAGTTGCTGAACCAGAGGGAAACTGAGGACAGCGGACTTGCCCCAGCATTGCAGAACCAGGAAGCTTTTCACGGTTTTCTTGAAGTGCATATTTCTTCTTCAGAATTCTTGTATTGGAAATGTTTATCACAGACTCTTCAGCACTGAGATCTTTAGCAAGAGTGTTTGTCTAAAACTGACAACATTGAATGCCAATTAGAAAAAGCTCTTTTCAACATATATTTTTTATGAATAGTGTATTTTAAACAAATATGTTTCAAACTGCATAGGCAAACTTCCCAGGCATATTTCAGCAGTGACTTGTGCCTATTCTGCTATTGCTGTTCCAGCTTCCAGGCTATCAAGATGCTGTTGCCCTTCATTATGAAGTAGACTAGAAGTATAGTACGGATCTAACATCTGGAAATTGGACTTAGTGAAATGTGGTGGTTTTTTCATGTCTGTCAGTTTGTTCCTCTCTCCGCTACAGATTTTACTGGTAAATGATGGTCTGTCTCCAGGCCAGCATTTTTTAACACAATCCTCCCCTACAGCAGTTCATATACCCAGTGGGTCTCTTTATGCAAGTCTTGGATGACTTGTGCCAAGTAGCTTTGCAGAGGCTCTTACCCAAAAGTGTAAGGCAAGCTGATGGCTGTCCACAGAGTGAGTTACCTGACTGATTTGACCACCACCTGCTCTGTGGAGCTGAGCTTGAATAGGATTCTTGGCGCTTGGGATGGATTTGGGCAGGATCTGACTTCAGGGAACAAGGCAAGTTTGTGTTAAATAAGTTTGAAGGAATGTTCTTAGGCTAGAATATATAATTATACAGCAGCTGGTCCCCTATATTACCTTTTCTATAACAACAAAAGTTATCTTCAGGACCTACTTGGACTCCCTACTGGTTGTTGGTGCCACAAGCACCAACATGCTGTGTGTGCTGACTGGAGCATGCTTTGATCAAGGACAGGTGCTGCATGCTGGCTGCTTGGTAAACTCCACACGGGTGTATTGTTGGGTCCCCTGATGTAACCCCTACAACCAAACGGTAGGGAAAGGAGTGATTCTCATGCCATGGCAAGGGCTTCCCATGGGAGCCTGCGTTACCATCAACATCAGGGTTTGCAGGTGGGGTGCCATGAGGCTGGCAAGCAGTCTTAGAAATTTGGTCCTAGCACCCCTTGCAGGTGTCAGATGGGGGAAAGTTAGGAGTCGAAGGCACATGTACTAATCCATAGGCTAATGTGAGCAGGTGAAGTGAACATGCCATGCCATACATGAGTGTAGTGGCAACCAGCCTGCTTTTGCCATAGTTGCAGGAAGGGTCATGCTTTTTCACTAGACTCAACCTGTGTCGTGCTGGAAATCCAGAGCCCTCTCCTCCTCCCTTTCCTGTACTCCTTCCAGACATAATCCCCATCTGCTGCTGCAGTCCTCCAGCCCCTCTTGCTGGATGACAGCCGCAGAAACTTGTGCCTGGGTATGTTTACCCTTATTTAACCCTGGGTTCTCATCCTTCATACCCTCCCCATGAAGGGAGGAGGTACTACAATTTTACGTGATCCAGCATGTGGAGACTTGCACTCTGGACGCAGAAAAAGTTGAAAAGGTCTGCAAATATGCTAGTGACGTGTGGGAGTAGCAGCAGTATGTTTTCTGGTTGTATGTTTGTTCTCATTAAAGAGATTTACTTCACACCCATAGGATAAAAATAATGAATGCTGCTGTGGTTCTGAGCTATAAAGTTTTGCTACAAAGCTGAACACATAAACAAGTATTCTGAGGACAGAAAATAGTGGCTAGTGGGAACAGTAATGTGAGATGCCAGAGGAGTTCATTCCTTTTGACAAACTAGTTTATATTCCAGCATGCTTTTTCTCATGTTGATAAAGTGTCAATCTTGGCTATGACCTTTGCTATTTATGACCTTTCATGTAAAGTTGCAAGGCAAAAAGGAAAGATAAACAACTTGAACAATACAATTAAGGCAAACCCAGAATTCAGTCAATGAGAGACACCAGTGTTAAGTAAATCATCCCATGGAAACAGAGCTATTTGAAAATGCAGTGGCATCACTTACAGTACAGTGGGCAATTAGTTTTAATTAACTTCAAATTCTGACACATAGTTAAAAATCATCTTTTCTGAGTGCCCAGCTAGACAAATGAAAGTTAGGCCATTTTGTTCTGCTAGAAAAAGCTATTACAAGTATTATAATGATGCTATTCACACTTCGCTTATAAGTATTATGTAATCTTTTAAATTTTTTATGAAATAGTACTTTTGGAAGATGAACTTGTTCTGTACCATAAGCCTTTGAATAAGGGCACTGTTTTCCAAGAAGAACAGATTGAATTTTTAGAAGCTCTTTTGAATTCATTAACAATTTCTGTTAACCAAGTCCAACATGTTGTGATTTTTACCTCTCAGGGAGGAAATAGCCAGGAGTTATTGTAAGGTTATCAGAAATGAAAGGCAGCTTTTGATGCATATTTTTAAGGTTAAATATGGCACTTTAAATGTGATGCTGTACATCTGTCACTATGGAAGCCCTAAGCACAAATTTTTTGGGAGGTAAGGGGGTGGCTGCTTTGCATTACAACTGCTCGATGGAGCATGTATGCCCTGTCACAACCTGCAGTAGAGTCCACATATCCCTCTGTCCTGTGCGTCTAGCCTGTTGGACCATTCAGGAGAGCAAAAAATTACTTTCTATAAATGTTGTCTTAGCAACGTATTTTTATGAAGTTCAATGTTTTAAGAGAATGTGGTACTCGGAAGTGCTCCACCAAGAACCGAATGGCAGTGGTGGTCATTCTTACAATGTCAGTAGGTTCCTGCTAATGAGGCATCTGTCTGATTGCCCCTCTGGGCCTGCCTGCACCCTGTGGGAAAGGCAAAGCAGAGAATCTCAAGTTTTTGCTGACCCAGGCAAAGACCACCACACGGCTTTGGACAGCAGCCCTCTTGGACAGTCACTTATTAGCTGCAGGTTTGTTGCTATGCTGGGTTATTTTCAGACCTGAACTGTTCCCTTGGAGGCAGATGGGATGTCCCTACACTATAATGCTTAGCACTGTGAGTTTGGTGCTGGTGTTTGTGGAACCAGCTGTGAATTCTTGGTGTTCGCTGTGATATTACTCTCATGCTGTTGGGAGGAGGAACTTCTGAAAGGCGCACAGGGAGTTACTGACTTCTTTAATATGAAACCTATTGCCATTATTAGTCTTTTGAAGTATGTGAAACTAGAGCTAGATACTTCTGCTTACATTATGCAACCCTTACTCCTTGAGTAATCTACTTGTTTCCCTTGGGCTATGTAGTAGCTTCTCGCACAAGTAAGTTCAGAACCTTCTTGCTTGTCCCAGTTAAATTAATTTGCATGCTGAGCCATGCAGATAAGCGCAAAGAGTTATATTCATATTCTCAGCTGCTCAGTGACCAGGATGCTTTAGGAAGAAGAATTCAAACAGAATGAGCTGGTGTTACTGAGATGGGAAAACTGTTTGTTACCAGGCAGTCACCTTCATGTCGTGTTCCTCGTGCACTGTGTCAGTTATCAGCCCTGGGAGATGCTGTATTTCTGAGTAAGAAAAGTCTGTGTGCCTTTTCCTCCCTTACATCTCCAGTGAGATTTTAAGATGTCTATTTCTTGGGGCAGTCTTTTTATGACAAAACAAAAAGCTGCTCTTCTGGGGATTAGACTGATGTTCTCAGCTGATCTCAGAGAAAATACGTAGCAGTCTCTGGTGGCCAGGGTGTGATTTGAAATTATGATCTAGAGAGGGAGAACTCTGATATGTTGCACATGGTGTAATCTCTATATAAGCATAGTAGGTCTGCTTTCTGCCAGAGGAGACAAGTCAATGGGCTAAAGGATTTTTAGTCTGAACCAAAATAATTGCGCTCTCACTGTTAAAAGGAAATAATAGAAAATTATGAAAAAGTGGAAGCCTCCTCAGCATTGTCTGTAGGATGTTTTCTCTTAACTAGTGGCTGTCCTGACTTGCTGGGTTGTTGCACCAATTGTATTTCTTTCATAGATCTTTTGTTGTTTGGTGGTCTAATAATTTTTTTAAAAATTAGTGTTATGGTATAGTTAACAGCTGTGCCTTTCAGGCATGATTTTTTTTCTTTCTCTCAGAAAAAAAAAGTACATCAGGCACTTTTAAACTGTGCATTTGAATAGCTCTGGTAAAGTGAAAAATACCCGTGAAATAATGAGGCAGCACAGGAATACTGCATTCTGACCATCAAAAAGATCTGCACACTTTTTTTCCATGTGGAGTACATCCAACACAGGAAACAATTCATGCTATGGCAGCATACTTATTCTCCTTGTGCTCAGTACTTTGAGTGAATGAGAAGAGAAGGAAATGGGCTCTCTAAACAACAAAAAAAAGAGAATGATAGGCTTATGCTGGTAATTTTTCTATTAGTTTCATAGTGTTCATCACTTTAACAGGATGAGAAAATTTTGAGTAAAATTACCAGAAATAATTTTCTAGCAGTGTTTTTTAGTCTTGGCATAGTTATGAATATTTCATGCATGACTTTTTTTACTATTAAAAATCTATATTTAAAACTTCATACTCAGCTTTAAAGTTTGCTCTGACTTGAAATATAGTAGTCTTCAGAAAATAGATTAAACTTTCTTAAAAAAAGAAATAACTGAAAATTATAAAAACCTGAAGAAAGAAACTTGTCTTAATTACAGATTCTTCTGGACAGAGGATTTTGCATGTCTTTTTTGAGGCTGATTAAGTTGTTTTTTAAATGAAAATCAGCTTATGGTTTGGGCTCATTCCAGTGACTTAAACAGGTCCCTTAATTTTACTTCTGAGTAGTCAGCTGAGTTCTTCAGGTGCTTCAGTGAAACATGTACCTTGGAAAATTGGACTTCTAAAGATAAAATAAGGCTTTAAAGACTAGATTACTAGCTTTTCTGGAATGGCTGAGATGCACACAGTAAGGCTTCACTCTGGCAGCTGAATTGGCAAGAGCAGACCTCGTGTCCATTCAGTCCCATTGGTGGAAAGTCCAGTGTTGGAGATGAGCTTATTTTAAACATAATGGAATTAGTCCAGCTTCCATTTAAATTGCTGGCAAAGCTCCAGCTATATTCAACAAGAGAAGGGCTGAGGCAACAGGCACACAAAACCCTGTTTCTAGGCCTGATCCCAGCTTTTCTTACACATCCAAAGCTCATGCTGAGTATTGTGGTCACTTTAGCAGGATTAAGACTGAGCGGATTGTTTGGGCAGATTTATATTGCTATTCATTGTAAGAAGTACTGATACAGTTCTTGGTGATGTACGGTTAATAAATATTCATTTGTTAAAACAACAATACACCTGTTGACAAGGTAAACTGTGATTGTTCCAAGCAAATTGCTGAAGTGTGGTAGAATGTCATGTACAATAATTGGTTAAATGGCTCTTCTGTTATCTGTAGCCCCCTTCCAGCAAAACACTTAGTCATGTGTTTGCCATTAAGCACCTGACTACCTCCACTAAAGTCAATCTGACTACCCTGCTATATGTGGAGCACATGTTTTGGAGAAATAGGGCCTAAATTACTCGGGGTCCACTGTATTCTGCCTGTGGTGTGTGTTCCTAGTCCTCCGGGAAGTCAGTTGTGCCTAAACATAACACTGGGTCTGATCAGCATTTTGCAGGGGGAAACACCTAAGGTGCCTGCCACTTTACACTTTGTCAGTGGGTTTAAGTAGCAATCTTGCATGCTCATTTGTGCCATAAGGTTATAATTTGTCACCAAAGTAGCGTCAGGAAAGAGGTGTGTGAGTTAAGTGTCAGCTCAGAGATGCAGGGCTGTCCGGGAGGCCAGCATTTAGCTGTGGGCTGTGTGAGTGTGTGTGCAGGCACATCACCTGTGACTAATGAAGGTGATAATGTTAGGGGTGATTCTGAGCAGCACGTTCTAGAACACTTCTTTTAACTAAAAAGGCGTATTTCAATGTATTCAGACATGTCAGTGATAAGGAAATGCCCATTTTCTAAATTACCCTCAAACTTTTCCTTTTCCCTTTCTCCTATCTGCACTACCTTAAAAAAAAAAAAAAAAAAAAAGGAAAAAATGTAATCAGTGACAAAAACCTACACTGGAACAGTGTGTGTGTGGTCTACATACTTTTTTTGCAGAGGGGAAAAAAAATTCAGACTCCAGCCTGAAAAACATAACAGGCCATCTTTAATTCATGCTTCTCAATATAGTTATTACAAAACCATTAGAAACATAAATGTTTCCTTATGTATCGAAGTAACCAGTATTACATATATGGACATTCCAGTTCACCGACACTGAATTTTCTGTTGTATTTGTGTACGTGTATAATTCAGGTTCCTTAGCAGTACTTTGAACAGAGGAGGGGAACTGGAGATACAGTAAGGGGGAACTGGAGATAACAGTAATGTAATGGACTGTCCTCTACTAACAATATGAGGACCAATTAAAAAATACAAATAAGTGACATGACTTAACATAGCCAGAAGAAGACAGGTGAGGAAAAGAACACCCATCATATAAAGATGAGGCACTAAAATAAGTCATGATAGAAAAGGATTAGCCATTTGGGATGTGAACTTGCCACCCACTGAAAACAATGGCAAAATTTCCACTGAATTAAATGCCTCAGGCCTTTGCACAGGACTGATTAGATGCTATTCATAGAATAATGTATATGCCAAATAATGTTGTTATTTGTCAAGTAAATTATTCAACAGATCCATCATCCTACCATTTCTTTTCTGGCAGAACTCCCATTGAAGTCAACAGGAGTATTGTCTGAATAAAGCCTTTTAGGATTGGGCCTGAGGTTAAACAAAATGCAACTGGGGCAACTTGTTCCTCTTCCTTGGGTTCATAAAACCACACACTGGACAACAGGTAGGCAGCCGGGGTGGTGTACCTTATGATGCTAATTGTTCTTTCACTGATGCCGATTATTCCCTCATCTCTCTTTACCTGTTGCCACCTTGATTTGGGATCTGATCCTGTTAACATATGTGTGTGTATGTAACTTAAACCTTGCTGGTGGTATAACCCATGCCAAGCTGAAAACAAAGTTAACCTGTATCGGTGTCGTGGGCTCTGGACTTCCTGAGGGTCAGCCCTTTGGGGTGCGCTGTCTTGGGCTCTTGTGGCTGCAGGATGAGCAAAGGACTGCAGCTCTGACCTGGGTGAGCAGGAGGTTTCTAAGGTGACTGTTTCTCTGCTTTTGACTCTAGAAGCCTGATTATATGGCTGGCTGGTACTTCCAGTTTGTTTTTTACTTTACAAGTTAAATGTTCTGAATCAAATTGGGTGGCTTTTTTTTTAAAAAAAAAAAAAAAAAGGAGAATTAATCTCTTGCTGTCTTGATAGGAGCAAAGTTAATACAAGCAAATTGCTTTAAAGGATTTGCACTTCTAGCTATTAAAATACAACTCTGGCAACTATCTACAGCACTGAGCTCAGCCTCTCATTACTACCTATGAGAATGTATAATGGTTAAATTAGCTGCAGGTGGGCTCCCCTGTTGCTCCAGAAGCACATTAGAAGCATCTTGAGGGTTGCAAGTAACCTTAAAGAAATCAGACATAATGGCCTCAAACAATAGTAATTCTTGTAGCTCGTAACGTGCTCCATATGCCTGAAAGGTACTGTGCAAATAGAGCTGTTTGTGGGAGACTTCTTGGGTTTGGCTTCTCTGGAAATTGAGTGTTTTTGTGAAACGGAAAATATTCACGGATGCTGAGCATAGTTCTGTGTTGAAATTTGTGGTAAAGCAGTTGATACCGAAGAACACTTAGGGCGGTGAAAAGATTGCAGAAGACCTCTCTGATGGTGACACCGGTGGTCTCAGCCCCAGGAGGGGTCCGTGTCCCTTGAAAAGAATATAGGACATAATTGGCTTTTGTACAAATCAACAATTTATATATGCAGTTGGTACATAAGGATGTGTTTCTTGGTGCACGGTTTTTTCTACTCTCTGCCATGACTGTTGGCTGGAGTTAACGCTTGTCTCGTGAAGACTCTTCCATGGCCTCCATGTCATCTGCTAGGAATTTCAGAATCAAAGCAAACCGTGGGTGATTTTCCAACCTGCTGTGCTGAGGGCTTTTATATCTACCGCTCTGTTTCCACTCCATACCCGTTTTCGTTGACAACCCACGTTCCTCTCTCCTCTGCGAGAGCGTGTCTCCCTTGGTATAGATCTCCCTTCTCCTGAGACCCTTCAGTGACTTGAGCTGACCCAGACCCGCTGCCTGGGACTTTACGGCCCGCAGAGACTGTACCGATGCTCCGCATGTATGGCTCTGGAAAAACTTTTGCGTACAACTTCCCGTGAGGCTGCGCAGCAGTACATCAGCGGTCCCCAGAGCTACCTTTTGCTGCCTCGCGTGGGTTAGCGCCGCGGGGGAGTCCTCGGTGGGGCTGGAGGGGACCCGGCCTGCCCCGGGGTCTGCAGCGCTCCCTCTCCGTCAGCGCTGCTCAAGGCTGAAGCCCTCGGGCCGGTCCGGGGCGGGCGCGGCGTCGGCGCGGCCGTACGGGCGGGGCCCGCGGGGCTCTTCCTTCCCTCTCTCTGTCTCTCCCTCCTTTCTCCCCTAATTGCGGCAGAAGCCAATGAGCGGGGGGCGGCGGCGCCCCGCTCGGACCCCGCGGGCGGGCGGGGAGGGGCGGGGGCGGGCGGCGGCGGCCGCACTCGCCGAGGAGGAGCGCGGGAGGCGGGCGGGGGCAGCGCCGCCGCCGGGACTGGCGCCCGCCACCGCCGCCCGGCACACGGCCCGCGCCCCGCAGCGCTCCGGGCCGGCCCGCGGCCGCCGGGGGTGCGAGATGGCCGCTGACGGGAGCCGCGGGGTCCTGGGGCTGTGGCTGCTGGCGGCGGCGGGGCTGTGCGGCGGGGTGGCGGCGGGCAAGTCCCCCAGCTGCCACGAAGTGCGGACGGCGTTCCAGCTGCGGCAGATCGGGCCCCTCAAGCTGGTCCCTGACGTGCCCACGGCCGGTCAGTACCGACCCACCCGCGGGGTGGCTTCTCCGCGCCGGGGGGTGCCGCGGGCGAGGGTTGCTGCGGGCGGCCCGGGGCCGGGCGGCCGCGCCGGCCGGGCTCGCCTCTGCCTGCGCTCTCGGAGCAGCGGGGCTCCCCGGGGGCGGCGGCGTCTCGGGGTCCTCCCGCGGCTCCGGTGCCGCCGTCGGGGGCTGCGCGCCTGCCTGCGAACAGCCGGTGCACCGCGGCTGCCTTCATCCAGCGCCGGCTTTCCTGCCGGTCGCAGGTAGCGGGGAGCTAGGCGGCTTTGGCTCGCCCCTGACTGAAATAATTTAAAAAGACTTCCTAGGAAGAGAGACCAGAATGACCCCTCCGTTTTTACATTGTGCAGGTATTGCTTATTGGTCGCCACCGTAAGCGCCAGACCTTTTTTCCCCGCGTTTAAGACCGGTGTGATCCCTTTGCGAAGTACCTAAAGCAGAGGCTTTCTCTTGTAAAGGATCCCTTTCTTAGAAGGCAAATTAGCAACCGAGTCGTTAAGGAACGCTTGCTTTGCTGACCAGATGTAGGGATCCCCGGGCAGGCTGGTGAAGATACTGTAACTTCTGAGTTAAGAAGAGTTACCTTGCATATGAATTCAGGAACGTTGTCGTAAGGAAAGGCAGAGGTAACACCTTGGAGGGATACGATCAACAGAACTTAGCTTTCGCTTAGTTAAGCAGTAAGTCTGCAGTGCTTAATATTTGTGAAAGTTGTTGAGTAGTGTGGTGTTCCCTTTTGCCTTTTCATACAGTTCCTGAGCAATGCGTGACAGCAATGAAATGGAAAAGTAAGACGCATGATAAGAAAAGATTTTTTGCATATTCTGTAATTACCCTGTAGAATTCATTGTAAGGGGATAAAGTACATTTTAATATCAAAAAATGATTAAACTCTTATGAATGACCATGTATCTATCTAGATAATGAAGTCACATCCCTGACTCTTACGTGTTTTAAGAAAATGTTTACTAGAACCGGAATAAAAAAGCAAAGACTATCAATCTCATGAAACAATCTCTAGCTGCTTCATGCTAGCGCAATTGCCTATAGGTGTGTGGTGGTATAAATGTCAATTTGGGTTGTTGCTTTATTATTTTTTCACATTATTTTTAAAGCAGTTCAAAGCCTGCTGAGTTTGATGGAAAGACTTAAATAAGTTTTGGATATGTTTTCTGGCATGGGTTTCTGTCTTGGGGACTAGATTTGGTAGGCCATTGGGATGATCTCTTACAGCAACTCTTATGGCTGTAAACGATTGCACAGTGTTCGTGATCTTTACCTTTGCTTTGCATAAAGTGGTTGAGATGACTCATGGCTGTAAAGTTGTCCATGAGCAAGGAATCATTCCTCATTTTGTGGCAAGAAGAGATTTGCAGGAATGGTGTTTTGAAGCTTGAATTACGATACTGTTCTCTTGTGGTGATAGAGGCATCAGATCACACTTATCTTTGAGAGCTAAATATGAAAGCTAGTAAAAAAAGAGGTAAAACAAGGCTTTCCCTCTATTTTGATGCACATTTAAGCCTCTTTACTGAGCTTTTTCGTGACGAAATTCTTCAAACTTTAATTAAATTGATTGTTTTACATTTTCTATAAAATTCTAGTACTGTAGGTGAAACTTGGGGGAAACTGTGCACTTCCAGAAGGAAGGTGTAGATGCTGTGATGCTTCAGAGAGGTTTCATTGTCTTCTTGTGTCATATTGAACTTTCCTATTGAATAACAAGCTCTCAGAAAATAAATAGCATGAGAGAAGGTGAGGGAGGGTAATAAGCTTTTAAATTTTAGCTCATAAAGGTTTCTTTTGAAGAGGATGATTGGAACAGAGGAGAGCTGAGGAAAAGTGGTACATATTGATCTTCCCTGTTTATTAAGTATACTCAGCTCCACCAAAGCTTGTGTGTTTTAATGATATCTTGCCAGGCAGTAGTGCCTCCTGTCTTGTGCCCTCTTTTAATTAAGTACTGAAGTGTTTTCCAGTGTTTTCATCTGGCAGCTATTATCAGTGAATATATCTTAATACAACCTCCCCCTTCTCTCTCTCTGTCATATTGAGGCTCATTTTATTATGCATTTTAACAACATGCAAATGTTGAAGCATCTCCCCTGAAGACTTCAGACAGTTGTCAGTTAAAGTAGAAGAGAGGAAGAGTGGTGGGGAGCTGGGGGTGACACTGGAAAACAGCGTGCTCAGCTGAACCTAGCGCTGAATGAAGCCTGTGGAGAGCTTCCCACTAACTTCTGCTCGTGTGGGCCAGACCTGCACAAGCGCTGGAGTGCTCCTGAGTCCTCAGTTGTCTATGTGTCTTTTGGCTTGTTTTCTCTAGAAAATGGAACTTTTGCAGTCCTGTTGTCTGTTTACTAGATATTTTCAATCACAAAAGTGTTGAAAGCCCTTGGCTAATCTCAAGCCAGTATTTATAGGCTTAATACAACAAATCTGACAGAGGTTGAAGTCTTAAGGATTATTACATTCTTATAACCTTCAGGAAAATCAGCAGCTCAGTTGAGGAGAGAGGCCCAACTCAGTGCAGGGTGAGGGATCAGCAGGCAGGCTGTCAGGTGTACATTTTCTGTCTCCTCTTACGAGTGGTGCCTGTTTCACCCGTAATAAAATTAACTCCAAATATTGGGGAGAGTTTGTAGCCTACACCCTCCTGTGGTATTAGTCATGGTTGCAGTGTGGAAGTTGCACACTGATGGATCCTGGATACAATGATGGATCCCAGATACAAGCTTCATGGGGACTGGTAGCTGCTTCCCCATGTTACACGTGGTCTGCATACAGGTTGCTGTGATCCCTAAGTGGGTAGGTGAGTTTAGACAGGGACATCAGCATGACCTACGATGAGATGGAGAGTGGCTTTGGGCAGGATATGCCAGCCTCTTGTATAAAATGAATTGGCAAGGGAAGGAGGAAGACTCCTGGAGAAAATATGCTTCTGTTTTTAAGGTGTGACGTGAATCTGGCAGCAACCTTTCTGAAAAATCACCTTTGCAAGAGAGCTCTTAGAGATGCCTAGGAACCTCCTCTTAAATTTCTCTTCCATAGTTTCCCCAAAAGATAACATGTTTTTCTGAATCTAGTCCATTACCAAGTGCAGAACTAAGAAAGAAGAGTGTTTTGATGTGCGATGGATAAGAGGCCCCAGCAACAGGAATTTTTGAGCAGCAAATCTCCTTGGTCCCTCTGTAAGACTTTCTCCTCCACTAGTGGAGTCTGTGCTGCTATTCGGTAGTCTGTTTTTCTGGAACAAACTGAATGTTTCAAGGGTAATTTGCTGCAAATAGCAAACAGATTGGTCAGGTAAAGGTACTGCTGCCATGGCTGTGATTCAGAGGAAGGTTTTTTTTGTGTCTTCCTCCAGACTGGAAAATGAGGTAATATGTTCCTGCTCTTGTACTTTGATTATCACAGGCTGAGCTGGGATGTTTTTGTAGGAGCTCCTTGGTTAACGTTTTGATGAGAGAGAATTGTATGCTGTCTCCAGGGGTGAAGGGCTGTGTTAATTCTGCCAGGGGACTAAGCCTTTGGTTCCAGGGAGTCTAGATATCTCGAATCTGATGCATACTGCTACGTATGGTATTCCTCCCAGACATGGGACTGCTGTTAGCGATACCGTGTGAGCCCTGGCTTATATTACAGTGTAACTGCACACTGGCATGAACTGTGTTTAAAGTTCCATTTATCCACAGGCTTTTCCATGCCATGGAGCACGGTGGTGGCTGGCTGTCACTGCTCTCCAAATTCACAGTAGAAAAACTGAATGAATCCAACGGGAGTCTGTGACTTGTCCACGTTCAAGCGGTGAATTGTAGCAGAACCAGAATCAAAGGACCCCTCTTGATTCCTTTGGTAATCATGTAACCACAAGAACATCCTCTATGTTTATACAGGCTCAGTTCTGCCTCTCTTGCTCACTGACTAGTGTATGGCCATGCAAAAAAAAAAGTCTGTAAACATATAAGTGTAGAGAGAGAAGAATTGGGCTGATTTCTGGTAAGCAAGGACAACATTTGTCATTTGTGAAGGAGTCCTAGGAACTCTTTACCATCTAAATAATCATCTTGTTGAAGACTACCAAAAGGACGATTTATAGAATCACAGAATCGTTTAGGTTGGAAAAGACCTTTAAGATCATCAAGTCCAACTGTTAACCTAGCACTGCCAAGTCCACCACTAAACCATGTCCCTAAGCACCACATCTACATGTCTTCTGAATACCTCCAGGGATGGTGACTCCACCACTTCCCTGGGCAGCCTGTTCCAATGCTTGACAACCCTTTTCAGTGAAGAAGTTTTTCCTAATATCCAATCTAAACCTCCTCTGGTGCAACTTGAGGCCATTTCCTCTTGTCCTATTGCTTGTAACTTGGGAGAAGAGACTGACACCCACCTTGCTACACCCTCCTTTCAGGGAGTTGTAGAGAGCAATAAGGTCTCCCCTGAGCCTCCTCTTCTCCAGGCTAAACAACCGCAGTTCCCTCAGCCACTCCTCATAAGACTTGTGCTCTAGAACGTTTAGCAGCTTCGTTGCCCTTCTCTGGACATGCTCCAGCACCTCAATGTCTTTCTTGAAGTGAGAGGCCCAAAACTGGACACAGTATTCGAGGTGCGGCCTCACCAGTGCTGAGTACAGGGGGATGATCACTTCCCTAGTCCTGCTGGCCACACTGTTCCTGATACAAGCCAGGATGCTATTGGCCTTCTTGGCCACCTGGGCACACTGCTGGCTTGTATTCAGCTGGCTATTGACCAACACGCCCAGGTGCTTTTCTGCCAGGCAGCCTTCCAGCCCCTCTTCCCCAAGCCTGTAGCATTGCAAGGGGTTGTTGTGATGCAAGTGCAGGACCTGGCACTTGGCCATGTTGAGCCTCATAGAATTGGCCTTGGCCCATTGATCCAGCCTGTCCAGATCCCTCTGCAGAGCCTTCTTCCCCTCAAGCAGATCAACACTCCTGCCCAACTTGGTGTCATCTGCTAACTCACCGAGGGTGCACTCGATCCCCTCATCCAGATGAAGATGTGAAACAGAACTGGCCCCAATACAGAGCCCTGGGGAACACCAGCTGTGACTGGCCATGAACTGGATTTACCTCCCTTCACCACAACTCTTTGGGCCTGGCCATCCAGCCAGTGTTTTACCCAGTGAAGTGTATGTCTGCCCAAGCCATGAGCAGCCAGTTTTTCCAGGAGAATGCTGTGGGAAACGGTGTCAAAGGCTTTACTGAAGCCTAGGTAGACAACATGCCCAGCCTTTCCCTCACCCACTAAGCAGGTCACCTTGTCATAGAAGGTGATCAGGTTAGTCAAGCAGGACCTGCCTTTCATAAACCCCTGCTGGCTGGGCCTGATCACCTGGTTGTCCTGTATGTGCTGCGTGATGGCACTCGGGATGATCTGCTCCATAACCTTCCCTGGCACCAAGGCCAGGCTGGCAGGCCTGTAGTTCCCCGGGTCCTCCTTCTGGCCCTTCTTGTAGATGGGTGTCACATCTGCTAACCTCCGGTCAGCTGGGACCTCCCTGCTTAGCCAGGACTGCTGGTAAAGGATGGCAAGTGGCTTGGTGAGCTCTTCTGCCAGCTCCCTCAGTACCCTTGGGTGAATCCCCTCAGGCCCCATAGACTTGTGTGTGTCTAAGTGGTGTTGCAGGTGGCTAACCATTTCTCCTTGGATTATGGGGGCTTCATTCTGCTCCCTGTCCCTGTCTTCCAGTTCAGGGGGGCTGGGTACCTGGAGAACAACTGGTCTTACTATTAAAGACTGAGGCAAAGAAGGCATTGAGTACCTCAGCCTTTTTCTCATCCTTTGTCACTATGTTTTGCCCCATATCAAATAAAGGATGGAGATTCTCCTTAGCCCTCCTTTTGTTGCTAATGTATTTATAGAAACATTTTCTTGTTGTCTTTTATGGCAGTAGCCAGATTAAGTTCTAGTTGGGCTTTGTCCCTTCTAATTTTCTCCCTGCATAACCTCATGACCTCCTTGTAGTCCTCCTGAGTTGCCTGCCCCTTCTTCCAAAGGTCATAAACTCTCCTTTTTTACCTGAGTTCCAGCCAAAGCTCTCTGTTTAGCCAGGTCAGTCGTCTTCCCCACTGGCTCATCCTTCAGCACATGGAGATGGCCTGCTCCTGCGCCTTTAAGATTTCCTTCTTGAAGAATGTCCAGCCTTCCTGGACTCCTTTGCCCTTCAGGACTGCCTCCCAAGGGACTCTGTCACCCAGTCTCCTAAAGAGGCCAAAGTCTGCTCTCCCGAAGTCCAAGGGTAGCAGTTGTGCTGACCCCCCTCCTTACTTCTCCAAGAATCAAAAACTTTATCATTTTGTGATTGCTCCGCCCAAGACAGCCTCCGACCATCACATCACCCACAAGTCCTTCTCTGTTTGCAAACAACAGGTCCAGCGGTGTGCCTTCCGTAGCTGGCTGGCTCACCAGCTGTGTCAGGAAGTTATCTTCCACACCCTCCAGGAACCTCCTAGACTGTTTCCTCTCTGCTGTATTGTATTTCCAGCAGACATCTGGTAAGTTGAAGTCCCCCCCGAGAGCAAGGGCTAGCGATTGTGAGACTTCTCCCAGCTGCTTAGAGAATATTTTGTCTGTGTCTTCATCCTGGTTGGGTGACTCCCACCATGATATCTGCCTTGTTGGCCTTCCCCCTGATTCTTTCCCATAACCATTCAACCCTATCATCACCATCATTAAGCTCTAGACAATCCAAACACTCCCTAACATACAGGGATACCCCACCGCCTCTCCCTTCTGAAGAGCTTATAGCCATCCGTTGCAGCACTCCAGTTGTGCGAGTCATCCCACCATGTTTCCGTGATGGCAACTAGATCATAGTTTTCCTGATGCACAGTGGCTTCCAGCTCCTCCTGCTTGTTGCCCATGCTGTGTGTGTTGGTGTAGATGCACTTCAGTTGGGCTATTGATCCTGCCGCCTTTTTAGGGGGAGAAGCCCTATTTCCTACGTGACCATTCTCAGGCGCTTCTGTGGTTTCTAACACTTCCATAACCCTTTCGTCTTTGCTGCTGCATGGATATCTGTCCCCTACCTCCACTGAGATGGTGGACCGAAAGACCTCACTAGAACACCGTCCCTCAAACATTGGTGTGCTGCTCCCAGGCTTATCTCTAGCAAGCCTGGTTTTATCCCTTTCTCCCTTCAAATCTAGTTTAAAGCTCTTTCAGTGAGCTCTGGTAACTCTGGTGCAGAAATCTTTTTCCCCGTTTGAGACAGGTGTACGTCATCTGTCGCCAGCAGGCCTGGTGTTGGGTAGACCGACCCATGATCAAAAAAGCCAAAATTTTACTGGTGACACCAGGCTTGGAGCCAGGTATTGATCTGCTGGCTCTTCCTGTTTCTTCCCTCATCGTTCCCTGCAACTGGAAGGATAGAGGAGAACACTGCTTGTGCTCCTGACCCCTTAACCAGTCGTCCCAAGGTCCTGAAGTCTTTCTTCATTGCCCTTGGACTTCTAGTTACTTATTTTGCTGCTCTACTGCTTTACAAAGAGCACAGAGGCTGCCCAGATTGTGCTCAGGGACTCACTTCTGAAGGGCAGATTTTGTTCTATTAAAAGCTTCTTTATTCTCTACTGTCATCCTCCATCTTAAATCAGTAGAAGCGTTCATTACCATGGGTATGTGCTGAATATCCCATAGCAGGGCTGGACATGCATTAACAATTTATACATTAAAGCTATTTTACTTTCTAAATAGTGACAGGAAAGTCCTAGATTCCTGCCCAAAGCTCCTTGCTGTATGTGGTGCTTGCAAGATCTCATCCCATCTTAGCCTGTGGCAGAGCTCCCATTGTGGTGAGAAAAGAGCATGAGCTAGATCCATTTTGAATTTATCCAAGAATGTCTATTAAACTAGCCATTTTATTATGAAATAGGTCATGCCACACTTTATTTTCCTGTTTTTCTCTTTTATTACCACTCAGCTCTTTATTTCTATCATCTTAATGAGAACACTGTAATTCCCCCGGTAAAGGTGCAGTGCTGAAACACATTTTGCTTACAGCAGCATTCTGTCAAAGTCACTCATAAGTCTGGTGTGTGCCAGATGTGAAATGTTCTTGCTTTATTGGCTCTGGAAAGTTTTTGCCCCATCAGAATGAGTGACTAAAATCCTCTAGTGTGAACTGCAATTTATACTTGGGTTTACTGTTCACCTGCATGCGTGGTTGTCTGGGACTGCCTTCAGTAGTGTGGATGTAGGGTACATCTAGGAGAAAGGGTTGCTGGATGAGCACAGTTGCATTAATGCTTAGAAACAGTATAGAGTGGTTAAGACTTTAAGAAAAGGCACAAAAAATAATCTTGTTTCCATGAGGTTTCTTTTTCTTTTAGAAAATCCTGATAGTTATAACAAGTTTGTGAAATGTCCTTGGCATTACTTGCAGGTTGTTATAATGGAAGGTTTTCTTCTTATTACACTTAGTATTTGCTTATTTATGGATACACAGAGTTCTTGGTGGTTTAAACCACGGACTGTTGACCTCTTGGAGGGAGTGGACTGGTCTAATGCGAGACGGATTCTTTTCCCATCTTTGTCACTCTCTGAATAGCCTAAACCAAGGCCAGTTGTGCCTCAGTTTCCCCTTCTGCGGGCTGTATCATGGTATGTTATTCTGAGAGGTATTGCTGAAAAGCTGCCATGAAAGGGAGGTAGGTCACAGCCAGAGAAAGTATCAGTGAGTTACACCTTCATTTCTTCAGGCTGACTTACACTTAAATTCTTTCTTTATGTGAGGAAAAAGGCTAGAAGTTACCTTGGTTTCTGATGAACTGGAAGCTGAACCTGAAAGCTGTCCTTCCTTCACTCCTCTCATCCAGAGGCAGTCCCAAGGAGGAAGCAGGCTTTCCAGAATCTGAGCAGTCATGGGCTGTAGTCTGCACTTGCTGTGATAGCTGTTCTGAGCAGAAGAAAAGCTATGCTTTTGCAGCCTGCAGCTCCTCTGGAGTAAGGATGCTTCCTTCATTAATTGTCTCAGGATTTTATAGCACTCTTCAGGCTCAGACTGTCACGAGAAGTGTTAACCTGTAGCTGGTGATGACTCTGGATGCATGCAAGGCTCATGCTAGCAGTAATATCTTTTTCTCCCCTCTTCTTTTCCCATGCCTTAAATTTCTGTTTGACACGGGACCAGCTGCCCACTCTGTAATGCCCTCCTGGGAGTAATCTATACGCAAAAAATCTGTTTAACTTACTTAGTGCCTCATAAAGATGGAATCGCTGTTCCACTGCCAGATGGAAATCTATAGTTCTCATATCCATGAGCCTCAGAAAAAGCAGTGTCCTCAGTGACTTGCATGAACATTTGGTCCAGGTGAGTAGAAGACTGGCTTAGTTATTCAGATCAACCTTTCCTGTAAATGTCTTGGGAAGGAATCCAAGAGTCAGCAGAGAACCTACTCTCCCCCAACACACAATCTTGTTATCAAACTGAGTCGAGGGAAAGAGCCAAGTATTCCTACAATTCATGTGGTCTATTCATTCTCTCAAAAATCTCTGCTGAAAAGACTGTGTAGTGATTTATTTTTATTTTAATGGTCAGCTCAAGATCTGGTGATTCTGGTGTGGAACTGGATCTCAGGATGGAGAATAAGCTTAGTAAGAAATAACCCATCCTTGAAATACTGGTGGGTCCCAAGAACTGCCTCTGTAGCACCTTATGTGCCACTGAAGTTTTGCCATCAGATTGTAATCAGAAAGTAACAGAAAAATATCCCTCTTCCACCCTAGTATTGCAGGGCTGAGCAGTCAATTCTTAACCAAAGGGCAGTACTAATGAAAAGGCATTACTGTGGTAAGTGGAAACAAAGTTGGCATGATAATAATCACTATATAAATCAATAAAATAAATATATCAAAATGAGTAAAAGCTTTTATAAAGATTAATCGTGAAAATTGGCATGAACCTGAGGATCTGTAAAAAGCAAGGATATGTGTAAAATGCACCCTGGGCAGTAAAATGGATTTCTTTTTTAAAATGGTTTTGCTTTTAGATGGTATAAAACTAGAGCTATAGTTCCAAGTATTGCAAAGTCTTTGTAATTGAATCTTTCTCCCATGAAAGCATAAAATGACATGATAAAGAGGCATATGTTTAATAATACTTCAAATACATACTCATCACTTATCAGTTTAGAGCATAGCATCTGCTTCTAGGGGAAAATATGAATTTTGATAGATCAGAATCAATTTCTGAACAGCAGCCAAGCCTATGACACAGAATTTATACTTAGTCTCTCAATCTCTGTCAACTTGATTAGGTATCACTATTTAATATGATAGAATCATCCTGATATCTGTAAAGAGATATTTACAGATATTTGTTTCATTCACGTTAAGGTAACTTCTGAGCAGCATCAGTGAGGTACCTAGCTAACATTTAATGATTTATCTTCTTAAGGATAAAAAAAAGATAGGAAAGCAAGTCTGTTTCCACCTTCTACCAAGCACTTAAGATTTAATTTTTTTTAAGGTAATATATTATTTGATGGAAAAATGCAAAACATTTCTGCACAATATCTTGTTCTGTTTGGATCTACAAAAGTAACCTGAGGCCCAAGCTAAGAGCTGCGTCCACAGGATTACATAGTACAGACTTAGGAGGACAAGCATTTTCTCTCCTTTTGTGTCCTTCATGACCCAGGGTGGTTTTCTGTAGATCCAGGTGTGCTAGGAGACTGTGTATGATCTGGACCAGTTGCAGTCTGGACAGGGAACTGACTTGTGTTGTGTGTGGAGTAAGGGTAGTAGGACTGTGTGCCAAACTGCTCTGTTTTTTAGAAAGATAACAGGTGTCCAGAATACTTTTTTTTTTTTATGGCTGCATTTTGTCTGTTTCAAGAGCTAAATATTTTCTGTAGCAATCCTGATACTTGGAATTAGCCTTTGTGTCTGTACTGCTTTAGCAATACTGGTCCTTACGACTACCCTGTAGAAGAATTTAAGGACAATATTTGGATCCCCATTTTAGGGTGTCAAATGAAACTCAAATGGCTGAGAAGACTTGCCAATTCCATATTGAGTCCTGTAGTCTAGTGGCATCTGATGGCAAGTAAACCTACATAGCTTAGAAATGCAGTGTAACCAATTCCATTGCTCCATGGATTTCTTCAGCAGACACTTCAGCTGTCTCTGGTGGGTTTACTCTTGAGGTGAGAGGTTTTTGCACTTCTGTAGTAGGGTAACACCCAAAGGCTCACTCTGGACTGAAGGTGGTCTCTTCTGTACAAGGTGCTGCACAGGCATGCCAAGGGCTTGCCCCAGCAGTCTTACAGACAAATTTTATAGAGTGCTTCACTGTCCTGGACCTCCTTGGGGCTCTAAGTGCTGCTGAACAGCACCAAGCACCTTAGCAGTATTTAGCAAATGATTTATGATGGAGCAACCACAACCTTGCCTCTTATTATATATAAGCACTATGCTTATACTTTCATGAGAATAAATCCATCTATTTTACTCTTCAGTACATCAGTTTTAAAGGATGGTTATTAATTACCTTCTTAATGTATTCATACATGCATGATTAATGTGTAAAGTTTTTACTTGTGAAATTTCAAGGCACTAGTTCAAAGAATACAGAAGGAACTTAAGACAATGGAGAAATTTTAAATATCACAGATGATACCATTACATTTATTTGCTACTTTGTGGACTCAGAAGTCTCAGGAAGTATCATTAATACATATAGTATTCTAGGGTTCTGTCTTGTGTTTTGACAGCTACAACATAGGACTAAAGAGCAAGTGTAGCCAGGCAATTGCATAGGAACTTCAGAGCTGTAGAAGACAGAATTTTTTCCCCCTAGAAGTTGTCCTTAATCAGCCTTTCCCCTCTTTTCTTTTGATATGTAGTTTTTAGCCTGCTTTATATGATTCTGTGCCATATTCTGCCTTTTTGTGTTCCTACTCGGTTTCCATTAATACTGATGGTCAACGTATATACGCATTTGAAGTCCGCATATATGGATTTTTGGTCTTCTAATGACTCTGCTTGCTTCCTGGGGTCACAGTCTTTCCCTCTCCAGAGTTATTCCGTCACATGGTGGATGTGACAGCCGTTCTGGAGGGCCATCCTTCTCCGAGGAGCTCGTTCTGACAAAGAGCTGCTGCTCTGCTGCGCAGACCACTGTCAAGTCCTTCAAAAACAAATGAGAGACAAATTTCAGAGTGGCGCGTTCCGAACCTGACAATATGAGATAGGTCATGGCAGCTTTGTTTGGCAGCTAGTTAAATTGGATAGTTCGGCACATCCCTAGATGTTAATGGTTAAATGTATTCATTGTTCCAACAAGGGCCCTATTCATAAGGGGACTATTCTCTGCTCGTTATGCATGCATAATTCCCATTAATGCTGCTGGGGGTTAAGTGTGTATAGTGAGGGGCAAGAATGAAGCTTATGTTTACACATCCATGTTTGCACTCAGAGAAGAGGTTTTGTAACACATGAGAAATTGATTGTGTTTCAACAGATTCTTTAACTTTAAGGAACTTTAAATCTCTGCTTTAAAGAGGGAATGAGAATGGGGGAGAAAGTGACACCTGTATAACTGACTACTGCCTCGCACACTGTACTTTGTCAATGATTAGAAATATTACTCCAGAGCTATTATTAGAGAAGCCTTTTGAAAGTAACTAAGTGCTCGGAAATTTAGGGTTCTTATTTGGGTATCAAAATAATGACTCAGAATCTTTAACTTTAGGCACAAAGTTTTGCAAACTTTTGACTCATGTTAATCAGGGTGACAAGACTTTGTGATTTATATACAATATGAGTATTTTCCATAGAAAACCTTCAGATTAAGATTCCTCACTCTTAGGTGCACATCAAAGTCGTGTAAAAGCCATAAAGAAGCTAAGCATCGCCTAAGAAAGCCTTTCAAGTTCCAGAAAGTGCTTGAACTACTGAGGGTTTTGAAGTGCTCTAATCTCTGACATGGGTGACGTGCTAGGCTAGCACTTTTTTGTTTTGTCACAAATCATCCATGCACATAGTGCAAAGAGACCCTGACAAAGTCATTTTACTTTTGAAAAGGGCTGCTTTTTTCATACCATTATGTCTCCCATTCACATCTACATGTTTGCTTCCACTTTGTTCAGGTCTAAGTAGCAGGGCATTTGCATAGTCTTCCCTTTGTTCTTGGTAAATATGGAGTAAAATGAGCAAGATCCGTGCTGTGAAATTAAAGCTCTACTCTTGAGAGATCTTAAGGGCCAAATCCTCACAAAAGGTACAGCAACATAGTGCCAAAGGAGCTAGTGTCCAGAACAGCTTGCCCTGGGTGTTTGTGCTAGCAAATGTGAATAAAGGGAGAGTAATCTGGTGAAAACTGGGTGTAATTAGAAAAATACACTGCTGAGAGCTGCTGAAAGAATAGAATAATAGAAAATAGTGCTGAAATGGACCCAAAGTGATCATCTGGTCCATTCCTGCTACTTGCAGCCAGGATAAGCTGTGTTTCAGTCAGTGATAGAAGATCACAACCTTCTTAGGCTTTTTATTCCAGGGCTTAATTACCTTGCTGCTTTGTTTTTTTTTCCTAATGCCAAACCTAGCTCTCCCTTGCTAAAATACAGGCCTTTAGCTGCTTATCCTATTCTTAACACCTTCTTCTTCGCAGTAACATTCACGTATGTGACAACTGCTCTGGTTTGTTCTGCTCTGAAACAGTGCTCTATGCATTTGCACTAGTGATAGATAGAGCACTAAGCTTTTTTTGTGTAAGTCAATCCAGTCTAAGTTTGGGACACATGCAGTCCAATGAGCTTTGTAACTAACCACATGTGCTCTGAGTCTGAAATAAATTTGACATAAAATGCACTAGTTTAACCTGGAATGAATGAAGTTAATTCAAGATGTGGTGACTCATTAAGCATCATAACTTGATTTGGTGTTTGAGCCCAAAGAATGTGTTTCTTTCTCCTTTGTAAATTTTAGAGTGTTGTGAAGAAGGAATTGTGTAGCAGACATAGTGTGTGGGAATATCAAATTCCATGCTCATTAAAGCAAAATAACTAATTCACAGATTTGCCATGTAATGGTAGAGGGGAGCATGCAGAAAAAGCAGTTTTCAAGTGATCAAACTCTTAACAGCAGTTGAGTTGTAAGGTTGCTAGTGGAAAACTGCAGTGTTGTAGCACAGCAGCATAGATACACCTGGAGATATGAGGCTTATATGAAGTGGGATATCTCACGGCTGCAGTGGGGCATTTGCTCCTAACTTGAAAAAATATGTATGCACCCTAGAATTGCTAGCAGTAGTTCACTGTATTGCAGGTGTGTAGGCAGAAAATGGAAATCAGGGTACTGAAAACAAAGGTGGCCAAAGTTTTAGGTCTCTTGCAAATAGAAACAGGATTTCTAGAGCAAGTCTGAGGATCTCCAGTTTTCCAGGTAAAGAGTAGCTCTGGCCCTTAACCCTCTGTTCTTCAATGTGTCACTGTTTTGGGGTGTTCATTCTTGAGCAATGTTTTATTGTTACTGATGTAGGGAAATTATTCTTGCTTTGTGGCTGAAAAAACAAGGCTCAAAGAGGTCAGGGTTGTTTATGCTTATGTTTCCAGGTGGATTTGGTCTTGCTCCAGCATGCTCCAAATAGCTACAAGCCAGTGCTGTGCTGCAAGCAGCACAGCCATACCTAGCATGATGCTGTGCCTGAATTCAGATCATCCTCTACTGCTTCCAGACCAGAGCTTGTGTCTTGCCACTCCAAAGCATGGATGTCTGCCTGCAAAATACTGTATGGCTGTACTCCACATGACTTGTCCTGGGAGTCTGTCAGAGGATGAAATCTCAAACCTGTCCTGTGTTCCTGCCCCATTGTCCTTCCATAAGGAAACACAAAAAGTGGGAACTGGAAGGCTTTAGTCATGTTTTTAGAAGGGATGGGGGCTTGCTAAGTAATATTTGGGGAATAGCACCCAGGATCTTGTATGGCTGCCCGGAGTTGGCAGTCGAAATATTCGCTCCTTGCAACACACAAAATGAATCAGTTTTTCAGAAGTGCAGAAGAGCATGTGCTTTTTAGTTGTCTTCTATTTTTACATGGGCAGTTAAAAGGAGAGGTGTAATAAGTCTGAAGGCAAGAGAACAAAGCATACATAGAAAAACCACTCACTTCCCAGAACAGAGTAGGGCTTTTAAAAAAAGAGATTGAAAGCATTGCTCTCAGAGAAAGGCTTTCAAACTTCCACTCAGAGAAGACTTGACTTTAGTCTCCTAATCTTAGTTTTGAAGTCTGGGAAAAAATATATCTGTTACTGTTCGGAGCAGCCCAAAGTTGTATTTGGCTTAAGTATTGCATTTTCAGTTTAAGCTGCAGTAATCAAATTAACTCTTCCTAACCTGCTTGGCCTTAGATACGTCAGGAAATAGAAACATTTGCCTTCCCCAAAAAGTAGCTGTGGTTTGGCTGTACCTGGTTGTGATCTCCACTAGGAATTGCTTGCAATCTAAGCAAACAAACGAAAGGTAAGTATCCTCCTCTTTTACATGTAGGAAACAAAATGTGGAGACTAAGGGACTTACCTAAGGTCAAGCATACATTTTCATATTGCCAAACAGCTCACTGGGAGCTCCCCCTTTGCTGGTCACAGACCTGCTGTACTCCATGGCCTTCTCTGGTAGAAATAAACCCCAAGTGTGATGAAAAGTGTTGATGTCATTTGTCAGCAGGGCTGTTGGCTTAGATTTGGAAAGTTTATTCTAGAGTCACTATCACAGGTGCCAAAACATTAGCTGAGTAGCAAGGACTGAACAGGGCCAGCTTGTGTCAGTTTGGCTGCTGTGTCTCTGATGGCTGCCATCCTCAACCCAGCTTCCTTTCTAGCTGCCTGCCTCTGGCCTTTCCAAATGTGGATTGAGCGTCGCCAGCACTGCCTGCCAGTGTGTATAGCTGGCTTCAGACAGCTCTGTGACACGGTGGACTGCTTTGTCCATCTTGAATGGTTAGCTCTGAAGCATCAGTAATGCTGTTAGTTTTGAACGGAATAACACAAGCAAGAAGGGAAGCACGATCACTACAATGTACTGTGCATGGTGCCTTGTTTTAGTGATATAAGGGAAGAAACATGATTTCTTAATTTATGTAACAGGTGCATAGGATCAAAATCAAAAAAAGGCGCTTGGAACACTGAACACACACATAGCAAAAGGCAGCCTCCACTAGGAATTGCTTGCAATCTAAGCAAACAAACAAAAGGTAAGTATCCTCCTCTTTTACATGTGGAAAACAAAATGTGGAGAATAAGGGACTTCCCTAAGGTCAAGCATACATTTTCATATTGCCAGGCCTAGGAGCCCATTGAAGGTTTGCACACTGATTTTCAAAAGTTGTTGGTCTGTGGTCCCAGCTTAAAGGCTTTTGGAACATCTTCCAAAGGATCCTGCCTCTCCTCAGTTTTTGGGAAGCTGCATCTGTTTCAGAATCCATTATCTTGGCTCAAGATGTCCCAGCAAGATACAGACCTTCCTGCTAAACATACTGCTGGGGTCCAGGAGCAGGTGGCAGGATGCACTGTGTGCAGTGAGCTCAGCGGCTTTCCAGCTTGGGGGTATAGCTGGTACCCAGAAATAGGGGAATGGTCCCTTCAGGTGGGATTTCATTGTGGACCTTCTTTAATCCAATTCTTCATTCCTCATTGCTGCTGCCCTGGGGAAGCGCCAGGTAGAATCTGCTCCTGGTACAACCAGAACATTTTCCGTGGTCTAGGCAGACAGAACAAAGCAAAAACAAGTGAGGAAGGGCAGAAGGCCATTCCTACTCCTGACTTCAGAAGAACCATGTGTGTAAGTGGAAATACTGTCATGGCCTTTAATTTCGCGGGGGCTAGATTAGTTTGCTAATGGGCCCTTGCTGCTTTTTGGACCACTTAATACTGTCGCCAACTCCTTGATGTCTTTGGGGTTTTAACTATTTGACCTTCCATTGATTTTAATTGAATGTATGCAGCTAAAAATCACAAGTACTTGTCTGATATCAAGTGCATGTCACTCCAAGGTAATTAAAGTGTTTCGAAATTATAATTTCTTGTAGGTTCATTTTCCAGTTAATTTTGACTTTTTTATAATGGGAAGTTTTCTGAGGTTTCCTGGCTGTGCTCTTGGAACAGGAGTCACTTAAGAGTTTGACCCAAAGCCCACTGAGTTCAGAGCTGTGTTAATCTCAAACTACTAAATCTCCCCAGAAGCATGAAGCAGACTATTCTGTCTTTAACTGTATTTAGTTGGTTTTTATATGACACTTGATGCCACTGGGTGTCTTCATTGACATCAGGGGGTGCTGAAACAAACCCTCTGGTGTTACTTACCTTGCCTCTTTCCTGCCCTTTGTGCAAACTATTGCTCGTGTGGTCCAGCATGGAACAAGTGATCTTAGTATAAATCTGGGTTCAGCCTAGACCATCAGAAACAGGCTACTGGTCTCTTGTATGTGACCTGTGGGGCTGTCAACTGGTACTTTTTGGGTGTGGTGAATGGTGGTTGTTGCAGGCTGTTCTTTTCATTACTCTTAAGTACTGTGCAGTTGTCCTGCACTTTTCAACATGGCATAACTCAGAACAAGCATTCAGCTCTGCCAGCCTTACCTGCAGGGTTGCATGGATGTGTAGAGGAATAGACTAGCACAGAGGTGTGGGGTCAAACTGTTGAGACAGCACGTGCAAATTTTATTTCTTCTGCATGCTCATGCTGAATGAGTATTCATCTCTAGTTAGACTGTCATGTATGTTGGGATTTTTCCTCTTTTGCCTGCTGTGGGTTGCCTTACAATGCCTATGCATCCAATTTGTGGCAACAAACTAGTTTTACATCAGTGTCACTGCTTCTGACAGCAGTGGCATTATCTGCATAAGCAACCTAAGAACGGGAACAAGATGCAGAGACCTTGTGATATTGTAGCCTTGCTATTGCCTGTTTTAATTAATTACTGTGTCATGGGTGATGAAGTTGAAGAATTGGCCCTAGCGAGGGGTGTCTTGCCTAGTAATCAGTTGCTTAGTTTTGGTTCAGCTCTGTAAGTGATTGCTATTCCTTTTGTGTAAATAGTATCAAGACCTCATTGTGCTTTTCTTCAAATTTTTGGGTATTTCACTCAGGTTTTTAGAGTTTTCCTCTTTCTTCTCCCTGAAAATAAAGAAATAAAATGGAAGGTAGAATAGAATCCTGAAGAAATTAGTTCAAATACTGGTGAAAACTCTGATAGAAACTGTCCAGTAAGCCTGTGTATAACTGTTAACTTTTGTGCATGACCTGAGAATGCCAAATGGCCAAACAGGTCAAAAGGCTTTGGGATTTGGGCTGTAAAATTAACACATCAAGGAAGACAGATATATATTTTTAAAGGGAAGAGAATGTGTTGTCTGAGCACTTGGCTTCATGTATGGCTTTCAAGTGAGATGGCAAAAATGGATGTATTCAAATCTTGGGGGGAAGGGAGGGTCAGGGAATTGTTTTCCTCACTTCTCCAATACTCGGTTCCTTTAGATTTTTCTTTGCTTTTGTTTCTTCTTCCAGTCTAACCTTCTTACAGATTTTTATGTTGACAGATAAAATGAAAAAGAATAAGAAATACAATTAAACATGAACGTATCAATATCTTTGAAATTTTCTGTGCTACACCACCTTATATGGATCTTACCACAATGGGTAAAGCATATTAGGAAGCAGTTCCTATAAAAAAAAAAAGGTCATCTGTCATTGGTAAAACAGTTGGTGTTAACATCTGAATTATCGTTAGGCTTCAAAGTTGAGATGAATGAGGCAATTCACACCTCTCATAAAGCTATTTTATTTCATTTCCCTGTAGAACTAGATAGGCATCCTCGTATTGATTTGCATTCGCAAGTTTTCTTTATAACCGTACAGGGCTAGAAACCTACATCTTTCATTTAAAAACAACTTCAGTTTTGCTGTAAACACTATAATCCACAGAGTGCTACATAACTGTGTTTCAGTTTAGGCTTTCCAGCATATGTGCTTTCTGTGGCACTTCCTTCAGGTACTGGCAGAGTGTAAGGCAGAGCTCTGTGGCAGTGAAATGCTTTCCCCACTGGAGAGCAGAAATGCAGTTGTTAGGTTATTGTTGTGCTTGGATGGTATGGAGCAGAAAGATTTACTAGACTCCTCTAGAAAATATTTTGTATGTATTTATGACTTTTGTTGGTGGAAAAAATGTATGGGATTTTCTGCTGTGACTGTGGTGAGACATAATGAACGATGAGTCATAGTAGACTCTAAATAAATTAATGAAAGTTCTTATAATTTTTCTCTCACCTCTGTATTGCAATTATACATGTTGTCCCAGGAAAGTTGAGGAAGGAGTTGGCATTACAGTAAATAATGTAGAAACCCCCTTGATGTAGACCCACTGACCTCTGTCAGCCTAGATTGTTTTAAAATGTACTTTATGTGCATCAGTCTAGTTTTCATGCTTTTATATCAACTCTAGAAGGAAAGAGAAGGATGGATCCTCAAGAGTGTAAATCTTTTGAATTTGCATGTACTCTGGAGTTAGCAAGCCCTGTAGCATTCACAATCTTACTGTCAGCAAGTCTCCCAGATAGGCCCACATTCAAAGAATTTGTCTCACTTAGCACTGGGCTGATGTGAAGTTATTTCATTTAATCAGCATTAAACAATTTATCACCCGACTATAGGAGTGCAAGATCTGGAGGCAGTGACCACTGTGCTCTCCCTTGGGCATGGCAGCTAGTGCTTGCCCTGCTCAATACCTAGCACTTAGTGAGTCTCTTCTCAGCTGCTCATTAACATTAACAGTTTGGACTGAGATTTTGTAAGGTGGGTTTCATGCCTTCTGCTACTGAAATTATGCCATTCCTGACATTAGGGCTGGCGGGGGTGGGGGGAAAGACTGGAGAAGGGAGTCATGAACTGTGGGAGGTTAATCACCCTTTCTTTGTTCCTTAAGGTGAGTATTTAGGAGCAGTAGTGCTATGGCCACTTGGCATTGACACCAAAGATGCATCTTCCAACATCCTACTGAAAACCAGGCTGTTTTGGGAACCACTGAAAATCTATAATTGTAGGTGCTTTGTAGACATGTTACAGGATTTTCCATTCCTGTGTACATGTTCCATCCCCTCTTATTACTCCAGGGTACCAAACTGAGGACCAGGTCTTCCCTTGTAAGCCAACTGCATCAGTGAGGGAGGATTTTATAGCCCCCAGCTGCTCAGCATCACACCCTGCTGTGACAGTATAGTGTGGGAGCTCCCTGCATTGCTCCACGTATAATTAGACCAGTTAAGGCAAATAATCTGTTAAAAACAACCTGGTTGAAGGTGCCTGGAGCACATTAGGAGTGCTCCTGGGAACCATGTCAGAGGTCTGGTAACAGGCATGAGACAAGCAATAGTGGTTGCAACTGCCTTCTCAGCTGTTTGCCTTCAGCTTCCCAGGTACAGCCCGAGTTTCCAGGGAACAACCGAGAAAATGGGGGATGAGTGGCATGAGTAGGTCTCTCCCTGCAACAGCTGCTCCTCCTTGCAGGGAAGGTGAGGCCCGTGAGCTGGAAATGTTTCCAGCTGCTCTGCTTCTCCAGGACATTGCACAGGTATGTGAGTGGTTAAAGGCAGGCGAAGGGAAGCTGAGTGGCCATGAGGAAGAACGGTAGAAGAGGACCTTGTTTGTGGAGGGTGAGAAGTGGTCAGAAGAGGGAGTCAGGGGAGTAAAGGGAGGAAGTGGCTAGTTAATGGTTGTGTAGGTTTTGGTGAGTGGAGGGACATTCAGTTTAGGGCTCAGTCAGACACGTTCTGCTCCTCTGGTCCAGGTACGAGCAGGTTCTGTGGAGTACAAGCCAACGTGAAAAAGCTAATGAGTATAGGCATGCAGTAACCTATGGTGTAGGGCAGAAGGTGGTTTGGAAACTAGGCCAAAAATCAGAATACAAGAGCAGTGAAAACCAGGCAAGCAACAGAGGGAAGTGGGAAAAACTCGGACAAGAAGTACTTAGCAACAGATCTAACAATGCTGCATTGTGCAGATGCTGCCCTTAAGACCTGTGTATTTTGGAGAGTTCCTGCTCCGGAAGCTGATCAGGGCCAGTGCCTGATGGTCTCCAGCTGTCCTGCAAGCTGTGGCACTTGCTGATGCTGCCAACTCTCCGGAGTCATGACAACTAGTGCTTCTTGCTGTTCCCCTTCCTTTCCCATTCAAGGTTTCCACCCCCCTTGAATTTGCTGGCATAATTCCAGTGCAATCAAAATGGTCCTCCCATTTTGTGGGTTTTTATAATTTTTTTTAGGTCTACTCAAGAACTCTTGAGCTAATGCAAGCTATTTGACTTGACTTGAGTTGGAAGTAGCTACACACGCTAGTAGTTACATGAGTAGGTTATCTAAGTGGTGCTTGATAAAACTGGAGGTGTTTATGTTTTAGCCTTGATTATTTCAACTGGAATAGCACATCTGGTCATGGCCTTAGCGATGCTTCAGTGTATTTTAGAATAACAGTGAGAATGTAAAGTCCACTGATCAAGTTAAACAATACCTCTGTTTATGTACAATATGAAACAAGGGATTGGGGGAAAGGAAATTTTCCAAACTGCACTTGTAAGTTGTCATGCTGGATATATGCATGATGTCAAGCTGCATATAGAGAGAAGGGACAAATTCAGGCTCTGCTTTGGTATTTCTTCAGCTTTTTGGCCTTAAAGGGACCTTTAACATACTGTTTATCTATATAATCTTTATATTAAAGCTGACAGTGGGATTATTTTAACAAAATAGCAGGAAGAGTTAGAAACAGATTGGAATGTTCTTTCTTGACTAGTCAGAAAATGTGTGTGGGAGGGCCTGGCCACAGTTTACCTGAGGCAGGAAGAGCAGACATCTCCCCTTGACTTTAAGAAAGAGTCTGTGCTACCTGGAGCCTACCTGGATGTCACCCCTTGCTCATGGGAGCAGAAGGTTTATAGGGTCAGTTGTTGTTTAACATACCACAGTCTTTTGCACCAGTGCATAACACTGTGCTCCAATCAGGCTGTTGCACTTGCTTGTTGATTTTTCTGGTAATTCCTAGCATGCACTACTTCAAGCGTAGTAACTACCATATTTTAAACATTGGCAAATCAAATAGTGGCTGTTTGACTATGCACACATTGTGCTCAATGAGTTCAATATACTTTGTGTGTCTTTCTAGTTGAAAACACTTTATTAGTTGCAATGGGACTGAGGTGTGTTGTGAGGTTGTGCACAGTGAGCTGTGCTCCCTGCTAGGTGAGAATGGTTTGTGTTTCTGTGGATGAGTGTTTCTTGACAGCAGCCTTGCAGCTGAAGGTAACGGTGGCTTTTGCACCGCTGGGCACAAGAGCTACATAAAGAAAGGACCCCACAAACTTCTGGCAGCCTACAGTGGCTGGATTCCCTTTCCCTGGTGTGGCTGTGCTGGTGTGGGCTTTTCCCGTGCACCAAGTAGTTGCAGGGGAAGCCCTGGTTGGAAATTGCTTCCTTTTGCATTTGATTTGGCCTCCTCTCCTAAATTAGTTGGGTTTTAATTGCTGAATTTTCCTCTAGCTGAGGCAGCAGCTGCACCAGACAGATGAGTCTCAAGAAGGACGAAGTGTTGGCTCCTGTTCAGCTGGGCCAGACACAATGCAAGGTACTTCTGGCACCCTCCTCTGTATTACTGAAGCATGATCAGTCTTGGAGTCATTGAAGACATTTGTACAACATTAAAATCTTGGGCTTTGGACTAAGCTTGCTTGGAAATACTGTTGAAAAGTTCATCAAAATATAAAGGAATAAGAACTATCAGAAGACAGATGGCACTGAGCTTGCCCTCTGGTCGTGCTTGCTTAGGAGTATTGTGTGCAGTGGAAGCTATAGGCTCAGCTTGTTTAAAAAAAAATCAGCCTATCTTTGAAAAACTTGGTGAAGGTAGGTTGATTAGCATGTGTTAAAAGTCTGGCTTTCTGGTTTCAGAGTATAGCTTTTACAGTGTGTACAGCATTTTGAAGACAGTGCACGGCAGTTGATATCTCCACTATGTGTTAGAAGAACTGTTAAATTAAATGGTCAGCTTACAAAATGAATACATATTTAGCTTTTGGAAGTTCATTTTATTTGCTAAACAGGCCTCTCTGCTTTTAGGAACTTATATTAATTCAGCTAGCTTTAATGGCCAACATCTCTTTGACTTTATTTGTACTAAAGTTCACAATGGAGCCCAAAACCTCTGCTGATTTAGAACAGACAAAAAAATCCTCAAACAACACACGACATACTCCACAGAGCTGGCCAGATGGACATCAGGTAGGGATGTGTAGTTTTCTGTGCATTTGGCGCCTTAAGTAATTTATAATTGTGACAGGGAGGTGTTTGAAGGTGATGTCTTTGGCATGTATTAAGTGTTTTAGGGTTGCAGAGGAGTTTTGAGTAGGGATCGTTGTTGCTTTCCAAAATACTCATGATTTAGACTCCAGCGTAGTATAATTTTTGTTGCTCTTCTGAATGTGGCTTTGTTTTTCAAAGTGGAGCAAGATACTTTATCCTGTTTTTATAATAACAGTAAGGTGGTAAAGTCTATAGTTTTTCCACTTCAAAAAATAAAAAGCTTAGCCACAGTTTTAAGCAGTACTCAAGGGAAAAAGAGACTTGAACAGAAAAATAATGTACATAATTGTCAGAGTAATCCTTCCATCTGATCTGAAGCAGAAAATTGATTTGTTTTAAGAAAGCTATAAAACTTTTCGAATTGAAGCCCAGGCACGTACAGTGGAAGGTGTTCTGCTCTGTGAGTAAGTTCATGCATCAGAAAATGAAATAGAGAGAGAGGCATCTTGGGATGCAGGTGCTTCACATGTATGGCATAGAGTTAGAGTCTAGCAGAGGGCTCCCATCATGGTCAAGGGGCTGGAGCACATGTGGGAATAGAGAGCTGGGTTAGTTCAGTTGTAGGAAGAGAAGATTAAGGGAGATCGTACTGCTGTCTTCAACTATATTGGGAGGAAAAAGAGAAAGTGGAGCCAGACTCTTGCAGCCACACGGTGATATGCTGAGGAGCAATGGACACAAGTTGGAACATGGGAAATTCTCATCAGATACAATTTTTTAATTTACTTATTTTTTTTACCACAAAGGTGGCCAACTGTTGGAACGGGGGCCCTGAGAAGTTGTGAGATCACCCATCCTTGGAGATGCTCAAAACTTGACTGGATAAAGCCCTTACATAGTTTGACCTGCTTTAAGGGCAATGTTGAACTAGAGGTTCCTTCCAAACTAAATTATTAGTTAGGAAATAAGGTGCAGCTTGGGGAAAGCAGGTAAGAAAGTCCTAGAGAGAAATTAGCAGCATCAATTGCTGAAATTATGCTGTTGCTAAGTTTTCTTCCATCGTTCACAAATGGTGCTTTTTCTCTGGGGTATAGAATGGCTTTGTTCCTAAACTTCAAGGAGGAGTTTGCCCATAAGGTTGTCTCCCTATTGCTGATCGGCAGTGTCCATACTAAGTAGCGGTGATTGCTGCGGCACAGTGGGGTGCTGTCTGTCTCTGGGGTGAGGGCTGTGGTGCTTAGCCAGCGTCTCAGCAGCGTTCGTGCAGTGTGCTGCTCGGTCACCACTGGGTCACTGTGTTCCTCCCCTCTTCTTTTTCTGTTGGAGAGGGTATTTTGCATTAAGGTGAAAGAGATGAGATAAACTAATTTTAGTATCAGAGTTATTAAAGACTTCAAGATATTACTAATCAGTTCTAATTTAATCTCAGCATCCAGGCATGTATAGTACTGAAAACTTTTACTAGGTTTCTATAATTGTGTTAGAAGCGATACCCCCAGGTTGGTATTCAAGCAAGTGAAATTGCCAAGCTCCGTGCATGACAGCAGTGAGCTGATAGTACTGCTAGGGGAGTGGGGTTTGCTCTTTGCTGGTCTTTTAATGCTCTGTGTTTTACATCAGGCTCCTTAACTGTCAGGGGTTTAGTGCTGTTTCTATTTAAGAGTGCCCTCTGCATCATTTTGGCTCTGGACCAACAAAAACTAATCTTCCAGGCTCCTGGAGTATTCATGGGAGGAGATAGCTGGGTGGGGAATCCCAGGAGTGCAGTTCCAGCTGAGATATCTGTATTCTTCTTAAAGCTTTCTGGAGGAGATACAGGTTCCTGTGGTGCCTCGGTTCAAAGGGGAACGCTAGTCACAGCACTGATAGCCATGCATAGCTTCCTTGCCAGGACCGGCACGTAGTCAGCGTGGAGCACTCTGTTTTTCAAACCCTTTTGATACAGGTCTGAGCTTTGCAAAAGCCTTTCAAACAAAAATTCAGAAGACTGCTGTAAGGAGAAGTGCTCTGAGTAACAGCAGCCTGGCACTGCAGATGCCGAGTAACGTTTACAACCCCTCTGCTCAGACACCCATTTGCAAAACCAACTTAGTTGCTCAGCAGTCTGTACTATAATTTCACATATGCATTGTGGTGCCAGCTCAGAGAAGTGGTCCTTCCCTGACCCCCAGTTCCTTGTGACAGAACAAACATATGTTCATGGGGGGAACTGGATCAGGGAACCAATCCAAGTTAAAATTAGCGTGGCCAAGAAGCTAATTTCAACCTGGGACAGCTTCTCTGGCAGACGAGAGCAGGCGAGCATGCCCAGCCGGTGACGAGTGCGCAGCCCTCCTGCTGCTGCTTTTAGCAGCCTGCTGGCTTATGCCAGTGTGCAATGGTCTCGTCTCAAGGGCTTTCAGCAGGGTTTAGGACTTGAGATTTGAGTGGGCAGAGGAGTTTTTTCCTATTTTTGAGATTATATAGAAGTGTGAAACAAATCCACCTCCAAAATGGTTTCCTGTGTCAGCCCAGTCTGTGACAACTTTGATGTGTTTGTGAACTGATATAAAAATGTAGGTTTATTGAAATATTTCACTTTGGTTTTGACCTTTTTGATGTAAATTAGCTGCACTTTCACATGAGAGTTGTTGTAAACTGGAAGCAATATTTTCAAGTCAAATGAGACGTTTCAACCAGCTCAGTGTTTTTACTTTTTCCAGGCAAGGGAGATTTATTGAAGCTCCTCCCTGCAGTTTTAGTCTCAATGAGCTGTTGGCTTGCAGCTGGCCCTGAGCAGAGCCTGCTTGTTTGGATGTTTCTCTACTGCTTTTCCAGTGTGCATCCTTGAACCTTCTTGTTTTTCATCATCGTCAAGTGTATGTGGAGTCTTGCCATGCGTTAACCTGCAAGGCCAAATGGTGAGGATTAATGCAGTGTAATTGCTCATTAATATTTCTGTCCCAAGGCCTGGTCCGGTGCTCCGTGGTGACCTGGGTGAAATCCTCTGGAGGAATATGGCCTTTTGGAGGCTGTTTCCATCCATTCGTGCCCTCTGGTCTTGTTGTTGCTGTGTGGGGAGGGATTGCCAGCAGAGTTCACAGCGATTTAAAACCAGAGATCCCCGTGGGCCCAGAGGGGTGGTGGGCTGCCCCAGGCAGGCGGTGTGGGGACAGGCCAGCTCCGGGCCTGGCGGCAGGGATGGTGCCAGTGCCTCGCTGCTGCTTCGGGCCCGACCTCCCACCGGGCTGCTGTCAGGTGTGGGTGGGAGCGCGGAGCTTGGCCCCCAGCACGGCAGCGGCCTTCCCGGGAAAGAGTGTCTCCTTCCCCAGAGCTGTGCAGGGGCCTGAGGTTTGGGGATGGAGGCGGGCACCTGCAGCCCCTTTCCCTCAGAGCCACCGTTTCCACCTCGAGGTGGAGGGAAGGTAATGCCTAAAACACGCCAGCGTGAGGCTTCCTGCTGGAGTGTTCTTACTTGTTTTACTGAGAAATTGCATCAGAAATATCTGCTTTTTAATATTTTGTGACTATTTTGGCTCTGGTAGTTTTTTTATGCCTGCCTCTGGTTTTGGATTTGCTCTACTTAATAGTCCTTTGCTTTCTTTTCCTCCCCTTCTTAAAACATGTATTTGTGAAGCACCAGAATATATTTATGTGTACTCTGTAACAGCTCCTTTCCGGAACTTTCTGGCACCTGCAAATCCCATGGTGTAGACCCTGAGTGTCCATTACAACTCTGTGTGACGTAGGTTTCCTAATCAAGGACACTAAACTTAATGAAACACATGCAATGATGAAATGATAAAAAAATAATCCACAAAAATTAAGTTTTTAATCAACTTTCAACTTTCTCTGTAGTTGTGAGGTGGGAGTGATTTCAGTGCCTTTACATTACATATAGGCAGGCTAGAACTTGGTTTCAAAAATTTCAAGGTTGCTGTTAAGTAGATCTCCATCTACGAAGTTTAAAACCAGTTCTTTTTGGTTCAGGGCAATACTTACTGACTTTCACTACAAGTGAAGCCTAGAAATTGAGGTAGCAGTCTCTGGCTTCCCAGTGGTTGTAGGTTTGGGTCTCTCTCAATGTGGAGTCAGTTTTTTACCTCTGGTCCTAGACAGCTAAACTCAGGCAGTTGCAGAAATCAATTGTATTTTTGTGGCAACTATTGCCACTTGTTTTGTTTCAAAATCTGATTCGGAAAGGAACTAAACATGTTAAAACTAGAGAGAAAAGTTTTTTTTGTTGTTTTTGTTTTTTGTTTTTGGTGTTTTTTTTTTTTTTTTTTTTTTCAGTTGAGCTGCTTAGGAGTTCAAAGATTTTTGAAGTGTAAGAGGTGAATAGGTGGTTCCTTGAGGCACTACAGAGGTGAATATTGGGTCCTAATTTGAGGCATGGTTTTCACTCAGATGTTCAAGTTATGATGCCCTTAGCACAAGGTGTACAATGGAAATATTGCCCCCTTGAATGTGAATCTTCAGTGATTCTGCTGTGCCTTTGATTGTGTTTAGATGATTTTGTGCCCAATGCTCTTAACAGTGTAAAATAAGTTTGCAGCTGGTAATGTGATGTTATCCAAATTTAAGTGAAAGTCATAAATTAGTCCTTGAGATAACAACTGCATTTCACAAAGTATAGTGCACAACCTTATGGGTTGTGTTTTGTTGCAACATTTTAAACATGGTGGTTGTTTTGACATTAAGAAGCATTATTTATTTTTATGGTGTAAGTTGGAAGGTTTTCTAATTATTGTGTTTTTCTTGTTTGCTTAAAGAGTCAGATTTACAGATCTGTCAACATAGAGCACCAACGTGTTGCACCAAAAAAATGGAAGAAAGCTACCAGGCAGCTGTTCGAAGGGAGAGGACTCAAAGTATCCAGGCACTGAACTTTGAACTGAAGTACATGATTGTTGGTCATATCACAGCTTTTCAAGGTAGGAATTTTTGAGGTACTGCAGTCCTATGAATAGTTTATAAAAGTATCCTCTGCAATCAAAAGGAAAAGCTCTTTCCTTTGTTTTTCATTTCTCTTGCATTGCATGCTGTAGTCGCTGGCTTATGGTTTACTTCTGTGTTCTTTGATGAGCCTGCCTTTGGAAAAAGGTGATGGCACTTAATCTTGACTGGTATTTTAAGCATCTACCTAAATCTAATTAGGAATAGATTTAAGCTTAGACCTTGTTCTTGGGATCATTTTAAAAAAGATTGGCATGGATTTTTTTCAAGGCATTTTCAAATGTCATTTAGGTGTCTGATGGTTGGTTGTGCTTTTTGATATTCTCTTGTGTTGCCAAACCATTTACAGGTGTAGAAGGTTAAATGAAAATGCATTTGTTTGTTGATGTTGAAGAATAAGTGCTCTAACTGATATGTCGAGTGAGAACACAGCGCTCTCTTCGTGTAAAAATGTTTCACTACCTGTCAGGTCACATGAAGAGTGATCCATTTTCAAGAAATATGGCCACACAGTTAAACGTGAATGCATGAAGGAACCTGCACTGAAAGTTTGTTCTCATAACTCTTGCTATTCTCAAAGCTACCTTGCTCTAGCAGGTTGATGTAAGTCTATGTAGTTTCTTCATACAGATGGTTATTGTACTATTAAAGGGAGGACAATGCTTGTATAGGATTGTGCACTATACAGTGTTGAGCACTGGAGACTTTTCTCCAGAAAGGCATTTAAGCATAGGCTGTGAACTTTAAATATATGACAGTTGAGTGATTAAATCAATCACTGAGTGATGAATCCAGTTTACTGACTTCTGTGGGCCTCATTACGTGCTTAATTTTAACTCACTGCTTTGCTATGTTTAGTGTCGAGCACCCTCATGGAATGGGTTTTGAAAACAAGCCAGTAGTTATTAAAATACAAAGCGTTGAGGTCTGTATGATTAAGCCTATTGTTACAAGGCAGGTTTTATAAAATAGCTTTTTTTGTCTAGTTTCTTCAATTTGAATGGAAATACTATAAATAAAAGATGTGATTGACAGTTAATAAGAGATAGCATATTATCTAAAATTGACAAGCAATGGTGGAAGTCTGAAAGAGATGTGCAAGGGCAAGATAAAAATTTTCTTCTGCTTTTGGTCATTTACCTCTCTTTCCTCTGTCCTCTACCAATGAGTGAGAAATGGCATTTTGGTTTATTTTACAATTATTTTTTGAAAAATTTTAATATCCCCCCATGATTAAAAAATTTGGTTGGAGGGCACTTTGGAGGAGCACTGTCGTAAAAGGGTGACTATTGGCATTGTTAAATGCTGGTAAGTTATTCAAGCAATCTTTCAGTATCATGACTGAATAAAGTCAGAATAGATTAACCTACCAGCCCCTTTAGGTCAAGCCAGTGGCTTTATTGTCCCTTGCTGGTGAAGCCTTTTGATGGAATGAAAGTAGTAGTTAGACATTTCACACAGTTTAAATTTACAAGCATTTTCTGGAAGTGGGTAAATAGGTTGTTTGTTGTAACTTGTTATGGCTGGCCTTCTGTCTACATTAGGTGGGAACACTTGAAAAACGTAACTTCTCTCTTGCACTGGGAGCTGCTTTTGTTCTTTGATTCTGTCCCAGGTGTCAGTGAAAAGCCTCTCTCTTTATCTTGTGCTGTATAAACATTCTGTTGCTAAGAGTAGTACTGTGCGAGACATTTACTGAGAGGGAAGATCTTTGCATTGAATTAACTCTGTCCTTTTGGTCTGTTTTGGTTTGTTGCTATTTTGAATGATAAAGTGTGAGTGTGCCAAAAGCACATTTAAAGTCTGAGAAAAGAAATATCCTTATTTTAGAAACTTTCAGGTGCCTTTCAGATTTCATGTTTATTTCAGCAGTGAGAACTGGCTCTGACTTGCTAAAAAAAAGCAATTTATTCATTTGTATGTGGTGGTGTTTACTCGTACACTTTTCATGCACAATTTACTTTCTTGTATATGTACACAGTTTTAGTACTCTTAGTGTAGTCAAAGCAAAGCAGTAGTTAACCTTGCTGCCTGCTGCTGAGAAAAAGAAATCTTAACTCCTTTTTATGCACTTTTAACAGACAATATTGTTAATATTATACCCATACTGAGGAAATAATTTTCAAGACTAATACGGTATAAGAAATCGATTTTCAGGAGTCCAGCTTTGAGAACATAGTGGTAGGAATTAAATTTCAGTGGGAAAAGAGAGCAGCTTTTTTGGAGGGGGGGAACAGATACTTTTTTTTTTTTTTTTTTTTTTTTAAAGTTCTCATCTCCTTATTTCCTTTCATGGAAGTCAAAAGATACTTAGTTCTGGGGACCTGCAATTAGATACCACAAATGTTGAATAGGAAAGAGCTTTCTCATGTGAGTGGGAGTTTTGATAGGAGTTTAGTTAAATACTCCCTCTACACTGCCTGGGTACTGCAGTTGACTGTGGACATTTTGGACTTGAAGAGATTTTGTTCGCGTTTTTCTTCTCGAAATTGAAAATGTTATTTAAGTAGCTTTGCCCACAGCTGAAATAAGACAATTTGCACAGGTGCTGGATTTAGTTGTGCAAAATAATTAGTCTGTAAGTCTTGATTAAATATACCACAGCTGTGGGCAGGCTTGTTATATTTGGGCTAATGCCCAATCCGTACATATGGACAGCCTTAGCACTATGGTTCAATCCTGCTATTTTTCCCCCTTTAAAGTTTTCAATATTAGCAACCCAGTCCTTGTTCAAACACTTAATAAATCAAGCTTCTGCATGGGCGTGTTTTGCTTGAACTCCTGTCTCTAATTATGTTGCTGTTACACCTGATTTTAGTAGGAAGAGGCACATTGGCATCAGCTGCAGGCTGTAAAATGCCCTCCCCATTAGTACCAGGACAGGAGGAAGGGAGAGAGGCAGGAATGAAAGGGCCAGCTGGCTGCTTGGGAAGCATGTCATCAGACTCAGCTCCTGCAAAATCATACATTGTCACAAAAACTTTTGGGTATTTGGCATATTGAATGTAACCAGGCCCCTGGGGGAGAGTTTCATGGAAAGCTGCTGGATTCACTTTCTCTTAATGTTTTGGTCCATGGTGTAGCCTAAAAGTCATAACCATGGTATTAGTCACTCTACAGATGTGTTATTAATGACTCTCTGCTCCAAATGGAATCAAAGGCAAGGTGGAGTAAGTGGATGAGACGTGTAAGCATGCCAAACTGTAATAGGAACAGAGGAGAATGTACCTGTTGTAATGATCCTAGTATGTCACCCTCTGGCTCTTCACAGGTGACTTTGTTTTGGATGCATTTTGGAGCGGATCAGTTTGTCCCATCCAAAGATGTGCCCATCTTTCTGTCTTTGCTCCTGTAGCTGTAGCCTCAAATGCCCAGCAGAACTATTTGAACGAATGATCAAACGGGATGCTTTCATTTTGTAATTCGCTTTCCCCTTTGATAACCGGAAGATTCTCCTTTGAACTTACTGTTTCCTTTGTCCCAACTTTTTTATGCTTGAATGTAAACAAATGTATTGTTTTAGCTTAGATTTATGTCTTTGTGGTGATACTACATGTTACTTAGCACAGTCATCCTTCTATTCCCCCTATCCCCAATTCCCTCATGCAGTCCTTCCACTCCTTGGGGACACTTCCAAGCAAGGCGACTGATTCATTGTTAGTGGATTAAAAGTGGTGTGGGTGTGCAGGCTGAAAGTTGCTGTCAGAAAGAGGTATCAATAGTCTGACAGGAAAGCTTTGTTGTGGGCAGAGAAATCTGCCCTCCCTTTTCTGTGTCCTTTATGGACTGCTAACAGGTGCCACGTAAGGACCCACAGAAAGCTTGGCTCTGTTCCTGTCATCTTATGCTGAGGCTAATTTGAGGTAATGAGAATCCAAACACTGGTAACTTATTTGTTCTGCTGATGGTCTCTGCAGAGAGGCAGAACAAGATACTTTGAAACCCACGTCACATTTCAGTCACCAAATTAGCAGGTATCATATACAGTGAAAAGCCTCGTTTGAGCTCAGCAGTTTAAAAAAAAAAACCACAACCTATTCTTTGCTGTACTTTTTGTTTTTACAGCAGGCAATAGGAATTGTTCACTCACAGCCTCTGAAGAGAAAGCTTTCATGAATGAAATCATGTTGGTCATAAAGCAATGGTTTTGTGTTGTTTCTCTGAAATAGCATTCATTTGACCTTGGGGCGTCAAATGGCGGGGCCAGGTGTTCCCATAATCTCCCAGCTATAGGAGGGTAGATTAGCTTTGTATAGCACTCTGTTCCTCTCACTCCTAACTCAAGGGGTTTGGCAAAGCTGTGCTTATGTTCTGCTTTATATGGAATGGGGAGATGCTAGTTGGGAAATCTCCTTGCTGCTGTTTCTAATAGCAGGAGTTGCAGTGACATCGCTGTGCACACATATTGTCCTGCCCTGTTATCATCTGATCCAAGCAGGCAACTGGGAAGGACATGAATTGTCCAAGGCGGAGGGGGGAACCTAGTTGTAGCAGGGATGGAGCCCAGGACTCCTGGTTGTCAGTAAAGTGCCTGAAAATTAATGCCCAGTTGATCCAAAAAGTCCTTAAGCACAAAGTTTTTGATCTGGTATCTTCCCTGGTGAATGGGAAGGGTTGGCTGGTTTCTGTGGGTCTTGGGATGGATACCAGTAGTGGGCCCAGTAATCAACTGACTTGAACATTCCCAGAAATAAGTAATATAGTACACTGGCGTTCAGAGCCATATGGAGTCAAAAACATTCTCCGTTTTAATTTGGCTGAGTTGCAGCATTGCTGACACTTTTTTTACTGAATTTAGGAGTATCAGCTTGAAAGAGGGATGGCTGGTTAATGGTGTTGAAGTGCAATGAAATTTACAAAACAAAAAAGGCTTGGCTGGAGAAGTGCACTCTGGTTTGTTAATTACTATATGAAGTGTAGTCACAATGCTGGAGATGGATGCAGTCCAAAATCAATGAGCTATTTTAAAAAAAAAGCCAACCATCATCAACAATGCTTCTGGTTTCCTTTATTTACTGCTGGATTATAGAAATGCAGAAGTGTTGTTTTTTAAATAGTTTTTTTGTAATCCTATAGTACTTGGTCTTTTATTCAGACAAATTTTTACCCACCCCTTTCCACTTGTATAACCCTGCTAAGAAGAGTTTGGTGCTCTGCTGACCTTTGAGCTGAAAGCTGGCCGAGATGTATAACTTGGTTTTGGCTCAATGCAAAAATGACTCCCTACAGAGAGAGAGATAGGAGAGAAAGGCTCCATTAGAGTATTTCTGTCCACCTTCTGTATACTATTCATTCCTAGTCCAATGGACCAAACAATCTGTGTTGGATTGTTTGGTCCAACTTCACTCCAACTTCTAGTTGGAGTGAAAGCCTGTTTTATGTATGCAGCCCAAGGGAGGCTGGAATATTCCTTTTTAGCTGTAGCCTTGCATGTGTGAACTGTATGCATATGGACTACTGCTGTCTGTCTTGTGTGGGGCTCTAGGTGGGAGAAGACTGTCTTCATCCATATTGACAAAACCAGCCTTTTTTTTTTTTTTTTTTTTTTCTGCTGCTGCTCTCTGTTGAAATGTCAACATAGCTCTCTATAGGGTACTTTCTGTCCATAGATCTTAAGCACTTTTGGAAAGGACTTCAGTGTGGGTGTATTGGTGCTAGAGATGGATAAAGTGAGGCACAGGGGAGGGAAAATGTCTTTCCTGAAGTGGCGCATCATACCATAGGAAGAGCCAAGAATGCAACTTAAGTTTATCTTTGTGACCTCTTCCGATCCCCCTAAAAATGTATTTGTGATTTCTAGAGACCTTGGAGGGGAAAGGAATTCTGGCTGATTGTAGCCTCCTGAAGTGTTCGCTGGAAGACTGAGATGCTTGTTTTGTTCTTGATCTTGGCACAGTTGGGCTACTTTGCCCTAACTGTGGACCAGGTCAGTGTTTCAGAGCAGTGCAGTATGAGGAAGGGGTATTCTGCACCAACTCTTTGGTGATAAGATTCCTCCTTTGTATTTTGGTACTACGTGAAAGTTCATAAATCCAGTGTGCTTAGCGTGCCATCACTTTGGAGGAAGGAATTCTCCTGGTTTGCAATCTACTGTAAAACAGTTTATGGTGGATGGAGGCAACAAAAGATGAAGAACTGTAGGGTAGGAGAGCCAGAGTCTGTTAGAAATAAGTAGCCTGTGTATCCAAGAAACTTATGTGCAATAGTGGTGAAACATTACCTTTGTGGGAGATGGTCTTCTGATTCTGCCATCCGGTTTTTATTCTCTTTATTGGTGCCATCTCAACTGTTGAAAAAACGTCAGCAACTGCCATGTATTTCCCCATGCTGCACATAGGTACTGTCACATTGGGTGAGGCTGCAGGGCCACCTACCACAGTCTTGTCCAGTGGCCAGTAAATGAACACAGAAATATATCAGAAGTATGAACACACTTCCCTTTTTTTACCCTACTGTTCCCTAAAGAATGATAACTTAAGAGCTTTCTGAGTCTAGGCTGAGATGCACCCATTATCCATTGGTGTAATTATCTGTTGTTGGGCCCACTGTCCATTAATTCCTCTTTCACCAGGTTCTCTTTTGGTTACCATGAAAAAATTGGCAATGTTGACCACGTGCTGATGGCAATTTAATTATCCATCAGGTTGCTTGCTTTAAACATGCTGCCTACTAATTCCATTGTGTCACTTGATTCTTAAGTTTTATTGTTTAAAAAGTATAGTTACTGCCAGTATAAGTACTTATCTTCTATATGCCATTTATGGTTTTAGAGCCCAAGGCTTTGCTAAGACTTCAGTCTTTGTCTGCATGTGGGGTGACTGAAAGAGTGTTAAATTCTTTCTTGTAGTTGTCCTTTTCTCAGCAAAATATAAAAAGTTTGCGATGTGCAATATTCCCTAATGCTCTCATCTTTTATCTTCTGAACGTGCAAAATTAAAAGAAAATCTTGGAGGTGTGCCAGGGACTGTGAATAAATATTAACATTACATTGTGAATGGTGATTATTGAACTCACTACGCAGCTTGTGTGTTGGATCTCTAAACACTTTGAATGATGTGAGGTATCTTTTTTGGCTGAAAGACTGCCTGTCATCCTTTGGAATAACACCTTTTCAGAAGTTGTGTGTACACTTTTGTTCAGATTCTAGATCCAGATCAACATTTTCATGGGGGAGATTACAAGAGAATGAAAGTGTTTCTTACTTGGTGTCTCATAAAGTTCCATTTGTCATAGAAATTGGAATCAGTGTGATGACTGACTATCCATAAATGACTTAAGGAATGCACTTTATTTCTATATACATACAAGCTGAAAGTTAAATGTAGAAACAAACTAACAAATAAAACTTCACCTTTAATTTTTTTCTGTGGTGCATATTAAACATAAAATGAGCGTGTGCAGAAGTTCATCTCAGCCTCTCATGTCCTCTAAGACTCTCTGTGCCTCTTGATTTTTCCCATACTGTTTCATCTCCCATAGTATACATTATGAAAATCAAGTATCCAATGGTTTTTACTGTTTTCACTGTTTTTTCAAGGTTATCTGAATCCTACTGAAAAGGTAATTTCTCTAGTCAAACTCCTGACCACCTTATCTGTTTCCTTGATAGTGCTACCCTTCCGCATCTAAAATACGCCTTTCATCTTGTATTTTCCAGTGTAGCCCATGCTGCTAGTTACCTGTGATTCATGATCTAAATGTCAGTTACTGTCACAGGCCAGTAATGCCAGCCTTTTAATTCACTTAATATAAAAATTCAGATGGGTACCTTTTTGTTTTTTCCTATGCTGTCTTTCATGTTAGAGAAGTGGCGCTGTAAAGATCATCTGCGCTTTCATTGTCTGTCTTTAAATGCCATTCTTAAAACTCTCCTTAAGGTCATGATAAACAAAATACTTGTGAAAGGTCAACCCAAAATATGCTGAATCCACTGCCCATTATGTTGACCAGGTTTGTCACGCTCTTGCCCCTTTTTGTCCTTCCTCCCCGTGTATGTGTATCTATCAGCTGTCATTTGCCTTTCCTTTTATTGGCAGCTCTGAGACAGGCACAATGCTTTATCCTGGATCTCTACAGTACCTGTGATCCTGGTGTTTTATTAGCATCCCTAAGTGCTATAGTAATGTAAATAGCTGTTGACCCTGGTAATTTTTGTGCATTTGTGATTTTATTAATGTATCCCCCCGCTGTGCCTTGTCATTTGGGCAGCTTGTTAGGAAGAAGAAGTTATTAGTCTTTAAAAGACCATAGGAAAAATCAAAGGGAGGAACAGTGGAGGAAATTACACTCTTTCGTCAGAAAATTCTGATGATTTTATGTTTTCAAAATAGCAAATTCAAGTGGAAAATTTAATGAAAACCTAGGAAGAACACTTAATTCTAGCCATGGAATGTGAATCACTATCTTGCAAACCATGTCTAGTAACGAAGATCATGTCCACAGAAGTCGTTATAGGATAACTAAAGCTAGTGAGTATATTGCTAATAGTGGATTTCTCCTTAAACAAAGGAAAACCTTATACCAAGTCTTATTTATTACACTGTATGCCAATCAGCAATCGACAGTGATACTGTGGAGTCACCAGCATTGCAAGTAGTTCACTGTTATAAGAGTTCCTGCATGTTGTATGCAGGTTTGATTTATGAAATAGTGTGCAGTTGTTTTTCAAGAATGCAATATGCAGAACTGTGCTTGTGGATAACTGGATAATGTTAGTCTTGCCAGAAGCTTATATTGGTAATCATTATATACTTATGAGTATCAAAGTTTTTGACTGGTTACTAGAATTACAGTGCTTTGACTGTTAAGCAAAAGTGTTATATTGTTTAGCTATCTTTGTTACTTTTAAAAGTGATTAAATACAGATTTTGCAGAATTGTTTGACCCAAGGCTTTGAAAGGATGGTATAATTCCATGTGAAGTGGTGAGAGAAATGTACATTAAATACATTTAAAAGGAAACAGCAAATCATCTAGGTAAGATAGCATCCATTTAGCCTTTATAATCGTCATGTAAACTTGCTTCCTGAGCTTGTGTGGCTTTGGCTGTCATTTGATAGCTAGAATGTAAGCAATTTGGGGCAGGGACAGTCTCTTCGTTATCTATTTATAACTGTTGTTCATGCAATGTGGGTACGGCATATTGGTGCTAGAAAAAGAAATATAATGAACACACACATCATGTGTTTGGTCATCTTATATCTCTGTGTCCATATTTCACCTGTCTGTTGTCGCAATTATGTTTTTCTTCCTCTTTGTTCTTTCCAGTACCTTGTCGGGCTGTTGACCATTATCTCCAGAGTATGAAAGCATGGTGGAAGTGTAGCCCAATAAATCAATGATAAGTTAGTCCAGATAAAAAGAAAACACAAAGATAGCTGGAGAGAAAATGTTCATTCCTAAAAAAAGAAAATTAAGAAAAACCTGCAAAAGCAGAGTGAGCAAATGAATCTGAGGGCTTGACTAGCTGGGGAGGCTTTAACACAGTTGCTGTTGTGAGGGCAACATTTTTGTGACAGTGTTTCTGCAATCTGGTTTAGTGTTCTCTTTCTTCTGGAGTTACACACTTTATTCACAACTGTCTTGTGAAATTTCAGTGGCCTCCTTACTGTGGACTAGAAGGTGGGTGGTTTTCTCCTTCTATTTAACTTTGTTCTGACATGGCATTTCCATGCAGGTGGCATTACTGCTCAGTCTCTAATTATATGAAGTCCCCCATCCCAGTGACTCTGCTGCTGGCTGTGTATTTCAGTAAATCGTATGAAATTGTTCTCAGTGTGATCAAGTACAAGGTCCTGCTTGCCTAAGTTAGTCTGACATTTTGTGAAAAAAATGGGTGAAGACCTGAGAAGCAATGTGTTCTGACAAATTTTTTGAATAGGAGTGCAAGTGTATGAAGATAATTCCTGCACAGAACTTTCTTGGAATGAAAAAAAAGAGGACCATTGGCTGTCCTTCAGTTTAGGGGGAGGATTTGTTTCAATGATAATTCAGCTTTTAATTAAACATCCTTTTCTCCTAAAGATGGTTGATTGTTTAAACTTCCTTTTGTTGTTTTATTAGTTCTTTTATTGTGAGATTGAAAACAGGAAAGGCATTCTTTTAGGCCATTTCTAGATGCAAAATTTTAGATGTTCTTTGAGCAAGAGTATAAGTACTGTAACGTTGAAACTGGGCAATTCAATAAAAACAGGAGAAAAAACATTGGAAATAATGAACTAAATGCAAAAGGACTGATTTACAGGAAATCCTTACTTCATTCTCACTGTTGCATTTCAGACTTCAAAAAGAAAATGATTGAGTGAGACTGACAAGGTTAAGAGAGCAGATATATCAAAGCAAGTATGTTCAGGAGAAAACAATAGATTCAAACCTCAGCTCCATGCCCCAGTAATGATGGTGTGGCATTTCAGTTTGCAGTGTGCTCTCTTCTGCCAACTGTGGACTCTCAATGGATGAAAAGATCAGAAAATAAAATCAATCTTTTCAGGTTAACTGGCATTAGGAAATACACTTTCATTATTTTTTTACCTTAATTTAGGAGGCGAATGTGGAATGTCATAGATACTTCTGATTTTTTTTTTTCCAGAAAAATTAATTCACCATCTCTGTTATGCAGATGTATTTTGTTTTTACTTTTAGAGCAGTTTGTATATATGCCTTTTAGTAATGCTGTGTAATATAATGCATTATTGAACTAAACAGTTAGGCGTGTATAGTTATAAAGAGAGAGGATAAAATATTTTTTTTTTCTTCTGGTTATTAACAGAAAATGACTTATTGCTGTTGCTGTCATGTGTGGTATTTTATTTATAGGCTAGGATTTCACTGTGCTGTATATAAAAGTCTAAGAAACTGTGCCAGTCCCAGGAAGATCACAGTGTTACTGTAACATGAGAGACAGAGGAATATAGACACGTGAAGGGTGTGTAAAAGCAATAGGATCACATTTTTCAGTATAAGAGATAGCAGTCTTAGTGTTTACAAGCACATTTGTAATGTTGGGATTTTTAGATCAGATTTCAGAGTTTCTGTGCTTCATCTTAGTTCAAAATTTGCTTGTTAAAATTGTATTACTATAGAATGTCATGTCTTCCCAGGTTGCCCACCAGTTGAGGGCATTGTGGTTCAAGTGGATAGGCTTTGAGGATACTTTAGTTTAAAAAGAGGTGTACTTGATTTTAAGTGAGTTTATTCACGTGAACATTTACCTTCTGATAAAATATTTTCAAAACTTTGTAGAATTGTAGCAAACTTTGGAAGTAAGGAAAGGAAAACTGCTTGTATGCTTGTTTTGTAATCATATGCTTGCATGTTTCAGCCACTCACAGCATGAATGGACAAATATGTAGATCAATCATTTTTCACCCCTTTGTTACTTCAGTTTTCCCTCTTTGTCCTTTATGCTTTTCCCTTGGGGGTGTCTCTTGAGGAGGAGAGGAGGAAGGAGTGTGTGCAGAGCAGGGAATGCCTCGTTGAATGTTGGCGCTGTACTTACTGGTTGCTCTACCACTAGTTTAGGATCACTGATTTGCAATTGGACGATTGTACGTCAGAACAGCTGAGCCACCTCCTTCTGCCTTCTCTCCTCTTCCCCATGTCATGGCTATCAAAGCTGCTTTGAAGCAGTACTTGGACCAGTCCTGTGTATGCCAGTGTGGTGAGAGAGACTAAAATTTATAAGGGTACAGAGATAAAGTAATGTGAAAGTAGACTGCTGTACTGTAACTGTGTAGAGATATCTGGTCAAATCCATGGTATGTGAACATGATTCTCACTAAAACTTACTCTTCCATCTGACCTTAAGCTGAAATGGCTGTTCATCATCTGTCTACAAAAATATCTGTGAAGTGATATGTGCAATACATCAGATTTGAAGTTAGTACGGTTCTCTGTGCCTTCATAGAGTGGTAGAATAGCTTAGGTTGGAAAAGACCTTTAAGATCACCAAGTCCAACTATTAACCTAGCACTGCCAAGTCCACCACTAAACCATGTCCCTAAGCACCACATCTACATGTCTTCTGAATAGCTCCAGGGATGGTGACTCCACCACTTCCCTGGGCAGCCTGTTCCAATGCTTGACAACCCTTTTCAGTGAAGAAGTTTTTCCTAATATCCAATCTAAACCTCCTCTGGTGCAACTTGAGGCCATTTCCTCTTGTCCTATTGCTTGTTACTTGGGAGAAGAGACTGACACCCACCTCTCTACACCCTCCTTTCAGGGAGTTGTAGAGAGCAATAAGGTCTCCCCTGAGCCTCCTCTTCTCCAGGCTAAGCAACCCCAGTTCCCTCAGCCACTCCTCATAAGACTTGTGCTCTAGAACGTTTAGCAGCTTCGTTGCCCTTCTCTGGACATGCTCCAGCACCTCAATGTCTTTCTTGTAGTGAGAGGCCCAAAACTGGACACAGTATTTGAGGTGCGGCCTCACCAGAGCTGAGTACAGGGGGATGATCACTTCCCTAGTCCTGCTGGCCACACTATTCCTGATACAAGCCAGGATGCTATTGGCCTTCTTGGCCACCTGGGCACACTGCTGGCTTGTATTCAGCTGGCTATTGACCAACACTCCCAGGTGCTTTTCTGCCAGGCAGCCTTCCAGCCCCTCTTCCCCAAGCCTGTAGCATTGCAAGGGGTTGTTGTGATGCAAGTGCAGGACCTGGCACTTGGCCATGTTGAGCCTCATAGAATTGGCCTTGGCCCATTGATCCAGCCTGTCCAGATCCCTCTGCAGAGCCTTCTTCCCCTCAAGCAGATCAACACTCCTGCCCAACTTGGTGTCATCTGCTAACTCACTGAGGGTGCACTCGATCCCCTCATCCAGATGAAGATGTGAAACAGAACTGGCCCCAATACAGAGCCCTGGGGAACACCAGCTGTGACTGGCCATGAACTGGATTTACCTCCCTTCACCACAACTCTTTGGGCCTGGCCATCCAGCCAGTGTTTTACCCAGTGAAGTGTATGTCTGCCCAAGCCATGAGCAGCCAGTTTCTCCAGGAGAATGCTGTGGGAAACGGTGTCAAAGGCTTTACTGAAGCCTAGGTAGACAACATGCCCAGCCTTTCCCTCACCCACTAAGCGGGTCACCTTGTCATAGAAGGCGATCAGGTTAGTCAAGCAGGACCTGCCTTTCATAAACCCATGCTGGCTGGGCCTGACCACCTGGTTGTCCTGTACGTGCTGCGTGATGGCACTTGGGATGATCTGCTCCATAACCTTCCCTGGCACCAAGGCCAGGCTGGCAGGCCTGTAGTTCCCCAGGTCCTCCTTCTGGCCCTTCTTGTAGATGGGTGTCACATCTGCTAACCTCCAGTCAGCTGGGACCTCCCTGCTTAGCCAGGACTGCTGGTAAAGGATGGCAAGTGGCTTGGTGAGCTCTTCTGCCAGCTCCCTCAGTACCCTTGGGTGGATCCCCTCAGGCCCCATAGACTTGTGTGTGTCTAAGTGGTGTAGCAGGTGGCTAACCATTTCTCATTCTGCTCCCTGTCCCTGTCTTCCAGTTCAGGGGGGCTGGGTACCCGGAGAACAACTGGTCTTACTATTAAAGACTGAGGCAAAGAAGGCATTGAGTACCTCAGCCTTTTCCTCATCCTTTGTCACTATGTTTTGCCCCATATCAAATAAAGGATGGAGATTCTCCTTAGCCCTCCTTTTGTTGCTAATGTATTTATAGAAACATTTTCTTGTTGTCTTTTATGGCAGTAGCCAGATTAAGTTCTAGTTGGGCTTTGGCCCTTCTAATTTTCTCCCTGCATAACCTCACGACCTCCTTGTAGTCCTCCTGAGTTGCCTGCCCCTTCTTCCAAAGGTCATAAACTCTCCTTTTTTACCTGATTTCCAGCCAAAGCTCTCTGTTTAGCCAGGCTAGCCGTCTTCCCTACTGGCTCATCCTTCAGCACGTGGAGATGGCCTGCTCCTGCGCCTTTAAGATTTCCTTCTTGAAGAATGTCCAGCCTTCCTGGACTCCTTTGCCCTTCAGGACTGCCTCCCAAGGGACTCTGTCACCCAGTCTCCTAAAGAGGCCAAAGTCTGCTCTCCCGAAGTCCAAGGGTAGCAGTTGTGCTGACCCCCCTCCTTACTTCTCCAAGAATCAAAAACTTTATCATTTTGTGATTGCTCCGCCCAAGACAGCCTCCGACCATCACATCACCCACAAGTCCTTCTCTGTTTGCAAACAACAGGGCCAGCGGTGTGCCTTCCGTAGCTGGCTGGCTCACCAGCTGTGTCAGGAAGTTATCTTCCACACCCTCCAGGAACCTCCTAGACTGTTTCCTCTCTGCTGTATTGTATTTCCAGCAGACATCTGGTAAGTTGAAGTCCCCCCCGAGAGCAAGGGCTAGCGATTGTGAGACTTCTCCCAGCTGCTTAGAGAATATTTTGTCTGTGTCTTCATCCTGGTTGGGTGACTCCCACCATGATATCTGCCTTGTTGGCCTTCCCCCTGATTCTTTCCCATAACCATTCAACCCTATCATCACCATCATTAAGCTCTAGACAATCCAAACACTCCCTAACATACAGGGATACCCCACCGCCTCTCCCTTCTGAAGAGCTTATAGCCATCCGTTGCAGCACTCCAGTTGTGCGAGTCATCCCACCATGTTTCCGTGATGGCAACTAGATCATAGTTTTCCTGCTGCACAGTGGCTTCCTCCTGCTTGTTGCCCATGCTGTGTGTGTTGGTGTAGATGCACTTCAGTTGGGCTATTGATCCTGCCGCCTTTTTAGGGGGAGAAGCCCTATTTCCTACGTGACCATTCTCAGGCGCTTCTGTGGTTTCTAACACTTGCATAACTTCTTCATGACATCTATTTGGACTACATTTCTACCCTTCTGGCCGTGCAGCTGGAGTGTAAATATTTTGGAAGAATAGCTATTGAATTATGCTTTTTTTTTTTGTATTTTGTTGTGAGTTGGGGTTTACTTAATGAAGCACTGGATCTGTAATTATCACCATCCTTACAGAAAACTTAAGATGTTTTCTCTGAAGTCAGTTGTTTTAAATTTAGGAGTTAGGAAGACTTGTGTGGTTATGATCTGCTGCATACTTCCTATCCATTTTATTGGGGAAATGGTTAGCTAGTGCTGCTGCCTAGCAGCTTCCCATTGACTCTTTAAATGTTCTTCAAACGTTGCATGGAATTCTTGCTTTTGGTGTCAATCTGAATGCTCTTGATGATCTACAAGGCCTTACTGATTTTCTGTAAGATACCCTCTATCCCACTGGTGGCATTTGTATTGAAAGGAGGGATTTTTCTGCCTGCTTTTCTAGTTGAATTTACTGTCTAATTGGAGGACTGAGTTGTTACAGTAGTAGCCATGTTAGCTGCTTGTTAGCATTTCGTGTTCATCTTAGAACCAAATGTAGGTGTTTCAGGAGACACATTGAAAACGTGTGTAAACACATGACCTTTTTAACATTTCTTTGTTATTACTTCTTCTGTAATTAACAATGCTCTACCAGACTGCATTGAAATGAAGTTGTATAGTTGTGTCATGGGAGAACAGGGTTTAAGGGCGATTGGAGCTTGGCTGAATAAGGGTGACCTGCAGTTTGGTTAGAGTAGGGTGTGAACTCAAACCACTTAACTCCTTATGTGTATGTTTGTATGCTAGGATGAGAATGCCTTATTTTGAATTACTGGCAAGTGGTAGTTTTGAATGAGATACTGTTCCAATAACCTGTATGTTACGCCACTGCATCACACATTTTACATTGTTTCCAAAAACTGTTAAACTGTTGATCCAGGAGGCTTTGGGCCTTTTTTTTTTTTTTTTTTTTTTTTTGACAGAAGTGAATTAACAGTGCTTTGGCAGTCACCAAGAAGTTGGGATATCAGCAGAGTTAAGCAACAACGTGAGAATAGGACTTGGAAGTAAGGAATTTATGGGTCATGTCTTCCCCACATCCCCCCAAATCTTTCCCCGAGCCTTGTAGGCCTATTCACAGCTACTAAAGGGTGGTTTGTGTCAGATTTTAGAGGATCCAGCAGCCTTGTTCTGCTGAGGATAACTACATCTGCTCTGAATCTTTAATCGGAAAGGGAAAGGTTTGAGAGATTTGCTCTCTTCTTTTTCCTGTATTAAGACTTTTGTCTTTGATGTACCATGCTAAAATTAGGATCCCTGCAGATGTTTACATTTGGAATGGAAGTACTGATGCAAATCTGAGTGGATTCTTACTAGAAAAAAGAGCTTTAACAGGTAGTTCTTCTTGCACATTTTGCCATAACTGTTTTGCAACTGCATAACTTTTTCTGATTTGTGCTGTCAATTTCTTGGGAGAGCTTCCTTTAACTAATTCTGGATTGCTGTGGGGAAGAGGTATGCTTGTAGGAGACATAATAATTTCTTTACCCTTTCCGTTATTGCTTTTGTTAGGTTTCATAATATTCACTGTAAACAGAAGGCTGTGAACAGGAATAGTGGCTTTCCATAAAAATAAATAGTATGTATCTGCTATCATGATTTTAGAGGTGCATATGTAGAAACATGGAGTTTCTAGATCTCCTTTTCTTCCCCTTTTAGTGGTGTTTTGAGAAGGCCTCTCCTTGGCTTCTTTCTAGTATCTGCATTTTCCATACATGACCGGTGATTTTTGGAGTGCTTGAGGCCCTGTGCCCCATTGGCACCTCGCATAGGAGTTGCTGCTCCAGAAACCAGGAACACTTCTTGTTCCTTCTCTCTGTGACCAGGCTTAACTTGCCCTAGCCCAGCTGCAGAGTTCTGTTTGACTCTGGATCTGTCAAGCAGCTTTCATACAGCTGGGTAGGTAGTAATTGTGGATGGATAAATAGCAGTCTGAGAAATACAGCTGACCAGCAGACCAAAACCAGTTATTGAAGCTAGAACTTCCTTTCTACATGCATTTAATCAGTTCCTTATGTATTATGTCCTGCTTTTTTCTCTTAGTAGTTTTGGCCAAGGTTGTTGTGTGAAAGTCATAACAGAAAACATGGTCTCACACCCCTGGAAAACCTTCCTTCTATTTCTACCCATACAGAATCCTCTAAGGAAATGTTTTGGCATGTGCTTTTTTTCCTCCATGGACTAAATGAAAATTTACAGATCAGGGCTGCTTCTGTGCCTGACTTAACAGGGAATGATCCAGATGCTTCTAAACAATTGATTCTCTTATTTGTATAACAAGACAAATGAAGGTCTTATGTCTGTTAGCTAGGAGGGAAAATTGCACCTTTGTGCCATTAAGAAATGCAGATTATTTCCTAGTAACAAGAGGACTATATTTGTGTCATGGTCAGCTGGGGCTGGGGTGGGAGGGAGTCTCAGTAGTTTCAATAATGCCATGTCCATTGAAGGATCTAAGCCATTCAAATAGTACTATTTTGATTCAGCTGGTCACGTAGGTATGCACTTAACATTAAATGTGAGGTTTTTTTGTTTTAAGAGCAAAGAAAGGTGTAGGTCTCTTGCTGAAATATACTCTTACAAACTTTTAAACGAGGCATATCTTTTTGCATGGTGCATAGGGTGAAAGTGGCTATTCAGATTCAGTAGAACTCTCTCACCTTCTGTAGCACATTGCATCTTTCCTTATTCACTAAACTTAGTGGAAAAGGAGCATATGATACACTGTTGTAAACATGAAATATAAACCACTGTAACACTGCAGACAAAATAATGGCCCACAAAACTGGGAGTAGTTGTGGATGTACAAATATAAAAACCACATCTGTGGAATATTTTTCATTTTTTAATTCTTTAAACCTTATGCTCCAGAAAGACTAATTCCTTCAGCTGTACTCATCTGTAAAACAATGGTTAGAAAATGTAAGCATCCCCAGATTTATTGCCAACAAAAGTTAAGTTTTAGGGGCACTAGCCAGTGAATGTGAAATTAAAGAAACAGTGGACCACCTGCAGGAAGGTGAATCCTTTTAGCCCAGACTACTTTGCTATTAATTTTTCTGACTGTTTGTGAATAGATCAATTTATTACTCATTTAAAAATTCTTCGTAAATAAAGGCAAAACACATCCTTTAGTAAGCATCAGTGCAATTTAGAAACTTGGAAAATAACTTCTTAAACTGACTTAAGTTAAACTTAAGTTAATGTTGTTAATGTTATTATGTAATGTTGTTGTGTGGGTGGCCTAATGTACTTAGGGTATATGTAAGAATGAAATAACATCCTATGGTTTTTTTGGCCCTGTAAAGAAGGCATTGCTTTCAAGTGTGAGATTCAGGTGGTGCTGGGGATGCTCAGGATGCTTTTTGTATGCTGGCTTAATCCTGCTGTCATTGCAATGACTTTGCATGGGTGCAGAATCACTGAAGTGTACCTTTGTGTATAGAGTGCTCTCTACCTGTGTTCCCTGCTTGAAGTGCATCTAGGACTCCTCCAGAAATATCTCTGACTCTACCACTACTACCTGGTTCCTACTCTTTCTGCAGCAGTGACAATTGTTGTTGTAGAGTTGGTTTCTGCTTCCTAAAAATGAAAATTGTGCAAACTACCAAGGTGTTTGACCCCAAGAAGTTGCAGTTCAGAGCTTTGGTTCATTGCCAGATTCTGCCAACGTAGAAAAGACAATTGAAGGCTTCAAATATGTGTGTGTTCTTCCTGTTGGTGAAATAATTCTTACAGTTGACCCATTGCGGGTAACCTGACAGGCATGTCCTTCATTTGATCCTGCTTTTTGTATTGCTGTGAAGTCTTGTTCATACTTCCTGCAGCAAAGGGGCAGACCCAAGGCAGAAAGCCATCAGAGGAGAAAACAGCATAAAGTGGTAACTCAGTCTTCATGTATGTAACTTATTTCAGTACTGTTTGGAATAATGAAAGAGTAGATTGTGCACTGAAAGTAAAATAAATTTTAGTGATTCACAGGTGGTTGCTTGAGAAGTTCGTACTGAAGCCATTGCCGTCCTGGAGTTACTGTAAGGATTTACATACCTTTAAGATGATAGTTTTCACCCATGCAGGCTCTATCTCTGAGTATCAAGGTACTGAATACTGATGGCAGATGTTAGTAGATGGATATACTACCAGTGCGGGACAAAGTAACTCTTACCAAGATGAATATTGTTCTTTACCTGAAATCATAGGAATAATAAATGGGCTTCTCTGATGTAAATTTATTTAGATAGTCTTTACAAAACTGAATAAAGTATTCACCTTGGCTTTGGTCCAAAAGCAGTTAAAATCCCTGGTAATCTTTCCACTGATTTAATTGAGCTTGGACCCTGGCTCCAAGGGTAGAATGAAACTAGAGTTTTTAAATTACAATGACAAAGAAAGGAGGCGGCTTCTGTTTCCTGAGTGAAGATTACTTTATTGGGATGTGCCATGGAATATATTGCTAAGTGGCAAATGAGTGAACCACAATTGATATGAGCCAGCTTGAACTCATTACTGAAAAACCTCCTCCTGGCCACCTGCAATGCAGCTCACAAAAATGGATTCCTGTGAGCAAGGTTATTCATCTGCTCCTGCTGGGGGGCTGTAGGAAGTCAGAAAGTGCCAAAAGAACATATGAGGTATCAGCACTTAAATTTTTTTTATGTATACATATACAAAGAGAGGCAGGCACATGCTCTTTTTCATTTGCATATAATAATAGAATTTACGGAGACTGAGTCCAGCACAGGAACTAAATGTGTAAAGAATGAAAAGCCAGTGTAGTCAATTTTTGTTGAAAACAAAATATTCTTATGACATTTTAATGTTATAACTTACATGCTAAGTATAACAGATAAAATACTCTTTCACCACCCCCCCCATCCAAATTCTAAGACTGTGGTGATCAGACACACCTGCTTTACTCTTACTGCTCCTGTATTTGGTAGCAAAATTTGGAAAAGTTGGGAGGAAGAGGAACAATGCTTTGATATTCAAATGCACAGAGTAAATTCTGCAAATGGCATGAGAGGAGGTGAGATACTTTGTTTCACTAGATTTGCCAATATGATTGGGAAGGAAAATAGACAGTTTTTTGGTCAGTCCTTCAGAGTTCTGTGTCTGAAGAAGGACTTTTGTGTCCAAAAGATTCTCCCCCCCCCCGGCCCCGTATTAATTAATCTAATAACAGATGCTGTCCTTCCCTATTAACCTTCTATTTTCCAATATCCTCAGTCTGCCATCCTTACAGCAAAGTTATTACTGTTCAATACCAAATTTATTTTGAGACATTTATGGCTGTTGTACAGTAATGTACCTGACATCAAACTAATCCAGCAGAGCATACAAGCTCAGGCACGCTCTCTCTCTTTCTCTGAGTTCTGATACTTCACACAAGTAAGTCTGAGAGCTGTGGGCATTGGTTTAAGACGGAAGCAGAATCAGCCTATTTGCAATCTGTCTTGCTGATAGGGAGCTCTGTGCATGTTGAGGTTCAGTCATTCTCTTTCTTGCAGACCTTAACTGATGTCACATGCAAGTGGCATTTGATGACACAAAGCTACCATTTCTTCTGAGTGTACTATGAACTTCAGAGTGGACTGGAGTTTTTTAACAAGTCAGGTACATTTTCAGTTGGAGAATAGGAGATGTCATTGCAGTGGTTTAAATCAGAATTTGTTTTAATTTTTTGCTTTGTAATCTAGACACTTTCTAATGGGATATGAAGTTTTTTGTCATCTTTTTTTTAGTATTCACAAAGCTTCCCCCCCCTTTTTTTGTCTGAGTATATTCAGTAGGTTTGAGAGACAAGGTTAGCCTCAACAATGATTTTGCTATTGCAAAAAGGAATACCTAAGAATTCAAAGGCAAATAAGAGAAGTAGAAAAAACTATATGAAAAGAAATACTTACCTACACCTCTACCCACTGTATGCTTAGAAAAAATGGTCTGATGAATAGCAAAGATAAAATAAGCCCAGGAATGGCACAGCTTCAAGGAAAATGCAAGGAACTAATGAAGGTTTCTAAAACCTCTTAGTTATCTCTATCTAAAAACTGATTCTCCTCTTAGCTACTTGAAGACGGAGTAACTTGAGTGAAGGCTTTCAAGTTACACTAGTTATAACTGGTGTATATTACAGCAGCATGAGACCCACAGTGATTTATCTCATGATGGCAGAGACAAATCTTATCTGAAGATTCCTGGTTCTGTAGAGGATGAAACGTTCATTTTCCTGTCATCACTCAAGGCAATAGATAGTTTTATCTAATTTTATAATCTGTCTGAACAGAGCAGTTTTGAGGCTATAAACATTATTTAAGGATGTGCTTTCTTGTATTTCCAAAGGCATCATCAAGGTCTTTTCCTCAAGCAGGCATCTTTTCTATAGGCCTGCTTTTGATCTTGTTTTGACTGATGGGTTTTGTAGCAATTTTTAGTGACTTGTTATTTCAAGATCAATAAAACTGAAATACTAAAAGCAAAAAGAAGGCTTACAACCCCCCTGTACTTCCAGCCCACCCACTCTTCCCACCGCACACTCAGCAACGCACCTTTTGGGACTGCTGTCATGTCAAGTACCACCAGAACATGTGCTGCATTTGGTGGTGCAGCGCAAGGTCCTATTTGAGCAGTGGTCATAATGGAGCTGGTTCAGCCTTAACATGTTGCTTAAAATCTGTGTAGTGAGATTACAGGCCTGACAAGTGGGAAACAGTCAAACATGAATATACCTATCTGCATTGCTTAAAAAAAAAAAATTTAAAAAAGGCGTGTCATCCAGTACTTCAAAATCCTGAAGGCCTGGGATACACTTGCAGTGGATAAGGCTGATAGATAAGCGAAGGATGAGGGAGGCAGTCCCCCCTGTTAGTGTAGTATCTAAGCACTTTCTCTGTGTGAAATGTTGGGGAGCCACCACGCATCTGCATTCAGTCCAGGGAAGAGACTGCAAGCAGAATGAATTGTCTTTTAATGTCCTTTCATGAAAGAGAGGAATGGATGTGATGTTGCTGTATTGTTCCTTATTAATAGGCTAGGGAACTCAAGACAAAAATTTAGTTGCGCAGCTGTGTGTGTTTCAAACTCTGTAAGCCCCATTTTTGTAGGTGGAAAGTTTGGAAACCACTACCTGACTCTCAAGGGGCTCGGTGTTGGGGCCAGTTCTGTTTAACATCTTTATCAATGATCTGGACGAAGGGATCGAGTGTACTCTCAGTAAGTTTGCAGACAACACCAAGTTGTGTGGGAGTGTTGATCTGCTGGAGGGTAGGCAGGCTCTGCAGAGGGACCTGGACAGGCTGGATGGATGGGCCGAGGTCAATTGTATGAGGTTTAACAAGGCCAAGTGCAAGGTCCTGCACTTGGGCCACAGCAACCCCATGCAACGCTACAGGCTTGGGGAAGAGTGGCTGGAAAGCTGCCCAGCAGAGAAGGACCTGGGGGTGTTGGTTGACAGCCGCCTGAATATGAGGCAGCAGTGTGCCCAGGTGGCCAAGAAAGCCAATGGCATCCTGGCTTGTATCAGGAACAGTGTGGCCAGCAGGACTAGGGAAGTGATTGTGCCCCTGTATTCGGCACTGGTGAGGCCGCACCTCGAATACTGTGTTCAGTTTTGGGCCCCCCACTACAAGAGGGATATTGAGGTGCTGGAGTGTGTGCAGAGAAGGGCAATGAAGCTGGTGAAGGGTGTGGAGCAGAAGTCTTATGAGGAGCGGCTGAGGGAGCTGGGGTTGTTTAGCCTGGAGAAAAGGAGGCTGAGGGGAGACCTTATTGCTCTCTTCAACTACCTGAAAGCAGGTTGTAGAGAGGTGGGGGTCAGTGTCTTCTCCCAGGTAACAAGTGATAGGACAAGAGGAAATGGCCTCAAGTTGTGCCAGGGGAGGTTTAGACTGGATATTAGGAAATTTTTCTTCACCGAGAGGGTTGTCAAGCATTGGAACAGGCTGCCCAGGGAAGTGGTTGAGTCGCCATCCCTGGAGGTATTTAAAGGACGTATGGATGAGGTGCTTATGGACATGGTGTAGTGGTGGTTTTTGGCAGTGTTAGGTTTATGGTTGGACTCGATGATCTTAAAGGTCTTTTCCAACCTATATGATTCTGTGATTCTGTGAATGTAGCTGTCTATCATATTGTTGCCTGCTACCCTATTCTGCCTGCCCTATGACTTTCCTGCAGCTTTACTCTGCCATTGGCAGAGTGCAAGGTACCATGCAAGAACCCCCCTTATGAAAAGACTGTAGGGGCACTCTGGCTTTATGCTGCTTTTAGGAACATTGGCTTAATTTGAACTTTTGCTTGGGTAGAAGAATCGAGTTGTTTGTTGAAATTCAGCACACAGCATCACCAACATGATTGAGTAGCTTCCTTCTTGCTTAGACCAAAGACCACTACATAATGACTTCCTGAAGATAATACTCCTCCTCTTGGTGGAGATGCTGTCTGCACTGACACTACCCTGGATAGTGTCTCAGAAGACTTGATGCTTTTCCAGTGTTAAAACAACATTCCTTCCTAGCAGGCAGTTGCACAGTGGCAACTAATGTCTCTTTACTCCTGATTGTAAAGCCTCCTTTTCTTCTTTAGTGAATATCCCAGTATTTTTATTTTATGCAGCAGAACAGCCATCTTAAAACCAGCATTGATCCTAACACAGTAAACTGTGATGTATTTTTATGCTTCATTTAGTGCTGTACAGTCACATGCTAATAGGATGAGTGGAAAGGGTGCTTGGTTGACCATCCCCTCTCTGTGGAGGGTGGCATCTGTCCTCTTCACAACATGCTGTGGACTCACAGCCATGTTTTGCTTTTAGTCTCCTAAGAACATTTCCAGTTAGTTGTCCAGTTTTCTGTGTAACCATTTACAGTTGTCATCGCAGATCTAAGCTTTCTGGGCTGGGCTGAACCTCTGCATGGGTGCAGTATACTCCACTGAGTGTCTGCAGCAAACAGATCAGCTTGAGATGCTTGGGGTCTTCCAAGTTATTAAGATGGCCATGCTGTACAGTATAGCATGTCTAAGGAATAATCTAAACACTAAATATATTCTTGCTCTGCCAACTAAGTTTCTTGATGCCTAAGGACAGCAACTCATTCTCATCTTCCTTCCACAGCCATTCATGATGACTCACTGACTCCACAAGTCAGGTTTAGCCCTAGATTCATGTGCTTTAAAGATATACACGTGCTTAGGTTCTTTGTTGGTTTGGGACCAAATAACTCAATATTCTGTAGATCAACCATTTCAGTTTCGTACAAGTTTTAGTGGTCTGCCAGGAAATGAGTTTCAACAGTCTGAGGGTTTTTGAGCAAAGTAACTCAAGTCTATTTACATGCTAACCTTTGAATTTCTCAGATTCACATGCGTGATAATTTGTTTGAATAAAGATTTGGATATAAAAATGGAATTAAACCTTTATGATGACCTTTAGAGTAATTTGGACATGTTCTCATCTTGGCTTGCTATTTAAAACCTATGCAGTTATTGATCCATGATGTGGGTAATGAAATTTTATCTGAAACTGTTTTAATGTTTGTGTTGAGCTCTAAGTGTGAAGAGGCTCTTTTCTTGTTAGTATTTGGGTGCTATTTCTGTTTTGTTTTCAGCATGACTTAAAAGCCTAAAGAGATGTGGATGTGTTCATTCCTTTATTTTCAGTTTTGGACCCAATTTAGATTCCATCTTTGGATGCACCCCTGGTTGTGCTCCCTCCAAGGGAGGGGAGAGTATTCAGGTTTTAGATATTAAAGAGGTTTACTGTTCAATTTTTTAAATTGAATTAAATTAAATTAAATCTATTAAATATGCATATTGTGTGTGAAGCAAAAAGTCCTGAATGTTTTTCATTCCACTTAGTTTTTACAGAGCAAAACTAACTCTGCTACTTGAAATGTCATCCTTTTTTGTATTTACATGATGTCTGTCACCAGTGATATTGAAGACCATTTGATGCTGTTTGGTTAAACCATATTAATTAAATGGTTTACCATTTAATTAATGGTAAACCATTTAATTAAATGGATCTGTACATGATGTTTTAGAAGTGGCAATTTAAGAGAAGTAGCAATTTAAGAGAAGTAGCATGAATACCCTTTACAGTGGAAAACCATGTGGTAGCTTCAGCTGTATGTTTTTTAACCAGACTTGAATCAGGTTGGCCTGTCTTAATGTTTGGGTTTTTTAACCTTGTAACACAGAACAAGTCCCAGAAATTATTTCAAAAATATTCTGAGTTAGGATAGTGTGCAGTCAACAACAAAAGTATAGATTAAAGTGAAACGTATGGGAGGGTCACCACCAAACCAAGTATGAAAACCTTGTAACAAACCAAAACTACCGAGAGGCAGTAATCTAGGAATGTGATTACTGGCAGAGATGATGACAGTCTTTCTCCCCCCCCGGTAAAAAAGAAAAAAGTGGGAGAATCACTTATGTTCTACCTAAGATGTGTTTTGAAAATCTAAGTAATTATGATGTGCACCAGCAAATCTGAAGCCATATAACTTGTAGGCCAAAGAGAGTGTGGATTGCGATTTAATTTCATTTACACAAGGAGATTTCCATATGTGACATCTTTACTCTAAGGTCTGAGTAATGACCTTGTATGATTTGTTGTATAGCTGGAAAAACACATTGTGATAAAGCAATATGGACACTATTGCTTATAGTTGAGGAACAGAATTCATCAAAAGTGTATGTATATATCTTTGGCTGGTGCCAGGGAGAATTTAAAAAAAAAAAAAGAAGCAGCCCTCCTTCCATTTCTTATGGAAAATGAAATCTTTTTCTATCAGCATTCTTGAAGTGTGGCAGTCCTTTCCAAAAGTCCATTCAGCATATCACAGGGGCACTGGGGGTTCCCTGCTGTCCCTGTGTGGGATTAGAGTGTTTCTATTTACAATTAATAGACTTGATTCAAATCAGAGCTAGACTGAAACTTAACTCTGTAAATGTTCTTGAACATCTCTGAATAACTGAACCTATTTTACCCCAGAACAGAAATGGCGTGCTTTGCAGTTGTGTCTCCAGTTGAAAGATTCCTATTAGTAATGTTAGAATTCCACATTAATATAGCTAAAAATCCCAGACAGGTCAGCACTAGCAGCACTTGTGGTTCCTTGCACTTTGAAATGCTGCTGTTGTGTTAGGGTATGAAAAGACAAGTGCTCAGTGGCTCATTACTAAGAAAACCATACCCAAGCCCATCCCAAAACATCTATGTACGTCCACATGTGGAAATCTACATGCATATGTCAAATGTCTCAAACTAACCTTGGATAGTTTCTCATTTTAGGCAGCAGAATTTCCTGATGAAAAATAATATTTGTTAAATACTTTCCCAGTCATATTATTTATTAAATCCATATTGAACGTGTCTGCCTACAGAATAAATTGATTTCAGCTATACAGCACAACAATAAGCTGTTCTTGAAAAAAAAGGGGGGGGGGGGGGGGAGAAGAAAAAAAGTTACTTTTAATAAAAGAAGCCAGATGCTAACTTCATATAATCTGGGGAAAGAAAACCCATGTAAATTCAATGCTTTTCATTGAGTCCCCATAGTGAAATTATATCTAGTGTTTTGATCCAATGTAGTTCTGAATGTAGTAACATCTTTTGGCTCGAGAGGCTCCTTAGTCTTTCCAGACCAATAAATCTCTGTGAGGTTGCTGCACTAGGTTTGTTTCAGTGTTTTTTGGCAGTAGGATAACTCACGTTGCCTATTATTGATTTCTTTGTGTTTTTTAGTATGTTCTGACAAATTCTGCTCATTCAGTATAGCATCTAATAAAATAATGTCTTTTTTGTTATCAGAAATATTGAAGTGTAGTTTTAAATAAACAAAACAATTTTAACTTTTTAGGGCCCAGTGAAACAAAAGAATGGAAGTCAAGCAATAAGATAATTATTACAGTAGTATTAAGTTACGAGCTTTAAATACAGACATGAAAAGTGTGTGTTAAGGCCTTGACTTAAATCTGTCAGCAGAGACCTTGTATTGGACCCGTAGGCTCTGATTCTGTAAATACGCAGTGCTATTTGAAAGCAAAGTTAAGAACATGCAGGTAAGACCTCAGGAACAGGATTTTAGCAACATGAAACATGTCTGTTTCTATTGTTGTTTACTCAATTCCCAGTTTTCAGTTAAAACGTTCTCCTCTAAACTGGAGGAAGTTACTGGTTGGCAGTGAAGAGTGTCATATTTCACACCTCTTTTCTATAGGACATCTTGAAATAAAGGTGACTTAAGGTCACCTAAGGAATGCTCAGAAAGACATCCACTCAGAAGTACTCAGTGGAATGATTTCTTAGAGTTTACCTCTTCCAGGTTTTCCATGTGCCATGTCAATAGCACATGTCTTTGGTTTAGGTCTTCCAGGTCAAATTCCTTGGTACTGAAAAATCCAGCTTTGCAGCAGCAGAGAAGTTTTTGGCCGTCTGTTTTCAATTGTGTATTCAAAGGCTAGTGAGTGCAGTAGTGCATTAGAATCATATAGAGGACCCCAGATTTATTGTATTTGTAAGTGGCCATTCGCAGCAACATAGTGGGTTAGTGGCTTCTGGGACAGAGGAAGGATTGCCTGACACTTTCAGCATGCAGGAAAAAGGAGGAAATCCAAAATCTCCATAGTGAAGCCCTGGATAAAACAGGCGAAAGAGGGGCTTGGACTCCATGAGAATTGAAGGCATTATAGTTTGTGAAAGACGGAAAGGAGTTTTCTATTCCAGATGTAGAGGATTGTGGAGGAGAAAAAAAAAAGCTGGAAAGATTCAATATGTGTGTTAATGATGTCCCTGAAGAGGAAGTCGGCAGTAATCCCATTCTCCTCATTCAGAAACTTCTTATTCAAGAGTCAGAGCCTCCTGGCAAGGAGGCTGAGATATTGGAAGTAAGGTACTGACTTCTGAAGCATGGAGTTTTGATAGGAGTCATAGAATCATAGAATGCTTTGGATTAGAAGGGACCTTTACAGGTCATCTAGTCCAACCCCCCTGCAAGAGCAGGGACATCTTTGACTAGATCAGGTTGCTCAGAGCCCCATCCAACCTGACCTTGAATGTTTCCAGGGATGGGGCCTCCACTACCTCTCTGGGAAACCTGTTCCAGTGCTTCACCACCCTCACTGTAAAAAATTTCTTTCTTAAATCCAGTCTAAATCTGCCCTCCCTTAGTTTAAAACTGTTGCTCCTTGTCCTGTCACAACAGGCCTTGCTAAAAAGTCTGTCCCCATCTTTCCTAGAGGCCCCCTTTAAGGACTGGAAGGCTGCTATAAGGTCTCCCCGCAGCCTTCTCTTCTCCAGGCTGAACAACCCCAGTTCTCTCAGCCTGTCCTTGGAGGAGAGGTGCTCCACCCCTCGGATCATTTTCGTGACCTTCCTCTGGCCCTGCTCCAGCAGCTCCATGTCCTTCTTGTGCTGAGGGCTCCAGAGCTGGACGCAGGACTCCAGGTGAGGTCTCACCAGAGCAGAGTAGAGGGGCAGAATCACCTCCCTCGACCTGCTGGCCACGCTGCTTTTGATGCAGCCCAGGATACGGTTGGCCTTCTGGGCTGCGAGCGCACATCGTTGGCTCATGTCCAGCTTTTTGTCCATCAGTATCCCCAAGTCCTTTCCTGCAGGGCTGCCCTCGATCACATCATCCCCCAGCCTCTATTGATACCAGGGGTTGCCCCGACCCAAGTGTAGAACCCTGCACTTGGCCTTGTTGAACCTCATGAGGTTCACACAGGCCCACTTCTCCAGCTTGTCCAGGTCCCTCTGGATGACATCCTGTCCTTCTGGCGTGTCAACTGCACCACTCAGCTTGGTGTCATCTGCAAACTTGCTGAGGGTGCACTCGATCTCGCTGTCAATGTCATTGATGAAAATACTGAACTGCACTGGTCCCAGTACGGACCCCTGCGGGACCACTTGTCACTGATCTCCATTTGGACATTGAGCCGTTGACTGCTGCCCTCTGGATGCATCCAACCAATTCCCTATCCACTGAACAGTCCACCCATCATACCCTATCTCTCCAATTTAGAGAGAAGGATGTTGTGGGGGACCATGTCAAAGGCTTTACAGAAGTCCAGACAGATGACATCCATTGCTTTTCCCTTGTCCACTGATGTGGTAACTCCCTCGTAGAAAGCCACTAGGTTGGTCAGGCAGGACTTGCCCTTGGTAAAGCCACGTTGGCTGTCTCAAATCACCTCCCTGTCCTCCATGTGCTTTAGCATAGCTTCTAGGAGGATCTGTTCCATGATCTTCCCAGGTGAGGAAGGTGAGGCTGACAGGTCGGTAGTTCCCAGGGTCCTCCTTTCTACCCTTTTTAAAAATGGGCACAATGTTTCCCTTTTTCCAGTGACCAGGGACTTCACCTGACTGCCATGACTTTTCAAATATCATGGAGAGTGGCTTGGCAGCTACATCAGCCAATTCCCTCAGGACTCTGGGATGCATCTCATCAGGTCCCATAGACTTATATATGTCCAGGTTCCTCAGGTGGTCACAAACCTGATCTTCCCTTACAGCAGGAGGGGCTTTACCCCCCTGGTCCCCAACATGTTGCCCATTGACTCAGGAGGGCTGAGGAGAGCGGTTGCCAGAGAAGGCTGAAGCAAAAAAGCTGTTGAGTACCTCAGCCTTCTCCTCGTCTGTTGATACTAGCTCACCATTCTTGTTCATCAGTGGAGGTACGCTTTCTTTAACTTTCCTTTTCTGGTTGATATACCTGTAGAAGCCCTTTTTGTTATTCTTTGCATCCCTTGCCAAGTTCAGCGCCAGCTGCGCCTTGGCCTTCCTCACCCCACCCCTACACAAGCAGGCAGCGTCCCTATACTCTTCCCAGGTTACCTGTCCCTGCTTCCACTGCCTGTGCAGTTCCCTCTTGCTCTTTAGTTTGACCAGCATGTCTCGACTCAGCCATGCTGGTCTCTTCCCTTCCTTGCCTGATTTCCTGCATCTGGGGACTGAGAGCTCTTGCGCTTTATGGAAAGCATCCTTGAAGATCTGCCTGCTCTGTTCTGCTCCCCTGTCCCTGAGAACCGTTTCCCAGGGGGTCCTACTGACTAACTCCTTGAAGAGATGGAATTTTGCTTTCCTAAAATTCAGGGTCCTGACTATACTCCTCGCCTGTCCCATATCCCTCAGGACTGTGAACTCCACCAATGTGTGATCACTGCAGCCTAGGCTGCCTCCAATCTCGATGTCACTGATGAGCTCACTTGCATTGGTGGCCATCAGATCCAGTATTACATCCCCTCAGGCAGGGGTGTCTATTACCTGGGTTAAGAAGTTATCCTCAGTGCACTCCAGGAGTCTCCTGGATTGCCTACAGCTTGCCGTGCTACTTTTCCAGCAGATGTTGGGGTGGTTGAAGTCCCCCTGTAGGACAAGAGCTTGCGAGCGTGAAGCCTCCTGTAGCTGGAGGAAGGAGGCTTCATCAGTAGTCTCTCCTTGATCGGGCGGCCTGTAGTAGACACCAACCACAAGGTTCCCTTTGTTGCCTCGGTCTCTAATTCTTACCCACAAGCTTTCAACCTGCTCGTGGCTATTCTTCAGGGACAGGTCTTCACACTCTATCCATTTCTTGATATAGAGGGCAACACCTCCGCCCCTTCTGAATAGCCTGTAGCCATCAATAGCCACGCTCCAGTCATGGGATTTGTCCCACCAGGTTTCAGTAATGACAGGTCATAGCTTTCTAGCAGCACGGTAGCTTCCAGTTCCTCCTGTTTGCTGCCCATGCTGCGTGCATTCGTGTAGAGACACTTCATCTGGGCTGTTGGCCATGTCACCTTCCTAGTGGAACACCCCTTGTTTCCCTTAAGGTGTTCCACGGAAGTTTCCTTGTTGGCCCCTACTACCTCAGGAGCCCCCAGCTTATCTCCGCAAGACTTTGACCGTGGTGCAGTGTCCCCAGCACGCCCCTGGGCAACAGGTTGAGGGCCCATACTAGCACCCCATCCCTCTAACCATTGTGTGTCCTCCCGCGGCTTGCCGCAGGCAAGCCTGATATGTTCCCCCTCCCCCTTCACGTCTAGTTTAAAGCCCTGTCAATGAGCCCCGCAAGCTCCTGGGCAAAGACCCTCTTTCCCCTTTGAGAAAGGTAGCTCCCGTTTGACGCCATCAAGCCTGGTGCCGTGTAGGCCACCCCATTGTCAAAAACCCCAAAACTGTGGTGTTGACAGCAGCCACGGAGCCATGTATTAATGGACTGGGTCCGCCTGTTCCTTCCAATGTCACTGCCCACGACTGGAAGGAGGGAGGAAAAAATCACCTGTGCCCCAGATTCCCTCACTGACCGTCCCAAGGCCCTGAAGTCTCTTTTAATCACCCTTGGGCCACGTACTGCAACTTTGTCACCTCCCACCTGGAAGAGCAGTAATGGGTAGTAGTCGGAGGGCTGCACCAGGCTAGGAAGTTTCCTAGTGATATCTCTAACCCGGGCTCCTGGGATGCAGCAGAATTCCCTATGAGTAGGGTCTGCCTGACATATTGGACCCTCTGTTCCCCTCAGCAGGGAGTCTCCTACAACTATGACGCGTCTTTTCTTCCTTGTGGAGGTTGTAGTAATATGGGGGGTACGTCTTTCTGGTCTTGGCCGCTCCTCTGGTGTAGATGGATTGACATCCACATTGTCCACTGACTGGTCCTCCACCTCTGCAGCCTTATATCTATGGGGCAGAGGCACCTGGGGAGGCACGGTGGGCAAGGAGGGCGTTCGCTTGCTGCCATGTTTGCGGACTTGCTTCCACTCGCTGCTTTCCCTTAAGTCCCTGCCTACATCCTGGTGGGGGGAGGATACTGAATCCCTTTGATCAGGGGCTTTTTCTGGTGGCTGTGTCTCTTCATGTTTCTGGGAGGTCAGAGTGCAGTTCCACCAGTCTATCTCTTGCTCAGAGCCCCTGATGCTCCTTAGTCTATGTACCTCCTCTCTTAGCTCTGCCACCAGGCTGAGTAGATAGTCCACCTGATTGCAGCTCACACAGCTGTTCCCCCTGCTGCTATCTGATTCCAGCGCGAGCTGGTGGCACTCCCTGCAGCCAGGGACCTGGACGGCTGTGTGTTTTCTTGGGAGCTCAGTCTGGGTTGATGAATCCTTTCTGGCAGCTGCAGAGGATGCAGCATTCCGCTGGGTGGGTAACCATGGCTAGGCTCCCTCTTGCTAAGAGTCTGAAGGGTTTAGGCTTTTATCTTTTGATAGGAGCAGCTTAAGTAGTAGTTTTATAGCCTGATGAATATTCCACCTTGATTTCAAGTGAAAGCATTCGAGTTCATCCTTAAAAGATCAGTTCTGTGTGTATGGAGGAGAGGATATTGTCAGAAGCTTGTTTGTGACTAAGAATGCAGTGCAGCCCAGAGATAACAGACAAGCTCATCTGTCAAGCCCAAGATTTTCTGAACAATCAGCCCTGGTTCTCTGAATCAGGGTTGTCTAATGAATCTTTGTCATTAGAAAATTTCTGCTTGACTTGGATTTGCCTACTGATAATATCATAAAGTCTTCACTGTAGTACTGTTTTTTGTGTAGTCACAATTCAAACACCTTTACAGTTCAGAGGGATTGAATAGTTGGTGCTTGTGCAAGGTTTTTGCTTACTGCAGCAAATGTTTAGAGGGCACAAGGTGTTTGAGATTTGTATGAGATTTGCAATACTTGTCTGGATTTATCTTCTCAAACTGAATGATTTCTAGACTAGAGCAACTGCCTTTTTAGCAAAATGTTCCTAAAATGAAAAAAATAACCTGTTTACCTCAGTTGATAATCTGTGGGTTTGGTAGAGTCAATCTTCAGATACTTTCTGAGAGTAGAAAAAGCAGCTTGTTGTAATGGTCCATTAACACTATAGAATAAGAAGTGATGTAGTGAAAGTCTTTGGTAGTTTTTTTTATACTTTTCTTTTCCTCTTTTGAATGATATCCCCCATTTCCCAACCTTTTTGTTATTTATTAATGCTTTATTCTAAAAATCAACTTATGCTTTCAGTGACTGTACTTGAGAAGTATAAGCATAAGCAAACTTCTTTGGTTGACTGTCTTCCTATGTGAATATTCAGAAGTGGTTAAAATAACAAGTGATAAGGAGCAGCATTTCTGGGACAACTTCCCTTGAGGGGACAAAGTTGCCTTTTTATAGTCATGATTTAGCCATATCCTGTAGAGAAGATGGCACCAGTCTTTTCATCTTTCCTGTTCCTTGCCTGGGTTTTGAACCTGCAGTGACAGACCATTCTTTCCCTGTGCTGCCATAGCATGTTGGCTGCTATCCACCGTAAAAGTTTTCCTTTTAAGAGGGCTCAATGCTTGCTACACAGAAAAAGGAAATCAAGTGCTCTTATCGATCTGATCTCATGACTCTAAAACATGGGGCAATTTATATTGGAAAGCAGTGATTTTTAAAATTCTTTTGTATAAAACACAGTTATGTTGTGGCAATAAATGCTGCAAGCTATCAGTAAGGCCAAATGCTTATTATGATTCAGACAAGGATTATGCGTATTCTGTATATCTTGCAGAGCATGATTTATAATGGACAATACTTTTTTAAAGAGAGTTCATTGTTCAGTGTAATTTTTCTTTTTTCTGTAAAGAAACTCAGACACATGCAGTAGTTCTAAATGGACCAGCACTCCACTGCAGCATGACCATTTTCCCAACTCCCAACCTCCCATATTTCTCTTTTAATAGCCTATAGAAATTGAACTGTTCTTCACTTTACACGTCATTTACTTTATGCAGTGAATTGCTCAAAGCAACGAAACTGAAAAGTAATGAGCCATTCAGATGACTTTTACTAAAATTAAGACTTCAATACTGTGCTGCTTGGTTTCTTGTGATAGCAAGTTGAATGCTCTCTGATCAGAACAGTAATCTTTAGAACAGGGCATTAAAAGAAAAAGTTAAAAACTTCAGGTACACATGCAGATGCTAAAGCAATGTATCGCTCTTCTTCCCACCTAGGAAAATGTGGCTGGCTTGCTTAAGGACAGGGAGAGAACTCCCTCAGCAGCCTTGTATTGAAAAATGAACTCTTGTGTTTTCTGGCTACATACAGACCCTGCTCTTCCTGCCCTTGAAGGTGTGCTTTCATATTAATTAGAAATTTCGGACCCAAGGGATAAAACATAAGACAGGAGATTGGCTTAGTAATTATGCAGTTGGAACTCTTTATTGCTCCACAGAGCTGGAATTTGAGAGAGCGTTCATGTTACACTGCAGGCATCAGGGCTTGCAACTAAGCTGAAAAAAAGATGGAAGTTCACATTTTCACTTGTCCATAGGGTTGAGTTTCAAGTAATATGCCCAACACAAGACATGTCCTAGTCAAGCGAACTGACAGTGTTCTACAACTTCAGACAAGCAAGTGTGTATCGCTATGAGAGCAATTCTAAGTATATTGAGTGTCAGATACTGAGTCCTGCTTTATTTTCAAATAGTATAAGGGAGTTATGAGTAATATCAATATGTAGTGTTTTCTGTTAACTTTTTTTGCACCAGGTAGATTGCTTTTTTTTAATACTTAGTGTTTCATGTGTGCATTTATTCCAAAACCATATTCCAATGGGTAATGAAAGTAAAACAATCTTGTTTTCATTTATGGAAGAGATTGACTGCCTCAGATGCTAGGGATATGTCTTAGTGACCAAAAGTCTGTTCCTGTTGTGTGTTCTGACCTGTATGGCTGTAACTTTGAATTCTTTCTACAGAAGTTGTAATAATACTCCTGTAGTTGCATTAAAGGCAAACCTTCATGAAGTGGTTTAAGTCCTGGAAAGAGAAAGACTTATTCCTGTAGTATTGTAGGCTTTACTAGTTATTTGTCCCCATTGGTAGGCTTTCCAAACTACCCGACTCCAATTTTGTATTTATGGAATTGTAAAGAGCATTCTTGGTTCTTAATTTAATCTTGTTCTGACATCAGCTGTAACCCAGGTATAGGAGGATATATAACAGTGTTTGCTGAATACCCAAAAAGAATAAAGTGCAAACAGGTCATCTATTTCATCCTGAAAATGAGCAAATCGCTAGAGCTAGAAACGTGAAGGAATGAGTCTTTTTCTAGTTGTTAAGAGATCAGAGGACAGGTAATTAAATTACGTTTATTACATAAACATGGTACTCTGAAATAAGTGCAATATTAACCATGCCCTAGTGATGCAAACAAATGTGAACAAACTCAGCATTACTAATCTCAGTGAATTCAGTGGCAGGTACCTAACATTTGAGTGTGTTTAGGGAATTTGGACCTTTTGATAGCCATCAGAAGCTTTAACATCACTAGGGAAGCCTGACCTTGTCATTCATTTCTCTTTGGAAAGTTTGAAATTGGAATATCTGATATAATATGTTCCCGTAATTAACATTTACTGTTAAGAAGACCCTTTGGTGTTGTTGATACCTGTGACCAAAGAGAAAACAATTTTTGTTTGTTTGTTTGAATATAATGTATTTGGGAGAAAGGTAGCTTTTGTGTTATCTTAGTAAGTTGGAGTCTGTTCCACTACTGAGTGATATATGAAATATGCATGTGTTTTGATAAATTTGTCAAAGCAATCTAGTTTCTTTCATCTCAGATGTGACTGGACACAATCATGTAAAGCCAAATCTTAAATGTTTAATTTAGTATAAAATCTTTCCAGTTTTTCTAAATCAGCTTTAATTTATTGGATATAATGTAGGTCTCTGGGAATTTGCAATGGTGTTAACATATTGATATAGTGTTTTAAAAGAGAACAGGAGGTGGCTACCAACCATTGCAATTTTAGGAAACGCGCTAGCACCGCCCTGGAGTAGGAAACAATAGCATGGAGGAAGTATAGTAAGTTATTCTGTATGCTTTCATGAAATAATCCCAGGGGTGATTTTGTGACTGCTGGATAATCTGTAATTAATTAATACTTCCAAATGATTGTACAGGGTTTACTTAATCTTGCATGCGCAAAAAGTAGAGATTTCAAAATGTTGAATTTTCTCCTGTTATAGTAACCTACATCCTGATGTTGCCCACTCTTGCTGTGTGTGATTATGCATGCACTGTATGTAGATTAGTTGATCTCTGCTGAGCTCCTTATGAAGAATGGGAACAAATCTTTTCAGAATCAGGGCTGTATTTGCAAAGGTAATGCAAAGAATGAAATAGCATGAGGGTTAAAGAAATTACAGTGAAATATGGATACAATGGCCAGCAGCTAGTCTTCTTATAATCTGAGTAACACTGAGTTCTTTGAAGTAATCAGTAGTTGGCTGATGGCTAAAGCCCACTTCTTTTGTAAGATAAATTACTTTTTTTCTAGGAAGTATTGGTGTCTCTTGATACTGTTCACTTAATAGAGGAAACATTAATGCAGCACCACACTTCATGGTAGTTATACATATTCACATGTATTCTAACTTTGTGACATAAATATTCTGATGTAAATTTAAGAGCCACGGGTCTGTTTTATTTAGCAGAACAGGTTGCAAAAAACTGGGCTAGTTCAGTTTAAGGTAAAGTTGAGGGTGAGTAATTTGGAGTCAGTATTTATTAAAAATGAGTCTGAAATGCATTTTAAATAAATGCATACCTGTGTTTAATATTGCTGAGGTGATACAAATGCAGACCTAAACCAGAGAAAAACAAATTCATTCTGTATCTTTGTAGAGATGATACAGTGCTTGATTTATTAGTAGTAAGATATTTATGTTGATTTTTTTTTTTAAATGATTTTGCATATTTCTGTTTCTGGCTGTTTAGCTGTGCGACACAGAAGGATAAATGTACATAGAAGAGTGTGCATGTCAGATGGAGAAATGAGTATCCTGTCCACAGCTCAGGAATCATAACTGTGATAGAGCTTTGTTGTAACTCTTTAAAAAAAACAAAACAAAACACCAAAAAAAACCCCAAACAACAGAACAACAAACTGCTTTAACTCAGTAGAGCCTCCTGGTTTAGCCTCTGCTCAATGCTCTGTATCTGCCAAGATGATGATCGTGATTATGATTGAACATGACATGTTAAGCCAGGGTCTTGCAGTATCTTCCGCTGCAAAGGACAGAAGGGATTATTTTTGGCAGTTCCAGTGCAAATGTGTGTGAAGAGCTATATGGCAGGTAAAGAAATAACAAAGTGCCATTCCCTTCATCTGTAGATGCAATTAAGGTGCAGCAGAATTCATTATGTTTGTGACAGGCAAGCCGCGTCAGGTCCATAGGAGAGGGGACAGAATCTAGGTGTAATCACACTGAATACTAGTGGTGTCTGCATTGGTTGGTGTCAGCATTGGTGTTCCTTCTGTAATTTCTGAATGATAACCAAAGTCAGGGCTGCAAAAGCAGGATATAGCTAATGGCAACATGACAGATTAGTACCTAGTGTGAGGGAGGTGAGGACATGCAGGAAAAGAAATTACTGCATTAATATAGACGAATACATGTGTGGTTTGAACCACACGTTGTTGGTCCTTTTTCTTCTTTATGGACTAAAATACACTACTCCCTATTACTCTGTTCAGAAACAGCACATGAAGGAATCCTGCAACAGGTTGTCACAGGCCTGCACACAGCAGGTGTATAATAAATGAAATAAGCTTACGTCAAAAAATGTGACACTGACTTAAATCCTAAAATGAATACTGGAACCTGAATAGAAAGAACCCAGGCTTTTGGGGCTGTAATCATAACACTTCACTTGCCATGTGCCTCTCAAAAGATTGCATTGTGGTAGGAAATGTTGCAAGAGTTCCCAACTAGTGATCATAGCATATTGTAAATGGGTTTATGAGCCCAGGATGCATTTCCCTTATGGAAGTGGGGCAGGAATGCAGATATGAAACTAGGGTATTGTGGTCAGGAAAGGGGCGGGGGTGGGGGGGAATGGGGACAGCTGTGCATCTGTATCAGTGTAGAGAGACAGGAACTGATCCATGGGAAACTTAAACTGGAGGCTGTCTGCAGCTGTACAGTGATTCAGCAAGAGTTTGTCCTTTGTCTCTCATCCCTGCTGGTCATTATCACACAGTTTCCTCATCTGTAGTGTGTGCAACAGGTTCACCACCACCCCCACCCTACGCATGCGCTGTCGCTCCCACCCCCGCACCCCCCCTTAACTGGCTTAAAATTTTAAAGAAATATTTTCATGGGAAGTAATTGAGGAACTAGGAGAGTATGAAGATGTTCTCAGTGAGACCAAAGAATTGCTTCAGGCAGGAAGTTATGGCAGGTACTTTTCTGTTTCTTACAGGTTTTTCCTAAAAATATTAGATGTCTTAGTAAAATAATCTTTGCTAAATACTAGAAGGTTTGGTAACAATTGTGAATTATAAATATGATTAAAGTAGATACTATTGAAATTAATTCCAACTTTTGTAATACAAAGGTAGCTTTAGAGGAAGCATGTCTATAGAAAGCCTTGAATTTAACCTCTAGTGATTCTTTGAAGAATTGTGTTTTATGTAGAGTAATGCACTCAGGTAAGGTATCTAAACAACCCAATGTGGCATAAATTTTTACTTGAATTGTGTGCAGCAATTTTGTGTAAAAATTGTATTTCATAAATGTCTGTCATGCATGTAGAAATGTCATGGGCTAAAAGCAGTGACAGAATATTCCCAGGGTCCTGAAACACCAACGTAATCCAGCATGTGTTTAATTTAAAGTGTGAGTATTTCCATTGGTTTCCAAGAGATCATTTGCATTCTTAAAATCAAGTATAAGCTTAAAGAATTTGACCCAAGTTAAAGCTAAAATTTAGAGAAATCAGTCTGTCCTGGTACAGTTCATTCCTCTGTGAACTTTGTCTCTTTTTCCTTTAGATGATGCATAGGGAGTTGTGCATGCAGCTCGTTTGTGAGAGACTTAAGTACTTACAGTAGCTGAATAGAAGATGGTTGTATACATATGGGTTTGATAAATGGGCATGAATAAACAAGCATTCATTCCAAAGTATCTGTTCTCCATAATATTTTCCTGTGAGACTTAGACTATAATATGACTTAAGTTCAAACATTCAAGGGATTCCCAGAAAAACAAACTTTATTTCCTCTTCCAAATCTTCTCATCACACTGTTGTTTTCCAACACTATGTGGTTTTCCAACACAGCAGATGTTTAACAAAATGACCTAAAGTGTTGTTCTTCACTAGTGATACTTTGCAAACAACAAGGTCCATTTACAGATGTTGTCTTAAACCATTTAATCGAGTACAAATCAACAAACAAGACAATGTGTCTAGTATCCAGGATTTTTCATTAAAATGCAGCCTTTCAGAAAGACTTCTGTAGGGATATTACATGCTTTTAATAGTAAGTAAGAGAATTTCAGATAAGAGGAGGCCTGAAAACAGTGTACGCTTGATTTCAGGCTGTTATTTCATTTCTATGCTCAGCCAGTTGTGCCCATGAAGGGAGTGGTTCTTTGCTTCATATACCCAGGCTGCTGCTTCTTGTCACCATGTTGCCTCCTCCATTGTGCTTGCACGAGTGTTTGTGCACGTGTGTTGTGAACCTGTTCTTAAACTGGAAAAACAAATGGTTGTTTTTAAGCCACATCAGGACCTTGATAGTGTTTGCTATGCAGTTTTGCAGCAGCCGTGGCCTTGGACTCCTCACAGGGAAACAAAGCAGTATCATGAAGTCCTGGTGTAGATGTACAGTGCGCTGTGTGTCCATTGCCAGGAGCTTACTCGACTCCAAGCACATAAATTTCATCAATGCACTGAGTGTCCCCTCAGAAGATTGAAGTACAATGGCTGGTGTATCTCGAATTTACGCTATAGCATGCTGTGTGCTAACTTTTGTGTACAAAGCCTTAAACTGCTGAGGTAGGATAGTTTAAACTTGTTTCTCTAATTAGTTTTCCAACATTTAGTTGAGTTTCAGATTTGACCTACATGAGTTTTTCTGAGAAGGTTTGCATGCATAAAATCTTCATGTCTCTAATAAAAGACAAGCCAGGAGCCTCATTAACATTATTGCCATGATCACAAGGCAGATTCTCATGTAAAGCTGACATCCAACAGCCCGTGCTTAATTTGGTGCCAGCATTCTTACCTGAAATACTCAACATTATAAGAAAGGCAGGATACACCAAGAAGGCTGGTAGGATTTGCAGTCTGTGGTCTTTAGGAATTTCATAAATCAATACAATGGTTTTGAAAATTTCTCTTAGATGTCAAAGCTTACCTTAAAAATACATTTTCATTTTAATCGTGACAGTCTTGTCTAAAAAAATATGTTCAGTGACATTTTCCCCAGTGTTTAGAAAATGCAAATTTTTTTCCAATTATTTTTAGAGGTACAAGAGATTTTATGCCACTTTAATGCCTATAATTTTACCTCAGTTACTGTATATTCTTATGAAACACACGAACTTTGTGTGTGGAGGGGAATAAAATACCTGCTTTTTAAGGCTTTTAGGATCAGGGCCTCAGTTCTGAATATTGGCAGCTTTGATTATTCCAGGTGGTAACAGGATAAGATTATAACCCAGACAGAACAGATTATTCAAAACACATGTAGTTTATGTTGTGAGAACATCCACTGAGGATGTAATGGAGAGAAGAAAGGTCAGTGACACCATTGCCTGCAGTTCAGAGATCTCTCAGCTTGTACTGACCTGATAGAGTAAGTCTGGCAGCATGGCGACAAAATAAATGCAGCTGTATTGCTTCCAGACATGAGCTGTCTCGTGCAGAGTTAACTTGGGTGTCATTGTACTCCGGGCGTGATGAAGCTGCAACCTTGAAAAGTCACCAAAGGATGATTGAAGGCCAATTTTTTTCCTCTGTAGAAGCTTAAAAGCTTTATGGAGGTACCTCATCAACAGCAGCAGGATGAAATATAAGTTAGTTCTTTGTAATGGTTAATCTTGATTTGCCAGACCATCAGTTTTCTAATTAGTTTTTGCAAAACTTCAAAATAATTTAAGCAATAATTTAAAATTATATAAGCGTCAGTTGATTGAATTCAGCATTTTAAGTCACTAGATGCTAAATATTCTATTCAGACTAGGGCATGCAGTCACTTGAACGGCAGCATTTGGTTTGCAAAGTGTGTTGATTCACGTAGAGCACATTACATTCTCCTTTACAGCCAGTCTGCAAAGCTGGGAGTGTGTGTATACAGGCCGTGTGGGATGGAAATCTGCAGTCGTTTTGTGGAGGAAATGGAGAGCTGTAGCTTCCAAAATGTAGTATCAGCTGTAGTCATCAGTACATACAGTTATGCAGAACTGTCATTGTTTCTTTCATCTGGAAGATTTTTAAGTCATGACTTTTAAATACCTTTTTTGGGACAAATACCTGAATTATTCCAACTTTATGGCCTTGCTGACAAGAGTTTAGTTCGTTTTAGGCCTTTGCTTTTGCAGTGGATGCCTGCCAAGGATATGTTGTGTATGCATGGGTTAAATTTAGCGCTGTCTTCCTTATTACCCCTTAGTAAGAAAACATGCTCTGGTTTTGGCAATTGTTACTCCTGTCCTGTCTTTCTATCCTCTTCTCTCCCTTTCTGCTTCCATATCTCTGTGAATCTCCTTCATTGTTTTCCCTATTATTTCTGTCCTTGTGACGACTCCAGCTCTCAGCCTATACAGCATTGGTCCACAGTCCTGTGTGTTAAAAAGATAGGTGGTTGTGTTACTCACACCTGTCGATACTCAAACACTGTCACGGGCTTCAGCACTACTGCTTCAGACCATGGAAAGGGGTGTAAAATTCACATCTTCAAGACTTTATGTCAGGCTGTGTGTAGATATGCTAGTTGTGTGCTCTTCACAGCATTTGCAAGATTGTCCTTTATTGCCATGAAGGCTGGAAATGATGTAGAAATGGTTAAAGATTAGAAAATTAGGGTTATGGCACACAAGCCATATTCATAGGAAGCATATTCATCTGAAAGTTATGAAGTTAAGCAGACAGAGATTTTGACGAATTGTCAAAGATCACACAGTTGAGATAATTGTAGAATTATTGTCTTTAATCAATGCATGTCTCATTATTTATTTCTGTTAAAGATATTATTTGGTGTGAAGTCCTTGATGCCCTCAACCTATTTGGCATATCCTGTGAACTTGGTACATCCTTTGAGTCTCCTTTCAGACACCTGTCTGCAGAGCTTCATGTCCTGGTAACATTCCTGGCTAAAGAATGAACAGTATTTCATCACACTGGTTTTCAGTTTGGTCTGAATAAATATTCAATATCAGCGATACCACTAAGTGATGCTGCAAAGTAATATGCCTAGTATCATGTTGTCAAATGTAATAATGTGAACAGTGTTGCCGCAAGGAGCCTGAAATGAGCCGTGTGTCATAATGTGAAAAGATCATGTAGCTGCTCATAGACATGAGAAATCACTGTCTGCCATGGGTATATAGCCTACAAGGACATTCTTTCAAACAGACCATCTGCTGTATTTCCTAAATTGTGGATTCTAGCAATGTCCTGACATTTTTTTTTGGGGGGGGGGGGGTGGGGGGGTGGGGGGGGGGGGTGGGGTGTCCCCCACCAAAAACAAGACATGGTGCATAGTGAGGGAAACAATGTTGAATTCAGTAATTGTTTTTTCTGCATTTAGCATTGAGGTGTACAGATAAGCAGCATGAGTCATGTCCAGAGATTCCTGAATTTAAAGAGGGAGGTGGTAGGAAAGGGGACTAGTGAAATGGATGTCCCCAAAAAAATCTGTTTTATATCAGCCTGATGGAGCTTCTGACCAAAAGCCAGACCCTCAGCTGGTGCAAATCAGCCTTGCGTCATGGAAATCGATGCGGCCATGCAAATTTGCTACCACTGTGAATTTGCACACAAGCTCTAAAGGTACATTCAAATGTTGTCTTGTTTAATTATAGAGAGAAGAGACGAGATTATGATTCATAGAAAGGTGTCATCTTTGCCCAAGATGCAGCTGAATCAGTTGTGCGCTATTGATATAATCAGTTTGATTAGGAGAGTCCATTTGTTTCTATTATACTTTAGAAACAGTAGAAATGAAAAATATTTTTAAACTGGGCATGCTTCCAATACATTTTAACTGCTTCATCTTTCAAGATCTCCCCTTTTTCAATCTAAGAACTACTGTTTTTCTGTCTTTAAAACTTTATTTACAACCTGCCTTAAGTGTGTGTTAAATTGGGCTCTTCATTACAGTTTATGTTGATCTTTCAGTGTAAACCCTTAGGAAATCCAGGTTGCATTTTTAACCCTTTTTCAAGGCTATCAACATACAGTTCTCTAGACACTTGCAAATGAAACATTTTTATTAAGTAACTTATAACAAATGTTGTAGAACCCTCTAGGTAATTTGTTAAAGATTTGCTGTGCTGCTTATTGGTGATGGGAAAGAATGATACAATGCTGAGAAATGTTGGAGGAGGAAATTAAAAGTTTATTGTTTCATGTGGATCTGTTGGAAATGGGTCATGCTGGGGGTCTAAGATGTATTTGAAATGACTTTGTGAAGCACTCATGCCATGGTGATTTTTTTTTTTTTTTTTTTATATAATGAATGCTTCTTTCAGTTTTTCTCCCCATTAAGGAGTATATTATCTATAGTAGAGACAGATAAACTATATTAACACGATACTAAGATTGCATAGGTAAAATGGTAAACTTAAGAAATACATTAATTTGGCAGTACTTCACATATTCTATGCTGTGTGGTATCAGCTTTACAACGTGAACAGGAATATATCATGCTCTACCTCAGATCTTTACATTCCTGTTGCTTACCTGGAGCTGAATGGATCTACATAGCCCTAATCCCAATGCTATTGAATATGCTTCTTTGGCATAACCAATTGATTGAGGTACTTATTTTTGATATTGGTGTGGAATTGATCCTTCAGGACTCAGCTTGGGGAAGTATGCCTGTCAGGAAACAGATTCTTAATCTAAAAAAGGAACAAGCAAAAGAAGTGAACTCTCATCTGTAGTAGAAGTTTTCTTAAGGTGTATCTGGCCTTATAAAGATAACAGCCCTGAAGTGTGTATGCTTATAGTCTAGTTCAAAGGAGTGGTGGGGGTTCACGCTAGCTCAGATAGCTGGAAGGCAATAGTCGCTGCAGCAGGATACTTGCAATGGGCTGGCTTAATGGCTACCTCACTCAGTGCTGAGCAATTTGGGATTGATCATATGCTGAGAAGACTCTATAGTCCTTGAGTTTAGGTACACAATTGCAATTATATTTCTGGATTTACAGCCTTGGGTGTTTAGGATAGTTGGCCCTACTTTAATGATGCTACCAAAAAAGACACAGACAGCCAAGCAGTTGTTCTAATTGAGTCTGGTGCTCCCATGTTAATTTACTGAGGACAAGATTCTGTGAAAGGTAAAGTCTATATGGAATTAATTGTTAAATGTGAAGTTTTTTTAAAACGGCCTAAGGGAATTAAGTGCCTACTCCCATTAGTCAGCTTTAAATAATCCCAACTAAAAAGCCCAGACAATTCTGTTTTCTTAAATTCTCTTGAAGGCTCCTAATTCAATTGCAAAATAGCATGTGTTCAAAGGGTTTGCAATCTCCTTTTGCTTGGCACTCACTTTACACACAATGTCTTCAAGTTTGTTCTAATCAATACAACTAGTTTGATAGCAGTAAATAAAATACCTTTGCTATTGCATGCATTTGTACAACTGAAAGCAAGAGAAAAATGTGCTAGTGAATGAAAAAATGGTGACAAGCCTTCTCCAAATGGGGAGAATGGAATGATAAGGTCAGATTGAAATGTGCAATGACTCTCATTGCCATGCTGATAATGCAAGATAAAAAAAATAATAATCCAATTCCTAGACTGAAATCACTAAAGTTAGAGAAGGGTTGGTTTTGATGTGCTTCATTAAGTGAGGGGAAGAAAACAAGATGCAAGTGTAAGTAGTGCAATTAAAATTAAAATTTATCAAACACTTTAAAAAGTTCCTGCATCCCACCATCCAGTGTTGCCAGCTAACTTCTGTTTACAGTTTACAGAAGCCATTTCAATTACTATATAATTCGTGTCAGATCAGAGAATGCTCACTAATGGCATTCATGGCATTCATGACATCGTCACTAATGCTCACTGTATTCCTTAGACTGGTTATTGTACCATGGTGGACACCAAAGGAGTAGACAAGTCAATGCAGGTAGCATGACATTCTCTTTTCAAGCTCAGTCAGCCTCACCTTTATAAACTATTGCCATTTCCATCTCTATCTTAATTTTCTAAGAAGATAAATTCCATTTTCTTCTCACCAGACTTGTCATGTATACCTTTTGTGAATTTGTGGCGCATTTTCATCCAGCGTTGTTATGAAAAAGAGAAAAGATGATGTGGACCTCGTTGAAGGAATGTTGCTGGGGTGTACCTGCAGTGTACGTGGCTTGTTTTAGGTTGGGTTTTTCCTCTCAGTACTAATAATCAGGTCAAACACAGATGGGAGGGAGGTCCTATTCTTCTGCTTCATGGGTTTTGGGGGGTTAAAGACCTCCTGGAATTGGAGAAACCATATGGTCTGAAGAGTTGCCCAGCAAATACCAATAGGTGATGTGAGGATGCCCACTGTACTAAAATCTATAGCTGGGAAAGATGATTAATAGTAGTTGATCTACCTTTCTCGGATATGTTTTGATGCACAGTTAAAACAAGCATACATTTCCAGGTCTCTGTAACATGAGAATTATTTTTGTTTTCATAGTGAAGTTTTACCACTCTTCAGTGGAGGACCAAAGGGGAAATGAGTGTTCTGTGCCAAAGAATTATCTTCTGTAAAACGTTTTGTTTACTCACTAGATGACTTTACTGGTTTCATAAGAAAATGCCAAAACTTTGGAAAGCCTTTTTTTAAAGTAATTTAATATGGATTGTAAAGGAAAAATTAAAAAAAGGTGGAATACTCGAAATAAATGTTGTGGTGTAAGAATGCTATATACATCCAATTGGATTAGTCCAGTTAATCCAATAGTGATTAGAAAAGTTTATACATTTGTTTGGAACCTTTCATGGATTAACCTGACCAGTTGAGGTTGATCAAATTAGACATCATTCTTCTAATTGGTCCTTTAGTTACATAACAGATGGCCAATATTCACCTTAATTAGAATGCAGCCTTTTATTTACCATTTTGAAGTATGGCAGCTGAGCGTCCTCTTTAACAGAACACCATGAAAACTATAGGAGGAGTGCAATTTTTATATATTAGTGAAGTTTTTCTGTACTTTTTTTAAGAATTAAAGTACTTTTGTGGGAGATGCTTCAGTATTATTTTCCTTCTCTTTCTTTTTCTTTCAAGGGTACTTAGAAGGTACCTTAGTTTCCTAATTTTCTCTAGTTTAGTTCTCTAGTGTGAAAAACACACCAGTTAATTAAATATACGAATATTTCAGTTTAAAGTGCTTGTAAATCTCAGTACTTCATAGCATTTTCTCTAGTCTTTTGGGTAATAAGAGTTATTTGCTAACTAGTCAAAATACTTGGTTTCTTTCAAACCCAAAGTACTTCTTCAAAATATATTTCTATACGATTAAAACAAATTAAGCAAATTAAAAAGAATGTTTTGTCTCTGTTGCAAACCAGTATGGTGGACATGGGGAAGAGCACTTGATGTGAATGTCCATGAGACTACCCGTAGAATCAAAGTTACGGTTTTACTTGTGGTTATTATTGTCACTCACTGTTAAGTGATTTCAGGACAAATGTTATTCCTTCTCAGGCTATGCTTGAGCAGTCAAGTCCTGGTATCAGACTAGCCTCTGCTTTTCTTAGGGGCTGCGGTTTGGTATCCTGTTCTTCCCTTCCCTGAATTACTTGGTTTCTGCGTGGGCTTCCTCCACCAGATTCTTGGCTTGGTGCAGCCCTGAGTTTCTCTGACTTCTCACTCTCTTGGCCCTACGTGTGATGTGCAGGCCCTTGTCTTTGTTCCTGATTTCATCATTGCTCAAGGCTTTGGGCATGGCATCCCAGATAACAAACTCACTTAGTGGCTAAAATTTCTGGAAACATCCTTCGTGTTATGTCAGAAGCTGAGAAAGTTAACTGACCAATTTTTTTGAAATGTGCTTGTTTCTTTGCAAATTTTTATGACCCTAAATGTGTAAACATTTGGTAGCTTGCTTTGATGTATTGTCTGCTTGTTGTTTTGCAAAGATAATTTCTCTAATGGGATTTTCATCATAGCAGCCTAAAAACAAGTCCAAAACAAAAAAAAAAGTCTGCGTTTATATGCCTATTCAACAGCAAGCAACTACTAGTAGTACCCATAAGTATTCTGTGTCTACAGGGCCCAATTTTTGTTTTCATGACAGTGAATTGACGTCCTGGGGCCAATTCCTTAAGTCATAACTTTTTTTTTTTTTTTTTTTTTTTTTTTTACTTAATCTTTATTCACAAAAGCTTGACTAATTTCATTTGGGAATGAATGACTAGCTATGCATTAAGTAAAAACTGGCTGAGCACCACTGGGATTAAACCACTGGGATTAGTAGAGGCTTGTAAATGGCAGTTGTGTCTCATTAACTTGGTAATTTTTAAGCTTTTCTCACTTCTGACAATTCTCTAGTGCGGGTGTAGGTTTTTCAATAGTGAGTCAAAGGCTTCTGATAATAGACTTTTTCTTGTTTACGCTTTTGGACTCCTGAAACTGGTTCATCAATTCTCCTCTCTTCCCCTCCTTCCAGTTTTCTGTGGGTCTATACAAACTATTGCTGTAGGCAGATGTGTCCAGGGAGTTTTTATGTGGGCTGTTGTAAGAGGTAGAAATCACGTCACATTCTTGGAACATGGTTTCTGCGTGGGAGAGATTCACCTGCCTACCGTGTCCCAGATTTTCTACAAGAGGGCGGAGGACAGGATGGGGACAACAGTTTAATACAGTGTGTTTGCTGCTGGTAAAATCTGACTGCTGCATCATTAGGGTGATCCAGACATTTTGGCCTGTTTCTGGTCAACACCTATTAGTCTGGGGGCTTTGCTGGCTGCCTCCTGGACCTCCTGCATTGTGTAGAGTTTGCACGTGCCTTACCCTTCCTCCAGGTGAACTTTCCCATTGATGTAGTCCCTGTGTTGGTGCCTGTTCTGCCTGAAACTAGCCTATTGTGTTTAGGCTAATATAAGCCAGGCTGATTTCACTCAAGCAGGTGTATATTTCTTAGATTCAGGAGAGCTAGTGTGGAATTACAACATTTAAGTTTCCTTAATTTGTGGTTTGAATGGTCAGTGCTTTAAACCTGACAGATGGCACAAAGGAAGCCAACTATTTTCACCAAGGAATTTCAACTTGCATATATAAATATATATGGGTTTTTTGGTATCTATCACAGACTGGCTTGGCGATTTTCAGCCCATCATTTAACTTTTTCTTAATTTGTACAGAGATATGTTTATTGAGGATTTGTTAAATTATTCTTATTTGCGGATAAAATTTGTGAAGTTTGATGGTTAGAGCTAGGTAAGGAAAAGCAAACATCACATAATCAGAGCTCACCATTCTGTCTGGGGTCTTGTGGTCGTTATGAGAAATGCTTAGAGAGTCTTGAAGCTTCAAACGGGTGATGTGGAAGTTCCTCAGGACTGTCAATCCAGCTGCAGTCATCTTCAGCTGCATAGGGCTTACTGGATACAGGCAGCTGTCCTTCACTGGTAACACAGTACAGCAGGCAAATACCACCCTCATATTTGGAAAGCATTTGTGGTATTTGGATGGCAGGCTTCATGTAGAAGAAAAAGTCATTTCCAGAAAAAGGAAAGTGTAGGAGGAGTGATAAATTGCATTAAGGTTTTTTGTCAAAATATTTGTTCAATGAACAGTGGCATTTGAATCAAAATGTGAAAGTCTTGTTTTCTTCTTCAGACGCTAATAAACATAAGTGTTTGCAAAGTCAAAGTAATTTCTGTTGGAAGCTTATGAAATGTTTTGAGCTTTAATTTTCATTGAGGAGGCAGAACATGCTAGTGAGGAATTAAAATAAACAAAAGCCAACACCAACCACTCAGTTTTCTGAGGAGAAAAAATTAACTGGGATTTTAAAACTGGCTCAGTATCACTTGGGGGGAGGGGAGAAAAGGCGCTGAAGCTTTTGCAGCTTCTGGTTCATCAGCTGAGGTAAAGTACAAGATTTGTGTAGTGACTTTTTCTTTGATTTCAATTTTCCATTCTTTGCTTTCCTTCCTACTTGCATCTCAAGTGCTGAGGAGGAAATTAAATCCTGAAATTGAAGTAATATTTGAACAACACTGTATTTGTACAGGAGAGACTATATGACCATAGGGAAAAGAACCCCAATTGAAATGATGCTGTTTCTAGATTTTTCTGTGATATCTATGATGAATCTTTCATTTTCCACATTTTGTTTTACTCTTTGTTATTCTTTCGTGGCAGCAGGTTAATTGCTAGCCTGTCAGTAGAAAAATATCTCACCTGTCAAGAAGCTGGTGGTAGGGGAATAAGGATGCAGAAAAAAAATAAAGGAAAGCTCAGAGTACAGTTCCATAGCTACACAGTAGCTGATTCCAGTGAAATTACAGCAGTTTTGCAAGCTTTTAAGGAGAAATTGACCTCAGGTTTTATATCTCAAGTGTTTGTTGTAGTAGTCCAAATCATGGAAGTACTCACAAATGTGTTCACTTGTGTGCAAATGGGTAGTCCCTTTGGGTTCAGTAAGGGTAACTATAAATAAATTAAGATTGCTTAATTTCTCAAGTAATTCTTAATGGCTTAATTTCTTAATTGCTTAATTAAGATTGCTTTTTTAGGTTACAGTTTGGGACTGTATAATACAGGTATTTGTTTAAAATAGGTGAATGTTGTTAACTCATCAGTTGTTCATTAACTTTATACATAAGACTAACAGTCAACATAGAGTATAAGGGATTTTGCTACATAGTAGCGGGATGCCTGAGCTAAGAGATGAAAAAGATGTGTTTTACCCGGGTTTTAAAGAAATGGAAGCTCTGTTGACCTCAAGGTATAACTATGTATCAAAGAAAATACAGGAAGATGGTGGAAATTTGGAGGTAAATCAATAATAGAATTGTGTATGACTATATGATGTGGAAACAATTCTGCAGGCAAAAGGTTTTGCATTCTGCCAACATAGATAACAAACACCTCATAAAACGCTAGCTAATATTCAGTGTGGCCAGATAAGAATTTGATACTTGCCCTCAAAAACCATCTTTTCTTACGTGGTATTGGAATCATATTTCAAGTCAATCAAGTACAGATGTGACCATACTAATAGGAATCTGTGGAAATGCCCCACTAGTGGTACCTGCTTCTTTTGGTATATTTGCTTGACTCTGGATAACATGAAAGGATCTATGACCTTGTTCCTGTATAAGACTATGCTCTTTGAAGACGCAAATAGATTATGATTAGTTGATTATAGGTGATAGCTTATTCCATGATGATTCTTGCCTTTCTTTAAGTGTCTTCTATATAGTAGTTCATATTTTGCTGCTGTTTCCTTATTCTTGAAAAAACCTCTTTTTACATCAGCAGCAAAAAATTATTTGTGTTATCAGGTTTTTTATTGTTCATTTTTTATTTTTTTATTTCTGAAAAGTCAAAAGTTTCAAGCTCCTCTGTTAATAAAGCTCATTTTGGCAGACTCCCTTCATGCTGTTCTGTAGTGTCATGGTGCTATTTAGGAGCTCACATGATAGAAAGCCATATTAATCCCAGTGCTACTGCCTTATTTTTATGGTATTGTGGGAGAAGATTAATTTAGTTCTGTGTTTTTGAATGAAGATTTCAAGGAATGCCTCAGGAAAAAGAAATATTGTTAGAATCTTTAAAGACATTGCCATTTTTTTATCCCCAAAGCCAGTTTTGATTTCTTATCAATTCTTGAGAATGATGATGTTGCTTGAACTCTGGGGCTGAACTCAAAGCTAACACTTGTATGTTTCTGTGTGTGAAAACAAATGTCCTGTTCCTGGAGTCCTGAATATTTTGGGAAATGTCATTTATTATAGATGGCCAGGCCAGTTGCAGAGCAATGACTTTAAGAAATGTCTAATGCTTCTCGGGAGTTTTAGCCCTTCTGCTCAGCAGAGCAGCACTAAGTGCAGTGTTTCCTGCAAGTGTTGGATTGTTGCACACAGCATAGCTATATAGCACACCGCACATGTGTAGGAGCCCTGAGTTGCAATACATCTGTACTTCTTAGCAACTGAAGGAAAGCCTGCTACATCTACCAGATGTGTGGGGGAAAAAAAAATCTGGACAAATCTGTAACTATTAAACTCAGACTTCTAAGAAAGAGGAGGAGGAAATGTCTAGAGAAACATGGATGAATGATACTCCAGCATCTGATTTCAATGATCTTTGAACTGGACACTTCAAGAAAGTTGAAACTTGCTTCTTTTGCTGTTTTTTTATAAACATGTATTCAGTAGCTGATCTATCCACAGAAAAAGAAGGAGGAGAATGTTACCCACCAACCTGACAGGAAAGGTTTAGACTGATGTTCCAGGAATGCATCTCTCTAAAGTGGTTCCTGACAGAAGGGAGACAATCTCATGGTGGGAAGCAGCTAGAAAGGCATACAGGAAGAAAAGCAGCTCTTTTACCACGCTGTCTTGGACGCCCTACTTCCCTCTGTCCTTTGTACATGCACAGGCTTAAATGCCCTTGATTTTCCTGAAAACAATTATAATTGGGCAATATTTAAGATTGTGAAAGTACCATGCATGTTGGTATGTTGGAAGTATGATAAATGTGTAGGCTGATGGCTATATAAAACCATAGTAGTAATGTGTATTATAGTGTAAAATTTTTTTAATTGTATAAATTCCATATAGTATTGATAAGCCAACAATTCATTAAAAACTTTAACTGCAGAAGTTGTTTTTTCTGAGCCACCTAAGGGAATGTAGTTTCCAGTGACTTTTGTTTTAGATGTCCATTCCAAAATTTCTGATGTATTCTTGAGAAATTTATCCTAGGCGTCCAAGATACAAGTTACAGAAAGTATGGCTGTAGGCGTTCATGTGTTGTGACTGTAGAGAGTGCTGGTGTTGCTCTGTGCTTATTGAAGCGTTCCTGACTGCTAGCTGTTTTAAGCTGTTAATCTCGGAAGCCTCTGCCTCCGTTGTTTCCCCTTCTGGCCTGCCAAGGGTTTGTATGGCACTGATCCATTTGAGCCAGGCTATATAGGACATTTTATGTTCATTAGTAAGTGTGATAGTCTTTCAGTAGAAGATCTTCCTTTTTACAGTACGATGTGGGAAGTCTTTATAAATCACTGTAGAACATTGTCATGCTTGTGTTTAGCAGGCAACGATATTGGTTTCTTCTGTAAACAGCACAAAATTGTAGAAAAAGTAATTTTTTTTTTTCCAGAGGTAGCTATAAATGGAAAGTAGGAAAATGGACAGGACTTCACAAATTTGCATCTTTGTCTTTGATATAACTGTGCTGCCCTTCCCTCCTACATTATAATATATATGTGGCACTGAAATAGACTGTACCACTTCGTTTAATATTTTTAGCAAGAACCAGTATTTTTGTCTTTGTTCCATAGATTACTGAATATCTATCAAACGTTGTTCATTAATGGTAAAAAAATATTATAAAGATAATGTTGATATAAAATGGGATTTTACTATTTCCTTGCATCTTGAAGGCCTTTATTTCAAACTTTTTGCATGATTTAGTTATTTTATGTGCTGATCAATGTATTCCAAATTCCTCTGAAAAGCAAATGTACATTTAAAAGAAAGCATGGTAAATTACCTTTATATTTGCAAATTTCATACAAAATGTTTAATCCCCATTTAGTGGATTTCAGTCTATTTGCAGCTGTATAGTTCAGTTGGGTAAGCAGTATGAATTTAGCACTTTTTTTTGTATTTGTAACTTCTGCATTACTCAGTAGCTAAACTCAAAGGAATGTGAAATGACAAGATTTAGGGATGAATGTTTCAAGAAAAATTGGGAAGGGAATGGTGGTAAGATATTTTTGTTCTGTTAGGAAAAGACTTGAGGAGATCATATGGCAGTAAGAAGAATGATCTTGAGATAGGGATTAATAGGGTTAAGAAAGCTGTTCCAAAATGTAATTGTGCAACAGAGATGAAAGACATTCTGTGGTGTAAGGAGATAGGGAGTTAGAGTGGGAAAGAGCATGACGAATGGTCCAGAAGAGTGGAGGAGATTAATTCATAGAGGCTGAAGGAGGCAAATTCATGGAGGATACTGAAGATGTGAGAGAGATGATATATGGCAATTTACTTTTGTCATTAATCTGTGGATAATGTGTTTATTGATGGAGGGAGACCCCTGAAACCATGCAGTGGAGCATCTCATTGCAGGACAAATTTTAATACTCATAGTTGGAAAAAGGACTTTACTCTCTGAGCTGCCCCACTGAAAAGAATAGGATGATTTCTGTAGCAAGGGAATCAGCCTGTCTGTAATTAATTTTAGCTTTGCTTTGTCAGGTTAGTTGAAATGGGAAACAAGTCCCAGATGCTTAAGTACTATGGGCTGAGATGTATGAACATTTGAGGAAGTAGACAGTTTTTTAAAGTTGTATTTGTCCCTTACATGCAAACTTGTAGCTTCTCAATGGCAAATCTTGCCTAAAAATGTTAATAAGCAGTATTTCCAAAGATGCTACAGTTTTCTGAGCCTAGGGCTCTTTGAAAGTTTTGCTATTGCATTCTTGCACAAATACATGTAGCTAAAACAACTCACTGCTTATCCATATGATACAGACAGACTTTTTAGATGCCACTGCTATATTTGATTCAGAGATCCTAATATTACTTGTCTACCTTAATTGTTTCAGTTAGCTGAAGACTGGGTCTGGTTTATGTAGACTTGAATTTAAATGTGCAAGTTGTCTCATGCTCCCAGTAGAGTTTTACAGTTGAAGTTCAGCCTAGATTATATAGAGACTGGAAGACATAATGACCAATGTGCTTGAGGTCCCCTCTTGATTACTAGAACAATGTGAACACTGTTTAAATATATGGCTGTGATTAAGTATAGAAATTAAAATCTTAGTTTAGGCGTAGTAGCTACTTAAGCACACCACAATCTGTCACTGCAAATAGGAATAGCACCATGCGAGAAAAGGAGCAGAAAGGCAAGTGAATCCATATGCTTAAACACAAAGTTCAGGAGGTTATTTGAGCAAAAGAAATAGCTGTCAGAAACTGGAAATTCAACACTAGTGAATCCTAGGGACAGAGGCACAGTCCATAGTGGGCAGTGTGAGAAGGAAACTGAAGAGCCTGAAATGGAATTTGAAGAGCAAAAAGTCAAAGACGTAAAAACAAACAACAAGAAATTCTTGTGGTATATTAAAGACAGAAAAGACTGTGAGAGATTGGGCCAGTCCCCTGGGCATGTTATTCTATACCCTGGAGCTGTCAACTGCAGGGCTTCATACAGCTTTGTGTGAAGCATCTGATGCTAACTATTTTGTGCTGTCAGGCCGGGGACTGGATCAGTCTAGTTTTTCCTGTATGGCAAGTCCTTCATGATGACTTTCTGTCCCAAAAGTCCATGCCATCCTGTCCCAATTAACCACAAGACTCAAAACTAAATTCTGAATGTTCCCTGGATATTTCTGTGATATTTTAGCAGCTTTCAGCTAAATCAAATGTCCGATTTTGAGGACCAATGGGTATATGCTTTTGCATACCTCAAAGTCCCATTGTAATATCAGGCCTTTTGTCTCTAGGAGGATGTAGATGGATGTTTGTCTTGGCCAGTGTGACAGACTGCTTGGCTTATTGTACCGTATCTGAATAGTGTAATCCGGATTAGCAAATTAATGCTCAGATACTGTACGGAAGTTTATAGTGTTCCTGAACCTTCTATAAGAACCACCATTATGTAAAATATATTAAACAACTCCAAATTTCATAAGGCTTGTAAATATTGATTTATTCTGTTCTGTTCAGAATCAGATTAAGGGCTCCTATGAAGTTCTCCTTTGCCATGCTGAGCTCTCTGCTTCCATCATCATGTTGAAATTCCCCAAGCAGTAAATCTCCTACACCTGGTCTCTGAAGGGAAGATTGAAAACCAGTCCTCAAGGTTGTATCCTCTATAAATTTGGAAACCCCTTCACCTGATGCCACTTTCATTTTAATGGCTTGTGTCTCTTGCTCTGTTAGTCTTTGCTAAATTACTATTTGGTGTGTTCTCTCTAGCTGTGCCTCACTAAATTACAGTGCAGGCTTTTCAGCATCAGTGGATTTCCATTTCAGGGATGCTTTGACAGTCTCTTGAATTGGGAAGCTTTTGGTTCTTACAGAGCTTCCCTCCATTAGCATGGGGAAGTTTTTCAAAGTGTTGTATATCTGTCTCTCTAAACATTTCTGTTTAAAAGCTGTGTGTGGCAGGAGATCTGTTCTTAACCTGTCTGATAATGAAATCTGTGTTTCTGTTGTGTGAGGGTTAAGAAATCAAAAAGGGAGGTGCGTAGAACAGACGTCTCCTGCTCAGGGCAGATCTCCCTTCTCTGGCCTCCTGGAGGAGTCATGTGGCCAGAGCAGCACTGGGGAAAGGAAGGGTAGGAATGGAGCCTGATTAGGACTTTTGAAGTAATTTACTTTTCTGGCTTGAATTTCCTTAGAATTCTTCCTATTCCTTACTTGCTTCAGTGACATCTACCCTCCTTTAATCTTTGTTCCAGGTGAGGCATGTCTGTAGGAATAATGCTATCTCAGAGACATCTAAGTTGTAACAGCTCTTTGAGTTGGTTGGCAGGATTAGACTATGGACCCTGCTTCCACCTGTAACGCTGCCCAGAACCAGCTATAGGTGGTGGTGTTAGATGAGATGTGTAGTAGGTCTTCCAGTAAAAAGGTATTGAACAGAAATCTGTAAGGGAATTTGTAGGTAGTTACAAATAATGTCTCTGCACTAAGTGGTGAAATGTGGCGAACTTGAATGCAGTGATCCTGATGTCCTAAAACTTAGATGACATTCAAGCATTGAGTGAAGGGGCACAGGCAGGCCAGGGAATGCTGTTGCAGATGGTGAAATGGAGTGAGTAAGCAAAAAAAAGTGTTAGGGCAGAATTGACAAATTTTGATTGAATTGACAAATTTTTTGATTTGTCAAAAATTGACAAAATTTTTGATCAAGGCAGAATATTACTTCAAATCTGCACCAGGGGAGGTTTAGACTGGATATTAGGAAGTGTTTCTTTACTGAAAGGGTGGTCAAACACTGGAACAGACTTCCTAGAGAGGTGGTCGATGCCCCAAGCCTGTCAGTTTTTAAGAGGCATTTGGACAATGTCCTTAACAACATGCTTTAACTTGGTCAGCCCTGAATTGGTCAGGCAGTTGGACTAGATGATTCTTGTAGGTCCCTTCCAACTGAAATAGTCTATTCTATTCGCAAGGAGCTGGTTTATAACCTTTCCCAGAATAGAAGAATCAAGCCAACGTTTTTTTTTTTTCCCTAATCTTATGAAGAGTGCCATTGTACAAGATTGATCTGAAAGACAAGAGAAAACTCTTCAGCAATTTGACATTTGTCAAATGAGAAGGCAAGAGATTTGTCAGAGGAATTGAAATGGCCTTATAGAAGTCAAATGGTTTTGTGAAGTTTAAGGCCCTGCTTCACAAATCCACTTTCTTTGCAGAAAACCTAAGTGTGCACTGAAGTTCTATGGGGATTTTGTGGATTAAGAACTGTACTGCAGAAATAGGGTAAGCTTTGTGTATGCCAAAATGCTTTTTTGAACTGGGTATAAAATGCAGAAAATGTGTTTTTCTTCAGGGCCCAGAATTTTTTATGCTTTAGCTGTTACCCTCTCATTTTCAGTCTACTAGTAATTTCCTTATTTGGTTAGATGTTTGTTCCTCTCTTGGTTTCTTTCAGAGCTTCTGAAGGGATTGATCCCATTACAGGTTTATACAGATAAAGTTTCATGCCAAAGGGTCTTTGTTAAAATAAGTTCTGGGGCTTCGGAGAGTAGAACTTAAACAGTGGGAGGTGCCTATTAAAATTAATTTAAAGATCCAGAAAAAGAAGTGGAGAATTTACTTGATCATGAAAATGGCTGAATCTTGTAATTTCTCCTGAAACAAAACCAACAAAATTGCTGTCAGAATATTTCACAGTGGTGATTTCCCCACTCCCTTTTTAAAACTTCATGTTTACTTTTTTGGATTTGACTGGGCTAAAAATGCGATACCTAAATGAGTAGGTACAAAAATTGATGTATTTTTATTGATTCTATATGACCTTGAAATGAAGATAAGCATTTTAAGAAGATAATTTCTTCATAGACTTTGTCTTTTAGTTAAGCATCTGTTTGGTCCCCATATGTTAAGTGTTTTTAATATAACATGAATTATACAAAGTTAGGACAGAACTGAGTGATTAAAGTTGGCTAAACTTGTAGGATAGAAGAAAAAGTGACCATACTGTGGAGCTCTCTGTTCTTACTGTTGAGAATTAAACATTTTGTTTTATGAGAGCATGAGAGTAACTGATGGACTTCAGTGTGTTAAAACAATGCACTGTCAAAAAGCCAAGACTGTGCTATAGGAAAGTGAATGGCTGCGTATTTAGTTTCACTATGCTCTTTTTATACCTAAGATGTGTATGAGCTAGGGTTCCTGTCAGAGCTTTGAAGTGAAATTTTGGACTTCATGCATGGATAATTTTCTGACTGAAGAAGGCAAGTTAGCAATAAGATAAACTCCATGAGTGTATTTGGAAGTGTCGCAGATGGAGTGAGAGTGCACTTCACTCATAAAAGAGAAGCAAAAATATACTTTATTGATTTAGAACAGGGAATTAACAAAGTTCAGTGTTACAGTGGTTTAACAAGATTCGATGGCAAGGTACATTTGATTATTTATTGCATAGAGGACAGGGTCAGACAAAACTCTCAGGGAGACCCTCCCGTTGAGTCATGAGGTTCAGAAAAGGACTTCCTTGCTTTATAAAGTCCTTCTCGGAGAGGAGTCTAGGTGCAGCTAGATTCAATCCTAGTCCCAGATTTGGTCAACCGTTTATGTCTAAAGGATTATATATGTGCAATCAATCCTTTATATCACTTAGCTAAGATTTCAAAGTTTAGCATGCTATTAGTCACTTACTGAGGATCTGTTGTGGCAAGGAGTTTCTCAACCTTGAGGAGTAACCTTGAGAGGTGTCCCAGCTCAAGGGGAGTTCCTGGCGTGCAGCCTGCTGCTGTGCAGGAGAGCTCAAAGGGCTCTTGAGCTGCACATTATTTGTGGGGGTAAGATGATTGACTCATAGTCATATTTGCATACCAACTACAGATTTTAGTTTCTTCACTGCGGTTAGGTGGGTGCATTGCACAATAGCCCTTGGCTATTGTGTTGTTTTCTGTTTCCCAAATCCACTTTGAGCAGGATGCAGCCATCGTGATAGATGCATCCATTACGACCATCACTGGTGGTTATCGCCTGAGCAGGGCTACGGGAGATAAAGGTCGGGGGTGGGGGAAGCACACCGTCACAGGAAGTATGAGACAATTGCACAGGGGTAATAGATGGCAAAGTAAAATGCAATTTATAGCTGCAGCTTACTGCTGCAGAAGTTACCTGTCATAGACTGGTCCCTCTGGAGCAGGGGTGCTTGTGTCTCAAATGTGTTCCAGTTCTTTTCCAGTTTAGACAGCTCCTCAAACTTCTTTGCAAACTAGAGCACTTAGTAATATTAGACAGGTGATTCATGATGGACATGTGATAGAAGCCAAATATTTTTTTTAGATGTGTGGAGTGTTTCTTGTAGTGTATATTGAGCTTTACATATCAACCTCTTTTAACCTGTCAACCTCTTCATTTATGAATATTTTCAGTTTTCTGATTCATTGTACCATTGTTCTGCAATGCTGCTTGTGTTCATGAGACTCCCTCTTTCCTAAAAGACACTACTGACTTAATTGGGGCTTGTAAAGGGTTACGATACCATTTACGTAGAACACAGTTTTGGTGCTTTAGTTCTGAATATTTGTTTGCTAAACTCCCTCTAAAGCTACCTGGAAAGGGAGGCTCTGAGTTGTAATTAAAGACAGCATTATATTGCTGCAGTCAATCTCAGTTCAATAATTCATGTTGGAAGTCTGCTGTAGCATAATGGCTAATTTGCTTTCATTATCAGATTGATTTATCTGCAACTCTTATTTTTCATTAAGTTGTTGAGTAAAAGATCGCAAAACTTTAAACAGAACTATAAAAGCTGCATATATATAAGAGGTTTTAACAATTGCATATTAAAACTGCAGTATGATAGATGTATGTGATTACTTTAACACTCAAGTCAAAGTATAATATTTCTATAGTTGAGTTTCCATCACTAATGACCCATGTTTAACCAAAACAAACTAAGCATACATTGTAATGTACCAAATACCCATAAGCAATAGAAGAAGCAATACAGCGATGACTTCAATAATGCAACATGAGAAAGCAGGAGAAGAAAACTATAATGCATTCCCACAAAAATCTACCCTTTATCTCTGTTTGGACCTGCACTCAGTGAAATAGAGAACATCAGTCGTCCTCAGCAGGTAAAGCTTATGCTTAAATACATTCATGAATCAGGGCCCAAGTTGAAAATGTGAGTTTCAGGTGTAAAAATTGAGAGGACTGCTCCTTCTTGTGGGAAGACACTGAAAGGAAGCAAAAAAAGATCTGCAAAGGTTTTACAAAGCATTTTCCAAGAATTCTGACATACCATGGAAAAAGGGGGCCAGAAAAATGGACAGAATCAGTTGCATGCACCTTTCTCATATAGGAATAAATAAGTCTTGCAGAGAGGGGAAACCCTCTGAGTTCAGAGAATGGTCCTTTTAGTGCATGTAATGCGTCTGTCACATTTTGCAAATGAGGGCACATGAACAACTTACTGAAGTGGGGATTTAACATGGCATCTTGTTCTCTTTGCTGAGCTTTCTCAAGAAGGCCCTGTTAATGAAATGAACGTCAACTCTTTAAGATACCCCATCAATCAAAATCACAAATAGACTTTTTGTAGCAGTCCTTGAAAGTCAGCAAGCCCCAAGGGGAAACAGTTGCTCACTTTTAATAACCTTGCAAGTCCCCAGATATTCAAAGTTCAGGACTATTCATGGGAGCTTCTTAACTGATTGCATGACTCAGGCTGGTCCTTGAGTCAGCTCACTTAGATCCAAGCCATAAAGCTTTATACAGAGGAACCTGAAATGAACAAAGCTGTTCTATGAATTCTTCAGACTTTTTTTTAAGCCTATCCTTGTTCTCTCTTACAAAATTCCCCTGCTGCTGCTACTCATGCAAAAAAATGATGTACTAAATTGTGATCTGACCACCAATAGACTTAGGGGATGAATAAGCAAGCACAGGGTTGCAACTATGCAAATTCTTGAATTTGAGAAAATTCTGTGATCTTGTGCAGCCCTACTCATCTTGGAAGGTGTCTGGATATGTGTAGCAACGTTGAAATATGATGTCATGGTGACTTTATTTTGATCAAGGACTGCACAATTTTCTGCACATAAGAAGTTTCATTTCTTTGGCCTTTGGTCTTCACTGGTGCGGCTGGGACTTGTAAAATCTCTGTAGTCAATGTGATTGGAAAAACTTACCTTCATGTATTTTCTTTTTTAAGGAAGGAATTTCAGGAGAAAAATAGGTGTGTTGATTTATTAGTGGTAACTGACTTTATGTGCTTTCCCTTAGGAATAACTGGAGCTAGTTCCCCACAAACATCTGGTTAGCTATCAAATCACTCACATCTGTACTTCTGTCAGTGCTGACCCATATGTTGAACACATGCCAGTCGCTTGACTTGAAGGAGTTTGGAGGATAAATTGAGGAGAAGCACTTCACCATAAAGAAAAATGTCTTGTATTTTTATAGGATTATTTTAAGTATTGATTCACCTTTAATTTTTCCATTGAGAGAGGTTTTGTAAGCATGTGAAATTTTAAAAGGCAACACCCAGAATATTTTCCTAAATTTCTAGTGATTTGGGTTCAGTGTCTGTTGAAATCAGTCATGGAAGTCTTTTCCACTATTTTTCTTCAGTAGTCTAGTGAAATTCTTTGTTCTGACTAAAGTAAAGAAAGTCCATGAACAAGGTCACTTTCTTCAAGCAAACATGTCCTTTCAGTTACCTTATGGTGTTATGATATCAAATATGTTTGGAAAATAATCTACAAGAGAAGACAGCCAAAAACAGGTGTTGTGGCAAAGGTTTTTGTTTTTTAAGCATTACTTGCTTTTATCTTTTCTCCAAGGCCAATACCTTTGCCTTTAATCTAGATGACTGTATGCTTTTTGGTGCTATGGAAGAGCCCAATGGCTCTCACCCTGTGGACCATACATGAACCATTTAGTGGCCTGTAGCTGGTCTGTGGAACAATACCAAAGAGTGTTTTCAGCTGAAATTTGGATGAGGATACTGCATGCTGATATGTCACTAGTTTTGGTGGATAGGAGTTGTCCAAGGATCTGAAAAACGCAAAAGCCACTGAATTAAACCATTTGCAGAAGATTAGTTGTGCATGAAAGACTGTCTCTGCACCAAGACTTAGCTATTGGACTTTTTATGTTTTCCTGAATTTATTTTGCAAAGGCTTCCTGATGTAGACTAGCCTGAGAAAGAAGGGTGGGTAAAGTTAGTAGGTTCACAGTACTGGGAAATGAAGTTGGTGTTACCCAATCCAGAATCAGAAGAAACAGCTGAAAGGTTTTGTGGCCTGTGCTTTTGAACAAATTAGAAGTACACAGTGATTGTGAAGACTGCCATTCAGTGTCTGACTGCCCTGGTAAGTAATGATCCTTTTCCCTCTTGCAGCTGAGGGCTGGAAGCTTGGCGTGTGGGCACATGGAGCACAGTTCTCAAGCCAGCTGGCAGTTCTGAGTTAGAGAGTCTTCATTGTTGAACACACAGGGTTGCACTATTGCTGTTCTCTACATAAAGACTGTTTTCTTTGTTTTAAAGTTGTTGATAAATACAGCTTTAATCTAGATTTAAAAAAGGAGGATTTTTAAAGTCTTATTTGTCACCTTAGCTCTTTAATGGAACTCAGACATAATTTCTTGTATTTCTACGTTAGTACCTAAACAAGAAGAAGAAAAACCCATGAAAAACAACCTTCCCCCCCCCCCCCCCCCCCCAATTTCATCTTTGTTAAGCTAATCCTGTCTCTTGTAGCTATATTTCTCTTAGATTTTTAGAAACAAGTCATAATGGACCACCTAACTAATTCAGCTGGAAATCATGAAATAGTTCATGACCTTCTGAAACAAACATATTAGTTTTCCTACTGCCAGTTGAACTTAATCAGAGGGTTGAGAAAATTCTCTCTAGACTCCTGTCTGGTTGCTTTTCTGTTAATGAAAAGATTCCCAGAAGAATGAAAAGACTTTTACATCTTCCTGCTTTCTCTTGATTGACTCAGAAGAGGGATCCTTGGTGGTTCTTAACTAATGCAAGTCATTAAAACTATTTTGTACTTTCCTTTCTCTATAGTATTTAATACACCAGACATACACAAATAAAATACTTAAATTTCTTCTGTGTCCCAAAGTTACCGGCCACTTTGAAGCATGTCCCTGCCAGGAAACGTGAACATGCAGTGCAGCGATGTATCAGAGGCAACTTATAGAGTGTACTCAGTATTCTGGTCATGTCTGGATTCTAAAGATATGTCTTATATTTTATACTTCTCCATAGGTAACATCCAAGTGCTCAGTGCCTCATGGATCATCATTAGTGCCACTGTGTGAGTCAAGCAACAGAGAGAAGTCTGTAGTGTTTTTGGCAAGCCCCACTTGCTTGCTCTCCAAGCCCAATTGTGTCAAATGTGCAGTGTGTTTGAGCTCCAGCAGACCACCAACATAAATGCCCTCTCTTTGTCTAATGATGGCATCTGTTTCTCTCTGGTATTAGTACCTGGCACTGTGCGTAGCTGGCACAGCTTTTACTTTCTCTATGGTTTTCATTTGCTGGAAAGCTGTAGAAGCAATTTTTGACCACTTTTTTTCCTAGTATTTTTTGAATAGTCCCTCTCCTCAGGCAATATAAAACAGCAATATCTCTACATATCCACATTTTATTTGTACATCAGCTGTCTCCCCACCTAATTGCATTTTGGACTTTCTGGTTTTCATATGGCAGTAGTCCACAGTTACCATGACTTGCTTGCTCCTGAATACTTGTACGTGTATGTCCTACACATGTTGTAATTTAAATGTTGTCCTCACCCTTATCTAGGCATAGATTCCAGTTAAGAGGGTTTTTTTACTCCATATAGGCCCAAAGCATTCGGAGTGCTACGATACATGACACACTGCCTCAGGCTCTCAAGCCAGCCCATACTGCAGTCGTGAATGTGCAGAGATTCTTCCACAAGTCTGTTTTAGTTCTGGAAACTACAGTATATGTGCAAAGTATCTCATTCCAAAAGTACTTGTGACAAAAGTAGTCTGGGAAATCCAAAGAAAAGTGATACCCTTTTATTCTGTCCACCGGTCTGTGGGAAGAGATTACCTGAAAGCCTTAATCCTAGAGATTACAATAAGGGTATTATCTTCACTTATAAACTAGCCCCATGCTAGCACGTATAGTGCAGTGATTCACAGCATTGCAAAACTGCTTACACACGTAGGAAAGTAATTGCTACGGAACCCCAGAAAGAATGAGGTAATTGTTTTGCACCATCTCCCAATGTTAGCAGCATTTTTGTGTGTAAGTGCTTAACATGTATAGTCACCAGGAATAGTTACCTCCCTGGCTAGCCGCAGATGTAGGCATGCCCTAAAGGTACCTGAGCTCCATCTTTCACTGTGTATTTTGGTAACAACCATGTGAATTTTGAGAAGTGTACAGTTACAGTTTAATAACCAAACTGTTGTATATTGAAAATTGGTAGAAAAAGTGTGCAAGACTTTGGCACTGGAGGTTCTGCTCATTCAAAGGAATTGCAGCCATATATACCAAGTATCTATTCTGAAGAAACCAAACTGAGGGCAATCCACTTTTTAGAGTCCAGTATAAATCCTGTCTAACACCATGCAAGTCTTGGATTGTTGGGCCAACACACCTTTTGGGGCTGACTATGTTTTTACAACTATACTCAAATATGTCAAAAAAACCCCACCCCACAGCAAGAACCTGACTTGAAAAGATACTGGGGGTTTATCTCATCCCATAAAGTGATGATTCAGGGTTGATTTTTAAGAAAATATTGTTCAAGCTGTTTATTTTTACTGGAAATCTTTTTTATTTTCTAAGGAAAAATGATGACTTTTCAGTTCACTATACATCTTTGCAACTGTCCGCAGGATTTTAGCGTGAAAAAACCTAAAAGCGGGTGCTCTTTTATGTGGCAAAAACTTTGTTCATTAGAATAATTTAAGCAATGTAGACTGTTTCCGTGAATCTACCTTGAATGAAATGTTGATGGTTACAGAGTTGTCATTCAAAGCTATTTTGCAAGTGCTTTGTGCTGTAATCCATCTTGGGAATTGTGTGCTACTTGCTGTAGCTGTGGCTTCCAGTCATCACTCTCTATATTAGTGATGGATCAAATAAATCAGATAACATTGTTTCTGCTCCCAGTCTGATGGCTGTTAAGCCTCCTAAGAACTTCAAAGGTAGTTACAGTTATGTGAAGAACCTAGCTACCTACGGATATGTAACTGCTTGTGGTTTTTTTCCCTCGTAGCTTGAGAGAACTGTTTTTATAAATTAATTGTTCTTGGAAAGCAAATGAAAGGCATAGCTAATGTTGTTGAAGCACAGCCGTAGTTCGTTCTTCAGTTATTTTGGCCCAACTCCTGTTAAAACTGTGAATTGATATTATTAAGTAACAACTGACAGGTTTGAACTTGGCAGATATGAATTATATGAATCATCATTTGGAACTGTGTTTTGACGGAAGGAGAATAATACTGATAGCCACAACTTTATAAAAAGTCCAGCCATAGTCCTCAGGGCTTTTACTGCTTTTCTAGATCATCTTACCGCGGTGATGCTAGATGTCCATCAGCCTTCTACTGCACAAATATTCCCAAAGAACTACTTGCTTTATTTATCTGTCAGCGGAAGCCCAGTGGTGTCATAAAAGGTTAATACCACATCTGGTCTCCAGCTTTCTGCTCGTCAACTGATCTAGTTTTACTTGAGACTGCTCACTTTAAAAAGGAGTAAGTAATTGCACCCTATAATTACAGTGTATAAAATAAGGTACAACCATACTGAAATGCAGTATATAGGAATAATAAACAGTTAAATTTAATTACCAACTCATTCATTGTATTCACAAGAAGTTTGAAGGTGAAATAAATAGTGAGCAGCTCAAAATCAAGGTAGCAAACTGTAACTGGTTTTGTGAAGCATAACAACTTAGTTATTTTCTATAAACTCTTCCATATAGTGTTTTCTTTAAAAAGGGTGGATATGGTTTGGTACAGGAGACTGCAGAGCTTCCTCTAGCCTGTCTTTGATAAATACTTTTGCAGCTTGTTGCAACTTTGTTATACATTGTTGTTTTGTTAATGATAAAGCCAAGGCCACTAAGACTAAAAAATGTGTGCGCTTGTGGTTACTACTTCCAGCAATTTGAATATATTTCCCAGCATGCCATCTACAGAAACCATTATTTGATTTCATGGCAAAATGACTAGAGCAGAACAAAAGATTGCTATTTATCACTGGACCATTCTGTTGTTATGAAGGTATCTCTGAGGCTTGTGTATCTGCTGCCTTTTTCCCCCTTTGCATCACCTGCTTATGAAGCAGTGAGCCTGTTTTAAACTTGGTGATGTTACTTCTATTACTGATGCTTCCAGAATCAAATACTCACCAAAATAACCCAAAGTTAATGGTTTCAATGTTCATCAATCTCACCAAAATATAAGCTGCATATTTCCTCCCCTTCTCCCTGTGCAAGACTGTATAGCAAAGAAGCTGTTTAAATTTCAAAAAAAAGTGGAAGAAAAAGAAGAAATAAGTGTACTGTAGGACTGTTTGATTCGGAAAAGGGTGTGGGTTTGCTGGCTGGGGCAGCAGTCTGAGGGGGTGGTTGCTTCCTATGTGTGAAGGCTGAAATAGGTTTGTGCATACGAAAACAACAAAGACTAATTTTCATGCCAAGATAGAAGTTTTCAGATGATACTTAATAGTGTTGGTTCCTATTGCTGTTATTGGAAGTCAGTCTTCCAACAGATCATTTGGAAATTGGTTTTCCTAAGTGTCTTAGCTTTGCGCATATTACCAAACTACAATAGTGGGTCTGCTGCTCTGAAACTCAAATTGCACCAGGCTTTCTCATGTCTGGTGTTACATCTGGCAAACTGCTGTCCAAGCTCCCAGCACAGGAGATATTACTAAGGAAAGACCAGATACTCTTATGCTCTGGAAGTCTTGCTGCTAGAATTTTTTAAAGCCCTTGCAACTTTTCATAAGTTTTCTTAAGTTAAAAAGAGTCTTAAATTACACTTGGAACCGAGCAGAGGGTTAAAGGATGGTAGCAGTAGCTTGCAAATAATCCTACCCATTGATTTCTGGTTAATCTGGGTTGCCCATAGCTGTTAGGTATGGACAGAGGAGGCACAGACTTCTTACTTTTCAACTTGCACAGAAGTTTCTGTCAACAGGTACATGACAGGATATTTATCTGATGTTATCAACGTAGATAAACTCATGGAGAGACTGTTAAGACCTTGCCCTACACACAGTAATGGAAAGCTGGCTTCTTTTTACTGTCTAATGTATATTCTGAAGGCCTGATTAGCTCTAAAGCCATCATACCTTCTCCTTGCTGTCAAGGTGAGCAAATTCAAACTTCCCTTTCTCCCCTTTCCAAAATTGACTTAGCTTTCTTGCTTTTGAATCTGTTTTGCACTCTGCCTTGTTAAAAGCAGCTACAGGAGGTGAGTAGAAAGCAAGAGATGCTTCCACATGGCCCAGATCTGAGAGCTTTCAGGTTTTTCTCTGACCCAAAATGTTTTGGAGCAAGCTGACAATGTTTCCTGCAAGTGTTGGTGTAGTGTCAACAATGATGTGGTGGACATTGTATTTCCATGAGACTGCTGATATGTTTATTAACATGTTCTTTCTCGTCAGCTTCATCAAGAGCGACTATGTTTATGTAAAAACAGTAAAGCACATGAAAAAATTGGGTATTAATAAAGAGCTTTGGCCCTACATTCAGCAGAAAGATTCAGGATAAATAAGAAGGAAACTTCCAATGCTTGACATTCTTTGCTACTAGCAAAATGTCACAAAATAGAAATGAAGCTGAAAGTTATAAGAAGTTGTTTTCAAAAGCAGCTTAATGAATGAATGGATTTCAGGTTCTGTCTTTGTAAACATGACACAATTTGTTTTGCACTTGCATTCTTTTTTCAAGTGATCTTATGATCTAAAATTACCCCACCTGTTCATCTTGTTTAATGATGCTTTTTGAGCACTCTTTTCTTATTCTTTTAAATATGTTTAGAGATCATTGCGTATCCAAAAAAGTAGAACTCTGAATTTTATCATTTGTGTGTCATATAGATGTGTATCTGGGTGTGATTTTCTGCTGTGTACATTGTTCTCTATGTATTAAATTGCAAAATAGTACGTACTTAAATTCTACTGCTGCAAAATATTAATATGTTGTCCTTTATTTTGGCAAGCCATAAAGATGCAGAAGATTTAATGGACTTGAAAGCATTAAAAGGAAGCTATTGTTCAACAAACTGTAGCTTTCATTCATCCTGTAACTCTGTAATAAATGCAAGATGTTGAAGGGAAAGGAGCCAAATATTAGTGTGGTCCTAAGAGACCAAACAAATAATGGAGCTACTTAAATTTGTCATTCTTCTTTCGTGATTACACTCAAATCTAAAATGTACACAGATGTTATTTCCATATAGATAGTTTCAGTGTTTGCTTCTACTTTTGGTTTATTGAGCATTGTTAAATCTTTTCAGTAATGTTTATAATATAATGGTTTCCTTTTTTCATTTTTTTTTAGAAGCTGGTGGATTTTTAAAATTTAAGTTCAGCATGCATTCAATTATTGCAGAGTGTAAGGAATTATTAATGTAGTGGAGAAGCCACTGCATTAGCAGGGTGGTCTTACCTTGTCAGTACTGTGGGCAAGGTGCCAACTTTGAGTCAGACACAGAAGCATAATGGCAGTGACAGTAACTTTCCTTTCACATATGCGTGTTGTGGTTTGCACTCAGTTTTATGACTTTGATTTTGGAAGACATGGTGGTTCAAACAGTAGGCCCACTCTACCTGAGCCTCAGCTACTGCCTGACAGAAGTGGTCCTCTGTGCACAGAGGTGTCTGGTGCTTAGATTGCCTTTATTTTGGGAAAATGGTTCCCATACTAACGTGCTTGTGTTGGACCTGTGGAAAGAAAAGAACGTGGATTTGGACTGATTCATAATCCAGCAAGTTGGAAGTTGCTTAGCCTTCTCCTAATGCTCCACATCTGAACCCTATAGTTGCTTACAGAATAAGGATCTCAATAGCTTGTAAAGGTCTGGTATAAGAGAGGGAAGCAAATGAACTTTCTCTATGTATGGCTATCATATGTCAATCCAGATTTTCTTGGAAAACTCCTGTCTCTGTGTATTCCCTGAGACCACATCTGCTGGCCCCATAAATCTGGGGTTTATGCGATGGAGGCAATCCTGAATGCAAGCTCTTGTACTACCATGTGTGTGCAGACTTGCTATGCACTTCAATGGATCGTTTCGTTGAAGGCTTTCCTTGAGGCTATGTTGCCATGTGTCTGGGAGCTTGAAAAAATAAACAATTCCTCAGAACACACCCAGAAAGATTTTAGTGGCAGAAAGAGTGGCAAATTGTTGTGTGGCAGTTTTGCATTTTTGGTTCTTGTCCTAAAGATAAGGCTGCAGGAGGAAGGGGTGGTGGCCTGGACACAAACTTGGAGAGCTGTTGCATGTGACTGCACTAAAATAGAGATGACAGCAATTTAAAAACACAAGAAGCTATTCCTCCTGAAGTGAGTCCTGCTTAGAGTAAGTCATTGAATGCATTGTTTATATGACATAAGGAACTAGGCAAAGCTGTAGTTACAGTATTAGATTAATATTAGTAAAGAAGTCAGTGGTGTTACACTGGTGCAAAAGCTGGTGTGAGATAAGTCAGGAATCCTTTGTGATTTTTATTGCATTAGGTATATGAAATGTAGCTGCTGGCTGGTTTAAGAGAAGTAAAATATCCTCTGTGTCAGGATGGATGTATTTCTGTCAAAAGGAAGCTATCACTCAAAACCAAGCTGTGCCATGCTCATGATGAATAAGCATGGATGCTGTATGTGCAAAGCAATGTTTTTCCATCTGTGTGTGTTAGACTGAGCATAATATAATTTTTAGTGTATGTTAATGCTAGGAACCAGGCTAGAAGCCCAGCATGCAAACTGGTTAGCTGCTTGGCCTGGCAGGCTCTGTGCTGCCGGTGGAGTAGCAAAACCAGCGTGGCATCTTGTCATAACTGGGCTTTTCTCCAGAAGCTAATTTTCAAACACCAGCAGTTCAGATGCGAAGTTTCCAGAGGTGAGCTGTATTTGATCAGCTGTGTTTGACTGTCACAGACACATCAGTGGTGGTGTCAGGTGTTTTGTGAGTGCATGATAAACAGTTTAAACAAAATTCTCCCCGTGGAAGGTGGTGTTGCCTGACTTACATTACGTAGTTACTGATGTGTTAGTTCAAAATCCAAAGTTAGCTGTTGTTTCACTTTAAATCAAAAAGGGTCTTTTGAGGAACATGAGAACAAATCTTGTTGTCCACCTTCCTATTTATTTCAATATTAAAGGAAGACAGAAAATGCATAATGTTTCCATCAAATTCTGGATTATTTTGGTTATGTCTTATTTCTGTTCAGAAGCAATATATTTCCAATTTATAGTACATTGTATGCTGGTGGTGGTGGTGGTGGTGGTGGTGGGGGATGGAAGCCAAAGGCTGTGAAAGATGATCAAATGTTTCTCCCGATGTGTGCTTAGGATTAGAATTCAGCTTTTTGTGAGTTCATAAATGTCTAAAGTTTGCTGTATTTGACTGCACAGATGAGCACCCAGCTTTTCAGATAGTGGTAAACCTTCCTTGGGATTTAGAAACTCCATACAAAGTACCACACAAGGTGCATTAAAAGCATATAATTAATCACTTTTAAAACAAGATGCTAAGGTTGCTTGCTCTGTACAACTAGAATGCAAGATGTCCGTTGTTACAAAATTGTTCTACTGCATGAAGCCCCATTATTTCTAATTAAAGGTCTAAGAACATCCAGCTGATCCAGTAATTTGATTGTCTCAAATATCTCTTAATGCCTTAACAATGAAAAAAGACCTACATATTTCCTTCTCAAACATCATTGCTAGAGTGCCTTCAAGCATGAGTCATTTTTTGTGTCTGACCAGTGGTGATAAGGAAGCAAATGATACCTTACGGGTGTTTGCCGCACATCTACAATCAGCAGAAATATTTTTTGTACCATATTTTTGTTGTTAGGACTCTTTTTGCAGGAGGAATGAAGCTATATACCATCACAATTTTTCTCTTATACAATGAAAAATAAATTATAGTGTTAAATATTTTTATTTTGTACTTGTCTCAGAATAATGCAGAATTTTCACAGTTAAGAGGTTTGAAAATAAAATGCTACCTGATTTCTAGTCTATACCCTAGTATCCCAGGAAGCCGCTGAAATCTATTTCTTGGGATGTACGTTGTTATTGACTGGCTTTCATCTTTCACTGAGGCAGTTATTTCTCAGGACAATAAGGATACTTGCACATTTATAAATGCGTTTCATTTAGTCTTCAGATAAGGAGGATGATGGCTGCAGTTCAGCCTTTACGGGTGTGGAACGTAAAGCAACAGTGTAAGACTATTGGCATTGTAGGAGACAGTCCCTGCTCCCATAATTTAACGGTGAGCTGAACATCTGTGAGAGATAAAGAGAGTGTACTTGAAGGAGGAAACTTTAAAACACTGTTTTATTCATGTTTTGAATATTTCTATTGCCTTTTTAGTATGATAAACAAAAATGGTGTTTAGGTTTCCTCTAGAAATAAAAATGCATAGGGGTGATGCGGCAAACAAAACCTTTCAATAGTGCAGTGGCACACAGCTAACTGCACTACAGTTCAGGTTGTGTCAATATTTCCATCATAAATCCAATTTTCAGAATTTTTTTCAGCTGGAAAAGTCTGCTTCAGTCTGAAACTTGGCAAGGTGTTTCTCTCCCTGAGAATGAACTTTCTTCTTTTTCAACTGAAGTGTATCTGAATTCTTAATTTCTAGGATTTTATAAGCACTTCCAGACTATTAGTTGCTGTAATACCAGTGGGAATGCCGAAGTGATTCTCTGGCAGAAGGATACAGCGTGTGCGTGTAAAATACTGATGATTTAATGTACAATGAGATATGTTGTATTATCTGTCTAGTTAAATCACCCTTTGTGGTAAAGGGATTGTAATGCTTATCATAACAAGCAAGTTAGTTGCCCAGGGAGATGTAATAGAGGAAGGCACTGAGCAGGCTTTTCTACAAAACTTTGCCAGTGTATACTAATCTTGACTTACAGTATTGTATCTGCTCCTTTGCTGAGCTGATCTTTGAGCGACTTCGGTTTGTGTTACATTGCAGTGAATCGCATGGTGATGTTCAGATGAATGTGGAGTAGGATTTAGACTGAAAACCCATTGTCTGGCCAGTCCTCAGGAGGTATGAAGTGATAGTCTCCTGCCTTGACTGGAACTACCTGCCATCCAGAGGAGCGCAGGAATTATTTATGTCAGAGGCTTTTTGTCATAGGGCTTCCAAACAAAGCAGTGGGAATGGTGTGGATTACTGTCTTCTGTGTCATTAAAAATAATCTTGAGAACTGACCCCTTCCTTGCCCCTGTCTCTGAATTCTAGCACCCCAGTCAGTGTTTTGGGTGTATAATATTCGCCTTCTGCAATTTTTTTTTTTTTTTTTTGGCCACTCAAAAATGGTGTAGTTAAAGGAGATAATGCTTTCCTGACTTTACAGTTTCATTTTGGTTTTGGTTCATAGCGGACTCGATGTCAAGCCCTGCCCAACCACTGGCTGGTGTACAGACCTAGCTGATGTTAACAGGGAGAGAATTTATTCACACAGCATCTTTCCTTCATCCTTTAGTTGTACTTTGCAAGAAGTGCCTCTCAGTCACCGACTCACAGCACTGTGAAACAAAAGCTTCAGCTTCTGTTTATGTTCAGTTATGTCACAAGCTCAATGGAGCTGCTGTCCAGCAGTTTATCTAAAGTTGCTATTTGTGTGTCAGCTTTGTCTAGTCCTTCCTTCTAGCATGTATTTACTCTGCATGTCAGCTCTTCAAATCGTACAAGTACGTGTTTTAGAAATCTAGACCGATTGTAGGACATGTGAATGCCTTGCGCTTTTTCCATTCTTGATGCAGGATTTCCTAGCAATGGATCACCTGGGATGAAAAGCTAACACAACTTTAAGCTGTTATTATGTTATCAAGATACTGCTTTCATAAACTATTAAGTTATTAAAACATTTCAAACAGTTACAGTTGAGAAGTACAGCTAATGAATGAGGATCAGCACTTCTGTGCGCTGATGAGATGTTATTCTCTGACTTTGATATCAATATGCAGTGAAGTCTTATAGCTTTACAAGATGTTTGAATATGAATTTTCACCCTTTTATTAAATGTGGATATTCTATCATTATTTATTCGGTCCAGTGCAGCAGTGATAGTGTGATTAGTGTATTACAGACAGCTCCTGTTACCAGTTACTCCTCTGTCTCACGGTTCCAGAAGTTGCATCACATAATTTTGCCTATTCAGGTATTCTTCCCTGCGGTTCTGTAGGAACATTGAAAATGTTGCAGTCCTCCCTGTGTACTGGAAACTGATATCACTTGTATGTAGAGGGGTATTTTGGAAATGTATCTAGTTGAACTGCCCAAATGCAGTGTCAGTTACAAAAGCCATCGTGGATAGACCCTGCCTGGAGTCTGTGGGAGTCCTTCATTGACCTCTGGAGTTTGGGTCAGGGGCTAGTTACTGAGAGTAGTGTCGTCTCTTTTTAAGAAAATATTTGTGTATAATGTGTTGCCTTTATTATGCACATGTAATATTTAGGTGTCTTTTTAATCATGTTACTGATGAAAGCGGTATTAACTATTGGTATATTCATATTGCAGATTTCATGTAACTATTGATGTTCATGTTCAGGACAGTATTAGTCCTGTGACTAAAATTTCAAGTGCTTGCTATTAACCTCTAGTTATTTCTCTCCCCTGCCCTTTTTTTAGAGGCCTTTGAGTCTTTGCTTCGCTTTGCTGAAAACCACACAAGTTCCCTGTTTGAGACAGCTTACAGACCTATGGCAAAAGAAGCGGCAGAGCCTGTTAAAGAACTTTTTACAGACATCTCTCTCTACATTCTGGGCGCAGAGACTACAGTGGAAAGTGCAGTATTACGGTTCTTTGACAGTCTCTTTCCTCTGGTGTATAGTCGGCTAATAAACCCAGGAATTACAGATTTATCAGAGGAGTATACAGAGTGCCTACGGCTTACAAGGCAAGACATAAATCCTTTTGGACGCTATTCTAAAAACATGGTTACAGAGCTGTCAAAATCTCTTTGGGCAAGTAGGATGCTCAGCCAGGCCCTCAGCCTGGGCATCGAAGTGATAAATACTACTGAACATGCAGCTCTCACGAAGGAATGTAGCAAAGCTCTAGTGAAGATGCAGTACTGCCCACATTGCCAGGGCCTAACGCTAATCAGACCCTGTGTCGGATATTGTCTAAATGTAATGAGGGGCTGTTTGGCCAGTGTGTCAGAACTGGATGCGCAATGGAGGGAGTATATCTCCACGCTGGAATATCTGACTAATGAAATGACTGCCTCGCATGATCTGGAAATTGCACTGACGGGAATCCGGAACGCCATCAATGAAGCCATCCTGCATGCACAGCTGAATGGACCACAGCTCTCCGCTACAGTAAGTGCTCTCTAATTATTCACTACTCCCATTTATCACTTTCATTATTTGATGAATAAACATTTAAACAAGTTGGTGTTGTCTTTGCATCAGTTTTTAGTCTTCAACTAGATATTTGTTTAATAGTCCATGAAAACATTACAGATAATTATGATGGGGTTCAGTAGAGTCTGCTTTGAAATGAAAGAGTTGGGGGGGAAGTTTGGTCCTTTAGAAGCAACCCTGTAAAGCAGATAGCTCTGGCTTGTCTGCAGAATTTTCTAAACAAAAAAAATGGGGTATATTATACTTGATATCAACAATGTATTTTCATACTCTAAAACGTCTGATTCTGTAACTCTAAGAGCAGTGTTCCCCTGGCGTGTGAGTATTTGTAGTGTGTGGGGACATTCCACAGGAATTGGTATAAGGGGTTAGAAGAGTGGGTTTCTAAATGAAGGCAAAGACATTAACTGTTTCATAATTTTATAGTCCCTTTACTTTTGTGTTGACTGAGACATCAGGAAGGTAGTCCGGGTCTATAATGAGTACACCCATCATAAAAGTGGGAAAAAGAGCATGAAAAAAAATCAAACTTATTTGACAGCATTTACGTAAGTAAAGGATAAAAATACACTTAAAGTGGATCCATTTTTGTAAGTGGTAGGTTAAGCAGGAAAGAACTGGGATGGTCTCATAAATAATAGCGGCATATGACTGGCAGGTGTTCTCTCAAGGTGTTGAAGATTAGACCAGAAACTGAAATGACTAATGATGCAGCTGACTACAATCTGTATGAAGTTCAACATGACTGTCAATGGAAAAAAATGTAGCAGTGTGGCCTTAAGCAGGGTAAAGACTAATCTAAAAAATGCAGATAGATCTGCCTGTCTTGAAAGTAAAGGAATTCTTGCAGAGAACAAATGAGAAGGAAATTCACGGATCTACAAATTTATTTCCTGTGCTAAACTCTGGTCACCATATTATGTAAGAGAAAAAAAATACTTCAAAGAGTCTATAGAAAGAAGCTATGGCAGAGGGTATTCTAAACTAAGGAAGTATTTTACTAGGAGAAAAAGGCCTGTATGTTTGTAACCTTCCAAGATACCTAATATCACAGGTCTCTTCAATTTAGAACACCTGACAGAGCCAGACACTTACAGGCAGTATAATATGTAGATTATAAAAAAACCCCCAACCACTTCTAGTAGACTGGTAAAATTTTCACTTGATATTTGTAGTTATCTGAGTTCATATTGCCTCAGGCTCTCCTTTACTTTTCATCAATGACACTTGTGCCCGCTAGTTTATCTGACATCCAAGGATAAACATGAAAAATTAAGAAAACCTTTTCAGGTTCTTGGTAATGCACAGTAGGCATTGGAGACTACATGCATTGCAGAACAGCAGGTCTTCATCGTGCTAATGTCTCGTTGGCAGCGTCATAATGTATCCCATAAAGCAGTGTTAAACCTAGAACACATAATGAACAGTCTTCTTGCATCTGCTCTAATTGTCACTCAGATGTTATTTTTATGTGAGTCTGGAAGGGGAATGAAAATCAAAGTACACTATTATTATATATATTAGTTTTATCTGACTATGGATAGATACCTCTTAAACCATCTCATGGCTTCGTTACTGATTACACAAAAGTAATTAGGAATAAAGTTAAGCTTTCTGACTACTGGCAGCAAAAATGGTCTGACAGATATTTCCTGCAATATATGCAGCATGTTACAAAATGCTAAAACATAATTCTGCATTGCATTTGTCAGCCTCGTAATTAATATGCACTTGCTTAGCTTACTGATGAGGTAAAATTCATAATCCAGGTGAATATCAGATAATTCCAGATAAAGTTATTGAGTGTATTGCTTTTAGCTGATGTGAAAGTAGAATTCTCTCTGAAGTGTCTTTCAGGCTGAGGATTTTCTTTAATGGTTATTCAAATAATTTTATTCAGTTTGTAGTGGAAATCGTTTTGTAATCATTTTCTCAGTTCCCTAGCAGTAACTTTAAACGTTTTCCTTCTTCCATTCAGAATGAATTCAGAAAGCACTGTTGTGTTTGAAACTACCTTAATTCTTTTTTCCCCAAAGTTCTTTTTGTTTTCTCTCACTAGTGAAATCTCTGTGCATAGAAAAAGATTGTGTGTTGTTTTAGGGACTGCTCTGTAGGATAGCAAAGGATGTTTTCTGTTTCAGAATACAAACTGTATGCTAGTGTGTGTTATCCTCAGTATTCTAGCTTTTTCAGTTGTCAGCAGGGTAAGATGATATTTTGAAGACAGAGCATGTTCCACTATTTGAGCAAGCATTTAGTCTGATACTGATTTAAAACTTTACTGATTAGTTACAGAGGATAACCATTATTTAGAAAATTGAGCCTCATTAAGCTGTATTTCCTTCTCTGAAGAAACGGAAAGGAGTTCAATCTACAGCTCCAGGATTTCCGGCTTCTCAGGAGCCGGGGCCTGATTCTCAATTACACAAGGGCCCTTTTGGGCTGCGCTGATGGGATTTGTACCCAGTGTATTTACTGTTTGTTTTACCTACGGGAAAATTTTTAGAAAAGAAGATACCTTATCTTTTCCCTTCATAAAAATGTAGAGACCTTTTTCTGTTCATGCGGTATGCTCTTCAGGTTCTGCAAAAGTGGAAATGTTTAACTTATGTACAGTTTCCATTACAAATGCTGTAATTGGTTTCATTCAATTATAAATAATCTATGGAAAACTCATTCAGGAAAGCAGAGCACTCCTAGTAATTTTCATTTATCCTGAGGCAGCCTTAATTAATGCACCTGCCCTTTTAGGAAACATTTTACATTTTTTAATAGACAATATGGCTAAAAATTAGAGTTCTTTTTTAGCTTGCTGCCTGCCTGGATGATAATGAATAATGGAAAGTTAGATTGTGTTTTCTTTAAAACAGGGGGAAGGGGTGAAATAAACCAATAAAGCACTTAGGGTACTTTGCTCAAATAAGGTGCAGTCAATTATTATAAATTAAAAAAAAAAAAAAAATCCCATTTGTATGAAGAGTGCATAACTTCAAGAGACTGGCCTCTGCTGATCTTGTCCATTATAGCCAAGAGAATTGCCTGATTTGCTGGGATAGCATGTGTGAAAGGTCACCTTTAAGATATTAGTAATCTCTCCTCAGATTCCTCCAGAATGTGTTGTGCCATTTGTTCAATGATACTGGCTTGCATCCAGCTTACTTAACCTAATGCGGGCTAGCCACGGTCTGCAGCATCAGCAATCATAATCATTACTTTCTGGTTTGTCTGCTGGAATCTAATTGTCTTTCGTATTGGTAGGAGCCCTGACTGCTTCTTGGTGCCGGCTACAGAGACCAAGTTTGTTCACCCTTCCTTATCATTTTTGAGACTTTTTATCTTTGCATTTTCTTTTTGTGTCTTTGTGTTTTAAAACTGGTCTAATTTTTCATGTATTCAGTCTACTCTATTGCTGTATTACAAAGACTGTATTTGTGCATCATTCCTGATTTTTTTATTTTATTTTTATTTTTAATTCAAAGTGAAAGTAAAATACCCTCAACTAAAATGCAAGGAGGAGGAGAAGCAGTTTTGAAATGCGTGCTGGCCACTGGCACTTTAGGGAAGTGTATTACCAGGTAGTGTAACAAAAGCAGTCTGCACCTGTACTCCCTAGAGTCAAGTCCTAGTAAGGTGCTGTTCCAGTTGCTTGTGTGGGGCTAGTGAGGGCTTGCTTGCAGCCCACCTCCAGCAGACTAAGGGTCTTGAATGGGGACAGGTATTGGAAAAAGAATAGCATATGCGGTAGGGAAGATTTCTGTTAGATCAGAAATGGTTAGAATCTGTCTGGCCCCACTAACTACAGATCTGCACCTCCATGGGTATGGAACATATCCCAGTGCTGCACTTTTGGCCTTCACTGGAGCTTGGTCATTTTGCTTGCAGAGTAGCACTGCTTTTCCCTGGTCTGGATGTGAAAGGCACCGACGATCTGTGGGATGGGTTTCCTGCTGGACAGGTGGGAGCTCAAGAGTCAACGCCCTGCTCAGGTACAGATTTCCTGTTAGCTTTAGCAAATCATGGTTGCACTGAGATTCGTCTCTCCTCTGTCTGTGGGATAGAATATACCGCTTCCCTGTGTCAGAGGAATGTTCTGAGATCTAATAGCAAAAGGATGATTCTTTCATTTACTAGATTATCTGAGCATATAAGATGCATTTTCCCACACTGGTAAGCTCTGTGATCCTGGGTCCCCTCTGGGCTTCTGGAAATGGAGATTTATTACTTGTTTGAGGTGCTTAGAGACATGGTGTAGTGGTGGTTTTGGCAGTGTTAGGTTTATGGTTGGACTCGATGATCTTAAAGGTCTTTTCCAACCTATATGATTCTGTGATTCTGTTCCACAAATGTGTGCAGCGGTGTATGAGTGGCTGGCAGGGACCATGTGTGTCAGTTGCAGTCATTGGGTCACGCTTCAGCAGCAAGCTGTGTGAGGCTGCCAACCCTGATATTTGGTACTTTTCTCTATGCCTTAACTCAAAGGGCAGTGGCACCACATGGAAATACCTCTTTAGAATAGAAGAGTTCTGTACTGCTAATGTTGCTGTGTATTTGGGCTCCATTTGTCAAGGGCAAGGCAGAGGCAAGATTTTCAAAGAAGAAACATTTTATGGTCTGAATTCCACTTCAGCTCAATAGAATTTGAACACAAAATTACCTGTTGTTCTTTTAAACACTTTTCCAAGATATTGCTACAACTTCTACTCTGCACGTGGCTTCTTGCGAAACGGGCCTGCCTGCCCACATGGTGGAAAATGCAAAGTGACGTGTATTAGCAGAAATATTTGGAATGTGGGAAGGCACGTATTCCTCTGTGTTGTTCTTGCTGTGTGAAGTTCATAAGCATAAAGTACTTATCTTCATGCTAATGTTATGATGGCTGAAAATGTATTAAATGAAGAGAATGTAAAAAGCCATAGACGTAATAGTTTTAGAATGGCCAACTGTTACAGAAGACAAAAGTCCAACATATTGTGTTTCTTGATTATAGGAGTAATAAAAGCAAAAGCTAATAAAAGGCTTGATAGAGGGGGATTGTAAAACCTGGATATGATCAGAGTTTAGGCATTAGGAGAAAGCAGAAAGATCTGTGCCTTAAGCCAATTAACTTCTTGGAGACAAGCTTACTAATTAATGTGATAAAAGTGATATAGAAAAAGTGATAGAATAAACTTTGGGAAGAGGAGCAGATAGAGGCAGGAGAAACACAAGAAGTGAGGGATATGTAAGATGCACGATGCTAGGAATTTCAGGAGTGTCAGGAAGAACAGAATTAATGATCGTGAGAGAAAAAAATCTGATCAAAATCCCAGAGAAATCAATGACTGTCTTTCCGCAAGTTGTGAAGACATCAAGGAGAAGGATGGGTAATATTGAGAAGAGATCCACTAAATACCGATTGTTTTTTAAAGGGGATTGGTTTAAGGTTGTAATGAAAGAGACTGTCTAATGCCTATTTTTGGCAGATCATTTGAGTGGTGTTTCTTAAAAATTTTTTGTAGCTCAAGAAATACAAGAAAGGCATGAGAAAGTGAAAGCTTGTAGCAGGGACCATTGTCCTTGGTCATGAAGACAAGACAGACAAAGGAGTTAGGCTTTCCATGCCTGTTCAACCACTTCTGCTATGATAATTTGCAATTAGGAATGTAATTGGGAGTTGGGAAGGCAAATTACATAGAATTAACAGCAAATTAGAACTTAGAGCAATTAAAAAAATATCAACAGAAAATACTTACAGGTAGATGGCTGTTCTTGGTGGCTGGCCCATCAATCTCCTCCCATCGGTGGTTTTAAAAATGTTATTCCTGCTGCAAAGCAGGTAGCAGGTAGTCATAAAATGCATGCCCATCACTCTCCACTGTCTTCTAAACTTTCTTCCCTGAAGCCATTTTTAAATGCATTTCTCTCATTGTTTATATTACATCATAATTAATGTTTTGATTCTGAAATTGCTCTTGCTGACCACTATATGGTACTTAGCACTAAAGAAAGTGGTTGCTTTGCAGATGAATTCAGGGAAGGCCTATAGGCATATAGTTATCTGAGGTATTTAACCTATAGGTGGGTAAGATGGGGAATACTGGTAGAGTTGGAGAGAGCTGGGAGGCAACAAGGAGTCTAAGAAGAAGATAGAAGCACTGAAAGAATGTCTAGTATTTGGTTCTTGCAGTATTCTTATCAAATAGCTGTATTTTGGTGTTGTATCTTGAAAAACAAATGGAGGGAGCTCGTGTGATTTGTTCAGTAATATTCAACAAAAAGTCAATGAGAGGTAGAGCTAGAAATGAGGATTTTTTTTTTTTTTTTTTTTCAGTTCTTAGTACTGTACTCCAACAGCACCTCATTTTTAGAGATATCTGAGGGTAGACTTTTAGTGTCCTTTACAGGCACATAGGATGCAGCTCCACACGTATCCTTATCCAACTGGAAGTTGCAAAGATTTGTTTAACATTGCATTTAACTGGAACAAATAATCCCTCCTAAGAAGCAGCATATAATACCTTTGGTGCTGAACAAGCAAACTATATAGATATTTGCTAGCTTCAATTTAAGGATGGAAAGGGGCATCTGCCTGTGTAAGAACATACTTTGTGTATCCTGAAATGTCCACATTACTGTGGTGGGCTTGCGCCACAACTTACGGGGGGGTGACATTTGGAAAAAAATTTAAAATCTTGTCACAAATTTTCTGGTAAAAATTCAGCAGTGTATGGAAGGCTTACAGAAAATAATTTAGATGGTCTGAAATAATTAGGAACGGAGAAGAACAACCAATCCTGAGAAATAAAAGACTTGAGACCCATTAAAATGGTCACCTTTAGGAAAAGAAAAGCTTAGAGAAAAGACTGCCAAACTTACAGCAGCAGGAGATTGATGCACAGTAACCTTACAAATTTGAAAAGGAAATGGCAATACTATGAACAAAATAACTTTGTGCTGAGTGAGTTCACAGCAACAAAGAGTTTCTGCCAGCCAGTAATGAACTACTTGATTAAAGACATTGAATGGTATCATAAAACACTCCTGGAGTCTTTGGAGAACACTCAGAGCTGAACTCAGGTGCTTCCTTCCTGCAAGTTTTCCAGTTCAAATGATCAACACCAGCTGTCAATAAGTATAAGAACCATACTTAGCAGAGGTTAAAGCCATATATTCAATTCCTTGTGGTTAGATTGCTGAAAATAACTGTGAACATGTACAGGGAAAGCTATGTTTGTGCAATATTTGCACTAGAAATGTTACTTAAAATGACATTTTGCTTTTTTTAAGCACTTACCAGGAAATCTCCTCTGAAAACAGAAAATGGAGGAAATGCCTATGATGAGGTATCTGTAAACGATCTTGAAGGAGCTGGAATAGTTGCCCTATTGAGGCTGTCTGATTTAGAAGTGCTTCTTGCAGATGTGATCTTGAATGACACAATCACTTACGTTGAAGGCATGACCTTGTATATTTTGTTCTCATGAACCAAAGTTACATGAATGTACATCAGGTTCAAATCCTTTGTGAATCCAGGGACAAGAGGCTACCTTTTAGAAACCTGGTGAATTGCACAGAAGGCACACATTGTAATGTAACGACCCATTTCTGTGCGAAAGGTAAAATAATGGTTTTCACAGTGGTATAAGACATATAAAAATAAGTCTACATTAAAATTTTGGTTTATATCTCTTGGGCTTTATACCTATTAAGATAGTGCTCTCATCTGACAGTCAGTCATGAATGAATTTTTAATAATGAGCAGTGGAACTATATATCTGGAATCAACTGAATTTCACGGAGTATAAGCATCTAGTTCTTGTAGTCAGCTTTATAAGTCTTGCCCACATGCCATTTGCTTGATTTAAAAGCATTTTGACACTTGAGTACTGTAGAAGTATTTCTGGAAATAATCATCTAAATTGTTTAATGCATTTGCCTCGTTCCCATCTGTTACAAAAGTCCTCTGGAGAATTAGTGCTCACGTAGTCTTGAACAGCTCTTTAAGGGGATGCAAGGAGTGTTCTGGCCTGTGTTGGTTAATGACAGTTCTCTTCCGTGCAGATGTTTGATACCAAAGAGTAGCTGATTTCCTGGTGTTAAGGATCATCTCGTCTGTAGTGATGCAACTGCCTGAAATTTGGTATTTATGTCAATATGAAGTAGGTTAAAATGAAATATATGTATTTCAAAAAATCTAAATTCTTATCAATCAGAGCAGGAATAAAAAACACTGTATAATTACAATTGAGTTGGTTCTGAGAGATGTTTACTGAGTATTATCCAGCTGTCATGTTATTTGACTAAACACATAGCTAAGAATTTGGTTTTACATGAATTGTATCGCCTAAGGTTGCTTTTGCAGAAGTGATCATTTATTTGGATGTAGGTGTCTTTTCATACTCAAAGGCATTCCATCGCAAGTCACATCTTACCTCCCAACTGACTGCTGACTTGCTGATAGTGCTTAACCACACTGTTAACAAGTCATTAATCTGTAGTAAGATAAAAAGCTCTTTTCTGCCTGGCGGAGCAGTATTCAAGTTCTACTTTCCATTCCCTAAATCTTGTATTTTGTGTAAAAATGTAACCTGAAAGTTTTATGCTAAACATTCATATCAATGGAATTGATGGATGTAGCTTTTTACCAGCTTTTGATCTGAGACCAGCTCTGATTGTGATTAATCATTTGTGATTAATTAGTGATTAAGGTTTTGGGAATGATGGTAATTTAGGGCTGCTGCCTTCTGACAAAGGCTTCTGTCTTTGAGAGGGTCTTTTTTTTTTCTATTTACAATCAAGATACACTTGTTTGGCCTAGTCTTATTGCCAAAGTGTTTGTGGAAAACATGTCAGGTATTTGTGTGTTTGTGGTCTGAGAAATGCTGTTAAGCTACTATATAGGTGAGTGTTTTCAGGAGATTTTGCATGCATTTTTGTTCGAAACAAATGAAATTCTGCATGATTCTGGTGTTTGTCCTAAGTTGCACAGGCATATGCTAATGTATGGTGTACAGCCAGTAAGTTATTCAAATGTAGAGAGTAAGGATAGCAGGTTAAGTATGAAGCCAAGAAATAGTAACCTGCTTTCAGAGCAAGAGGCCTAAACAGTGTAGTAAAAAATTCATTATTTATTATTCACTTTGCATTATGGCTACCTTCTTCATTTAGGAAAAATAATTAAAAGAAGCGACAGATTTCTGAAAAGTACATTTTATTACTTCATCGTTGTTTTCTTCTTTAACAAAAACAATGATACATCAAAAACATTGATATTAATTCTAAGTACATGTAATTACATTCTAGGTACAAGTAATTCTAAAAAGTGCGTGGTTGATGAAGCAAGCATCCTTGGCCACTGCAGGAATGTTAAGCCTGCCCCTCTGTGATGTTAAGTGCTATAAAGACTGACACAAGTGTCCACAAGCACATGTGCACACATTAACATACACATCCCACTGCTTTTCTTCACTCCTTCAAATGAAGCTGCGTCATTTTTAGGGTGTGGATAATCAGCTTGGTTCTAAAAGGCTAGTTCATGTAGCATCTATTTTTATTTAGCAAGAATGAATTTATTAGTTCTACTATTGATTTGAATTTAGTTTTCCTCAAAGGGCTATGTATCTGCATGATATAAAGATTTTTTTTCTCAAAACAGCTGCTTTGCTTCATTTTGTTTGCCAAACTGAGGCTCTGAAATTTTTCAGCACCTTTTGGTTCCTAGAGAATTAGTTCATGGGAATTCTACAGCCAAGTGTAATTTTATTAAAATAATAATGAAAAGCAAACCCCAAAGTTATAACCTGTGTAAAACATATGGTGAGAATGATGCTCATTTACACCTTGAATTTGAAAATGTTGAAGAGTATACCCTAAGTCATAATGTCTGTGTCCTGTTTGACTTCAACTCGATGCTGGATGAAGAGGAGACTGTGCCCATGTGGGTCTGATGGCAGGATATGAGCTACAGAATAGAAGTCCTATCAAAGCCATAATCATAAACCTGCCAAGATAGCAAAGTCATAATTTCAGAGAGACCGTCTTGTCACTGAGCACTCTCTGTCTTACTTGGAATATGATTTTGGTGTGAGTGCTTTGCCATTATCACTGTTGAAGGATGAAGGACATAAATATGGTAAGAGTCCAGGATTTTGCTTGAAGCGCAATACTGAGCAAGACAATCAGTGGTTGGGACAATATTTATGGAAATGATGATACTCAAGATGACAGATGATGTGCTTAGTGTTTCAACAACAGTTGTGTACTCTTTATTCATTGTTTCTACTTCTTTCTTTTTTATTCTATTCTGTGCACCTACTGTAAGCTTCCCTAGATTGTGTAAGTCATCTGCTGAAATTGAGTGTTATTTTCTGTTACAAAATCAGTTTAAACTACAACAGAGAAATCAGATGAGCAGGGTTTTTTTATGAACCTGACTTTCTGTATTGTGGTTTATTAAATATGGTGGATTTTGTAGCTGCGGTGCTTTGGAATTTTGGCATTTCTGTTTGTTGTGGTTAGTTTTTGGTCTTATAAATTAACAAGGCATCAAACAATGAAGTTAGAGCGTTGCTGGGTTGGGGTCCAGTCCCTGGTAAAAAATGCAGCTCTAGCATATTGGCAGCTAGACTGCTTGTTATTCATTGTAAGGCGTCTAGCTATGGGAGTGTTAGATGTTTGACAGCATTGAATAGATTCCAGTCAGCCATACAAACTACCTCCACTGAAGTGGAAAGAACCATAAAATTGTTTTAGCAACAGCTAATTCTCTTGAGTCTTTTAAGGCTTTTTTTCCCCCCTCTTTTTTTCTTTAACTGTTTCATTGCCAGTAGAGCATTTGCCAATTTAAACAGTAAATGTTCCCAAATTGATTTCATTTTTTAAGATTAATTATGAAAGCTTTTCAGTGATTTTTTGCTTTTAGCACAGTTTAGATTTTGAAAAAAAAAAAAAAAAAAACAAACAACCCAACAAAAAACCCCCCAAAAAACCAAAAACCCAAAACAAAACAAAAAACCCCCATCCAAAGTGACTATTTAACAATGGTACCTTTCTTTGAATATAAAAACTGAACTATAAAGAAACTTACAGCACTGTTTTTTTAAAAGTGATTTTTCTATAAATAACTTCCAGTCTTATTTTTATGAACAAGGCATTTGGGTGCTAGTCTGTTAACTTGTAGGTATTTCACTTCATGTCCCTGCTCATCTTTTAGCTGTTCAAATGCTCCACAAGCTTAGTGCTGCAGGATTCTTTTACAAGCAGCTTGGGGACTTGTCTTCTCTATCTCCAGCTGAAGATGTGTGTTAATTCTTCCATCTTTCCTTCCTTTAAGCATTTTTTTTTTCTCCTGAATAGCTTAGACCATGGATTCAATGTTTGAAAGAACATAAAAATGTGTCCTCACCTGTCAAATGTTTCTTAATATAAGAGCTGTTTGCCTCATAATGTGCCATAGTTCAGTCTTTAAGAAAAAGCCATGAACACAAAGTGTTTAAATAGTCTGGGAGACACAGTGGTGTTAGCTTTGGAGGAAGCCTGAAAAATTCTGGCTTTTGGAGTACAAGGGGAAGATGGAGAATGAGGAGATCTTCCAACTGTTACAGCTTCATTGAAGGGACTTAGAGAACCAGGAACCTGGGTAAAAGAGGTTCAGTTTTGCAATCTGAGTGCAAGGCTTCATTCTGCTGACAGTAGATGGGCAAATGAGATTAGAGTGAAAAGCAAGTTGGTTCTCTTGTCACCTTCTACCATAAAAGAGGCTGCCTCTTGTGAACAACTCTTAGTCTTGTACACTGGGAAAAATGACATATTTCATCCAACTGAGTACAAACCTTTCCTTTCCTCTCCTGTTTGCGTCTGTTTCCCAAGAATTATTTAGTTAGGTTAACATTAACTGGAATTATTGAGGTAAAATTGTCATTACCAGCATTTGGTCTTACAGCAAAAATACCAGCTGTGCTAGGAAGGCATCAGGCAACCAGCAGCATCAGCACATGGGGCTGGACTGGATCAGGGCTAAAATAGCCAGCTCATGAAGAAACCTAGGGCACAGCTTGGAAACGTGATCCCAGTGACTCATGGTATGTTCCCTTCTTCTATAGTAGATGAGGTGAAAGTCCCTGGTAATTTTATTGTGGTTCTCTAGACTTTTCTTAATTGTAATGAAGATTTACTTATTTCAAAGGGAATTTTATTCTTCTAGTCCATCTACACAAAATCTTTACTTCACAGACTTTTTCTCTAGTCTTCCTTTGTCTAATATGAACCAGAGAAGTTGACACAGTCTATGTAAAGAGAAATGGAACAGTAAATCCTAGTTATTGAACTTGTTGTACCTGCATTTAGAGGAGACCTGCCTTTTCATTTAGATACTTCAGTGCTAGGGAGAAAGATGTGGGCTTTCTAAGGCTGCACCCCTCATATGCAGCAGCCAAATTCTTCCTGCAGCCGTAGGACCAGAGCAATGGGGCATCTTCCCCTGAGCAATCACTTTCCTCTTAAGGGGACTCTGCTCAGAGCAAAATTTGGCATTTGCATAGAAAGAAAGATGCACAAATTTTGTTGTCTGTGATTTCAAGCAACGGCTTAGCTAACTCAAGTGTTGGCTTATCTACATCACTAAATGGATATACCATAAAATATCTGATTTTTCAAGTCAGGACAGGGCCTGAGCGTTTTGACAGTTGTGTATTTCATCTAAGCTACTAGCAGTCACTGGGCAACTTCCAAAGCTTATTTTTACAATGGTAAGAGCCTCTGTTCTCCTTACCTGAAGCAGATATTAATGATTTCAATCTCTATTTCATTGCAAACCTCCTCCATTCTACACCATCCCCTGTAGTTGTTTTCTGGGAGACCAAATAGTTTTAATCCTCTAATCAAATTTTGTGTTGCTCTTATTTCAGACTTACAGCTCATGTGCTTGTGAGCCATCACAACATGTGAAACCTCATTTTCCCAGAGGTGGGCCTAGTTGCATCTGTGTTGCCTAGAGGGCATTTATGACTGGAAATATTAGTGAGGAGTGGAGGATAAGGGAAAGAGAAGAATATATAATAATTCTTAAAATGTATTTATCAAGTATTCAAGTCTCTGCTTTGTTCTATATAGTCAGAGTGGAGTAGGGACTGCAATTTGAAAGATGAGCACAGGGCCGTTGTGTCTTGGACTGGCAGGAGGCAATACGAAAATATGATGTACAGGAAGATGATTTGAGGAGCAGAAGTCTGTCTGGATAGTGAAGAGGAAATTGGGGTATTTCCATCTATTCTTGTGCCCTTACTGAAGGATACTTGTGTTTGATCACATGGTGCTGCAGTAGAAATATTCAAAGATGTGCACATATTTGTTTGGAAGGTCCACTGGTTCTTTTCAGGGAGACATCTATGCTTTCTGTCTTTGGCTTTCTTTCTGATTTAGTCAATACTTTTTAAAAAAACTTAATAAGGTGGTTTGTTTTGAATCACTGCTGTTACTTCAATATATGGAGTTTACCCTTGGTTCTCATTTTATTCTAAATAGGAAGCCTGTATCATTTTAATTACATGCTTCTTTTCCTTTTTTTCTAATAAGCAAATGTGACACTGCTTCCTTCTGTGGAGGCAAAAGGAAATGATATTTTTGTACTTCTGTATGAACCCTTGCTGTCACACTTTTATATGACACTAGACCAGGCACTTGAACAGCTTGATGGATTTTTATCTACCAATTTTTCTGTACTGAAAGTTGGAACTCAGCTGCTAACAGCAGAATTGTGAACAAAAGTTTCCGAACAAGTGACAGTGAAGCAAATATTTGTGGTGAGTTGACCTTGGCTGGCTGCTGGATGCCCACCGAGGCGCTCACCATCCCCCTTCTCAACAGGACAGAGAAGAAAATAAGGTGGAAAAGCTCGTGGGTCAAGATAAAGACAGGGAGATCTTGTATCAATTACTGACATGGGCGTAACTGACTCAACTTGGGGAAAACTCAGTTATTGCCAATCAAAATAGACTTGGATGGTGAGAAATGGAAAAAAACCAAAAGGACTCCTTCCCCTGTCCCCAGGCCCAGCTTCACTCCTTCACTCCTGACTCCTCTACCCCCACCAGAGGCGCTGCCAGCTCCTCTGACTGGCCCAGTGGTGCCCTGCCCTGGAGTGGTTGGAACTGGCCTGTCTGGCACAGGGCAGCCCCCACCTCTCCTCACAGGGACCCCACTGCCAGCGCCTGGGCACAGGCACCTGATACGGACAAGAACAGAGGAGGAGAAATAGCTTAGACTCGAGGACCAAATTTTTTAGGGAATGGAAGATGCAAGTAAGCAGTTAAACAAGGTAGACTTTCAAAAATAGTAAGTTGTGTCTGAGCAAAGCCCTGATTTTTGACACAAATTCATAATCTATATTTCTGAATTGATGGGCATTGACAGAAGGGGAAAAAGGGTACAAAGAACTGAAATAGTGATTTGATGCAATGGGGAAAAATATTACACTATTTCCAATTAAAGTAATAACTAAAGAAATCTTCAAAGGAAAATAAAATGAAAGGCCTGCTGGTAAGGGGGAAACATCTCTTGGATCTAATTGCATTTTTTTTTAATAAAACAAACTTATGACAGAATGGGACAAGTGGTGGTTCGGAGAGAGTTTAATTTGCACAGAAAGAAGGAAAAAAAGAAGAGGGGGGGAAGGAGCTAACCAAATAGGAAGAGATTTAGAAGAATATGAAGTCGGAGGGATGCAAAGCAGTGAGAAAGGTGTGTAAGAAATTGAGACAAAAGATATGGAAAAGAGCTAGAAAAACAATTATGCAGAAAAAACCACCTTATTTGAAGAATCAAAGAACTGGAATGTGTTTTAAGACGGAATGTGTTTTAAGACAGAATAAATTATGATAATTTCTTACTGACTGTAGGCAGGTTTCAACAGATGGCATGGGCTGGCTGGTCTTACAAGCCACTAAGCGACACAAGCTGGTTTCCCATGGGTTATTCCGAGAAAAATAGATTTAATACAATGGGGGTGTCATGAGTCAGGTCCAGAAGCAGCATGGCCATGTTTACAGGTCTTCTCAACAAGGCTTAGCAACTTGAATAGTGTCATATAAACACAGCTGTGCAGCATCTGGATGAAAGCGTGTAAGTCTACATGGTGCCATACATGGCCATGTGAGTTTACCAAAGCAGAGTAATAGTCTATTTTTCCTTTGCTGTGGTTGCACTTCAGTCAGTGGTTTCCCTTAGTGCTGTGTGGCTGCAGCACTATGGTTTTTCCAGTAAGGCTGAAGACATTTCACATGATGGGTTTCCCATGACACCCTGTGGGGAAGGGTGTGACATCAGCTAACTGTCAGGGTGGACAGACTCCTCTGGAGAAGTCTTTTTTTTTTTTTTCAGCGATTATATTCCTGTTACTCGCCTCTATTTTTGTTAGTTTGGGGCAGTGGTGGGGATTTATCAACATGAGTATTGCCTCCCCTTCCCTTATCCCTTGCCCTGTTTAGATAATTCTACCTTTGCAAGCTGCTTTTAGCCATATTTTGCCTATGCTGGAAGAGAGTGGGATGGACTAATCTGGCTGTGAGTTCTCCTGAGCAGTTAGCCTAACCTTCTTAGGTGTGCAGTTATCTGCTGCCGATAGCTAGGGCAGGATCAGAGTGCGTGAATGACAGCACACACCCTTTCAGACCCATGGCAGCAGCAGAAGGGCTTTTGTTCAGTTTCTCTTGCCCCACTTGGCTCTGCCCTGCCCTGCCTCTTCTCCCTTCAATCAGTTCAGTGTTTTACAAAAAAGCACTTTGCTTTTTTTTTTTTTGCAAGGTATGTGATGTGTTACTCTATAAGCTTTAATCGTTAAGTATATATAATCTATACTTCTGCTATTGTCTAAGCTTGTCCAGGATATGTCCTCAGTTCCGAAGCTTCATCCTTGATGGAATTAAGAAGAGTCAGCTTCTTGCAGGATCAGGTCAGGAAGCTGCTCCATTGATAGATTCCAAATTTCAGTATGAGCTTAATTCTTCATGATGATTATTTGAACTGACATTTATTGTGATCTGAAAGTAAAAACGAATGGTTTGTTCATTGTAGTTAACTATGAAAATATATAATCAGTCCCCAATTCCATTTTGAGACTACATTTAGACCTGGGATTTCCAACTCATAAGAAATGTAATACACTTTTAAAAGCCTTTTCGTATTCCTCCCCACTGCATATGAACCCATGAAAATTTTTCATCACTGTTCTCCAGTATAATTATGCTTTTTTGGACATCAGACTCCAAATAAGTTGTATCAAAAACAAGAGGGAAGTTAGCAGCTAAGTTTTTCAGAGCAGGTTAAGCCTAAGTCTCTGTCTGTTCATCTTTGAAACTTTAATCTTTTAGAACAGAAATTCATGACAGCACTGCGAAGTGCTCAAAGAATGTGTACCTGCTGTGGGCCAGATCCTAGCAAGTAGAAGTCTTCTGAACTTAAGCACTGCAATGCCGATTCATGCCAGCTGAGGGTTTGGTCTGTGCACATCTTCATGTGCTTTCAGCCCCTTGAACTATTATAACCAAATTGCAAGTGCCTGGATTAAGCATGAAGAAATAATATACACAGTGAGGTTTGCCTGGGAAAGAATCTGTTGACCTCCCAGCCCTCCTGATCTATTGTAGAAATGACTCCTGTTCATCACAAATCATAGTGTCACTGTCAGCTAAATGTTTGGATGTATATGCCAAGCCTACCTCACTTATATTCAGAAATAAACGCATCCCAATCTGAATTTTGTCCCTTGCAGCCTTTTGCAGAAATGGAAGCAAGCTGCTTTCTGCTCGGGGTTGTCTTGGTAGTAGGTTTGTATTGTCAAAGGTTTCAGTGCATAGAAAACTGGCAACAGGCTCAGAGGAGGTTGTCACATTCGATCTTCTAAGTCAATATTTGTCTTGTATATAAAATATGTTCCAATTCAGTGTCTTCATTGGGATCTGTGATTGATCAGCAGGACTGAAAATGGCAGATGGCAGACCTATTTTTTCAGTACAAAAAAAGTGTGATAGACCTTTTTTTAACATTTTTTTTTCCTTCCTAGTTTTCAGATGCTTTGCCCTCGTGCAGTTCATGATGCGTTGAAAGCTGGGTGTTTTCCACAGCTAGTACAGAATGTATTGAGTGGAATCACATGATGCTGGAGCTGGAAGAGATCGCAAGAGGCTGTGTAGTCTAGTGGAAGGATCAGCTATATTTTTATTTGTTTTATGTTACTTATCTAATGGACTAGAATAGTACTTATGAAGAGCTGGTGCCAGATAAGCAGGAAACAGTTAATTTCTTTTGTAGTTCTGTCTACTCTTGTTATATCCACCTCTTCCAGTCCATCTAACTAACTTTGACAGTCTGACTTAAAATAAAGGACAGAGCCAGTAACATCACTCTAGTTTTTGAATTTATATAAACTGTACTTACATAGTTACAGCCCTCACGTTTCACACTTCTGGTCTGGTAGTTGACTTCATCTCTAAATAATACTTTTCATTCTTACCTTTAGCTTATCAACTCTATGGTACTTCTCTGAATTTTTGGGAACTGTATGATTTATTAACTGCTTAATACAACAGTGCAATTGTAATTTGGTTTAGAACAGAGTCAATACTGAAGATGCAGAACCAAAGCATGTTGATTTTCCTTGCTTTATCTGTAGGTTTCATTGCATCCTTAGAGTTATGTGGACATGTTGAAAAGTATTAAAGACTAAGAGCTCCTCCAGTCTTTTGAGACTATGGAAAAATGGTGTTTCTGAAGCAGGAGACACTTGCTGCATGCCCAGTTAGATCATTTACAGTTTCTAGTCTGATACATAGTAGGGCTCTTGAATAACTTAATTTCTTTTATTTGTTGCCTGTGTATACTTTCCGGTAGATTCAGTTGCAGGTATCTGGTTGTCGGCATAAGATGTACAGAGTTTTAATGAGAGTTATACAGAATTTTCAGCTAGATATAATTGTATCTTTCTTTGTATTTGGCTGTGGAGCTCACCTGGCAATCTCAAGATTCAGAGATTATGTTCCTCTTGAATTAATTATCAGCAGAGATAGTATGCTGGATCTTTTTTCCCCTTCCGCATTTGAGCATTAGGAGATAGCACCACTGTGATGTGCGTATCAGAGCCAGAGATTAAGAGCCAGCTCATGTTGTCAAGGGGTAAAAGCCCTCCACCTGCCTTTCCACTTCTGATTACTGCAGGAGAGCTATTTAAGGAACCACAAACAGTCCCTTGTAAGATCAGTACTCCACAACATCATCTTCATCTGAGTTTCATAACCCCCAGCCTCTTGGTAATATGCTAATAATATGTCCAACACATTTGGCTTCAGGAGGAGACCAAGCTCACACTCCTCCCCCCACCCCGCCCCCCTCCAAGAGGCAGTGGATAAATTTTCCGTTTCCTTCAATTCTAGTAGTACTCAACCTTTGGCATTATTATAGCTCTAGTCTAGGACAGTTTTGATTCCCCAGCGTGGAACACATCTATGTCCACATACTGATGTCAAAATTGCAACCAAATGTTTTACCTGGACTCAGGAGTGCTTTACCTGGCAGCCTGGATGACACCAAAAGCCTTCAAAAAGACAGATGAATAATGGAAATACCAAATACTCTGTGAATCAGGCACCAAATCTCCTATCAGAAACCCTGAAGGTGTATCACTCACAGGGACCTAGGTGCAGCTATATAAGCTAGAGTAATATTTGTCTGCCACAGTCACAAGACTCTCCTCTTTGTTTGTAATTTTTTCTCTCATTCACTACGAATAGTCAAACTTCAGCTGAGAGAATTAACGCTAAGCAGTGTAGTAAAACAGTAGTTTTACAGTGACAGCAAATACAGAATTGTGTAGAAAGATAGTTTTGAGAGGACAAACGTCTAGTGAGACGTGAGGGAATACTAGTGTCAAAATCCTTTAAGATGACAGTCACTCCTCCCATGAGATACCTGGGAGGGGATGATAAAAAATTGTGATCCAAGTAACAAAGCCAGCCAACTAGCCACAAAAAGTTTTATTTTGCTTTTCCGTTTTTTGTAGTGACTGGTTTACTTTGCGCACTAATGGGAGACTAAGACTATAAATATTAGCTTGTCATAGTAAGGTCTGAGTGGTTCCAGTTTTCCCTGTGTATGTTGTCTATTTGTAAAATGTTTTATGAAAGGTTAGGGAGCAAACAAGAAAGTCTGTGCCTCACTGGTTTGCTGCCAAAGACCAGTCATTTTAGAGTCATTTCTCACCAACACATTGGTAATGATTAGAAAAATAATCTCTATTTTTTTTAGTGATTTGGAGGGTATTTTTGTTTAGGCTTTTGCTTCTGAAGTACTTTTTCTAAGTACTCTCTTGTTTTCCTTTTTCTTTTGTCTTTAGATTTTTAAAATATACAGAGAAGATTTATATATTGAAAGCACAAACTATCCAACGCCACGTTACTTGTACTTGGTATTATTTCCATTTACTTTTTCGTCTACATATAGTCTGTTGTTTCACAGATTGAATGGGAGAACCTCACTTTCATTTATCCTGGTGCTGCTTTGGTTGTGCCTTGCAGAGGTTAAGGACTAATAAAGTGAGCATACTTTATAGCTTCTTTTCAGTATAAAGTGCCTTCAACATACATGGCAATCAGGCCACTGTACTTTAGGTTAACCCCCACCCCTCACTGAGCTCAATCCTGAAAAATAAACAAAGCTCAGGGAAAAGGGGTTTGCTTGGCAGAAAGACTGAGCTAACGTTATGGATATAAAAACATAGGGCTCAATTCTGCAAGAAACTGAGTATTCTGGCCCCAGTCCCATTAAGCACTTAAGCACAGGCTTAATTTTAAAGCAAGTAGCAGACTGACTGACACCTAGAAAGGCTTATCCCATAATCCTTGACGCTACATGTGGAGGAGGACTTGGGTTGCTCGTGCAGTTGCGCCACAGCCAGGGCTTGCTCCTCCAGCACCCAGGTGGGATGGCAGTGCCCAGGTCCCAGGTGGGATGGCCGCGCCCAGGGCCCAGGTGGCAGCACCAGGGTTTCTGGGAACAGCAGACCCCTGTGGCCGCCTGGGCACATGCCAGGTTGTGCTGCCAAAGCCTGGTGCCTTGCACGAGGGCTGCAGGCCTGGGGAGTAGAGCAATCTCCCTTGCCAGGGGAGAGGAAGGAAAATGTGTGGAAATGCTTCCTTACACCAGACGAGAAGTTTCCTCCACCCAGCAAATTCCCAGGCGTCCTGTGAAGGCTTTTGTGCTCAATCTGTCCTCTTTTTCCTGAGCTAAGCTCTTGCATATAACCGCTCTGCACATGAGTTGTTCTGTCCAAGAGGAACAGACATGTCGTATCAAAGGGGGTCCTCTGTGAGGGGAGAGGGAGAAAGTAGAGGGCTGATCTGTCAGTCAGCTGTCAGGCATCCTGGCATTTTCATGATGAATTAGGCTCTGTAGATGCTTTGTGGCTTGGCTAACAAAGAGACTGATTTTTTTTCTTTACCAAATTCCCCAGTACTACTCCTACAGCACATGATTTTACCAAGATTTTTTTTTAATACTTTGAAAATGTAATACAGAGCATTGAATAAAAAAGAGAAATCATACACACATTTGAAAATTAATTTTATATCAAGTTCTATTTTCTTTTGGTTTAAGATTGTGATGAAGCTGTATTTTTGATACATACCAGTGTCTGCTTAATGAGGTTATCTAATTTTATATGCTTACTTGTTTGTGTGCTTTTCCTTCAGAGACCATGGGTTATTTGTATTTTGCATTCCAGGGTCCTTGCATGCATGTTTTATGGTTTTATATGCATTTGTAATGTTTAGTGAACAAACCCTAATTTTTTTGTCTGTGGTATAAGTTACAGATACTTATTCCCCAAGAAATATTTCTTTTTCATAAAGTGGAATGAGTACTGTAGTCATCAATCTTTCTTTGATCTCCTTAGTGTGTTTACATATATCGCTAGTGCTGATTGTTACTATGTTCTTTTTTTCTTCCTGAAACTGATTTAACGTCTGAATCATGCTATTCTGTTAGTATTTATAAGTAATGGAAATCAGTATTCAGGTCTGTAATTTTGGACCCTAGTATAATTTAGTGTTACAGTATCTTAGATGACGTTCCTTTTATTTTTACATTGCTGTAGGGCTAGCATTCACAAAGTAGAGGTGACAAAGTTAAGGCCCTGTATTTCTGTCTTCTGCAAAAAGTCCTGAATGCTTTCCATAAAATGATGAAACTTTCCTATCTTGAACCAGCTTGGAAGTGAATCATCTAAAAGACACCAGGGCTTCAAAAGTACAAAAGTATATATTTTTGGAGGTGGCTACTGACGGCAAAAAGTTGCAAAGAAAATAACTGGAACAAAAGGTTAGTTCTGATTCGATAGACATGGCTAGCATTGCAAGCAGACTTACCTCCCACACTGCATAGCAATGAGAAGGGAGCTTGGTGAGAAAGTTCAAACTGCAGAAGATTATCCTTTCACAAATAAATTCTTTTAATAGGCCCCTGTTGAAAATGGTAAGATTATACCTCTGAGGAGAACTACCTCTCTGAAGAAGTGCTTATGCCACTTACAGTTTTGGGAAACTCTTAAATCTTCTTGAGTAAAAGTAACAAACTTTTCATGCTTTTAGGTAAGATATGCATTTTCTGTCAAGAACCAGGTCTATTAATTGTGAATTACTTAGGGAGCTAATACTGTTTAGTGGAAAAAAAAAAAGCCCTGAGATTTGTATAGCAAAATGTACTTTTATTCCTTTTTAATGCCACGCTTTTTGAGTAACTGAAGTTTCTTCAGCTTCCAAGTCATATTATCTAACCCATTTTTATATATTCATCGCATTTACTTGTTGTGAGTGTGCAGTTTGCATTCTTCTGACACAAAATATTTTGTTACAGTGCAATCCACGTTCAGAATTATGGACTGGGAATATCCAAATACAAATTGTTACAGTAACTTGTTTGATAGTCCAGTGTAAATAGAGAAGCTCTCTAAACATACTGGACATATGCCAGACCATATTCATATAGTTTACTACAAAGTTGTGATGTAAAAAAATTGTTTAAATAAAATTATTATTTTTTAAATCTACAGTTTTGATCTTTCAAACGCATCTTCTAAAGAAAGCGGTAGGTCTTAAGTGTGGCAGTGATGATGATATGCCCAAAGTGTATGCATCGTATTTAAGTAGTAAACTAGAAATTGATGTAATATTATTTAGAACTGTTAAATTGAAATTAGGTCCAAGTTCTGCTCCAGATAATGAATCAAGAGCTAAGCCTGGTGAACTCCAATGGTAGGATCCACAGTGAACATGTTTTCTGGGATGTTTTGATGATGTGACATCAAACATACATATTTTTATGTCTAACTGATTAGTTTGATGTTTATGTGACTTTTCTAAATTCTCTTTGGCAAAACAGATGTTATGTCCATATACTTGAGAAGACGTGATTGAACTATTTTGAATGAGAAGATATTTTAAGAGAAAACAAGTCCCTCTTACATTTAAAAAGCAGAACTAATCATGTTCGTTTTCTGCAATTTTTCATCCTTTTTCATCAAGAACAACATAAATATTCATAATAAAACACGTTGAAATGGCTGCTATCGTGCTCGTGCACACTTTCTTACTGGAAACTGGCTTGCTCACTGCTTTAATAAAATTTGCAATCTCTCAATAAAATTTTGCAGTCTCTTGTGCTGGAGCGTGTCCAGAGAAGGGCAGCAAAGCTGGTGAAGGGTCTGGAGCAGAAGTCTTATGAGGAGCGGCTGAGGGAGCTGGGGTTGTTTAGCCTGGAGAAAAGGAGGCTGAGGGGAGACCTTATTGCTCTCTACAACTACCTGAAAGCAGGTTGTAGAGAGGTGGGGGTCGGTCTCTTCTCCCAGGTAACAAATGATAGGATGAGAGGAAATGGCCTCAAGTTGCGCCAGGGGAGGCTTACACTGGATATTAGGAAATTTTTCTTCACTGAAAGGGTTATCAAGCATTGGAACAGGCTGCCCAGGGAAGTGGTTGAGTCGCCATCCCTGGAGGTATTTAAAGGACGTTTGGATGAGGTGCTTAGGGACACGGTGTAGTGGTGGTCTTGGCAGTGTTAGGTTTACGGTTGGACTCGATGATCTTAAAGGTCTTTTCCAACCTATACGATTCTGTGATTCTGATTCTGTGATTCTGTGATTCAGTTCCAAGGTCAGATTCCTGACAACCTTGACATTATTTAGAATTCATTTAGTAAATATATCCTGATCATGAAATGGGAGTAAAACGCCCATGAGAAACTATTGAAAAACTTGGAAAAGCGACGAAGAAGGTGGGATTTGCTGTGGCATTTCAACTATATAATCTCTGTGTGGTTGCAGGGGTGGGCAGAGCTTAGTCAAATGTGTCTACCTTCATTAGGAGTGAACTCCAATACTTGCTACATTAAGATTATGCTGTATGTGGTAATTTTAATGTTTAGTTGGCAAAGGTGGAAGGCACGGATGGTAGGGATGGAGAGAATGTCAACCATTGTCTTAGTTGTAGTTAACCGCTCGAAAGGTTGAGAGTGCATTTATCCATGTTTGGAAAGTATTTGTTTCAATGCCCAGTTTCCTGTTAGTGACAAATGTCTCTCTTGAATTCTGAATTTTGAAGCAATAATAGTAATAACAACGGGAAAATTTTAATGTTGAAGTGGACTGCTAAGGAAGATCAGGAATAATCTCAAGGTTGATACAGCCTGAGTTACATGCATGCTTCTTATTGCCAGTGCATACTTCCGTTTTGTGACTTTTGTTTTGAAAACTGGTTGTTCTCCAGCTTCTTCCTGCCCCTGCCAATTTGGTCTATATTTGAAAGATTAATTTTAAAGAATGCTTTTTTTTCTTTTGCCTTGGGCTGTTTAAAAAGTGAAGCTTGGAGAATGTTTCTCAAATGATGCAAGTCTCACTTCTTTTCATACAGAACAATTAATAGTGGCAAGTCCTGAAGCCTGCTGCTCTTGTCAGAAACTTGCTTACTGCAGGGATTGGTGCTATGGGAGCCAAGGGCTGGATAGAACTTCTTCCATTCATGCAGGTCAATGTCAACAGCCACGTGGGTGTGAATAAAAAGGCCACTCGTGAAAACTGGTGATTGATTGCTATTCTAAATTTTGGGCTAACATGTTTTCTGACAGTATTCCAGCTCTGTTTCCAAGTAAAAAAAAGTCCTTATAGATAATACTGTATTCTTCAGTATGATTCTTCAAAATTAACCTGTTATCCTATTTATTGTTCAGATGAATTTCAACTAAAATTCAATTCTGGAATTGCATTCCTGTGAAGAGTAACAGTAGAGCCCAACAGTGTCTTTGAAACTACAAATATATAAAGTGCAGGGGAAAACGATGCAATATCCTATAACAAAGAAATACACAGAAAACACATGCCTTCAGGAGAATTGAGACCACTGGTCCTGAGTACTTGCCATCTGGCAAAAAATCCTTGGTCTCTGAGGATTCAGGAAGGAGGCAGAGACTTCCTACCAGAGAAACTCAGTCTCATTGCAGTGGTATGTTTTTGGGGGCTTGTGGACTGATGTGACTGTGGTATAATTTCACATAGGTATTCAGTGTTGTCCTCTGTGCCAGTATTTAATGCAAAATGCTTCATCTCTGAAGCAAATAAACATTCTAATCATACAGGAATAGGGTCAGCAGGTGGACTTCTGCATGTCATGTAACCATCCCCTGCCTGAGGAAAGAATAATTATCTTTAAGCCATTCCTAACAGATGTTCTTTAAACTCTTCTTAAAGATCTCTAGTGATGGAGATTCTGTAATGTCCCCAGACAGTCTTTTCAAGTTTTTCTGTTGTTACTGTAAGAAGGTTTCTCTCAATTTCTAACTTAAATCTCCCTTGCAACTTGTTATTACTTGTAAGAATTTATCTTGTAAGGGTATAGAGAATAAATTATTCTTATATGCCTCACATTTTCACATATTTTAAGATTCTGAGGGTATCTTTTTTTCATGCTAACTGGTGCCAGTTACTTCAGCCTTTATTTGTTAAATTCTTTAGATTTCTGACCTTTTTCATTGCTTTCGTTTAGATTCTTTTCAGCTGTTTGGTTAAGTGTTTCCTCAAATAGCCTGATACTTGCAGAGCTGGGCCTTGTGACAGGCAGTTTGAGGCCAGTGGGTCCCTTCAACTAGTCACGGGGTCTAGAGGGAAGAAGGAGTGAAATGAATACTTCATGGGTCAGGAAAGAGTAGATCTGAAACTCTGGAGTTGTATCAATCCCAACTCATCCTCTTTTAGAAGACGACACTGGGATTTTGAGGAGGCAGACAGCTGTTGGAGCTGGAGTATTCACTCTTGAGGATTATGAGCAAATAAAGCTCCATTTCATCTCTTGTCCTGTATTATGTGCCACGCCTGTCATGGACAGCTTTATGCATAACTTGGTTACGTGAAATCCTTGAGAATTACACCTTGCAGAAAACAATGAAAGCTTATCTTTGTACTGGGAGCCATTATCAATTGTGTAGCATGTGGACTGGGTTGGGGTTTGGTTTGATTTTTTTTTTTCCCCAGAATACATAAAACTATTCCATGGAAATCTTTTTTTCTGTCTACATTTCATTACATTTCAGATTTATGGGTAGCTTTTGAAAAATCATTATCTTCTGGTGTTTAGGTAGAGTTAATATTGCCTTATTTTGGCAATGGTTATGGGCCTTTAGTTTTTAGGCTAATGAAAACATCTGTCTTAGCTCTGAAGAGCTTTCTGAGACATGCAGATGCTACAAGGAGATTAAAACAAAGTGAGAAACAATTTCATAGGAATGAATTTTTTAGGACTTTTTTTAGGACCTAGGATATTTTTTTAAGACCTCCAGGTTTTAAAGCTAAGTGAATGTGGGACGGACAACTGTTTTTAGACATGCACTGTGAAATGAATTCCTTACATTTTTGCTGTCATCCTACTAAGTACAAAGGGAACTATGCATATACATGGTTTACAGCTTTTTTGATATCTACACAAACATCGCAAGTATGAAAGCTTTTTCAATTCAAAGTGCTGCAGAATGCGCTATATTTTGTATCCCCCTTGAATTTCCACAGAATCTTGTAGAATTGAGAATAGGAGGTCAGATTCCCAAATAAATGGTATTTCAAAGCTTATTTGATTAGGGCATTTCCACTGACATGGATATCTTTTGTTTGGTAATTCAATCACAAGTGGAAGCGTATTCTATACATCTTGTTAAGTTTGCCCTCTGGCTTGCCATGATGGGATAGTCTTTTTCATATGTATCAGCAAACCAAGTAATTTCTTCTCCTGTGTCTTTCTCTGTATTGTTCCCCTGTTTCTCAAGCAGTCTAAATCTTTTTTTAATGGAATAAGTATTTTTCATATAGGAAAATTCCATTTAGGAATTCTTCTTGTTTTGTTCTTAAAATTAACTCTTTGGAAAATTAACTAGCAGTCTTTCTTTTTTCCATGTGATTAGGCTTTGAGGGTTGCCAGCAGAGCAGTGGGATGAACTTCATGAACCTCAATGCTGACTGTATATCTCTTAGGCCCCATTGCACATAGAATTGCAGCTACGACAGTGAATAAATTTATTTGGTGGTATAATCCTTCACTGATGGAAATAGCAGTGGTTCTGAGTTGTTAGACAAACATCTATAAAATTAGATTGGCTTTACTGAATGCCAACAGTAGCTACTGTACTTTGCTTCATCCTGGAGTTGAATATACAGAATGCTAGTGAAGTTTTAAAACCTAAAAGAAAATAGCCAAAAGCAGCACATGTTCAGATGAAGAATTTAGTCATGCATGTTTTCCAGCAGCTGTTTTTATTTTAGGTTTAATTTAAAATACATTTAGCTTAATTCTGTGTTCAGAATCATCAAAGCCTACCAAAAATCCTCAGATTTTGTTTCACAGAGATCATTATCAAGTTCTGAGCAATTGTATGTTTATTACTTTCATATTTTGCATTTCTGGGGTTTCGTATACTACCCAAGGGCATGGTCTAACTCAAAGAATAACAGGAATCGGCATGCTTTTCATTTACCCTTTTTCATTCTTATAGGCATACTATATTAAGACCTGTTTTAGAAACAAGCCAGTTTTACTTTTTAACCTCCCATGTGTTTTATTAGGTTGCTGAGGTTTAATTTTTTTTTTTTTTTTTAAATGGTTATGAAAAGCAGGGATTTTGGTCCAGATTCCCATTCATGCTATGGCCATTCTAGAAAGTTTTGTCCTACTAAAGTCGTGTATATAGGTCTTTTCAGTGGCTGATCAAAGCAGCAGAAAAGCCACAGTGTAAATGAGAGAAGCCCTTTATGTCTATTTTTTCCTGGGAGATTGTTGTACCCGGTGGACCACTGTCCTCTTCTTGTGCTTTACCCACTTCAGCAAGCACTTAAGCCCCACTGTGTTTCTCATCAAGTATTCTATGCCGTAGTGTAGTTCAGAGTAGTGATGCCCATATAGACAACTTTAGGTAAAGGCAGTAAAAAATATATGCTGCATAGCACTGCCCTCCCATCCCAAATTATATTTCTTACATTAAGGAATCTTAACCCAAGACAATCTAGGATTTAGGCTTCAGGATTCACTTAAACATCTAGAATTCAGGAAAAAGTTCTCTCTCCATGGTTGTTCAGGCCTCTTTCTCTGTCCGATTATCGTAACGGGTTTTGTCATGGCAGTTCTTATCTAGCAGAAAAAAAGTTGGACTTAACTCTTTTTGCTTAGGTAAACAAATAGCAGTCTGCTATTATCACATTTTGCTTACTGCTGTTGATTGCTGATGTTGATTCGATAAACTGTGGCTGAAGGACTTTGAGTCAGCTGGTTGCTATAGTCTAGTTTTTATTATATTTATCCTGTATGCATACTGAATAATGAAAATTATAATGTTTATGGGACACTCAAGATGCTTTCAGCGTATTTTAATATCCAGTTCCAATTAGCTCAAAACCAGGCCAAACTGGGCCCCAGGTAGACTGATGAGCTGACAGCAATGAAACTATCGGTGTTAAGTGTGAAATTCCACGCGCGTTTTGGAGAAGAAAGAAACTGTGCCAAAGGCAATGAGGAAACAAATGTTGGAATTTAAGAAATGGGAAATAATTTTTTTTGTGATTAATATTTTACTTGCTATTATTTGTTGCTGAGAGATTACGAGATTTTACAAGTAAGTTACTTGCCTATATCTAGTTATGTTGCCTTGCAAGAGTCTGAAATGGAAAATGAATTGTAACTACAGTAGATTCTGTGTGTGGTAATGAAATGATCTCAGGTGCGTATATATTCCCTAGCTTTGTTTGTTTTCCTGCAACCAGATGATGACTTTTATCCTCACTGGTCTGCCAAGCTCTTGCTTCAAGAACTTGCTCCTAAACGAGACCTTAGGTTCTATCCCAGTAGGTGCTGAAAATTGAGCTTTTGGCTGATTTGTTGGCTAGATTTGGGAGAATGTACCCCAGATTTTCCAAGATCAAAACCTTCCTGGATGCTTTTTACAATATTATAGTGATCCTACTTAAATAAGGAGCTTAAAGGAAGAAAGCTGAGCTGTGGGCACCAAGATATGAGAATGAAATCACTGCGCTCTCTCCTGTTTTGTATTAAGCCTCTGCAAATAACCATTTAGTTGAATATGCCACTGAAGATGCTGTGAAGAACAAGAAGGCAAGTTAGGGTTTCCCAAAACTGTCAGTTCACAGGGAAGTTACTTATGAAACTGAAACTGCTGTTACAGCTGTGTGAGCTGGGTGCTGCTGTGGAAGGTTGTGCGTGAGGGACATGGTCCATTGGGGCATGAACACAGATGGAACCTCATGGGAAGAGGAGGGGTGGTGGAATGGGGCTGCTGCTCAAAGGGTGTCTCCGAGTACAGCATCCTGGTAGCAAGGGCAGGTCCTTTTGCAGCACAATACCTGTGGTACCTGTTCAGTAGCAGGGCCCCACGCTGCAGGCATAGGTGAGCGCAGGAAGTGGCAGCACTGTGCTGTGTATGTGTGAGATGCAGGTGCTGTGCTGTGGGAGCGTGAGGGGAGGGCAACCGAGCAGGTCCCACGCTCGGAGCAAGCAACCTGACAGGTCTGTCCTTACCACAGACGTGAGCCTGGAGCCATCTGACTGAGGCTGCCAGTTCACTAGAGCAGGCTGCAGAGCAGGGAATAGAGATTGGGATTCAAGCTAAGCAACTTAAACAGTAAATTGCTTTTTCCTTTTCCTTTGTTTTACATTGCTGTGGGCCTGCTTTTTGAGGGCAGTGTCTCTTGGCACATGCATTGAAAGGACCAGTGGCTTAATTTAGCTTCGATATGAGCCAGTAGTGCTTTCTTGTGGCTGGAGAAAAAGGGAAATTAAACTCTTCTCTAGTGCAGTGAAGGAAGTAAAGAAATGCCTGTTATTAATGAAAAACTCTGGTACATGTTTTGAAAAGCAGATGAGCACAGACCATATAGCTCAAATCAACTGCTTCCAGTTCCTATTTTAGGCAAGAAAAACAATTACTGAGCGAAACAAGTTTGTGTATTCAGAGCAGTTTAATTACAGCCTTAAACAATAAGTTGGGTTGCATTGATGATTGCCAGCTCCTGTTGCTATGCTGGGCTGCTGGGTGGTCTTGGACATTAACTGGGTGCATCATGCCTGGATTGTCTGCACATTTGGGTCTACAGAGGCAGCCTTGGATCCACTAGGATGTTTGTGAGACCACGCTCTTGTGAGATTTGTAGCCCAATTCTGCAAATCCACAAGTTTTACGTAGGCAAGGCAAGTATCTAATCATGCAGGCACTTTGCTAGAGCTTTTGAACTCAGAATGTGATTTAATTGTCAGAGAACTAAATTGGTTGTCAGGAGTTGGTCAGTTCCAAGCCTGTCCTACACGGTTTTCTCAGATTTGTTAAACTCTGTGCTCTAGCCTCCTTGTCTGAAAAATGGGGATAAAAATAAAAAGAGTTACTGCCTACTGTGAGGTGAGTGCTGTTAAGATAGGAAAGTTGCAGTGTTGATAAATGCCACTCAAGACTGTAGCTAGAAGTGAGCAGAATACTTCCCAGAAGCATAATAGTCTCATGGAACACATAATTGTCCTATGAATGCTGTGCTATACTATTGGTTTGCAAGTAGGTAGGCAAGTTTTAATGGGGAACTTTTACTGTGCCTTTTGATAGTGTGTTTTGTTTCATTTGTTTTTTTTTTTTTTTTTTTTTTTTTAAATTGTTGTTCATGTTCTATCTGAATTTAACTGAGTTATTTTCCCTCCAAAAATTTGAATTTCTTTTTCTCTTCTTTTGAAGTGCTTAGAATGTGTACTTAATGATAGCAATTTTACTACACCAAAGTCTCATCAGTCTTGGTACTTCTCTTGCCTCCAATTTTTATCTGGTGTTTTGGCATTATACAGAGGCTTAAGCACTCGGTGTCCTATAAGGAAGGGAAGCCCTGTGTGCCTTTTGGAGGTAGCAAACAAAAGCACTGAATCTTAATCTTGTATTGTTGACTTCAACAGGTGTGAGATGACTCTTTAGTAAAGCACTTCAACACTGGAGAAAGTGTAGAGATTTGTATACACTTATGTACCTGTTGTTTTCTCCTGCTCTGAGTGCTTGCTTGGTTTGGGTCCCTTTCTGAGGTTTCTTGTGCCGTGATTAAGGATCCATGTGTCCAACAGGGATGTCCAAATTTTAAATTCCTACTCTTAAGTGTCTTTTGGGTAGGAGTAGGGTGTTGTTTACCCTTGGGTAACTTACCAGAAGTCGCAAAGGAAATGAAAAAGTGAATTCTCAGAATCACAGATTTGGTTGAGGTTGGGAGAGACCTTGAGCTGTCACCTAGTCCAACTCCTCTGCACAAACAGGGTCACCTAGTGCCTAGAACTGGGCATGGTATTCCAGGTGTGGTCTTGCCAGTGCTGAATACATCACCACTAGTCCTCATGTAATCCACGATACCATTAGCCTTTGCCCCTAGGGCATGTTGCTGGCTCAGTTAAAATTTTCTGATACCCAATCCTGTGCCCTTTTGGGACATCTTTTCTATGCAAATTCAGGTTCTGTGCTGAGAACCCTATTTTGGGTCAGCTTTCTGCATACACTTAGTGCGCTTTAAAGCTCCACACGTGTTCACTGTGCTGCTTTTTATGTGATGTGATACCTAATGTGCTGCTTTACTGTATGGTTGATAAAGCATGATTGATTCTTGACAGCATTGCTAACACTAATTCAGCCTGTTGTCAGAGCTGGTAACTCATATCCAGTCAGTTACCGGCAAAAGGTGATTAGTTTTTGTTAAATGGATGCAGTCACAGTTTATTGAAGTGACTGTGTAACTCGCTGTTGACTACAACGGATGTCCTTGCTTGAGTTTGTCAATCTTTAAGTGAGTAAGAGTTAACATTGTAAAAGGAGACTTATTTTGGATTATGATGTGTTTTTAAAAGTCAAAATGTTAAGTTTTCACTACCCTTCAGCTTGAAAACATCCTGTCTGATTAGTTCTCTGAGATTTTATACAAAGTCTGAGAAATTTCAAACCAAAAGAAAGGCTAGGTTTTGTTTGCTCTTGCTGCAGAACTTCATCCGAAATGGGTCAGACAAGTACATAAATGGATCTCACAAATTTCAGTGTACCATCAGTGAGGAAATGGTTTCTAGACTAAGAAATAATGACAAGACTTCTTAGCCAGATATAACAGTTTAAAGTGGATTCTTCTATTGCTTTTGTATTAACAAAGCATGGATCAGAAATGAAGTTTGGAAAGAAAAAGGCCTGACAAGCATAAATGAAGGGTCATGGTCTTGGATCTGTTATAAGCATCTTTATTCGTTGTTTTCAGCTCTGTGTTCATACTGTTCCTCTTCCCTAACACTAAACTGCCATAATGGTACCATTCCAGCACTCTGAGCATAGTCAAAATTAATTCTGCAGAGAGTAGGCAGTTTAAGATAGTGCTTTCTTGAGACTGTTTTTCCTTTATTTATCAATTGGCCCTTGACTGTTAAGTTGAAAACAGGATGCATATACTAGTAAATAAATTGTGCTTAATGGTTTGCTAGAAAGATCTCTGTCTTGATGAAATTTAAAGGTACAATGTTAAAAGTCTGATCTGCTGTTTGGACTTAAACTTGCAGATTTAGTATCTTCGTCTAGTTTCAACTGCAGAAATGCTCAACCAGTAAAATCACATTAATGGTTTAATAGTCCTAAATAGATCCACATTAATCAATCACTGTAGTAAATCCTCAAAGCATCCTTCCTTTCACCAAGTATACAAGGTCAGAGCCTGCCTGCCACATGTGTTTAGAAACCAAAAGCCTGCTGATGCCAGTGAGGCCTGTCCCAATAGATGTGATGATTCAGGCCCCCAGGAGAAGCTAGGGTTTTGCACTTTGTGCAGGGTCCCACTTGTCTTTGATAGTAAAACTCCTAATAACATCTGCCTGTGGTCCTAAGGTAAAGGGAAAAACCAGCTATTTTGGTACTCGCTATAAGCAACGCATCACTACTGCATTAGAAGTGATTTCTTTAGGAGACAGAAGTCTTGGGATTTGCTTATAAATGTAATGTACTTGTCTTAACGTGAAAAATGTCTTCTAAATATTTTAAACAAGGGCGGCTGCTGCTGCCCCTGATAATTATGCTATATACTATTGCTACAGGTCTTGAATAATTACTCAAGTCTTCAGTGTCATCTAAAATTACTTATTTGTGTTCAGGAAAAAAAGGCATGAGAAAACATGTTGATTTTGACAGCAACTGTCAGCAAATCATAATTGAAATGATGTTCTCTCATGAAAAAAGAAGAATTGAATGTGTTTACCAGTCTTTTCTAATTATTATATTCCTGTTATATGTAAAATGGAAGGTCATTCTGACCTTCTTTGGAGGTCTTAACATTGTTATTGGCATGTTTGTTTAGTGATTGCAGAAACTTACAGCATTATTTCAGCTAATATGACAAAGTGAAAGTATAATGGCCTTCTGACTTCCTACGTATTTTTGTTAGGTCACTTTCATAATGTCTTTTGGAAGAGAAAGTTCAGGCATTTCGCCTATCCAACTCAATGACTGTAGTAATGATGAACAGAAAAAAAGAGTCTTAAGAGGATTGAAAAATTTTGCTGAAAATTGGTGTTTTCCTGCTCTTGATTACCATTTTTGGCAAATGTTTTCAGGGTAGTTATATCAGTCCTCTTAAATATATAGGATATGCATGACCCTTCTTGTATCTTAAAATCTGGATCACATTTGCAGCATTAGCCAGCCCTAATAGGGATGCTTTCTTCCCTGTAAATATCCGCCTGAACATACTCAGATGTCAGTTTAAAGTAATGGAAGCAGTTTTTCTCAAAGAGATTTGGAGTAAACTCTTTTACTTAGGGAATATTTCCTCTATTTGTTTTCCTGAAGCTTGAATTCTTAGGATATATCTACCTGCAGAGAAAGGGGAAATTTTGAGCAGAAGCTGTCAAGCCTGAGGTCCCTTCTCTTCTGTGTGGACATTCTGCCTGTCCCTCCACCACCCTGGGGCTTGTCCCCAGCTCATGCAACCCTGCTTTCAAGCACCCTGCAGAACAAGAGGGACCTACACAGAATACACAATGGCTTTGAGAAGCATTTCAAATTATCTGAGAGCCTGTAGCACAAACAGTTATGTAGTTTCTTTGCATAATTAGATATCTAATTAATGTAATATTTTACAGACACTGAATCAGTGTAAGTCATGGAGTAAGCAAAAATGAATCTTGTTCTGTGTTACTGTTCATTGCCTTCTTTTGGATATACTGCATTAATGCCAGCCACATGAAAACTAGTAAGAAACAATTCTGTTTGAATTATATACTGGAGACAAAACACTTCAGTTGAAAGCTGTGTTTAGAATGAATATACCAAAAGGCCTGCTAGGATGATTGTTTTGGTTGTCTGGGCTTGTGCCTAAATACCTGAGTGGTGATGCTCACCTATGAAAGTCTGTTAAACTCGAAAATGAAGCTGAATTGTATGCTCAGAGAATCATGTAACTAAGTTATCCATGGATCAGATCTGGCTCAAGTTCCTAGTAATTAATTACAAATTTTTATTTGTTCATATATGAATAATGAGTGTCTGCAGTCAACTCAGGCAGTTATTCAAAATCATTCCTGCAATGCTGTTGTAATTATGATTGCAATAACTATGTATAGAGGAACGTAAGGCTCCAGCTGAGTCAGACTAATGGTCTGTTGTACCCAGTCATCCTTGGCAATACCAAAAGGAGATGCTGCTTAGGGAGAAACAATCCCTCTTTCAGTAGCCTCCCCTTCATGTTGATTCATTTTTTCCCTAGGCCATCTTGTGAATTCTGCTGCCAGGCAGCTGAAACTCACTAAAACCAATGGGACTGACCATGTTGGGGTGGTGATCAAACTGGCTGCATTTAGTGAAAAGGTTCCCAGTCTTGTCTCAGAGCTCTTGGGCATCATCAAGAAGTAAGGTACAGATCAACATTGCTAAAGTTAACTTGAGAAAAAAAATGGCTTATTTACAGCTCCTTATGTGACTATCTTCTAATCTGACTTAAAGCAAATTGAAGAGTGACACGCTCCTTTTTTGACTAAAGATATCTAGGGAGGTATCTGAGTCTAAGGAAAGATTTTCTTTTGCCTGTGCCAACTGGTGACCTACCTAAATCATGGGTATGGTCCCTTCTGCTTGTCAGTCCCCTGCTGCTGGAGGTTGCCAGCCCTCACCGTAGTCAGTGATGGAGCTATCTCTAACTGGATCAGCTCAAAATGAGCCTTATTAGCTGAGCTGAACCCTGATGCTGATGCTTGGCTGCTTTGACTGCAGAGGGCTAAGGAATATCACCATTGGGTCCTGCCAGCAGCGGTGGGGTGGTGCCAGCCCTTGCTGCTGGGGAGGGGACAGCAGCAGGCGCTGGGGCCAGTTGGTGAAGGTGGTGGTACTGCCTTTGCACTGGGAACCAGTCTGTGGTAGGGACTTCTATCTGCAGTGATAACTGTAGCAGTTTGGTGTTTAGTCTGTACAACACGTGCACAGTAGGGAAGCCCTAAAAGGATATGAGTATGTTTTCCTTTATTTATTTTTATATATGTGTGTGTGTGTGTGTTTGTAAGATGTATGATCTTTCTCTGCTACTTTTTGTGCTTGGTTATTGAACCTTTGAAGAACAAACTATGAAGGGTTTTTCTCAGTTACATTTTAAGCTTGCAGTGATAAAAGAAATTGCAGTAATATTTTGATAATTGCTTTCACTTAAGAATTGAAATAAATAATAAGCACATAACTTGCAATACCATTTTGATACACTGTAATTAATTTGAAAAGTGATAAGGGAAATTTGAATAAAATCTTTTAATAGATTTTCTTCTTCTGTTATCTTTAAAGTTACCTAATTTTTCTGAGAGCTTTTAAAGTGACTCACTTGGATTGATTCCCAGTGGAATTTTCCTTCCACACTAGATTATTGTAATTAATTATAAAATTGAGCTTAACCTTTCTAGGTTGTCAATATCTAAGGACAAATGTCACAACTAACAAGGCTGACTGTCAGGAAAGATTAGTACTGAATCTTGGGGGTATTGTGGGGGAGGAGGGGAGCTGTCATTACCTCTCAGGTCCTGTTAGTATTTTGTTTTGGCTTTATAAATGATTACCACTTCTCTTTTCAGCTGGGTAAATACATACACAATTTGAAGAGAAATGTTTTTAAACCTCCTAACAAAATAGGCAAAGTTATTGACTTATGTGTGCTTAAAAGATTTAACATGTGGAGACAAACTGTGAATAGTTTGATATCCTGACCAGTGTATGCAATTTTAAAAGCCAGTGAGAGCAGAAAAGAACATCATTGTAATTTACAGTGAAAATGTGTTAGATATAACCTGTATAGATGTCTTGAAATATATGATATCGTGTAAGGTATTTCCATATTTTATGTTTTTCCAGAAATCCTCAACTACTATCCCAGTGAACAAAACCTGTATGTATGCATTCAGATGCAGACTTCATGGCATGCCCAGTTGCTTGGCTCAGTACAGATTATCTAACCACTCTTTTCTAAGGATGTTGTAGAATAAGGCCCCAAATTCTTGTTACTCATCATTTGCATTTTTAATTTGGGAGAAGGCCTTGTAGAATTTGATTCATTTGAGTAGCTGCTGCAGAATTTGACCATTGTGTGTGCCCAGTGTTGATGCCTGAAAGGATCTCTCTTCTGCAGCAGACAGAACCTACAAAAGACAACAATGTCGATTCACACAAGCACAAAACCTCCTAACACAGCACTTACTTTTCTCTTTTCAAGAACCAATTTCAGGGCTGTTTGCAGAATACTACTGCTATTCCACTTTTGCTGAACACTCATCTTTCTCAATATATCTAGTAGCCTGGAAACTTGACCTTCTTAGTTAACAAGGAAGAAAGATGAACTGTTGAACAGATGAAGAGAGTCTTTAAGTAACACTTTCTATAAGGACATCCAGGAGTACCGCTTGGCCTTGTAATACCTCAGGTTGGACCCTTAGAAATATGTAAGAGAAAGTTGATTGCAGCTGTGTAAATTCTCCTATAAATTCTATACACTTGAAACCTGACCCTTTTTCACTTGAAGCTTGTGTGAGTTCACATCCTATACAATATGGAAAATCCCTATGACTAATTAATTCTACTTCTCCCCATACACCCCTCTTTGTATGTACACCTGTAAAATGGCAATGAATTTCTGAGTTTGGAATGAGGCGCTTGGGACTGCATACATGCTACTAGTCCAACTCCCTAGCTGGTTGAACCTACCAAGCAGTTAGGGAAGTCCTCTGAGATCTTTTTGGCTACTGCTCATTAAAGAAGAGCCAATAACCAGGCATTTCCTCAAGGAAGACGTTACAATTTGTGAACTTTAGTAAGGGATACATGTTCTTCAGTCAAAAGACCTAGGAATCGCTTCAGCTTTGTGATTTGCATCTGCCTGTTCTGTACTAGTGAGGCAGCTTCGTTCCTGTTCTGGGCAAATGTTGCTCTAGCAGCTCTGTTATATGGCTGAAGTATAGCTGGTCTCTGGTTTTCTTTAATCCTTCCTTGACCTTGGAATGGCTGCCTAAAGTTTATAGCCCACATTTTTAGCCAGGGAATTTATTAGAGCTTTCTGGATTTACTGAGTTCAAGTTCCAGCTTCCTGAGACTCTAACTAACCCTTACACAGTTTTCTCCCTTTTTGTATGGGGGATATAGTCCCCAGAGAAAGCATAAGGGTCTTAAACTGTAACTTGTCAAACAACTCTGCAAGCTGACATCCACATTTTTTATAGTTACCACTTCCAAACCTTTCTGAGACAGGAGGCGCTTTCAGCGTTAGCACCTGTGACAGACTTTCTGTTGCAGTTAGGGAGAAGCAAGAAGATATTCTCAGAGTTTGGTTGTTGAAGTGCTTCATCCCTGTGCACTTGTACAGGGGGCAGAGTTTCCCCGGCTTTGGCTGCAGAACAGGAGCACTCCAAAGCATGTAAGATCATTGAAATAGATTGGGGAACTGAAAATAGATTTCAGCATCAATTAATCTATGTCAGCCATGTTAAATAGTGTTCCATTACTTCTGCATCTTGCTAAGACAAGACTACTTTCCTGTTGATTTTTTTTGTTTGAGGAAGATTGTGAGATATGCCTAAGAGTAACAGGAGCCCAAATGATTCATAAAAATATCAGGATGATCTGTATCTCACTATCTGTGTACTTGTCCAACATTTTTCAGGATATACCTATAGTTTCTTGTTGTTTCCGCAGAATGTGAGTTCTTCCTTTTACAGGACTTTGTTGTTTATTTCTGGCACATTTGTATCTTGATTCCAAAGCTGAACCTAGAAATATTACTGTAATTCAAATCACTTGATTAAAGCCAGGCATCTCCAGAGGCAGCAGGGAACACACAGAGCCTCATTTCTTATGGATATAAATTCCATGGCTGGATTCTTTGATGTCTAAGTAGGTGTCAACTCTGACAGAAGGCTTTTCTGCCCTGAGGAATTCATAATGCCACTCTCCTTGTTGGAATCTCTAGTACCTAGTAACAGTCAATTTCTCTAACTGTCAGTTTTCAGAAGATTTGTTAAGAAATTAATTTACATTAAACTGTCCAATAGATTCAAGATGAGAGAGAGGAAGAGTGCTTCCCTCCCAAGTGAAATACAACATATTCCTGTAAGAAAATGAACTAATAATCCCATAGTTTGTTTATTTATTGTTGAATTTTGCTACCGGCAAAATGCTGCATTTGTAATAGGTAACATATTCCATAAGAGAGAGAATATTTAAAAGGCGGCAAAATCAAAGGTTATTTGCTCTCTTTTTCCTAATGATCTTTCTTATTCTCTCAGCGATTGCCTCTTCATTGAGTGTAAAATTTTGTTCAATAAGCTGTAGACAGTGGCAATGAGCAATAAGCCCTGGCTTACATTTTATCAAATGTGATCCTACTCATCTTTTGACCTTGGAAATGAGGATTTTGCAACAATACTATATTAATAGGCGACAGCCACTCCAAAGGAGAGGATTTTGTATTTACATAATGAACTTTGTTTGATGGCTTGATCAACAGAAAATGACAAGCAAGTTACCTATTGGTGTCTTGTGCCATCGGTAATCAAGTGTTAAAGGTATGTCTGACCCAAAGGAAACAAGATCTCATGCTGAACATGCGAGTCTGAAAATTCAAACCTGATTTCCCCATAACTCAGTGTTTCTTGCTTCCCTCACTTCAAACTTGACAACTGGAACCAGCAAACTCCAATTCTGATTTGATATGCGTTTGTGGCATGTGTGGTGTGGGGGTACGGCTGTGCTGATGCCTGCACAGCCATCAGGAACCTGGGCTGAGGGGTGTAATTTGTCAGAGGTGTTCACCCAGATGCTGGCTTTTCACAGAGCCGAACTGGGTTACAGATCGGGGTGGGGGCGGAAGACTGCTGGAAAATGTGTTAGCATTTTAATAATAACTCAAAGCCTAATCACTAGAAAAATCTTGTATTTTAAAATGCTAAACTTCCCATTACAAAATCAAAGAAAATTACTGTTCTGAACTAGTGAAAAGGTCTCCTGCTTTAGAGAGATAAGATTCTCTTGGTATCCAGAAGGGCATGACATTTTTCCCTTGTTTGATTATATTAGGTGTATTAAATATGACCTCAATGTTTAAGGTTGCTCAAGCTGTAAGAGTTCAAAAGATTTTGGGTGAGATTTTTTCAATTTATTTTGCTAAGCCTCTGCAGTAATTGTAAATAGTCATTCTTTTAAAGAACACATAGTAAGAGGTCAAATAATCCATATATATATGACTCTGTATTTCATTACAGAGGAAAGTTCACAGGAGAAGAAATGTGGCTATCGTTGTTAGACATTTAAGAAGAATCATTGGTGTATAAGTAAAAACGCTTTAATCCAAAGAAAAGTGTATAAAATTGTGAAACGTTGCTAATTTAGAAGATAATGAGGTATGAGGAATACTAGTTTTCAGCTATAGATGTTCACTGCTAGAAGGCAGACTTGATTAAATATCATCAGAGGGACAAGAGGAACAACCTTAGTGTTGTTATAGTTAATGAAGGATGCTTTTCTATCAGTTTGTAATTTAAGATTGGCAGGCTTATTTTTAAGTTTAAAAATCAAAGAAAAAAATGAGCTTAGTAATTCTTTATGTTGATTCCTGATTATTCTAAGTACTAAAAATTGAATTTAGTAGAAGAGCAATGGATTTTCTGTTTCTACTAATTTGTGTTAAATTTTATCATGGGTATCTCCAGTTCTTTGCAGCTAATGTTTTGCAGTTCTCTTGCCTTTCACAATATTTGATATTTTTTGTTATTGTGTCAAATTCAAATGTCCAGTGTCAGTAGAGGAATGTTAGCTTCTGTTTAAAAATAAATAAATAAAAAAATCACTTAGCCTACACTTTCAGTTTAAGAGGTAACTTGGAAGCAGTAAGTCACACATACAAGGAAATAAATCTTTAAAATCCCAGTCACCATTTTTAGTAGTGCTATTTTTCTTTGGGTGGTGAGTCTTGATTCATGAGCTCTGTGTTAAACTGACAGCGTAGTTGTCTGGTGCCCTTAGGATGGGAGGGAAAACCCTCCATGTTCTTACTATTGTTAACAGACAGGTAATTTGTAGAAGTAGATTCCAGATGTTGCAGTTCCAGAAAACACTTTTTTTTTTTTTTTTAAATGGCACGCCTCATACATTTTAATTTACACAGCATTAACTCATTTTTCATAGATGTCCTAGCTAGAAGTTTAAGATGATTTTCTGTACATGAGTGTTCTCATTCTTGCCATCAACTTTGTGACTGCCAAAATTAGCGAGTAAAATTCATCCTTTTCTCTTATTTTATTTTGCAGAAAAATACACATTTCAGTGAGATTGACGAGTTAGTCCAGATGAAAAAATTAAACTATAAATAAAAAAACCAACAAACCAAACTCAGGTTTCTGTTTAACTCATCCAAAATCTGAAACAAATATGCCAAATAGGGATAACTCAAGTGCCATGGGAGACAATCTCTTGGGAGGGAGTTTGGTTTTTGCATCCAAAGATGCCCATGAAGGTGGGAGTACCCTATGTAAGTTTTCAAACCACCTGTACACACTTGCAAGACCAGTGGTGGGGTAAAAGCCTCCATCTTTGCTGCCCTGAAGAGGCTGGGAAGGAAGAACATCTGGTGATCCACGCTAACCTTGAAGAAACTTCATGCTGGAAGGGGTGGGAAGAAAAGAGGGCTGATGAGCTGCCAGCCTGGCCCTGCTGGAACTGCCCAGGCCCCTGCAGCCAGGGGCCTGGTGGAACCAGCCTGGGGAGCTGGGTCTGGGCTGAGGGCTGTTGGGCATCTAGGGCATTGACTGCACACAGAGCAAGCTGTGGTCTGCCATGGGCCCCTGCTGTGACACTGGAGAAGATACTTTGTGCCTCTGCACCAGTTTCCCATCATTTTTTCTTCCTTTAAGTGTCAAATGCTGTTTGACAGGGACTGCCTTGCACTATTTTTTTTCTTCCCAGTAAAACGCAGTCTGGACCTCAGCTGAGACATTTAAGAGCTACTGTTATTACAAATAATATATCATTATTGTATCTTCCGTCTTGTTAATCTCACTTCAGATTAAAATGTCTGTGCAGTAGTTTAAATTATGGAGCATTGCTAGTGTTTCTTAGCATATTAATGAGAAGAAAGGCACTAAAAGGCCTGCATGACAAAAAAGTGTGAATGTGTTTTGCCCTGTCATTTAACAAATTACTTTCTTTTTAATGGAGTAGAACTGGTTAAAATTTTGCACTGAGAAATATTTTTTCCTTGAAATACTGTGGTTTTGTTTGATATGCAGGAAACTTATTACTGGTTAAAAAGAAAACCCCAAAGTTAAGGTTTGGCATAGTAAATACTGAAACTTTTGCAATTTAGAGAGTCATTGTATTTCTATGGTATCAAAAATACAAATCAAAACAAAGTGAGTATTTTCATTTGGATGCCTAAACTATTGAATCGCAACAAAAGTGATGACTCTAAATCTCTTTGAAACTTCTCACAGGAAAGTAAAAAAACTTGGAGTTCTTCATTGCTCATGTATATGAGAACCACATTGCTTTTCCAAACCATTCTGGTGTTAGTTGGTTAAAACTGTCTTAAATCCATAGTGACTAGGTTTGAGGTATATGTAATTTGAAGACATGAACTTTTGTGACATGATGTAATCTAAGATAGATTTTGCAGAAACCTGTGCTGGGAATTTGGGTCTGCATGCTGTAGGAGCCCTGAGAAACCTGGGGCACAGGAGAGAGCATCCTGTGCAGGAATGTGGTCCAGCTGTGTTATACTCTGTGTCCAGCTTCAAAGGGTTCAAAAGGCATTGTTGTTTTATATTTTCATTTGCATAGAGTGGGTTTTTTTTTTCTTTTCAGAAGTTTAGAAGTGACTGAAATAGAATATTCTATTTCACAAAGTTGTGTTTTAAAGCAATGCTGTGCTAGTCCCTGGTGAGACCAGAACAATATACACAGTGCGTGGTGTTGAGTGAGGCAGCTGGCTCCTGCTCTGACTGCTGGAGGTATGTCAGGATTAATCCAGTACGTTTGCATTCAGTTGCTACAGTTTTAGTTTCTTCACAGCATATTATACTGGACCAGGCCGTAACTCATACAACTAAAGCTGATGTTAAGTGTCATGCCTATACAGCTTCCAACTTTTCATGTGCTATTGGCCTGTTTTTTCAGAGGAAAATATCTTAGCTTTACATAGCAGTAGTTTTCCTGGAGGAAACGGGGTATGGTAGAGAAAATTGTCATGTACTTGCACTGACGTATACAACATAGTAGTGCAAAGGGGCAGGGAAAATTATTTTAAGTCGTCTGTGGTCTGAAATATTCAGCAGCTAGGCAGTTGTGACTTAGGGTTTTAAAGATGCAGTAAAATGCACAGACCAACAAGAAATCCATCTCACCCTGGTTATAATGGAAAACTGAATAAGGAATACTAAATTCAGTGCTGTGGGGGATGATTAATTCTGTGTGATTAAGGTCTCTGGTAGTACCATGCCCACAGTAGGATTTCCTTTGTCTTCTTTTCATGTTTGCTTGAGGATTTAAGAGTAGGTGAAAACATTACAGATTACTTATTTGTGGATTAGAAAGGGAAGAGGTTTGTCTTACTATTGTCACTTAAAGCTGTTACAGCAAATAAATGTAGCAGGATGCAGGAGCAGTGTCAGATCCACAGTGCACAAAGGATAAACACAAGCTTGCTTTCTCCTGGTCTTGTATCAAATCCCTTATGAGAGGCTTCAGGAAGGGCAACAAGGGCAAATGGCTGAGCGATGTTAGTGTTCTGAACCCAGGATCCAAGGCACTGATGATTCCCAGGGATGGAAATTCTCTTTTCATTCTGTTCTGTACAAGAAAAGACTTTATTGACAGTGATTTGTTGATGCTGACTTCTTTTGCTCATTTCCTTGTTTTAAGGGAACATTATCTAGTTAAAGGCTGGAAGACTCAGTTGTCTTCTGATTGCAAACTCCTTCAAACACCAAATAGACTCTACTTTCTATATACAGGGTAGATGTTCCACGAAGATTTGTGTACCTACAAGCTGCAGGTATGTTTCTAAATAAAAGTTTGATTTCGCAACACTTCTATCAGTTGCTATTTCAGTCTGTTTCCAGGTGTGCTATAGTCCAGGTATCCAGTGACAAATCCATGACTGCTGGCTTTCTGGTAGCAGTGCTCTTTGCACTGCCTCTTAATTTGGTCATTCTTATGCAGTTTCCAGATTCTGGAAAGAAGAATCCTTTCTTTCTCTCCCCCAGACACCTTCTCTCACAGTAAAAGCTGACCACAAGGAACAAGCTGACCTTTGGGCAATTGTAAATCAGTTTCTCCATTAAAACCTGGTTTTCCTTTCCCTTCCTTTCATACAGGTTGATAAAGTGTGTGGACAGCCCAAACAACAAGAAGGGAACCTGTCATCAGGCAATATAGTGCCAGTCAAGGAAGCGACTAAAATCCAGACATTCGTGATGGCTCATGCTAGTCTGAACAATAAAAGAAGGTAACCCTAAGCAACAGTTGCTTTGAAATAAACTCTCTGCCGCACAATTTGTGTTAATGGTTTCTTGCACCATAGTGTTTAAGCCAGAGCCACAGTTCTGTCACCCTGTCTGTGTGCTCTCCAGCTGTTGCTATCACTGATAGTTACGCAGATATGTTTGCGGTATTACATTGCAGGTCTCTCCAAGAAAAGCTTTTTACAGGCCAGGCTTGATGTCATTACTTAGCACCAAGGTATTCATTATTTCCAGAAACTTTCAGTGAAAATGATGAAAGATTTTCCTCAACAAAGTCTGAGTAATTTCCACAGTTGAGTCTAAATTACTTAAAATACAACTGCCCACGTCTTTAAGGACTTGAGCTTATCCAGGGGCAGAGGTGGGAAAGAGGAAGGGGTGAAAAGGAAAGATTCATTGCCCTGACACAAAGTCTGTCCCTTATTTCACAGGGCCGGGGAGGATTAATGAGGTCCCTTGCAATCTCCTTGATTTGTTACATAACAGAGCAAGAGCAGAAACATTTGTGTTTAGGCTTGTTGTGTCCATCTTGGCTTTTGTTCTTCAGTTGTGTGCCAGTTGAGACACTAGACAGCTGAATTGCTGCCATGGGCCTTGGCATGAGTCTCCTTGCTCCCAGATCGCCTAGTCTTTCTTTCACTTTCCCTCATGTAGCTCCTGGATTGGTTTTCTGTAAATTGTAAGCAGGGAGGAAAGGGTGTCTTTGCATTCCCACTCATGATACATGAGTAGATGTCAGAGCTAACTGACCATAAAATCCCAGTGACATATTTCTGGTTAACATGTTGTTCTCTAATACCAGTATAAATCTGGAACAACTTCAGCAAAGTGAGTGGAATCATGTTGGGCTCACACCTCTGTCTGAGAACAGTATCTAATCTGCCCAGGGAGTCCATGTGTATCTGTATGTTGGACAGGTGGATGACAGACAGCAATATTAAAATTTCCGTAGGCTGGATTCTGGAGTTGGAGTTGTGAAGATGAGGTTTTTATCCATTTCTATATTAATTCTCATCTAAGCTTGCATGAATGAAGCAAACACTGCTTTAAAAGATAAAAGTAATAACAGCAAGCTAAGTTTTTTGAGTGATAGCAATATTTTTATCCCTTTGTAATTTAAAACCAAAACACAACAGTTTGTGCTAGTGCTTGGAGCTAATCAATTTTTACGATGCAAATCAGAGAAAAGAGCATTAAGGAAATTAAATTAATAAATTCAACAGTAATAATCCAAAGAACAGTTCTAGTACAATTAACGAAATACGCTTTTAAAAACACAGAGATCTAGGCCATATTCCGTATAACTCATTGACTTCACTGGCACTTATATGCTGGCAACCAAAAAGGCAGAATTACCAGCCTATTAACAGGTAACTTCTTAAACAGATGCAAATTGGTGTCTTTAATGGCGTGACAGTCGTTCTTTCTCACCTGAGGATCTGCTCCCTCCCCATCCCAACCTTCTAGAATTATTTGGATATTGACCTTTTAAAATTTAAGACCTGTAGATGGAAAAGAAAATATGTGAAAACTAATATACTGTAAATTAGTTGCCCAAAATTGGTCTGTGCACTGAAAATTAATTTATCCAAAAAATCTAAACTAAGGCCATCCTTACATAATTAGCATAAAACATTACTGAAATAGTGTTGATAGGTATTGTGGAGAGCCCATGCACCAAAAATGAATGATGGAGCCATAATTAGTAAGAACTGGAGAATATTTTTAAATTTTCCGCAACTTGCTATAAAACACATGGCATGAAGCTTGTAGTTTGCTTCTTGGAAACGATCGTGAAACAGTAAATAAAGTGAAATACACAGTGACTGGCTACATCGCTGTGTTGCTCATCATCTATCATTTAATCACATATGATATCAATAAAAAGCAATTTTAGGTAATAAAATTTTATAATGGATGGGTGAAATCATTCCTGCAGTGGGTTGTGTAAAATGCAGTTAGAGTGACAGATAACTGCTACAGGGGATCTAGATTATGAAAGTAATTATGTGAATCTTTTTTGGTGCCATTCCTTCTGGCGATTTAAAAAATGAAGAGCAATTAACGTCAGCTGTCTGCCAGTTTAGATACAAGGTCACACAGGGAATCGTCCCGACTTGAATCTGTCTGTTGGTCTGTGTAGTAGACATCCCTCCAAATGATCCTTAATTCAAGAGGAATATGGAACATGGCTCCTGCCTTTTAGAATAAGGAAAGAAAAAGAGAAGGAATGAGCCAGTACTCCCCAAGTAAACAGAAAAGCTGTGGATCATTCCCTTAATGTGTCAGAATATTCCCAAGCTCAAAGAGAAGAACCAGTCTGGTTAGCACATCTGTAGGAGAAACCACAATAAAGTGGCCTCTCATCTCTTCTGTAGTACCTGCTTACAGATGCCCTTAAAAACCTAGTGCCAAACAGCTTATACCTACATATGTATGTTTGCTCCAAAGGTATTACATCTTTGCAAGGCCAGTTACAAAATCAAGCTCCTTTTCCAAAGAGTTTGAGAACCTCTGATTTCAGCTGTTCAGTAGAGCCAAGGCTGCTTGTTCAGTTGAAAAGTGGGACTGTTAAGATGGTGTCTCCTTGCCTGACGGGTCTTTCCTCTGGGTGTGTGTTTTTTGAGTCTGGATGGAGGCAGTCCTTCTCACTCTCCACTGTTCTGCACAGCGTGGTCCTGCATGGTCCCTGAATTCACGCAGCAACTGGATCCTCTTTTGTGGTAGTTGAATCCTTTTCTGCTCCTCTTATTCTCATGGGTTCCTGGGAGATTTCCCATCTTCGTTTTCTACTGTATTCCATTCCTGCATATTTTTTGTTATGCAACACTAAGTGTTAGGGGCAATAGTGTAAGAAGCTGAAACTTGAATAAATGTTGCACGATATTGTAGGAAGCCTTTTCCTCTGATTAAGCTGAAAAGCATAGATTTGACTATTAATTTTTTGGTTTTTTGCATTACACAATTGTATTCAGGGATTAACTGAAGCTGGCAGGATTGCTGCTGTAGTCATTTTTTAGCGTGGAGGTTACTATAAAACGTAGTAGAGAGATGACAAGAAAATTGAAACCATATGATGGTACAGGGAATGTACATGGCATGTACAGAATCTCAATCAGTAAATTGGAATATTATTGCTGAGTTCAGCACAAAGTATTATTCTGGTCAGGGTCCAGACTCCTAGCAAAGTTGAATACCTGCCTTTTAGCATGTGTGCTGCATGTAATATTTCAAACCACTAAACATAAGACTGGCTACAGATGTGTATATAAAAATATGTTATGTTTAACAAAGAACTATAACATGATATTAGGTCCCTAATTGGAGGAGGAAGGCTTTGAAATGATATTTTGCTGGGATTTCTTTGTTATAGTGTGAACTTACAGATCTTTTATACATTTTAAAATAAACAATTTTGAGTTTCTTTGGGAATGTTGGAAGTCGAAGTCATCTACTTTATTTAAAATTAACTATCTGTTGGGTCAGGCATCACATGATGTTATTAAAAATTGAGTATTAAAGTGCTAGTACAAAACATTATTAACACTAGATGCAAATTAACTTACTGTGGAAACAAATCAAACATTTCTGACTGACTGGCCAAGGCAGAAATTTCAGCACGTCCAGATTTTCCCTGTTACAAATTTTCATTTCCTTTTTTGACTGGCTGTGTTGGAATCACTGCTTCAGTGATGGCAGGTGACACTCACCTGATGATCAGTGCAGGTCCATCCTGTCCTGTGGCCACCCCTGCTGTTAGCTCCCAGAAAGTACGATGGCAAAGCCGCCATCATCTGGGTGTCCTCAGAGCTGCTGAAGGTAGTGCTTACTCTCTCCAGTAAGAGTTAACTGGATTGGCAAGTATTGTTGAACCTGTCTCCAGGAACGCATTACTCCAGCTGTTGCCATTACTTTATACCTGAGAGTACGGGTGTAAGAAAGAGCAGAATGTGGTATCAAATCATGTAAGTGGAAAATTGCATCATGATGTTAATGTTCAATACAATGTTTAATGTTAATTAAGGGACCTCGGGATATCAGTGCCACAAAATGCATTTTCACTAAATAACTACCAGGGTTATTTCCGCAGTTTTTCCTCCAATATAACCTTAGGGCCTGTCTCTCCTGTTTTGCAAAGTTGTTTTTTTATTTCAGTGGTGCAATCTGACCAGAACTGGACAGCAAAAAGTATCTGTGTTCACATTATTTATGTGAACAGACAGCAAATTGCTCATTGTACCAGAAAATGAATGCTACTCATTTGTATCCCCCTTCCCATGGTGCTCATTCTAAACCGTTTGCCATTGTTTTCTTGTACAGCCTCATATATTTACAGTTCTTCCATTTGGTATCAGTTAATTTAAGTACCACTGAATTTATTTTCAGCTTTTTGCTGTGTGTGCTGCATTTGTAATTGTGCTCTTATTTGAAAATGATTGGGAAAAACAATCTCAGTTCTGTTTATTTTCAGTGTTGCATTGACATTCTTAATTGCATCTATACTTTGGAAAAATCTCATGACAATTTTCCTCCTTATTTTTTTTCTTATATTATCCTATGCATGTGCTTGATGACCTTTCTTTAAAATAATTTTTACTTTTCTCTTTTGTTTCTCATTTCTTTTCCTCATTTGCCTGAATTCCTGCTTCTCCCCTACTCCCCAACCTCTCCTGATTGATGCTTATTCTCCCCGGCCTATTCCAGTTCTCTGCCTCTGAAAGCTTCAAAGAATGACAAATCAAGAAGTTTGAAAAAAATCTCTCGGTAAGAATGAAAACAAGGTGACATACTTTGTTGTCTCTACACTTAGTTGTCTCCATTGTAAGCTGCTGTTTCAGCTGTAATCTAGGTATTGGCATACTTTTGATTACTGCTTTTATACTGTAGGGCACTGGGAAACTGTACGTTTTCTACCTAGTGTGTTTAGTTTTTTACTGATGAAAAGTAAATATTTTCACTTGTTAAGATTGAGTTGGACACAGAATTTTGCCTTTGCTAAGATGCTACTTTGAAATGTCAGAGCCCCACTCTGCTGTAAATGCAAAGGAGTTTAAGCCTCTTGGGGTGAGCTGAGTAAGACAAGCTTTAGACTCTTAAAAGGGTGCTCTTTTCCTCCTTCAAAGAAAACTCTATTTTAGAACCCATAAAATCTTTAGCATCTGTGTCACCTTTCATAATCGATACTCTTAGGCTGTTCTCTCAGGTAGGTGGCCTGCTGTCTGGACCTAGCTTTACTGTATAAATACTTAGAGCTCATATTTGTAAGTTAGTGGTCAAGAGAGAGAAATACTGATTCCCTCGTTGTAAGCCCCAAAATTCCTACTTTTTTTCTTTCTTAAAACGACAGCTTTCCTGCATTGTTAGGGTAAGTTAGTTCCTTAGGACCATGTGATGACTAAGTTATCTCGAGCAGGATTTCATCACATGTAAGATAAATGGGATGGTTAAATGCTTTTGAGAAAGCATAAAGACAGCTGTGGGGAGAGATGACCACTGCCTAAACCTTGTAGGGGTAGATGCTTAGCAGTGGGCTTTGATATTGTTTAAAGCCCCTGTTGCTCCCAAAAGAATAATAAATCCTGACTGTTTTTGTGCCAAGCTCCATCCAGCCATATCCCCAGGCACCTCTTCAATGCAGTGTCCCCTTACAGCCTGCCAGGCAGAAACATTATAAACCAGAATGAGTCCTTTGGCCTTCCCAATGGGGCTGTCGAGGGACTTCTGAGACAAGCAGATAGCTCCATGATAGCTCTAGCTCAGTTTTTGTGTCCTGCACCTTGTTCTCAGTATCTTAACATCTTATACCAAACAGGAGCTTCTAAAGCTGTGGGGGAAGGGTAATTTCTTATTCTGAAACACTCTCCATTGTGTTGAATTAACACTTGTTTTGTTACAGTTTATTTTTATGGCTACCTCAGCCAGATCTATATTATAGGTATAATCAGATTATAAAAGAGGCAGCAGTTTGCCCACAAGACATTTTTCCATACACACTTGATCAGAAATGGGCTGTTTGTACTGGCCAGGAGTTTTGGTTATTCATCAAAGCAGCAGGCACAGCCTCCTCTTAACAGGTGTGAGGTGCCAGACATGACGAGAGAGAAATTTCTTTCTAATAAGAATGTGACATGAATAGTGATGATAGGGAGGAATTGGGCCCACCGCATCTCAGGGAGATGACTTTCCGTACTGTTGTTGCATGTGTGGGGTACTTACAGCATATTTCAGGTTTTGTGATGGGATGTTGGCTTTAGGAAGCCTTTTCCACTCAGGAGGTTGTTGACAGTGTTCTTAATTCATTTCACACGTGCAGGAAATGGTGCAGTATTCACTTGCAGTAACAGAGAAAAAGCCTACTCCTTTAATGATGGTGTTTTCTCATGATTTTTTCAATCTGTTTATACAGAGATAGTAGGTGTAGACTTTTTTCAAATTTTGTGTGAGATGTGTTAACGTAATTTGTTAAAACCACCCCTTGTATGTAATTATATTTATTAACACTGGACTAGGTAAGACTGGATGATATGTAGAAGTATAAATACACTAGAAATAGAAATTAATCAACTTGGATGACTTAATTTCTGTAAGGGTTCTAAACTTTTACCCTTGTGGAGGGTTGACAGGGGGCTTAAACCATAAGTGTACTGTTCTGTTGTTAAATGTGTTCTTCCTATGTTACAGAGAGTTCATCAATTACATGAAGCGATCCCGACCCTTTTATGCCTCTATAGCAGAAAGGCTGTGTGATGGAGACCTGGTGATGAGAGACAGCTCAACCTGCTGGAATGGAGAGGATGTTGTAGAAAGGTAAAGTTACGAGTAAAAGTTTTCCCTAACGGTGAAAAAGGTGACTTCATATCCTTCTGAGGGTTCAGAAGTGTTCTGAGACATTGTAGTCATCATCAAGTGTCTCCTTCATAGTGAACTTGATGCTTAACTGAGCAAGGGTTTTGCTAAAATAAAGGGTTGTTAATGCTGAGTTTTAGGTATCTGTATTAAATACAGTGGAACACTTCCCTGAATGGCTGCTTTGAAGAGTCCCTTTCTTTCACTGTAGAGAGACAGCTCTTTGTCTGTAGAGAGGTCTTACCCTCTAAAGCTCAGTTATCAAGCAGTACCTCCGTGACTGACTGGAGGTCCCTTCCAGTCTGCTGTTTATAGGCTCATTAGTGCAGAGCTGATAAACTGCTGTTTGGCCATAATTAGATGTTTGGCCATAATTAGAAAACACGCAGCTCTTCCTGCAGAGGTGTCAGAAAAATACAGTGACCAGACCATTACGTTTTTAAAGGATTTCCCTGCTATTTCTTTTCAAAGTCTCTGACATAGCATTTTGAATAACAACTGTTTTTGGAATGGCCCAGCATCTTTACCAGAGCATGTTCTGTAGGAATTCTTATAAAGTAACCATTAATAAACGTGTTGTTCCATGTGGATAAAGCAGCTAGAAGCTCTGTAGGGTGAAAAGATATTTCTAGTTTGTCAGCTAAATTTTTTCCCCTCTGTGTTTTATCACAGTCTTTTCCCATCACCCTTTAGAATCCAAACTGGAAAATACACTTGCACTCTCCATGAGCTAAACTTTTTGCTGTCATTTCTCTTACTCTGTATAACATGAGGCAACATTGCCCTGAGGAGAAAAAGAAGTATTCAGAATACAACTATATCTGCTACTATCACTGTCAAAGTATACATCACTTTTTGCAATGAGAGCTGTTTGGAAGTGTGCCAGTGAATGTTTTCCAAAAATGTCTTTTTGTCAAAACCGAGATATTCCATGGGATTGTGTTGGCTTTCATGATGTTTCTTTTTGAAGTGTATTTTGTGGTCTGTAGCAGTTTTAAAAGATAAAGTTCTAGCATTCTGTTTTCTTGCTTTAAAGCAATTTTCATGATTGAAAATTGTTTTGTAGGAAATTATGGAATAATTCCAATGTGGAACAGACAGAGATATTACAATTATAGGCTGTCCCATTAAAGGGAGTTCTGACTCCCACACAGCTCTGCTTAGATTTTTTATGTGTAAATAACTTCAGCTTAATTACATTTGAGATATTCAGAGATAAATACATGTCTAACACATTCAAAGATAACTTTAAAGTTTAATATTTCAATGTATATTGGCATTACAAATTAATTGTAGAAGCATATATTTGAAGATTTTGGCAACAATGCCATATTCTAAATATTAATGTATAGTGATTGTAATACTGATTGAAGTTTTTACTGTAAAAGTAATGGAGAGGAAGTGGGGAGAATGTAATTTTTAATCAGTATTTCCATTTCAGAGTCCCTTTTGCTTGTAAGGTGTTGCTGTTAACTTTTAGGACAAACAGCTTTGTGGCCAAAAGAAAAACAAGAAAAGCAAAACCAAGAAAAACATTTTCTGTATCAACTCTCTGATCAAAAAATTAAATCAAATTTTAGGTTTAATTTTTATCCTATTTTGTTTAAAAAAAGAAAGCCACTTAAATTACTGATATACATGTTTTAGAAAGGTATGAAAGGGAAAGCTGCTGTTTTTTTCCTTTGCCAATCTGTAACTTTCCCAGAACTGGAGACATATGGAAAAGTTTCAGGTTTGAAAAGGGTGGGAAGCCAGGAAAAGTGGCAGGGAAAAGACTAACAAGATCCCTCATATTTTGAATTAAAAAGCAAAAAGAATGGGGGAAAAAAGAAACCCTACACTCCAATAATGACATCAACAACAACAAAAAAATCCCACCACCAAACCCTGAAATATGGATTTGTAGTTAACATACTCAATGGGAAAATTAGAAAATAAAAGTTTAAATTCACACGTTTAATCAGACAGCAATATGTATATATTTATCAGTTCTGTCGCAGTATTGATTGCCTTAAAAGGAGGAGACATTCCGGACAGCCTGCACTGCCAGCAATGCTACACAGCAGCACAAACATGGCACCTGCTTGCTGGCAAATTTTACTCCCTTTCATCATGTGTTTTATAGGCTGGACTTGTCACCACTCCTCCCCGCATGAGAAATAAACCTGTCCTGGTGATGCCTGAAGATACATTTCTCTTTGTTCTTTCTCCCTTCCCAGGAGACCAGAGGATTAAATATCAGAAGTAGTAAACAGCTCTGAACTCAAAATAGAGCCTTATTCTTAACTCTGTATCAGAAAATAAATCTCCCCAATTAATCTGGTGGATCTCTTGTGAACCTGAGTTTAAGGTTACTCAGGCTGTGGAACTGGCAAAAGCTGCGGTTCCTGTTTCCTCGATGCTTCTTGCATTTCATAATGCTATTTGAAAGCTGAGTGATATTTATGCTGCATGCTAATTAGCATTCAAGCTCTTTAGGAAAAACAAACTCAACCTTTAAAAACAATTTGACACACAAATGCAGCCTGAAACAGTATGAAATTACTAGTCAGAAATGGGGATTGTGCATTCAATTAGTAGAGAGGGCACTTGAGGTCTGTCAGGGGATCTGATAAACGGGATTCTCATTGTACTTTTTTGTTTTATTATAATTCTCTGGATTGGGTTTTATTATGTTTAAATCAATGCACTAGCAGGCAAAAAAACCAAAACAAAACTTGAGCTGCCAGAAAATACACCATAAAAAGAAATGTTATTTCTTCAAAAAGAAAACATACACACACAAAAAAAATACACCAGGTTGTTTCCACTGGTTTCAGAATATGCTTCTGGCCTGCTCTTCAGATGAACAGCTTTGCTAGGCTGTTCATGGCTTTGCTAGGAATCCTCTAGTGTCAGTTCAGGGCCTTTGAGGACATTACAAATACTTGCACCAGGAGTACTGTCTTTCTCTTCCTTACTTGTTTGAGCAACTTGTTCCTGGAAAAAGACTTCATATAAGAAATAGTCTGTGAGGCTAATAAGTGGTCTGAGTATACAAAGAATGCTCAGAAAAGATGAGGCTAGAGCAGAAAAAGTGGAAAAGTATTTTGCAAAGTGAAGCAAGCTTGGAGAAATTTCTGTGCTGCAACCTTTCTATCCTGGCAGTGTGTCAGATGATTATCTCAATACCATGTCAGTAGAAGAGATGGCAGGAGAAGTTGACAGTGTGAACCATTATGCCCTGCCAGGACCAGACACCATTCACCTAAGAACTCTAGAAGGACAAAAGGCTAAATAGTTGAATTACTCATTGTGATACTGTATTTTCTTTAAGACTGCTCCAATAGCAGATGATGGAAAGATGTGAAATGTGAAGCCATCATTGTATTTTTAGCAAAATAAGGATTTCAGAAAGATGTGGCCAGTAAACTTGGTATGTAACAGTAAAATCTGTAGAAACTATATACAGATGAATATGATACTTAGGGAAAGGAATCACATGTTGAGAGTCTTTAGAAGGAGACAAGAAGCATGTAGATGTGGTAGATTGCTATAGTCTGCTTGGATTTCTGATAGATATTTGATAAGATCCTTCACACAAGGCTGGTAGAGATGAAAATAAGGGTAGGTAATAGATGGTTGTAAGTTATAGTAGAAAGAGGTCACCAGTGGCAGTGCATGGGGATTTATGCTGGAACCTGTGCTGTTCATCTGTCATAAAAGACCTGTGAAGGGGAGTGAATACTGAGGTGATGGCATGTGCTGATGATACTAAGTTATCCTGGGTAGAAAAAATAAGGGTCAACTGTGGTTAATTGTGGGAGGAACTCATGACATGGAATGACTAGGCAATAAAATGGCATGTGAAATTCAAAACGGACAAATGTAAAGTGATTCACATAAGAACAATCCAAATGTTACGTACAGAATGGCGTGCACTGAGGTGCCTTTCACTGCTCCAGGCACATGGTGTCTGCAGTTCTTCTGTCGCCCAGGCTCAGATAGAGCACAACTGCAAATGTACAGGGGGAGCAACAAGGAGGAGGATCAATGGCATGAAATGGATTCTGTATGTGGAATGGCAGACACTCAAGCCTGATGCAGAAAAGATAGAAAGGGAATATGATAGTGGCCTATAAAAATCATGTGTGTTGTGGAGATGCTGAATAGGGATTTGTAGTTCACTGTCCCTTTCATTACAAGAACAATAGGCATCTTCTTAAATTAATAAGTGACAGCTTGAAAACAGAAGCAGGTATTCCTTTGCTAAACTTTTGGTTAAGCTGTGAATATTCATGCCTCAGGATGTTTGGATGTTTAAAAAAATGGAGGAATTCATGAGCAAATTCAGCTCATAGAAGAACAAGTTGTAAAATGACTATCTGAGCAGATATGAGGCAACCAGGTGCCACATCCAAGTCTCATTCTCTGAGAGCTGAGGCAAAAGGGTTAGACAAAAGATTTCCTCTGGTCACCCTTAGGCAGCTGCTCCCAAGGGCTTCTTTTCTGTAGGGGCTAAACTGCAGGAACCTTCCTCTCCTCAGAAATATCTCTTCAACTAAGCTAAATGCTGGCATTGAATCACTTTCTCCATTCTCCCTGGCTGCAGTAGCTAAACAGGATTTGCTGTCTTGGGTCTCAGCCTCATAAATGGCAGACTAGTACACTACAGTGCCCAAGGACTTTCCCAAAAGCTCATCTTGAGCTTTTCTGTTGATATCAGAATTACATCTTTGCACAAAACATGGATTCCCCTTTAGAACACTTTTTTATGAAGTCTGGCTTTTTGTGAAGTCTTAGCTGGAGTAGGGTAGCTTTATCAGAGACAGCTCTTTCTGCTGCTAGAGAAGGGAAAAGGAGATGTGGTCTCACTGGCAGGCTTTTGGGGTGTGCCTGTGTACAACAGATGAGTAATCCTGATTGGGAAATAGCACTTTAAGGGAACAGTGGGTTGTGAGTACTACATTAAAGTCAGATAATAATTCAGTCTTTCCATCTCTGCCTGCCTACTTATCTCTTGCAGTTTCTATTTCAAGAGAGATGACACAATCATAAATAATAAACAGACAAGCAGTAATCTGTGTATAGAAGAATTAAAACATTGTGAGTGTAGTTGGCATTCATTATAGCCAACTCTAGGCACTGCATATACTCTCCCACTCTTTCCCCATGGCTGTGCCATTAGTTCTCAGAAAGAGGCTGATTGCAGTCTGAAAACTATCAACTGCACTGCTCAGGCTTCAAGGCTGGAGTGTGAAAACTGCTCAGCAGCATGTTCAGCAACCTCAGCACTTGCCTTTCAGATATCAGTGACAGCCTCCTCCTTTGTCCGGGCTTAATCCTGAAGCAAAGACAATGTTGCAGCATTGCTCTGCATCCCCTGAGCTCTGCTAGAAGGCGTCTTCTCAGGGCAGCCCCCAAAGACATGTTCCCCATTTATCACATAAATGGATGTGTGCCTTTAGCATGACCATTTCAAAGACACTCCTGCCACATGACCAATGTGTCAGGATCTCTGGATTGTTGAAAGTTGAGAGGTCTGCACATGACTCATGTTAGAGCACAGCTGGCTGTGTGGCGGGACTGTCCAACAGAGGAATAGACATGAAAACCTCTTATGTTGCTGCTACAGAGGGTGGTGTCATTTTATGAGTTGAAATTTAGAGGCTGACAGATGCTAGTGAGGACTGTAAGATTGCTGCTACCATTTCAAATCTTTTTCCTTCTAAGGAATGAGCACTTGCAATTACTTTGGTTTACTCTAAAACGCACACCATCTCTATTTTGATGTTCCAGTATGCAAAAACCAGCTTGAGTCTTATAGGAGGAAAATGTGAGCTAGTAGTGAAGAAGAAAATTAAGTGACTGGCTTCATTATTAGCAGTGGTGGATGCTTGGGATCTCTGTAATAAAGCCCCTTTTTTCTCATGTGCTGAAATATGCTTTTAGGCTGTGTCTCCAGTGCACAATAGGCATGGATCCTCAGAGAAAGGGATGGTGCTGCTAACCTAATGCCCACAATATCTATACTTTGGAGGTTTTACTTCAGACTAGCTCTGCTGCATTCCTGTGGACTGAACGGCACTGGCATCCTTGAAGTGCACCCTTAGTTTCGTTGAAAAAGAATCTGGTTTTGATACTGCTCTGCAATATAAACTGGAGTGTGAGAAATGGTGACACTCAGGGGTTTAACTGAAAAGTATAAACCTGATCAGAACTAACATGATAATGTAGACACACCTGGTGGTCACCTGGACACCTGCATTTGAAGTTTGGGGTCTGAAACTTTAACTGCCTCAAACAGTAAATACTTAGAGGCTGTAATTAGCATGTATATAAAGAAGTTTGTTAAAAAATTGTATTAACACAATCTATTGATGCAGTTAGTCTATGGTGACAATTTTGGTAGCACACTGTCCCTATCGGTGAGGCGGTGTAGTGCTTCAGAGCTGTCAGACTGGGTGACTCACAGGTTTGCTGCTTTCTGAAGAACTCAGCAGAAATGTCCCATCCCAGAGCTGAGCCAGCCTGCCTGCGCTGGATGTATGAAACCTAATCAGATCACAGCAGGTACTGATGTGGCTGCAGGTAGTAACCTGAATCTAGGCTTTTGGCTGCTTTTGATGCTATATTTTCCATTTACAAAAAAAAACAATCCAAAACCTGTTAGAACAGTGTCAACCTTCAGGTTGACTCTGAAAAAGAAAGCTTTCAAAAGTTTGGCAGAGAAATTTTTCCTTGGAAGAAGCAAATCTGAATCATAACCCTGATGTGCAGCAGCTTTACATGACTTTTTCTAAGGAAAGGGTCATGACACTTCTAGGTCAGTGAGACATTTTACAAGTTACAATTGCACTGTAGATATGCCGTTTGTCTTAGGATTTATTGCTACTTGATGCCTAACTGTGGAACAGATTGGAAGTTTCTACAGAATTAGGGGGTTGAAGAAAGGAATGTTGCCCTTTTTTTTGCCTTTTTTTTTGAGTGAGTGAGTGACAGGATTGCTAGCTGCTTCAGAGATTTTTCTTTTTCCAGGCTCCTCTTCATGCCACATGATTATTTTTTCACACACGAAGCCAAAGTAAGAGGAGTTCAATTAACAGGAGTTTGGGCAAGCCAGTAGTGGCAGAATACTTTTGAAAACTTGGGAGTTAAAAATGTGTGAAAGGAAGAGTAGATTTACGAAGTGGCATGTATTGATGTTTAAATGTCTCAACAAATCTAGACAATTCTGTCTCTCATTGTATTTTTAGCAGTCTTAAGTCAAACACTAGTTTGACTAGCAATCACAGGATTTGATGGAATGAATCTCTAGCGGAACAGAGGAGCTGTAGTGGTTGTTGTGGCCTTCTGATCTGTACTGCATTTGTGAAGTGGCTTAGGGAAGTCATGAAGAAATAATAGACTGTGTCCAGAAGAAATGGACATTGCTGGGATTTTTTTTTTTTGTTTGCCACGGTCATCAAAATATTTCTAAATTAAATGAAATGCTGCCTTAAATCCTGATGGTTATGCAATGTTTCATCATGTTCTGACTAGGTCTTCAAAAAATACTTTGGAACTACTATTTCTGGTTCTAAATCTGGTATCTTGGACTACTCTCTCCTTCTTTGAAATAAAAAGGTATGTTCCTATAGGAACAGAATTGGGAAGTCCATATCTTAAAGAGCCTTGCTTCAAACCAAAATATCTGTTACGTTAATTGTATTTAAATGAGAGATCTGTTATAAATGAGAGATCTCTGTTAACAGACTTCACTATTCACACTGAAGTTTAAGGCTGTTTCTCATGTTTTCTATCCCCCACAGAGAGAACAAAATAGTGGTAACGTTTGTTTAGATTATAAATCAGAGGACAAATAAACCTGAAAAGCTTATTCCCCTTCCAGGTTTTTGCATCTACTTATTTGAAACAACTACATTTTGAATGCTGAGCCATCCGTTTCTGCGGTCAGCTCCTTATTGTGCAACACTTAATAAGCAGACTATATGAGTTTGATTTCTCAGAATACTTTTGAGAAAAGCAATCTTCCATACTCTCATTTTTTTCTTTCAGGCAAGACAAGGAAGAACTGAAATGTAGTTACAAGTCCAAACAAGCTGAGTACTAGTGAGTTTGAAGAATGCTGTTTCTTCCATAGTCTTAGCTGCTCTGCAGCCCAGTTTTACCATTTTGGGTAATCTCATTTTTTAAAATCGAAAACCAAAACCAAATTCTCTCCCTATTGCTGAGAAACTATGACATTATGACCATATGCAAAATATTTTCAAATATGGAAATACTGGAAAAGGAGAGAAAGAGAGGAAGAATTCTTCTTCCTGTTGCTAGGCATCTTCTTTCCTCATTTGTAGCAAGTAAAGCATTTTTGGACACATGACTGGTTGTCCCATCAAATCCCCCTGAACTGCTATCATTACTTTTACTCTTAACTAAAGATTTGTGCATATATGTAGTCTCTATAACCAGGAATTAGAGCTAGCATTATAAAGAACAGCTGTAAAGTATGCTTTAAGCCAGTGTAATATTGGTTATTTTTCTGTCTATTTACCCTTTTTTTCCATCTGTCAGGCTTAACAGTTGTTGAGCTCTAACCATTTCTAAGTTGGAACCTACATATAATAGTTGGATCAGAAGATCAAACTTAGCTTTATTTGGAGCGGGGAAAGACAGACCTTTGTGAAAATGACTCTAGGGAATTTTGTGTTTGTTGCCTTTCAATTTCAAGAGGAAATTTCCTGAGTTTCCAAATGAAAGGGTCTTTCTCTTATTGCCAGTTAGCTTCATCTGAAATAGTCTTAATGATGGCAGAAGAAGTAGAATGATTCAGCTGGTCAGACACAGCTTTCTATTGCACAGAACCCATCATCGTTTCAGATGTGTCTCTTTAGGTGTGTATGGGTGGATTTTATCTGGAATAGGTTTCTCTGGATGTGGCAGATTTTGCCGTTGGTATTGCATTAAAATGTTTGAGACAGGCTAAAGTCCTTATTCTCATTTCTCCAAATCTGCCTTGGTTTTGTAGTGCTATGAGGAGTTAAAAGGCAGTAAAAACATGTTCATATCACTGAAGTCTACAGGTTTGACATATAGTGCCCTGATTTGGCGGGGGGCAGAGGGAGAGGTTCTTTTACAGCAACTGCTTTTCAGATTGGAGTCACTTTCTCAGGAAATTTCAAGTGTAACATTTTGGGGTTAAAAACTTGCATATAAAAATGGCTTTTAAACCAGATTACTGGGAATATAAGAGAATTATGTTTTGTAACACTCAGTAGGAGCCCACACTTCTTTTCCTTCCTCCTCTCCTCTGTCCTTTACTTGTTTTTCTTGGAATTTTGCATGAAGTGGAGAGATTAGGGGACACCTGTCCACAGGCTTGAGCAGATCATGTCATGGGTTGTTAGGTTCTCAGGGGCTGTGCAAGCTGGCTGAGAAAGGAAGTGGCAAATCACAGTGACTTCCTTTTCTCAAAATACATTCCTTTAGACACTTTCAGTTTTTATGAGTTTAGCATTTTTATTGTCCCCTTTCTCATTTTCTTAGACTCTAGCAAGCAGCCATCTGGATATGGAAAACAGAGATAATCATTTAACCCTAGCATACTTAAAAAGCCTTTAGCTTCTGTTATTCTTGTGCCATCAGTGTAAACAATTTCTGGAGATATACTTGTTACTCTAAGTTGTAAAAAGCTATATCTTTTTGCAGTATTTTGCAGTATTTCGCAGTTTTTAGGGTATTTTCCAGGACTTGTGGTGTTTTTGTTGGTGTTTTGTGGGTTTTTTTGTTTGTTTGTTTGATTGTTTGTTTTTAATCCTGTAGAATAAACTAAATACACTGTGTTGGAAGTGACCATTTAAGACATAAATTTGCCTGAGCTTACCCTTCAGAATGATGCAGAGCTCTGACAGGCTTTGAATGGCATATTATGTGTCCTTCTGTCAGGACACATGAGGGGTGAGTGTTAAAGTTCATTGCCATGCAAGCATGTAAATGTTAATAAGGTTGCTAATTACCTCCTGCACAGCCCCAATCAACCATAGGGAGGAGAGATGGCAATGGTTAATAGCTACACCTCACCATATGGAAACTCATCGTGGGGCCAGGGAACCCCAATTCGGGGACTTTCTGCTTGCCACCTGCAGTAGCAAGCAAGTTGTACTAGGAGAAGAACAACAACAACAAAAAAAAGCCCTGAGGCTCAAGATTTAGGAAGACAAGCTGTGATTGATCATAGTGCAGAACAGGAGCAGTCAGAGCACTCTCTGTATTTTCTGGTCTGAGACTGGACAATGTGCAGTTACAGTTGAAACCCTTTACCTTCAATATTGGTGACCTATGAAATACAGGCAGCTGGTCCCAGGCAGGTTATGGTGAGTACTTGTGAAACAGTTGAGGTGAGTGTGGAAACCAAAGATGAAGGTAGCTCAATGTTTTCCTTATTCAGGCCAAATTTAGGTCTGCTGTTAGCCAACTGTCGATGTGAATAAAGCATCCTGACGAACTCAAACTTGATGACACAGATTTGAATTTGCCCCATGTTCCTCTAATGTCTGTCTCGTAAAATGAACAGCCACTGCTCTGAGAATATTTAAGTAATTTTTATGCGCAGGTTTGTGATGTGTTTAAAGATAGACTGTGATAATTTGCTGTTGGTAAAGCTTGCCCTTTCATATGAGGAAGTAAAAATCTGGAGTTGGGCTAGTCAGGAGGAGAATATTCACTTTCTCTGGGCTATATCAGGTGTTTAGGGATGATATTGTGTTCTGCTATCTGAGTTGGTCTCTTCCCTGTTCCTGAAAGCAAATAAGTTAAAAATCAGCAAAGGACAACACTGGGCCCTGGTCTCCCAGTTCACTTTCTTTCAAATGGGAAAATAAATCCTGCATTTTCGGTCACTGAAAGTTAGACATTTTGCAGAAGTAAAGACAGAAAGGTGTCATATAGAAACTGTTTACCTTTCTGTTATAAACATACATACTTTATCTGCTCTACAAAATATATCCATATGAGTTTGATTAGATTCAGATGAATAGATCAAAACTGACCCTGTAGGACATGTGGTGCCGGTGCCAGGCCACAGAATATGAAGGGAAGAGGAAGAGTTGTAGGAAAATCAATCACATAGTGTAGGTAGGGGGTATGTGGAGGTCATGGAAAGGCACAGAGGCTTTATTAACTTCTGTGGAATACTCTAGATTTATGCTTGACTGCTGAGAAGAAAGTTTCTAGAATTAAAGCTTTGGGATCGGTCATAAGGATGGAAAAGCCAGTATGTTTAATGTGCCGATTCTACTCTCCCCTGCTTTAGTTGAGAGCATTTTTCAAATTACAGTACAGTCCTATGAATTAAAAATATATGTCCTTAGAACCATAGTTCCCCTCAGCTTGGAAGGGACCTCAGGAGGTCTCTGGTCCAACCTCCTGCTAAAAGCAGGGGCTGCTATGAGATCAGATCAGGTTCCTCAGGGCTTTGTCCAGTCTGGTCTTGAAAACCTCCAGTGATGGAGACAGCATCAGCTCTCTGGGTGACTTGTTCCACTTCTTGACTGTCATCGTGGTGCAAAATTTTTCCCTTATATCCAGTCAGAACCTCTCTAATTTCAAATTTTATCTGTCGTTTCTTGTCCTCTCACCATATGCACCACAGAGTGTTTGCGAACCTGTAATTCTTGAAGGCCATGCTGCCAGCAAACTAACAAGCACCAGTGTTTAGCAGACTCTCTTAATAGCTGTCAGATGCATTGAGAGACACAGCAACCTGCATTATTTTCTGTTTTTACAAGGTGAGAGACTTCACTGATGATGGAAAGAAGCAATTATATTTTAAACACAGAGCATTATGCACAGAATGAGATTAGAACTGTTCCTTACCCCCAGTCACTAACCTGTAGTACATACGATATGAAATAGTGCAACCACAAAGGACTGTGCTAGTTTTTAAAAGATGCTCACAAAGCAATATCTATTTCACTAAGAAAACATAGGAATATAAGGAAATAAATGCCTCAATAATGAGATAATATTTGTCTTTCTTGTTTCTAATAGGAATAAATTCAATTTCAGTTCAATTTTAGAGAGGATTTCTTAAAAAGATGTTAGGCAGCTTTCACTTAGGAACAGAAAATATAATCCAAATGAATTTGTAATATCTTGTGAAAGTGAAGCTGTTTCATTGCATTTCACCAGTGCCAGCAAACAGAAAAATAATTGGTTAGCATTGGATGTTTTATATGTATATAACCCCTATGAAGTGATTTCTTATGAAAACGAAGCACACAAATTCAACCAACAATCTGTGTTCAATCTGCAGGAGTTATTAAAATGCCATATAATAATGCCTGGATGGCTTTTATTCTGCAAGATCACAGAGGCCAACATAGTAAGCTGATACTAATTGAAGGAATTACATATTTAGTGCCAGAAAGGACGTCACTAAAACATCTCCCGGGGGGTTATGGTATATACATATGTAGAAAGGAATGTCTTCTGTGGTGATTTGAGATTAGTGCCATGTAGGATCCTGTGGTTAGATTACTCTTCTGCTTCTAGTTCTGACTCTATAAAAATCATGAGCTGTTACATCTTTAATCACACGGGAGAGGAGAGGGGACTGTCTTTCTAACAATGAACAGACATGTTATCATGCCATTAAATAGTTAGCAGAAAACTCCTTAGCTGTATTTGTTTGACGACAGTCTCACTCTAACTAAAACACAGAATGGGGAAAAAAATGGAATTAGGAAAACTGCTCCCTACTTGTAAAATTGTACCTAGTGAATTTCAGTGCTGCAAATACTTTTTGGACATATGGACAACAGGAAGGGGCGATTGTCTCGAAAGCTGTTACATGTCACCAGACTTCTCCAACTCTTGAGATTACTTTATAGTTTACTATTGATTACCACAGTAGTTATTTTTCTCCACAAATTGGGAAGATGTATTTACTACTTCTGTCAAGGGCCATTTCTAATATTGCACAAGACTAAGCTGTCAGGCACAGGCTTTCAGCCTCAGTTTTCTGTTCGGTCAAAAGGATACCTGTTACGCTTTTGGGACCATCTGCAGTGCTGTGTTTAAGAACGAGGTTACATAGCTGAAAAGTAAGTGGTCATGAAATACCTTATATGTGTCCCGTAACTACTTGTGAGTAAGGTACTTCCTCTGCTGCAGAAGAGCTATCAAGATCAAAAAGAATATGTTCCACAGTTGCTGTACTGTATCGTGAGACCTGATACCTTTTGAATTCCAGAGAGAACTCTTGAAAAATGAAAGATTGCCCCTAAAGAGCCCTTCCCAACTCTGATGCTGCAGCCAATGGGTGTAGCTTTGTGAGTTCAGTTTTTACTGTGTGAGTATGCATGCAGTGTGGGTATGAGCAACAACACGCTAAAGTACAGTCTGGATCAAAGCCATATGCTGAAAACAGGTATTGTTTTACACACTACATATATATACAATCTTTCTCCTTACACTATAAAAGAAACTTTTACAAGCATGCATAATTACTTTTAGTAGCAAGCCCTCCCTCCTTTCCCCCTCCATTGTGAAAACCAGCCACCAGAGGGAAGGAATGATTGCATGCACGCCTGTGTACATCTGCAACATTGTATTAAAGCTTCTTGTGGCGCTTCAGTGCATTTATGTAAGGATTTTCTGTTAACTAGTAGAATCCTGACTAAATGAGGAAAGAATTATTTGCTCCTGGATTGTATGACTTCTGAAAATTAATGTTTGGGTTTGCAAATATGAACTGAGTTTCCATTGTTGAGGAAAGATTTATTAGTTTGGTCAGAAACTTAAGAAATTTTTTATGGTTTTGACCAGAAATCATGTTTTCTGGTGAAACTTTCTATTAGGAATATAGGCTCTTTAAGTCCCTTCCCTCCTCACCACAATGTTTAAAAAGGTCAAGGCATGTCTTCACTATGACCCACACCGAAAGAGTGTGTAAAGAAAAGTGACAGAAGTCAATGATGTTTGCACATGATAGCTATCTCATGAATACTTGTGACAGATGATTTGGCTGGATGTCATCTGCACTGATCTTTGTAATTTAAACTGATTGAGTCTGTATGCTTAAAGACTTGATTTTTTTGTTTGTTTTGTAGGTTTTTTTATGCAATGATAAAGGAAAGAAAATTTTAAGGATTTCAGTCCTGGAAACTGTTAATAGATTGATCTCAGTTTAGAGATTTCATTAAATGTAATTATGTGCCAGCTGTTGGGAGAAAATTTAACACCAAAAAGGAGCAACATGTTGAATTATCCAGCACCAAGTACAGATGAGAAGTTAGTGTGAGTCAGAAGGCAAGTTTTGTACTAAGGTACAGAAATAAAAAGAGAGAAAGAGAAAGCCAGTAGCAAGTATGTCAGTTTTTCATGTCGCACAAAAAGAGCACAAGAAGCCTGATTCAACGCATGAGTAACTGTTCACCCAAGGTCTGTTTGTGAAGTTTGATAGAACGATTTGTGGTCCTCACTTCTCTTGGACTGGACTGCTGTGGAGTTTGGATGATTGAGATCTTGTTACTTAACTTGGTGCACGTCGTGCATGACCTCTTGGTAGACAGCAGGCCATTCTGGTGCCCAGTCTGGGTTTGGGGTCACTTCAGGAACTCCACTGGCAGCTTCACTAAACTATTTACAGCTCAGCTTTCAGGAAGAGCTGAGAAGCTACCGCCAATATTCTGGTGCTTGTCTTAAAAGCTTTGTTTTTCTGCTTTTTATTTTAAAGTTGCATTTCGGCTTGTGTGTCTGTGCATAGCATACTGTTAAAAAAAAATCATCCTGATGTGGTGAATGCGGTTTTCTGGATTGAGTCATGGTGACTCCATGCCCACTGCTAGTTAAGTATGAACTGCTTGTTGGACACAGTCCTTCTTTTGCATAATCACACTCTCATCTTGCAGTGTTAATAGTAGGCTTTCTCCTTTGTAGTTAATATTGTTACTGTGATAGGTTCAGGTAATTTATATTGATGGTTCAAGTCAGTATTTGAAAAACATTTCTGTAAATACAAATAGGGATTTGACTTGTGACGGCCTCTTTTTAACATCGTAGCATTAAGCATTTTCTGTCAGGTTGAAGGAATTGAATACAAATTAATACTGGTTCTCAAAGTTTCTTGGGGGACACTTGTGGATTTGGTGTCTACTCAATGACTTACTCCTTTTGATTTAAATATTCTGTGGGGCAGGACTTCGAGCAGAATATATGGAAGAATAAATCTTGTCATAGTCATCTAGGTTGCTCCAGTGGGGCAGTATTTTGCAGATGCAATGTGTAACGGGGGCTAATTTGATACTACCATAGTATCTCTTTTATTTTTTTGCTTTGGGATGTTCTTTATTGAAGAGTAATAAAAAGGAATGATGGGCAGGTACTCTTTCTTTAGTATCCTACTTTTTCTATTTATTTTCTTCAGAAGAAGGAAAGAACAGCCCTTACTTAGTAAGAAAACTGAAACTTTCCAATTAAAATAGTACAGTAATAATATGGTAGTGTTCCAATCATTGAAACTCTTCTAACAAAAACAATCCAGACATGGTTAAAGTCTATGGAAAACATTCAAGATAAAGTTTATTTTCTTGTGCAGAGTCCAACATAGTGACTTTTTACCCATTCCTATTAGCAAAGGTCACAGACAAAGTCCCATTGAAAGGTAGAAAGATAAAGTCTTCTCTGATCCTTCAGTCTGTCTTAGCCAACGATTCTTTCAGTAGGGAAGTTCATTGTCGTTCATTTGCAATGGGTATGTAATACAGTAGTATCAACAAGAAAAAGAAAATCCTGTCTTAGCCTAGAGATATATTGGACTGAAAATTTATTCTTCAGAATATCAGTTAAATGAGATATCAGTAAGAATGCTTTTAATACTGATATACCTAATCCTTTCTCCTAAAACTGTAGGGTAGAGTCACAAGTCTGGTCCTTTTATCTGTTGGATGAATGTGGATAACATATGATCTTTGGTTTTTGGTACTTCTCAGAACATTGAATGTCTGTGCTGCCCCAGAGCACACCGCTTTTCTGAGCAGTATACAATTTAATACAAAGACTTTTAAATTTCCAGACCAATCCCTACAAAGTCTTACTATTGCTCTGTATTACCAGAATGGGTGTATCTAAAAGAATTTGCTCTACAAATTGTAGTGTTTTGTGTAACTGTTAGAATGTGATGTCTTGATAGGAGTGAGACAAATACCAGCAGGTGTACATAAAAAACTTTTGGACGTTATTTCAAGAAGAAAGTGAAGATGTAAAAGTAACAATGTATTAAAAAAAAAAAAAAGAGTTGGAGGTGAATTTTCTCATTCTCCTTTGCTAGTACTGTGTCCCAGCAGTGAGGAAAACAGCATTTGTAGACTACCTACAGTATGAGCAGGTCAATGGAAAAAAACCCATGCATTAAATTCTTTGGACTTTGAAGCAGGCCTTTAGGAATCAGTCAGTGTTTTAACACAGCCTATCAAATAAATAATAAATTTTACATTTTTCAAACAAAAGTGAATACTTTGGGAAAAAGTGTTGCTGTGATAAAAACCTGTATTTGCTTAAATGAAAGTATTTTAGTGGAAATGCAAAAAATCTCTACTTAATAGCTAAGCTGCTGTCAGCCTATTTCGTTTGTTCCCCTTGAAGATATGAATAGTTATCCTGCTCTGTAACAGCTCCTAGCCCTCCTTTCACCTTGGTGCCTTGTTCAAATACTCAATTACCTGTTAGTCATAGCAGATGATACTGTTTCTCACACACTCTCTACTGTTCTGATATCTCAAAGCCTTTCTGTGTACAGCTTGTGGTACTTGTATTTATGCCCTCGATTCAGCACACCATTTCAGCAAGAGCCTGGCAGTAACAACTTGAGTGATCTCGTAGAGGTCAGTAGAATTGTTCGTTGTGTGGGCACGTGCTTCAGTTTGAACTAAATTAGATATATGTTGAACTAAATATACTTGACAATTTGATCCAGGTTTTACTGTGCTAGAATGATCTTCCTGTAAATTGTCATTAAGGTAAATTAGGCCTTCACGTTGGTTTTATTTGTGTTTACAGGTGCTTTGTATCTAAAGGGTGGGTTAGAAGTCTGTTTCTAGTCCTATCCAAACCTGAATGTCAAAAACCATAAAATCATCTGCTTTTTGCTGGTTTCTGTTCCCTGTGTAGGCTTGGGGTAGATGCTGGCAAAATATCTTTGGTCTAGTGTAACGTGTGTATGATTTGACATATCCAGTCACAGCCAACTGCTTAGACAAATAGCTGTAGCAAGGTGGGGTAGAATCCAAAATTAGAGCTGGAGTCAGGGATAGGCATTTTTCTTTTATTGAACTGGTTTTCACTAGAAGATATTGATTCATAAAAAAAAAAACCAAAACAAGAAACTGGATTCTAGCTTGGAAGCCTGAAGAGTCACCCAGATCCCCAAGAAACCTGTTATGCTGTGGGGGAATTTGTCACTCTCTCCTGTTCAAACTGCTCTATGTATAAGCGATAAAGCATTTAACATGCCAGTGAAAGGAGAAAAGGGGCTGTTGTGTAGCTCTGTGGCTGGGGTACTGAGCTGCAGTGTGGGTTGCTTTGGTATAAATCTCAGCTTTAATAAGTGAGTATGTAGAGTGGAATGATATTATTCTCCTGTGTGAAAGGTTTGTGTTTTCTCAACACAGAACAGGTAAACTTTTGAAATGTTGATATTTTTGGCAGAATAAGAAAAGCATTGCTGCCTAATTCTATCCCAGAAATTGACCTTCCAATAAAACATGGTTATCTAAGCATGTTTGCTGACTACAACAGTATTCAGAGCCATGTTGTTGTGGTTTAGCTTCAGTCCGCAACTAAGCACCACACAGCTGCTCATTCACCCTCTGCCCCGGTGGGATGGGGGAGAGAATCCGAAGAGCAAAAGTAAGAAAACTCGTGGGTTGAGATAAGAACAGTTTAATAATTGGGAATAACAACAACAACAACAACAACAACAACAACAACAACAATAATAATAATAATAATAATAATAATAATAATTCGTAATGAAAAGGATAACAATAAAAGGGAGAGAGGGGAACAAAACCCAGGGAAAAAAAAAAGTGATGCAACCACTCACCACCCACCAACTGATGCCCAGCCCGTCCCCGAGCAGCGATCACTACCCCCCCGGCCAACTCCCCCCAGTTTCTATACTGAGCATGACGCCATATGGTATGGAATAGCCCTTTGGCCAGTTTGGCCAAACTATCTTGGCTGTGCCCCCTCCCAGCTTCTTGTGCACCTGGCAGAGCATGGGAAGCTGAAAAGCTTTACTAGTGTAAACATTACTTAGCAACAACTAAAACATCAGTGTGTTATCAATATTATTCTCATCCTAATTCCAAAACACAGCACTGTATTAGCTACTAGGAAGAAAATTAACCCTATCCCAGCCGAAACCAGGACACGTCTTGCGGTTAGAGGCAGATTTGCCTATAAGAAGCAGATCAGATGAGTAGACGCAAAGGCAGTTTGACAAATGGTAAATATCGTTTAAAAGTAGTTTAATTTATACATTGTTTATTACACACCCTCTCCATGTTATTGATATAAAACCATCTTGTTGTAGCTTTCCCTGTCTGATGTGTACTTTCACTGACCTCTGTTGTGATGGTTTTTAAAACAGATGATCTCTTCTGTTCTGAGAGTTTAAAATGCAAATATTCCCATACAGCTACAGAAAGAACCGTATGGATTTACGGTAATGAAGAAAATATGAGCTCTAATGGAAGGGTAGTAAGAAAGCCCAAAATACGTTCTTATTTTCAATTCCATATGATTAAGCCAGTGCCTCAAAGTAATTTATATATAGTATTTGATCCACAGTAATTATGTGGATATGCCATACTCTGTAGCACTTGCAGACTGTGCAGCTGATCCTTTCCTTCACTAGTTTCTGATGCTGCTGAAAGTGGGCTTGAATCTGAAGCTGTCTGCAGATCGGAGAATATCCCTGTATTCGTGAAGCTGGCACACTCAGAAGCGATGGTGAGAGGAAATGTGCTGGGATGACTGTGTCTTTGCTGTAGAATCCCTTGGCAGCACCTGCATGGAGAAGCAGTTTGATACAAGATCTTTCCTTCAGCCATGTCATGCACCTTCACCTCCTTTAAATGAGGACAAAATCCATCAACTTCAGAGCTGCAATTTAAGGACAAAAAGGCTTTGGTCCCTTCCTCTGTGGAAGGATATGATAATGGAGAAATTTTTGTGGGGACTAAGTATGTTTTAAGGAAGGAGCAATCGCTGCAGAAGACATGTTTTTATGTTTGTGAATAGAACTGCACTTAATGAAAGTTGAACTGGAAGGGAAGTTGGTTGGCTGGAATTAACATCAGGGTCACAGTGGAGAAGGAGAGAGCACTAACTCCTTTGAGGCTTTCCTCAGGTCAGTCAGTGGAGTTTTAGGAAGTATCCTAAAAATAAATAAATAAAATACACATTCCCCTTAATTATGAAAGATTCCTGGAGAAATTATTTTAAGCCCAGAAGCCAGAAGATTTCTCTGATGGTTTTTCCTAAGCCTTTAGCAGAGGACTGGCATAAAATTCAGAGAAATGCAGATGATGTGCAGAGTCTGAGAAGTTTCTCAATTTAAGCCCCTACTGTGTTAACGATGTCCTTGCCTCCCGGGGAGATCTCCTCCTTATCAGTGCTTTAGTTAGAAATGCACAGTGTCCTGATTTCTGAGCCTTATATACTGCACTTGAAATAGTGTGGACTTGGTGCAGCCAAACCCAGGGCATGGTGCAGTGCTCAGATTGTCCTGGTCTGTATACCCATCATTTCCACTGTCAGGTGGCCAGGCAGGCTGCCCTGGCAGCAGCACCAGGGAAAGGTTGGTCCTGCAGAGCAGCCAGCTGTGTCTGCAGTGGCTCTGCTGGGCAGGGGGAGCCTGAAACCCTTGAGAGTGCCTGCTCTGAAACAGGCTCTGGTCCTGCCTCTGCATAAGGATCCTGCAAAACCTTGGAATGCCAGCTGGAGAAAATCCCAGTCTCATTGCCATGGCCAAGTGTGCTGAAGTTCATAGAGCCACAGGGGCTGAGGTAGGTATGTTCCTATAGTCTGTAGAGCAAGTACTGCCCTGTGCTTGAGTTTTGCCAGCTGAGGAGCCAGCTGGTTGCTCCAAACCAAAGCCAGTCAGACAGCCAACATGTCCGGAGTGTGGACAGCAAGAACGAAGGAGTCCTAAGCTTGTCTTATGGCAGGCTTAACAGAGATGGTATTTTTCCTCCTTGCAGAGCTGCAGCTCAGGATTGAGTTTGTGAAAAAAATGGAGGGTTGGATCGCATTTGAATTGATGTAGTGAGGGAGAGAGAATAATTTCTTATGGCTCAGAAACCTTGCTTTTCAACTAGCTATAGTTTTATTGTCTTACTGATACAATAGTTGTTAGAGCAGCAAACATAGCTAGCAAAATTATTCCTAAGTGACCGTGAGTGCCAATTATTGTACTAAACACCATCATTTCACATCTGATTTGACATCTTCCTGCTGATTTTTCTTCCACCTCTCTGTCTCAATTTGTTTTTAGATCATAATCACCTAAGGGGCAGGAATGGATGATCTTTCTTTGTTAGAGAGGAAGATGACTGTTCATAGAACTGAGGCCGTGTTTCTTTAATGTGAATAATTAATGGTAGTGATGATAATGCTGTTTTGGTCACTTAGAGAAGAATAGATGAGAATAGATGATACAAACCAAGGAGATGAAAGTGAAGAAATAGTAAAATATAGCTGCAGCTATACCATACTTCTCAAAAAGTGTGGTAGGACTGAGCAATGTGCTAATCACAGACTTAATTGTCCTGCATACAATTGTCCTGCCTTTTCCTATCTTTTACAGAGTTGGTATTATACATAATATGTCCTTCAGTTAAGGGGCTGTATATGCAGATATGCCTCTCAACGGCTGAAAAGGTGCTGTCCTGTGAAGTGATGCAGATGGATTACTCCTTAGCAGGGAAACTAGAAGCAGTGTTCAGGGGCAAAGTTTGAGGCTTATGAAAAACAGAGACAGCAGGGAAGGGTCTCTCAGGAAAAACAAAAGTGAAGAGAAAGTTTGGCTGGTTGCTTCTAGGAGTCTCTGGGCATGGAAAACGGAACCGAGCCTCAGCAAAAGCCCAGACTGGTTCGTGATGTGGAGAAAGAATGTTCACTAATAAAATTAAATCTCAGAGCAAGACATCTCAACCTCCTTTTTTCCTTCTCTCTGAGAAGAATGAAGTTCACTGGAAATCTCTGGAAGATTTTGATTAGATTACAAGTCTGTATCTATATTATTATCTAAAAGAATAATTTTGACAAGGTAAAGACAGTGGAATTAAATCTAGGATGGTTTTATTTTGGCCATGTCCTAATAGAAATCTATAGCAGTAAAAGTAATTTCTGTCCAGTAGTTGATACACCTTATTTAATTAAGCAGTGTAGTCAGGTTTTCTGGGAGTTGGGAACCAATATGCCTTAGAGAACTTCTCTTTCTTTCAGGTGGTTTCTATGACTAGCTTCTACCAAGATGCCTTCCTGGAAAGAGGACATTATGCTAGCAGTGCATAACTTAAGCCTCTCCCTGATGTCCCCACAATGTATTTTGTCACATTCCTATCTTCATATAATGCTATTTTAATTGCTTGCGGTCTAATTATCAGCAGAGACTATTACAATTAGAATATCACTTCACAGGCATAACAGGGCAGTGGATTTATATATAATTCCCAGTTTTCTACCCATGGCACGGACACAGTGCTTGTTTTATAAGGAAATGAAAGGTTTGGATAATTTGTGTTTGCACAATGTTAAGTAGCAAAGCAGGTTATAGGCAAGGCCATACTGTCAGATTTGGTTATATTTTGTCAGTTTTGCATGGCTGAGCTGATGTGTTGAACCTGAGCTAGCCTCCCCTATTCTGACCAACCAATATTTTGCCAGCTAAGCTGAGTGGTGAGGATGAACCGTGATTACGTTTTCAGGCAAAGTATTTTCTCACTCAAGGTGCTACCAGAGATCCTGACCAAAGAAGAGCTATTAATGACCCAGTAATTATTTTACATTGATCAATTAATAAACAGAAAGGGGGCCCAGCTTCTCAAACTGGTTGTTGCAAGTAATTCACAACTTAGTAAATCTCTGGCTCATCTCTCAGTGTTACTCAGAAAAAAATAATACAGGTATTTTATAATTATACCCAGCTTTTTAAAACATTGACCAACATCATTTTTCCGTCAACTATATTTAAATTCATTTCTTAGAATGATAAAGAAGAGGATGTTACATCTTTCTCAGTTCTTTCCTATGCTTATTTTCTTCTTGACCTGGCTTTGTGTTTCTTTGTATGAGTAACTGCTTTACTTGGTTTAGAAATAATTCTGTTTGCAGAGGTGTTCCTGGCCACCCTACTTAAGAGTTTTGATTTGATCAGAGAAAGGGGAACATAGGGTCTGCAAACATCTCAGTGTTTACTGGCAATGCTTATTGTAGAAACATTTGAAATACTCTTGAAAGCTATGCTGTTGCTGGAAAAGCAAATTTGAGCAGGATGAAAACTTTTCAAAGCTGGATTTGAAAACCAACAAAATACCGAACTATCTTACTTTCTAGGCCATAGGTACCACATATGTGCTTTACTGAATATTGAAAGAAATCTTGAGAGTGTTCATAAAATTACTTCATTCTTTGAAGAGAATTGTCAAATAATTTTTATATATTTTAATTAAAGGATAATATTCATGTCAGATGAATTTACAAAGCAATAGCCTGTCTTCTACAGATAATTAAACATTGAAGTGCATGTTTGATAAATGCCAAAAATCACCAGAAGTATTTTTAGCATTATGAAAATTAGTCCAATATTGCAGAGAGTTTAGGAGGCTCTGACAAACTTCACTAACTGAAGGTATATAGATGTTGATAAAGGCCCATCTTTGACAAAACAGACGTTTGAAAAAACATCTGTTTTTTCTTACTTATTGAAATAATGTCACTTCAAAGCATGCTATTAAATAATATTTGAGAGGGAAATGTTAAAGCTCAAGACTTAACAGTGGCTAGCTTTGCCTCTCAGCTCATGATGCCCTTGGCTTATAATGAATTAGCCTTACAGTGAGTAATATAATCTGGCAGTGGTCTGGATCATGACCTGGTGATTTTCCCAGGGTCATTGTCCAGATAATAATTAAGTTATTTATACATACATTTATTTACATATAATGTTTATCTATAAATATTCAGTTGTTATTTCTGTTCATACCCAGAACTTGGCAGTTCATTTCCACTGAAGAATTTGGGGCATGATTTTGAACAGTATGTGGGAACTTAATGTAAAAAAGGCAAATAGTATATTTATTAAAAGCATAAGCGATTATTTCTACATACAAAAATTTAAAGAAAATTATGTATATACTTGCCCAGCTGTGAGAGTCCTTTCAAATTACTTGCACTAAACTGCCTGGGACAAACAATGTGTTTATAAGTTAACTTAAAAAATACAAGTCCACATTCAGTGCTGACCTCTAATCTTTGCAGGCCGTTTGTCTAAAATTAGAATTTCACCTGGTGAACTGCAGAAATAAAAAGGAACATAGAGATGGACTTGAGTTTTGAGAATCAAGATCAGCAGGCTTATGCTAAGGAAATGTATTTAAAATGTTATCCCTGAAATACTAAAAAATTTCAGTGTATGTATCTGCATTTTGAGTATGCATCAGGAAATTCAATTTTGCTAAGGAAAACCAGCAGACCTTGTAGTATCTTAAATGTCTGTGGTTGATTCGTGATAGTGGAGTCTTCATTAGCTAATTGGAAAATGCCTTAGGGTAAAGCAAGATAATAAATGATTCACTGCTGCGAAACCACCTGGGGCCAAAACAAAAACAACTGCAGTTATATTTTCCATTTTTGCAAAGGCAGGACAGTCGAGCACAATTAGTGTGATGTAGCACGCTGCCATGGTTTCTCCAGCATTCTTTCATATCACCTCAACCTCTTACCGGGGGAGGGAGAAGGAGGGATGCCACCAAAGCCTGTACCAGAGTCAAAAATAAAAGAAAGGAACAACTGGAGTTATTGCTGCTCCAGTCATGTATTTTCTTTTACTGTATTTGCAATACCTGGAATACAAAACTGTAAGGCATACTTTAAGCTGTTGTAATTTTAATAGGGCTTTGCCGCTTTAAACAAGCAACAGATTTGATCCATAATAATTCATTGCTTCCTATAGCCATGTCCCTGGAGGAGAACTGCTAGGTGGGAAGGGTTGTGTGGCTGCACAATCTGGGAATGTGCTAAAAACAAATAGAAGAATGGATAGCTATGTGTAGTATTACCCATGGCAGAGATAATTTTAGAAAAGTTAGGTTATGTACAGCAGACATTCAAGAACATCTGTTTCCCTGGCATAGCTGGTATCCCCTGGGTATACTCAGACACCTTGGCTGGTCTTATTTAAGGTAGACTCAGGTGGTTGTCTGGGTGAGTTTATTTGCAGCTGGACTGCAACGAGAAAGGATTGAGGTCTTTTTGTGTGGTGGTAGACAGCTTACCCAAAATGTTTGAGTGGGGGTTACAAACCTTGCTATTGTAAGCAAGAACTTAACTACAAGGAAAAGAGAATAAAGGGAAAGTTGTAATTCAGAGATTCGTATGGCAAATTAAGAGATATTGCAGATCATGGACAATAGCAAATCTTTTGCTGTGCTATAGTGTAATGCTACCTAGCAGCCGGTCGGAACATCTCCATGGTTTGGGTGGAGAGGGCTCAGTTCCAGAAATCCCTCCAAGAGTTTGTTAGGCCAAGTTGTACTTCTATGGTGTCCTTGGGAGGATGTTTCAAATGTGCAACAAAAAGCTGGATCTGACCCCACATCAGTGGAAAACATGGGGCATGTGTCAAAGTGTCACCTTGCTCCCAAAGCACTGAGTTCAGAGTTTGCAGCCAGGAGGTCACACGTTAGGGAACCTGAAGGAGGTTTTGATAACCTCTGAAGTAAAGTTGCTGTGAAAATAGCAGTAATCTCCTGTTGTTGATGGTTTGGGGTTAAGAAGTTGAATACTGTTCCTACTGCAAAGTATATGAGAGCTGCCAGGACTCTGCAAAGGTGTGAACTGTGATATTACTGTCATTGGTGTCACAGAGGCAGAGTTGGAACAAAACAGACTTTTCGGAGGGGAAAGAATGCCCTTATGCTTAGGGATGTTTGCTTTCTAGTGCAATAATTCCAAAAGCACAGCCCTCCTGAAACATTAAGTTGAAACAATCCGTGCTACAGGTAAGCCATGTCTTACCTGGCAGAATGAATTCTTCTGTTAATGAAAATCTTTGCAGAGACTAATCTTTCTAAGCTTAAGGTGTAAGTTCTGTTTCAGTTTTGCGTGACTATCGATAATGTCCGATTGCTTCGGAGAAGGGGACTGCCTCCTATCCTGCCATGGAGGCATGTGTCGGTAACAGCGTAGGGTGCATTTCAAGTGAAAGCTCTGCATTCCTTTGAGAAACCACCATGTTTCTGTTGGTCCCAGCCCCAGCTCCCCCTGAACCCCTTCCAGCTGAGGATTCAGCAAAGAGCATTCCTGAGATGAAGGGTTCATGGGAAGCAAGTTTATGCCTGGTGTGTTCAAAATGTATCACCTCTGCTGGTGGTGTACCAGGTATCACTGCCTAGTACCCACTGGTCAGTGCTGCCTCTTCATTGCTAGCACTGTAGTTGGGTATATAAAAATACAGAGTTCTCTGATGGAAGTAAATTTTTAAAACTTCCTGCTGTACTAATTTAAACTCTGTGTAACTATTGTAGCTTGTGCTGATCAAAACCACTGGAAAAATGCTTTCTGGCTGATTCTGTAGGGCTAGTCTGTCTTCTATTTTTCTTCCTGAAGAAAAAGGACTCCTCACATGATGGTTTTTTTTTTGTTTTTGTGTTTTTTTGGTTTTTTTTTTGTTTGTTTGTTTGTTTGGTTTTTTTTTTTTTTTACATTCAATAAGCATGCTTTCACAATCGAGAATTCAGGTTTAATTACAAACTGCATTGGGCTATAGCCATGTTTTAATCCTTTCCTTTTTAATTCTTGGAACTTCACTTAATAATGTATTCTCTTGAGTTCCTTTGTTACTCTTTTATCAGCAATGAGTTGTGTAGAAAGCCTTTCCAATAGATTTCAAAATACAGAATCACAGAATCGTATAGGTTGGAAAAGACCTTTAAGATCATCGAGTCCAACCGTAAACCTAACACTGCCAAGACCACCACTACACCATGTCCATAAGCACCTCATCCAAACGTCCTTTAAATACCTCCAGGGATGGCGACTCAACCACTTCCCTGGGCAGCCTGTTCCAATGCTTGATAACCCTTTCAGTGAAGAAAAATTTCCTAATATTCAGTGTAAGCCTCCCCTGGCGCAACTTGAGGCCATTTCCTCTTGTCCTATCACTTGTTACTTGGGAGAAGAGACCGACCCCCACCTCTCTACACCCTCCTTTCAGGGAGTTGTAGAGAGCAATAAGGTCTCCCCTCAGCCTCCTTTTCTCCAGGCTAAACAACCCCAGCTCCCTCAGCCGCTCCTCATAAGACTTCTGCTCCAGACCCTTCACCAGCTTCGTTGCCCTTCTCTGTACGCGCTCCAGCACCTCAATGTCCCTCTTGTAGTGGGGGGCCCAAAACTGAACACAGTATTCGAGGTGCGGCCTCACCAGTGCCGAGTACAGGGGCACGATCACTTCCCTAGTCCTGCTGGCCACACTATTCCTGATACAAGCCAGGATGCCATTGGCTTTCTTGGCCACCTGGGCACACTGCTGGCTCATATTCAGGCGGCTGTCAACCAACACCCCCAGGTCCTTCTCTGCCAGGCAGCTTTCCAGCCACTCTTCCCCAAGCCTGTAGCGTTGCATGGGGTTGCTGTGGCCCAAGTGCAGGACCTTGCACTTGGCCTTGTTAAACCTCATACAATTGACCTCAGCCCATCGATCCAGCCTGTCCAGGTCCCTCTGCAGAGCCTGCCTACCCTCCAGCAGATCAACACTCCCACACAACTTGGTGTCATCTGCAAACTTGCTGAGAGTGCACTCGATCCCTTCGTCCAGATCATTGATAAAGATGTTAAACAGGACTGGCCCCAAGACAGAGCCCTGGGGGATACCGCTTGTGACCGGCCGCCAACCGGAGTAAACTCCATTCACCACCACTCTTTGGGCCCAGCCGTCCAGCCAGTTCTTTACCCAGCGAAGAGTACACCCGTCCAAGCCATGAGCAGCTAGTTTCTCCAGGAGAATGCCGTGGGAAACGGTGTCAAAGGCTTTACTGAAGTCTAGATAGACAACATCCACAGCCTTTCCCTCATCTACTAGGCGGGTTACCTTGTTGTAGAAGATCAGGTTGGTCAAGCAGGACCTGCCTTTCCTGAACCCATGCTGGCTGGGCTTGATCCCTTGGTTATTCTCTACAATAGTATGCTTTAAAATGCCAGGTGAAGGGCTATATATTAATTGTCTTCTACAAAACCCTCCTGATTTAGGTAGCTGTCGTGATTGTATTAAAGGCTTATTTCACAGCAAAAACTTTAAGGGAAAATGACTCCTCTAGGATTGAAAAGTAAACTTTATGAACTCAAATACTGGGTTATTAGGGTAGTAGGGTAGACTTAGTAGTGATGTGCAAAATAGCGTGTATCAACAAACACATTCTGGAATAGGGATTGTTTTGTATTATTTCCATATTTTCACTGTTGCTTTTGGACTTGGTAAGATCGGGAACACCAGCTGTTCTTGTAGGGGATTTAGGTGCTTCCATACAGTTTGAACTCAACGGGACATAGTTGTAAAAAGCCAACTTTTTTACTGAATTACTTGTTACCATGCTCTTACTGGCCAAAGCAAGACTAGGTGTCCTAGTTGCTCAGTGTATGTAGAACAAGGGACAGTTGCACCCCTAAAACATTTATGTTCTACATGGAGAAGCCAAGATAAAACAATTTCCCAGAGGCGGATAACCAAGATTCAGCGTTTTAACCAATGCATCTGAAGTCATGCTGAATGTCTGCAGCAAAACTGACCAAAGGACATCTCTGCTGATGCCTAGTCTGTTGCCTTAGCTTATTTTAAGGCATTGGGTAATGTAGCAAAAAGTTGGGTGTCATCTAACATTCAGTATTGTTTATGTTAATTTTAAAGCATATTTGGGCAACTGCCCATGAACTTTTCATCAGAATGTATGATGAGATGGAATGGGCTGGAAACAGACTGGACTGAGATCTACTGTGTGTTTTTTCCATGGCTCTGACCAAAAATTTAAGAAAATGGTACAAAGCTTCTCTCAGTCCCCAGTGGATCATGTTGCTTGCTGTGGAGGCACTCAGTAGCCATGTCACAAGCCATGTCCATCAACTTTTATTGCATGTGCACCCAAAATGCGGGTATCACCTATCATGTGACAAATTGCGCAGGTCACGAAAAGAAATTTAAACCAGTAAGAAGTAAAAATGTGAAGCAAGTAGCAACATTATTGAAAAAAGGTAGAAGACAAGGGGAGACAGGGTATGTTTATTTGTAACTGAATTTTCTTGCTAGGTGCAAAGGTAATTCCTGTGAAAGATTATAACTTTTAGCCTATTTCAGTGGAGGGGTGCTAAATCAGATATGCTTTCTCTGCCACTGGAAAGCTTAGTTTATGAAATGTTCCCAGTTGTTTGCTGATCCACAAAACAATACGAAAACTTTCCCAGACTGATTGCTAAGTGGCCTTCCTTACAGCATTCCCTGTTGCCATACAGCTTCTTTCTCTCAGGCGGTTGTTCACTGTGGGGTCACTTACGTGGTCATCAGCCTGCCAGGACTGACACGAAGAAAACTACAGCTGCTCAAGTGCTGAAATACAATCAGAGCAGATGTTTGAGATGACCGTGATTCAGCCTTGAGGAGTTCTGATTTTACAAGCACTTGAGTGCATAAACAGGCAAGTGTGTGTGTTTGGGAACATTTGTATTACTTGTTCACTAGCCATTACACTTGTTTCTTAAAGGTTATGGGGAGCACAAGCAACAGCATACAGCTTGGGTGAACAGCCTGCATCACAAATTGTCCATCATAGTATTAATGCTCAAATAACTTACTAGATACCCAGAGCTTTGAAACGCACGGACAGAAATTGAGATCACTCAGAAAACTTATGAAAAGTCTTCTGCAATTGTAAGATAATGGTGATAAATAATACTAGGTGAGCACTTACAAAGTCACATAACAACCATTTGAATACACATGTTGCTGGGCATTACTTGAATTGAAGCAGCAAGTTAAACATTTTATAGCCTGTCACAACTCGTGGTGGCATTAGCACTGAGCAAAACTGATGCTTACATACCAAGAAGTTAAATGAGAATTGAATTAAGTTGAATAGAGCTAAAAACTAAGAAGAATAGAAACTAATATAATGTGTATTTTTTACATATATATTGAATTAAATACATATATCTGAATCAGGCAAGTTCTTTGGAAAATGAACTATCTTAAGAATTCAAAGTGCATTGATATAGTCAATTTTATGGAATGGCCACACATTGAGATTTGGCTAAGGCCCTAACCCATCTTATTGCCTACAAAGAACTGCTGATTGCAAGCAGACTCGGAACATAACTAAGTTCCTTTCTAATAGGAAGATGGGTTTGAGTTGCATCCTCACAGACTGAAGTGAATTATTTATAGAGTCAATAGAAGTTCTCTATATAAGGGCCTGCGTTAGGTAATAGGACTTGATCCAGTTTAAAAATAAAACCGTATTCAGTTTCTATAATGATAATTTGTGTATGTGTGTGGTTTCTAAGTGTTTACTGAACATTCTATGATGTGTAAATAAGTGCTTTTTAATTAATCAAATGGCTCACATTGTATTAATAATAATGTTTACAGCTTTTCTGTGTGGCAGAATTAATAGCAATGAAGCATAAGTTGTTCCTCCAAATAATAGTATATGTGTCAATAATGCTAGGTGATGCTAGCAATACATTCATACAGGATAAAGGATTTCAAGTAATTCAGGTAACTGATTACAAGATGGAGTGGGAGTGTGAAATTTCCTTGTTAGGTTTTAACAATGAAAGCAGAACTTTTATTATGCAATGCTGATAATACCCCTCTATTGAAAGTAAAGGGCATGACTCTCTGCAAGTTACTTTCTTAATAGACACAAGATTAGACACTGCTGTTCAAAGCATTGTGTCCATGACTTGAGCATTGACTTAGTTGTTGATGGAAATTTAGGTTCCAGCTCAGCAAGATGCTTAAACCTGTGCTAAGGCTGTAGTTCTACCTGACTCCAAACTAAAACAACATGCTAATCCCAATCTATCCACTGGTCTGAGGGTGCAGTTTGACAGCTTTGCGGATCTAATGGTTATTACCTGCCACCAAAAGAAAGGTAGTATCACTCCCCCCCTGCACCTGCCTGTAGGTTCCTACCCTCTTCCACTTTTGTTTCAGATTTATTAGTTCTGTGGTTGCACAATGAGTTGATTCAGATCAGGTGGAATATTAGGGAAGCAAGGGAGGCAGTGAGAGTGCATGCGGGAGGGAGAAGGACCATGTTTTCTGGCTGCAGCTAGGTGTTGCATCAGGTTGTGGTTGTGTCAAAGCACACCCTAATATACAACATGGCCCTGCAAGCAGTTGTTTTGATACAAGTGGGGGAAAGCGTAGGCAAGAAAAAATAATTTGGAAAAGCGAAAGGATGGACAATGGCTCCTTAAGCTGATATTGTTGCCAGAAAAATTGGTCATGCAAGTGCAGCCTA